>NC_142780.1:4937500-5537500 GCF_988280905.1 Pimephales promelas | reverse complement strand
GCTTATGATTCCCACAAAAATGTGTTTAGAAATTTCAAAAGAACAACATTTGGTCCCACTTTATATTAAGTGGCTTGAAATCTTTTGTAACATTAAAAACGTCTTAACTGTCAATTTTGGTTAATTAACTTACTGAATAAAACTATTAATAGTTAACAGTTAAATTCTTATTTATGCTGATTTAAATAAAAATGTATTATTTAAATGAATAAGAAATCAGGAATAAGAAAATCCGTTCACTCGTAGGCCGCCATAGTTATTTACGTCTCAATGCATTCTGGGTAGTGACGTGTAAAGGTTGTAACCTAGCCGTTGTAGCAGTTTCGTTTATTGCTTTTCCAGCGTACCGGCTAGCTAGATAGGTTTAGTAGCGAGATGAACACGTCTGCCGTTCGAGCTCACCGTAGGATTAAATCAGGAGAATAACGCGGAATACGATAGGCATACTCAAGATTTACATGAAAATGAAGATTATCAGAGAGTGAAGGACGCGAGAGTGGGGCAACAAAGCCAAACTACTTTGTTTGGCCTGACAAAATTAAGTTAAGTTTAATTTGCAACACTGCTCCAGAACAGTACAACATGTTCTGTTGTATGCTCATGTTCATTACGTGACGCATAAAAAGACAGAATAAGTCATTATAATAAGTCAGTAATTATGTCCACAATGAAATAAAACCTTGCCAATCTGACACGATCTGGTCCAGTCATGCTGGCAAAGTTGATCGATCAACCTGGACATCTGTATTTTCTGGATCAGATTCGGGCTCGAATTAATAAGGTAGAACCGACATCATCACCTGTCATTACTGCTTTGGGAGCTGATGTTCCAAATATGGTTGAACTTGATTACGATCACAAAACATTTCCGTCACACACGCAAGGTTTTTGGACCAATCAAATGCACTGGATCACTGGCCAATCAGAGCACACAGTACTTTTCAGAACGATGAGCTTAATACAAATCTACGCCTTTCAGAAAGGCGGGGCATAGAGAAGCAGCAATAATGTACAGTATGTGTAAAACATTTTTTTTTTTACCTAAAACCGTGTAAACACATTGCATCAAAGCAAATAGACAAAATAATGTTGACAGTGCTGTTAAACGATTAAAATATTTAATCATAGCGCATTAATGCCATAGTTAACTCGTGATTAATGGCACGTTTTTATCTATTCTAAATGTCTCTTGATTTCGTTTTCTCACGTTATTTTTTTCTCATTTTAATGCTCTTATCAACATGGAAAAGTGGATCGGCTTGCTTTGTGCAAATGTTTTTTTTAATTGAAAACAACATTGGCATACTGTGTTCAATTTCACACTAACATTCTCACTTGGAGCAAATAATCTCGCAATGTAACATTGTCCATCAATAAAAGGGTGAAAGAAATATTGAAGAGGTCCTGATATTGACGAGGGGGTGGAGAATTTGCATCATCTGTGTGTGTGTGTGTGTGCTTGGCCATCATCAAGTGCTATTTTTAGACTGGATGTGCTGCGATGATGATAGCTCAGTTCACAACGACAAAACACACAGATCACTTTGGTCTTGTCAATGGAACCGTTTGGCAACTTTTTAGTAAAGTTACGTTTCCATTCAGAATCTTATTGGCATCCATTTCGGCGTCTCGCGCTCGTCATCCACTCAAAACGCAACGTTAATCAACTATTTGGCTGGCTCGCAAGCCCAAACAAGTTTGTGCGGCGTCCTGTTGTTTTGTTTCCGGTGTGGTGAAGAGATGAGTCCCCCTGAAGAGATGGGTCCCACCTTAGGACCCAAGTGATCCGATTGGTTCAAAGCTAGTTTTATGGGTAATCGCTTTAGTGCCTGGTTACAAATTAGAGAAAATCACTTTATTATAAGAGACGTTTGAAGTACGTTATAACGAGTCATTAAGTAAGGGTTAATGCCCGACGAGGTGTCCATTGTCAGGTTTTAATGGACGACGGCGAGGCGTAAACCGGCCGACGCGCAGCGGAGGACGGTTGCCTCCGCCGAAGTCCATTAAAACCTGACAATGGACACCTCGGAGGGCATTAACCCGCTTATACCATGGTCACTTGCCAAATAAAACATTTTTAAAACATTAGTTTATATTTTAATTAGGCTAAATCTAGTTTTTACAAATAATAACTTGACTGACTGTTTATCTAGCAACCGGAGATATTTATAGTCCGCTTAGCTCGTATCCCTTCAGGTTCACAAATGCATTTTTTTTTCATGAAACACAAAGGTAGGCATAGTTTTTTTTATTACACATAAAACAATTAATCAAACAACAATAAAAAAACAATTAGCTCTGAGCTCCAGCGATTTGCGCTTAACGTTATAGAGGGCAATAAATTAATCAGATCAAAGAGAGGGTCATTTGCCTCAGGCTCCTTAGGCTTGAAACGCTGTAACGTTCAGCCTTCTCCTGCCTTGGTTGTCTGGACAGCTGCGTAAAACTCCCGCAGGGTCTCATTCAGGGGTGCGTTTCCCGAAAGCATCGTTATCCAACTATGGTCGCAAGATACGTCGTTACCAATAGAGTTCAATGGAGCAATGCAGCAGCGGTGTAATTTTCTCCGTTTTATTTACATTTTTTCTTTCTTCAGCAGCATACCAGTCGTCAAAGTTGCCATATTCTCCATAAATGTTAAAAGAAATAGCACGAAGTCGCTCATTGTTGTATTAGGCTATAATATCTAACGTTAGATGATAGAGCATGTGACTGCCTGTTGCTATGGTTACTCACAGCCGTTGTAGGCAGCGCATTTATTTATTAATTTCGAATGGTAAACAGGCAGTTTCACCAGAACTACTTTACTAGGTGTCCTCTATCACTTTTTAACGGACACCCTGCAGCCAATCAGAATCGAGTATTCACCCAGACCATGGTATAATGTATTTTAACTTATATGTTTCATATACTAGTATATAACCGAAGCTGTAGATTGTACATTTAAACATTTCTCGTTCTTAGTGTTTTTTAGTTAGCTTACATAGTAGATAAAAGATAGATAGTACTTAGATAGTAAATAAACCACATATTTGAGCTTTAAACAACTACATTCTCGACTAAAAAACTCTTAAAATTACATTTCATGACACAATAACAGTAATATTTTTAAATTTCACGGACTTTCTCCTATGCTGTTGACGCAACCTACTATGAAAAGCGCTAAACAAAATAAACGTATTACTTGAAAAGCGCTAAACAAATAAACATGCTTTTATCAAGTTATAGCGAGAAAATATTTAGATCAGGCATACTACTGGCATACTATTGGGTCCTAAGGTGGGACCCATCTCTTCAGGGGGACTCATCTCTTCACCACACCGGTCTAGCTAGAGCCGCTTGCGCTTTGGTCGACGAAGCAACAAAACGTCCTCGCGCGGTGCAAGCCATTGAAATGAGTGGGTTTCAGAGCGCAGCGCCACGCATGCCGCGTCCTGTTGCAAAAGCATGTGAAAAAAAACACTACAAAGTTTGCTAGGCCAAAAAGACCGTTAATCGCACGATAAAAAAATTGACGCCGTTAAAATGGGTTTGCGTTAACGCCGTTAATAACGCGTTTAACTGACGGTTCTAAAAACAACATTATTTTTAGGGCTATCATCTGACCTTTAAAATTAAACACCTGGACACAATTATGAAGAGAATTTTAGGAAAATGTGCTTCATTTTAAAACGCTCCCAAAAACATGCAAATTTTTAATGCAAAACATATTTTCACATTTGTTTTTGATTTTTGAGGTGAACCATGATTCAGACATGTTGTGCCTAGATTGAGCTATATGTGTCTGAGAAGTGAGCGTGTTAATTCAGCTCCACTCTCTGTCTCCACCAATCCTTCTGGTTTTGGTAACAGTAGAGGTCCGAATCAGGATTCCCTGTCCCCCCTTTCCTCCCCGGGGGTGTCACTGCCCCCTTCACTGGGGCAGAGCAGTCCTAACTGCCCCTCCACACCCAGCCCAGGTCAAGTCTCAGCCAGGTGAGAGCAGCGGTACTCTCTCTCTCTCTCCGTGTCTCTCGGGTGACCCTCTGTCGGTGGTAGATTAACCAGCATGCTCTCTTCCCGTAGGCAGCTGTGGTGTTGGGCGGTGGTGGGTTTGATGGTCATGACGCTGGGCCTGCATTGACGTCAGTGTTGTTTTCTCTTCTTCAGGCAGTTGCAGCAGCAGCAGGAGTTAGACGGAGGGATCGGCAGAGATGCAGCCTATGATGCCAATCAGGTCACTCTTCCTCAGGTGAACACACTTTCCTTCTACACCAGTGGTGCTCCAACTCGAATGTTGTCAGAATGTGTGTGTTGTTTCATAAAAGCACCAGTCGACTGATTATTCAATTCATTAGTTGGTCACAGCTTGGTTGTTCGTAGTCATTTTTGTTGTTGGTCACACATTTTTATTAGTTACTGTGTATCTAGCAATTGTATTTTAATGTACGTATATTGATGTATTGCAAACACTTGTTCTGCTATTGAGGTGGACAGGTTTGATGGTATGGGCAGGTTTAGGGTTGGTTAAGATGCAAGAACGGTCAACAGTGTCCTTACAGACATAAATTACAGCTGTAATTAAATGCAGGTATTTTTTCAATACAAGTACAATGTAAGATATATATGAAGAGTTCAGATGCAAAAGCCTCTAAGTGCCATTTGAAATTTTCTTCTAGAATGATCATTTTTATCAAGCTTGTATATTTAAGTTCAGTGATTTCACTTAAATGGCAATGATGATTACCTATTAATTGTTATTTAAGTGAAATCACTGAACTTAAATATACAAGTTTGATAAAAATCATCATTAAAGAAGAAAATTTCAAATGGCATTTAGAGGCTTTTGCATCTGAACTCTTCGTATGTACATGAGGTTACATGCTATAACCTCAGCATGTAAAGGATAAGTGCATTGTACTAACATTGAAATTAATCATTTGATGATACATAGTAGGCAGATGCTTAATATAAAGTGGGATCTTGTTGTTTAAAGAAATGTTATTACGCTAACTTCCTTGAGGTTGTAACAATAAAATGTTTTAAATAAAAAATGGACCAGCCTAAGAGGGTGAAGTAGTAATTACAAAACATTCAATTATGATGTGAACTGTTTCTGGTGTCTCACTTTAATATCAGAACTATTTTTACTGTGAAGTCCACTTAAAATGTTAGTCGGTTTCTTCACTAAAATATTTTTTTACTTATTCATGATCATCATCCTCTCATAATTTCCACTCTCTCTCTGACCCAAAATTTTTTTTTTTTTTTTGTTACAGTACCTTTAAGATTGTATGTAAATAATGAGCACTAACCTGTTCACATAATGACTGTCTGTCTCCATCTGTGTTTCTTTCAGGTTCCTGTGCCGACTGTAGGTGTAGTCAGTGCTGATCACAGTAAGACTCCCCATAAACACACACACACACTACTGGGGTCAGTTCTTTGTACCTCGCTTAATACATCCGAGATGATTTGTCAGGTGCCAGATCTTCTAATCGTGATTAGAACTAATCTCTGGCTAATTTGGTTCTGCAAACGAATTTGCAGATTTGATTTAAAATATTCTGAGATTACTGCACGTTCTTGTGTTCATTGGAAAGGGTGAATGTATTGATACTCTAAAACATGATCAGCAATGCAGCGATTGGGTGATGGCAACATAATGACATGTTATAATAGCACATCACACACCTGACAGAAAACTTGATGAATTTCTGGACCTCAATCTCTCAATGAGTAAAACTGACTGTGCTTATATTATGATAGACTGCATAATAATAATACTACCATTGGTATTATTATTATTGGGACAGACTTTAAAGGTGCAGTGTGTGATTTTTAGCGACATCTAGCGGTTTTGTGGCGAGTTTGCAGTAATGGCTCAGTGCCACTGCTCAGCCCTCTCTTTCGAAGAAGCTACGGTGGCTAAAACGGGACAAACATATCATCGTCTGACTGAGACAGCAGAGAATAGCCAGAGGAAGCCGAGAGTGTGTAACATTGTCACTGTTTCTGTACCACAGTCCATTATAAACCACATCATGGATAAAGTTTACAGAGCCATTGATAGTCAGGTGAGGATCATGGGTCTTGACAAATAATATAATAATAGTAAGTAGCTGATTGTCTCACAAACGTAACCAGCACATTTCTCCCCACATTGAAAACCCCATAATACAGCAAGGGAGAAGAATTACATGAAACCATGCAACTATATATTTTTTCTAACAGGGTAGTAAAAGTTTAGCTGGCTAATATGAGCTGTTATTGTGGACCGTACTGAACTGGTTAAAGCGTAAAGCCTTGTTTAAACTCGACGTGTCCCTGTGAGCCCAAAGGTGTGTGCGGCAAAAATGACATGATTGTAACAGCGCACGCCTCCGCATCCCTAGGGCCCTATGAAATCCATTTTATTTTTTCCCAAATTCAGTTTTTTTCCATTTTAATTTTTGGGAATTCATTTTTTTTTTACCCTTGACTGTTATTTTAGTCGTAAAAACAGTGTGCTTTTAAAGTTAATGATTAAAATGTATTAAAAAAAATTAATAAATTAGGAATGACCTTAAATTTATTGAGGTAATACAGATTTACTCAGTACTCATTTACTCAGTAGCCTTTTCAGGACAAATACTGCATGATGCAACATAACACTGCACTCTTTAAGTAACAACAAAATATGGTTATGAGCTTTAAACTGTCCAGTAATATAAATTATATTTGTTTATATTAGTTTAAATAAAGTCACACTTTGTCTCTCTCTCGCCCATTGTCGCTCACGGAGTTCGCTTCGCTTTTGTCCAGTCCGGCGCCTCATAGACAGACGCGGTGTGCACCTTGTGTGTGTATGTGAGAGAGACGTGTGAGTGAGAGACGGAGGTAGAGCGGGGAAATACAACTGAAAGAATATGCTGTGTCTTTTAAATAGTGTTAAAACATGAAACGCAGTATGTGGCAGCGAATTAGTCTATGTGTGGGAAACACTGCATTAGTCACGTGCGAACTTGTTGCCGTGGAGAGCGGCTTCGCCATGCTTTCATTGTTTTGATTTCGTCATTGGAGCTGAAATGATGGGTTGGGGGGGTTATGTCGCCTAGATTTGCTTCCCCTGGTCTGCATTTTCACCAGACATACGTTCTTCTCCCACATAAAAACAGAATTTCAAACCAAATATGTAAAATTCTGCGTTAACACTAGATTCCGCGTTAATTGGCCAATTCCGCAATTCCGTCCGGAAATCATAGGCCTCTACATCCCCCTAGACCCCATTTACTACACATAATAGACTTTTTTTTATCTGATTTTGAAAACTCTTTGTGATCGACTCAAAATGCTTCCAAGATCGACATGTCGACCGCGATCGACGGGTTGGTGACTCCTGTAACGTTACTGTTTAACGGTCAATGACAAGAGTACTAATCCGCTGTCTCACAAACGTAACCAGCTCATGTATCCCCACATGGCAAATATGTCGACCTTCGGAGAAGGGGGTGCTCGTGGTTATGTAGATATAAATATCTCATTCTGAGGTAATAAAAACATTACGGTTCATTAAGTAAGTTCTTTGTACGCCACTGAAAATTTAGTTATGGATGTCATATTGCATTTCTGTTAATAGATACTCCAAATTTTTACACATTGCAACTTTAAGTATAAACTCCGCTTAAAAAGATGCAATCTAGTCCAGTTTACACGAAATAAAATTTGAGTTTACAATACAAAAACAGGTTTGAGTTTATGGACCTGTTGCCATGACAGCAACTCTGGGATGAGCTTCGAAGAACCTAACAATCAAATATAACTGAGTAATCCATGTATGAAGAACAGACACACATTCAGAATCAATGTAAACACAACTTGTTTACAAATAAACTCTACAGAAAAAGCTACTTTTTATTTTGCCCCATACAATAAAATCTAAAAATTGTATAAATGTATTTGAAATGTATGATATTGTAGTAGTATTATTATATTACTTTTAGATGTAAATTTTACTACAAAATATCTCAATGTATATCATAATTAGTTGGTTAAACGACTTTTACTTTTGGAAGTAAAGATCTAATCTGCTGCTTAGTTGCTACATTCAGGTCTGATGTTTTGCAAAGGTTTACGTCACCCTAGATCAACATTTGTCACAATTCTGTGCTTGATGGGAGCCACTCCAAAGATTTTACATACCGGTAGTTCTTTGGTCACTGTATACATGGAAGACGGCAGCGAAGTTAGTCAGTGGCGAGATTGGTGAGCTGTTCTGCCGTGCAAAGGCAAAAGACCGTAACTTTGTGTTTGGATGAAAATTAGTTTTTGATATTTTTGGCACATACAAGACCTCCTTTTATCATGTGGATAAGTATCTTGAGTCAATTCTGTTGTTTTTTTGTTTTTTTTTTCCTAGAAAATAATGGGTTGTCTTAACAGTAACTTCTAAAAGCCAATGAGAAACCAAGGCAGAACACCGTAACACCAGTTACAGCTCTTTGGCTTTTTGTTTTGCAACGCTCATATTGAGTTACTGTGCTCTGCCTTTGTTTAGCCGTGCGTCAATATGAAGTTATAGTGCCAGTGTTGTGCCTAATTATTACCCCCTCGTTGAAGTCAGTACCTGATTGCCTAATTCTAACACCTCCCCAACAAATAATACTAAACCTACCAATACTAGGGGGGTAATGATTTGGCACAACACCGGTGTTCAACCAAATAATGCTACCTTTCAGATTGTACGGTGCTCTGCCTTTGTTTTACTCTCCATTAAAATTGAAATGACGATGTAGCCTGTGTACTTTGTAGCTGACATCAGTCCCTGTAACTCCTGATGTCCTCAGAGCTTTGTCCTGCTAAAATGCGGTCAGAACATTTAGTATGGGCTGAACCGGCTCCATCGACAAACACGCGATATCCATCGCGAAGGATAGGCTTTTTTTATGTTTTACACATGCCGTAGCGGGTGAATAATTGCCTTGGCATGACTTCTCACTTTTTATAATAATAATAATATCAAAAAGTTTTGATAGTGTTGCTTCCCCATCCCCCCTTTTCTTGATTTCTAAGTTAACCCAGCGTCAGTGATTGAACACGTCTCTGTCTCTCTCAGACTCTAAGCCTGTGTCATCCAGTGCCTCCAGTGGACAGCAGGTTTACCCACCAGCAGCGTCTTTCCCCAGTACTGCACGTCCCAGTGAGCCCTTCAGGTACCACACACACACACACACACCCCTCATCACTATCCTGTTGTTTGGCACAAATATCGATGTGCTTTCCTGCTGTTGGCATGGTTTTGCCGCGTTCCTCTGACTGTACTCTTCTCTGTTCTCAGGTCAGCAGCGATGGCCCAGCAGATGGTGCCCGTGTCTCATTCAGCAGGTCAGATGCTGGCGCAGATGTCCCGTCAGAGCACGCCCTCTGGAGTCCCCGTCAGCAACAACAGCCCCATCCAGGCCCCAGCGGGACCCTCAGCGCTGCCTGGAGTCTGGTCTGCCACACGACCTCCCTTCAACACACAGGTAGACATGTCATGCCACGAGACATCAGCAGGAAAAACAGCCATGCAACGCCGTTCAAGCGCGCGAATAGCAATTATTTAACCTTTGTTGTATATTGGCGCTTTTATATATTTTTCATCCAGAGCATCACTGAAATATTTTAATGTTTTTGTTTGATTAAACAAAAGTTCTAAGTTATTATTTTTTCTTAATGCGATATCAATGACATTACAAAGTGAAACTACTGCTGGTGTTTTTCATCGCACATTTTCACATTTTTAAGAAGTCTTTGTTTTAATTGGCGGCAGATTTTGTTAAAGGTTTAAAGGGAAAGCGTGACCAAAAGAGTTTGACAACCACTGCTGTAGGGAAAGCGTGTGTTTTTTTTGTCTGTTTACTGTATTTTTGACCGAACACCGTAGCATTGCAATAGACATTTTTTTTTATTGTTGTTATTGACTTACAGTATATAAAAAAAACAATTATTCCAAACTTTTGACTTGTACATAATTGATTCCTTCACTGTACATTAGGCTTGCCACGGTAGTCGGTGTTACCGGTGAGTTACCGGTTGCCGTATTTTGTGAGAAAATGGGACGCGTGTCAGATCGCGTCTCTGTCAGCAACGGCTGTCCGAATTCGCTCACTCATTTTTACTTACTCCTTCTCATTCACTCCTTCAAGTGAACAGTATTAGTGGACTAATGAAGGGAATAGGCCTAGAGGGCGATTTGGGATTCAACCCATGTTCTCGAGGAGTGAAAAATAGAGGACACTCACAACGCGTTGACAGACAGAACCAAGCAGGTAATATTTAATATGAAACAGTCTCAACTTTCAAATTTGGTCAGTCAAAGAAAATCAAACAATAAATAGGCCTACCGTTTTGTGGCTCTTTAATGTGTCGTGACAGATTGTCTGATAAAGTTCCACCGACGTTAATCTACCCCTGACTGCTTTCTGACAGATCCTGTCAGATCATGTCTGTCAATCAAACTCCAAGCGAAGGATGAATTGAAGCCAATTTAAAAGTGAAAGTTGGTTTCGTTTTCAAACTAGCGCATATTCAGGGCACAATAACAAAACAGTTCTTTCCCGCACTACCGCACCGTTATGTATGCCCGTGAAAACGTGCGCATTTTACGTTTGCCTTTAAATTAGCGATTTAAAAGCCCCCGCCGGTGAGACACCGGTATTACCGGTGTTGTCACATGTCGATTAACCGGTGAGAAAATATCCTCACCGTCACAACACTACTGTACATATTACAGGTGGCATTTTGATTGTTATGGGCATGTTAATGCCCATTTTGTTGTAAATACTCTCTTTGTCCAGCAGGTGGCAGGTCAAGTTGGGAAAAGTCCATCATCTCAGTTTAACATGGGTGGTTTCAACTCCGCCCCAACATCTTCCACTTCCTTTGGCCAGATGGGCGGAGCTTCTGCTTCAATGGCAAACTCGTCAAGTTACCAACAAATGAACAATCACACCACCCCCTCAACTAATGGATATGGTAAATATTTTGCAGCATATTTTTACAAATAAACCGTCGTCCCTGTTCCAGCTCTCAGTTTTGCTCTCGCTCTTTCATTTAGGTGACGTCAGTCAGATGGCAGCGCAGTTCAGCTCCAGGCCAGCAGAGGGAACTGCGACAACAGGGTGGCAGCAGTGGCAAAACCAGCCACACACACAAGGCACTGCAGACACACACCCGCAAAACCACCAGCCAGAGATGTTTCCAGTGAGTGAGAAACAGACCCAAGTTTAACTATTTACTGTATGCTTTACATTCACACTTGGACATATTCAAACATTGCTTGCAGGGACAATGTCGATGTTCGTTCTAAGCACACTGCAGTTTTCTCATCTGCTATTCTGATTGGCTCTCAATGTATTTATTGTTCATCAGCTGGAAAAAATAGTTGGTAATCGTTATAGTTGTGGTGTGGACTCTGGTATTGTTTTCATTTAGAATGATTTTAAAACTACCATTATCGTTAAAGTTATCGTGAGTGGTCCTTTACAGTAGGGCTGCACGATTAATCGGAAAAAAAATCACGATCTCGATTCAAACATAAATGCGATCTCATTTCTTAATGATGGCGATTCACTTCTGTGTGTTTCCCTGCATTCAGATCATGCTGCCTTCACGCGTTATATTGGTCACACTCACACAAAAACAAAACAATAATTCACAAATCAGTCATGCGGACGTTTCATCAGGGAATGTCTAAATAAAAGTTGTTGCACGTGAGCAGCGCATATTTTTTTTGGGCTTGCATGTCAATCAAAGTATTCACCGGGAGCAGGGGCAGCGCGTGAGCAGCAGTGAAACGCGCGCTCAATTAAAGTGAATGCACACTTTTGAGGGACAAAATTAATATGATTTCACTCAAAAAGTAGTTTCACACAATGTCTAGTCAGTTTTAACAAGAACTGATACCTTAAAACTTATATAAAAATAATAGCTGAGTCCCATAGACGCCTGTATCTTTTACACGCCTGTGTGGCTGCAGGTTTGGGTAAATAAAAGCTCGTCTCAAATAGGGCGGGTCTGTTTTTTAATTTCGGTTTGTTAATCTTCTAAAACCATCAGATCGTCTGCTTTTTGGAGGCCGCTTAAGCACATATTAGTCCCGCCAAAGCCTAGTTTGATCGGTGAGTGATGATGTAGAATAGAAACTGCTGCGCTTGAAAGGGCGGAGAGAGAGAGAGAGAGAGAGAGAGAGAGAGAGAGAGAGAGAGGTCTTCAAACAACACGAAAGTTTGGAAAACCGCAGTTTCACAGAGCATTTTGGAGAGTTTTAGATATGAAGACTCAAATATTTATAGAAGATTTAGGCTACCCATTTAAACTTGTTTGTAATTATTCAGTTTGGGTGAAAGTGTGATGTCTGATTCTAAAAAAAGCTATAGTAAACTAGCCAGAAAATATTAAATATAGCCTACACTTACTTTTAGTTCATGACAATACACAGACAGCTACATAGGCTAGCCCCAAAAAAACAGCTTAAACAATTTAGATTTTTTTTGTTACTGCACTTTATTAGACTGTCTTGTGTTTTTTTTTTTTTTTTTATTTGAGTGCAATACATTTTGGATGGGAAAAAAAAAGAGAATCGTGTAAGAGAATCGAGATCTCAATTCCCATGGAGAAAAATCGTGATTCACATTTTAGCAAGAATCGTGCAGCCCTACTTTACAGTATTCATTTAATTTGTGCAGCCCTTAAAAAGCCTAACTATATCACACAAGTCATATGCAATACTGTTATGATACTTTAGTGCTGTTTTTGTCATTTTTGAAGCTCAGTGGCACCGATCCCCATTGTCTTTCATTGTTTGGATCACGAGTAAATGATGATGGGATTGTGATTCTCTCTCTTTCTCTTCATCAGGATGTTCTCTCCATATTGGATCAGACCGGCAGCTTCGGGAACGATGACTTTGGAGAGATGCCCATGTTTCCTCCTTTCCCCGAGTGATCCTGCTTTTCTCTGTCAGTTCCTTCACTCACTGTTGCTCTCTTATGTGCCATTTCTTACTCTTTTAACCAAATGGACAGCAGGGTCGGACAGAATGGAGGCACGGGGGGATCTAGCGCAAGAGACGGATGTGTTGTGAGAATGGAAGTTATAAGCCATAACGTGAGGATACAGGAGGGAGACAGAAACAGCGTAGCGCACAGACAGGCGGGCGTTATTGAAACGTGTTCACTTTAAAACCACGCACACTTGCACACCTCTAGCACAAGCGGTCCCACACTGTCTCTGCCATATACGCACATACTTTGATTATTTTTTTTTGTTGGTGACAAGGAGGGTTAGTTTGCCCTATAAACACACACACATATGCACGCACACATAGGCAGTCTCGTCTGTCTGTCTCTGACTGTGATTGTGTACCGATTGCACTGCGTCTTTCTAATGCCATGTGACGTTTTGATCCCGATGATAAAATGTGTCAGTAAAGTCGTTCAGAAATACGTCCAGATCAGATGTGTTGGTTGGGTTCGTTGATGTCTGTAAAGCAGAAGCATGTTTTTTTTTTTTTGTTCGCGTTTTTAAGAGCTGCTTTTTTGAAGAACAGGCTCCCTTTCAGTGGATGACTTGGAATTTGAATTGAATTGGCCTGACAGGATGTTGAATCGGAAAGACAGGAAGATCAGCCTAAATCAATTGGAATTTTGCACATTAAAGGCTGGCATTTACTCACTTTTATGAGTTTCTTTCTTCTGCTGAACACAAAAGATGATATTTTGAAGAATGTTGGTGACCAGAAAGTTGATGGACCCCATTAGTATGTATATGCAAGTCACTTGAGACCCAAAACATTGTCTTCACTGTCACCATCCCACAGGTAGGACGTTTGCCACCATATTTTTAGTAAATACCTTAAGTAATATTGACAAACTATATATCATTTGAAAGCTTACAATCTCTAGTTTCCATATTTGGTGACTGATTTTCAAAATAAATTACAGAGGAGCCATAATTTATCAATTTGCAACAAGAATATTTTCATACTCAAAAGGCGTGATCAGACCTTTATTTTAAAATAGCAGTGAACATGAAAAATGGTAGAAAACTCAGTTTGTTTTCATGCCAAAAGGTCAAAAGATGGCATCCATTCAATTATTTTAGAAAAAAAAAAGGTCTGAAAAGTTTTAAATATAAAGAAAAAAAATATTAAAACCACCATTTGTGACGTGCCAGCGAGCTATAACGCACATGCGTGTTCTTTGTGTGTGTTTCTTAGAGGTTGAATTCATATCAAAATCTGACAAACTTCCAATATTACTTCTGAATAGGATCTCTACTTCATAAATTGTATGAAAATTGTGGAAATAATGGTTTATATCACTCAAAACCTTATATTGGGCAGTAATGGAGTCTGTTTGTGTACTGTGCACAAACAAAATCTTACTGAAAGCTAAGAAAGCAAATGTCTTTAAATCAAGACCAAAAATATCTAAAAAAAAATTTGTTTAAATATTTTTTTAAAATAAAATTTATATATCTTTTGTGTTTAACAAATACAGGTTTGGAACAACATGAGGGTGAGTAAATATTTTTTTGGGGTGAACTATCCCTTTAAATCCAAATATCTCCAATTACTTGAAATTTTATTGCATTTAAAATGTTACTTTTCTGCATCCTGTTTGCTACCTCAATTCAAATAGAGCATTTAAAAGTCCTGTTGGTGCAGTATAACAGACGCTGGTGCAGTAAAACTCCTCAGATGTTCTGCAGCTTTAAATGGACAGATGCGTTTCTGTCTGACCGTGTGTTTGGCCTCTGCCGACGAGCTTTCACTCAGGCCTGTCTTTGTAAACGCAATGAAAAAGATTTAAATCGAGCAATAATCTGTGTCGTCCTAAGCCATCTTTATTGCTATCCTAAGTATTGTTATCATAATGTTGTGTTTTAATATAGAAAAGAAGAAACCTATCATGCTTAATCTGGACTGTCCATGTGTTCGTTTGGAAGTCGCTATTCCGAATTGGTTTTGTAGAAATATTCCAGAACTTGTATTGGCAGGTTTGATTTTTGAATTTTCATTTTCTTTTGATCTTTTTAATGAAATGTTTGCTCTTGAATGTGGGAATCTTTTTCAGTGCGTCAAAATCAGAAAACTGATTTGTTTCCCCCCTCAGATATGAAAGGGTCATGCGTTAGAAATCGTATGTTTTATTTCTTCCAGATTTTCAAAGTTCTGTACAACATATAGAAAATTAAAAAATATATAATTGTATGTATATGAAATATTAAAGAGAACTGTTTGGGGTTTTTGTATTAAAATGCTATTATCAAAAAGTTACTCGTTGGTGTCTTCATTTTAACTCATTGGTCACTTATTTGACAAGTCATAGACCTTTTAAAACAAATAAGTACGGGACTATGTTCGTCTCTCGCTGAATTGAATAGACTCGTTTAGTTTTTAATTGTACTGTCTGTTCTCTAACCGAACTAATCGATTTTTATTTATTTTATTCAATTCAGTAAATTCATGGCCTGAATTTCATTTTTGAAAATGGAGGAAATCCCCAGACATTTTTAGACGTTTAAAAAAAAAATACATAATTGTCTCACCTAAATGTTTAATCATGCAGTGAATTTGTTTTTAATATGGGGTAATTGTTGCACAAGAATGATTTCAAATGAATTCCCAAAAAAGACAACAGTAACAGTAATAAAATAAGAACAAAGTAGTAGAACATGTAAATAAAAAACATACAAATAAAATAAACACTTTTTTTCAGGTAGGTGTAGGTAAAATACTAAGGAAATCTAATAAGGAATCAAATGTAAAATGGTTAAATACAGATTAATCCTTGCATTTAAAGTTACAAGAGTTAGTCATTCAAGAGCAGTGAGTTAGTGAGATAATGTAAATTAAAGCTACACTGTGTGATTTTTACCCCCATCTAGTGGTGAAAAGGTATATGACCATCCAGTGAATATTAGTTTCTGTTCCTCTCAATTCCGATTTCGTTTTAACTCCTACGGTGGCAAATGTAGTCCAAGATTAAGATGGCTTCCAGTTCGAACTCGTCCATGAATGTTAACTCAAACGTAAATGCGAAAGGCGAAGCTTGAATTAATGGGTATGTCCCTCTTTGGCTAATGTACTTTCAAGATGGAGGGGCAACATGGCGATCGAAATAAACCCCTTACCCGTATGTATTTTCAATGGCATATTATACACTCACGAGAATACTTTATTACTTGAACGAAGTAAATACATTAATGAGCACATATATTTTTGAAAGAACTAAGTGTTTTTAGCTAAGAATAAACTAAAAGAGTTACAAAGTGTAGCTTTAAAAAGAAATCAGGTAATGCTGTGACTTTAAGAGCTGTGCAGGTCCAATATACTGTTACACAACTTCCTCAACTGTTTACGTTTAAGCTTCACAAAACCGACTGAGTTTACGTGCGTGTTCGTCAAGGCGGTAATTTTGTACAAACATTTGTGTTTATTTGACCATTTAAGCACAATTTGGTGCTGGCGAGCTGTTTGTAAGTCTTAAGTGAGCCATATATGGAGTGGAAATGTAAAATGAGTTTCAAATTTGGTGCCTTCTTGAAGCATCAGAATTTCGAAATCTGCAAATAAGGAACGAGTGTCTGTAGTCTCAACCCCTCTACCAATATATGGGACTTCCTGCTTAGAATGATGCAAAATTACGAACACTGAAATCCTTATTTCTCCCGTCTCAGGGAATAATACACAAGCATTCAAAAATATGCCTGGGTTTCTAACAATACAAAGCTTGATGCAAATGGGTGAAGTGTCCCTTTAAACACTGGCAAGACTTATATAATTGGCAATTCCTGTGTTGACTGAAGCTTATGCTTATAGTGCAGACGCGATGTGGTGATGTGAAGACATTTTTTTGGGAGGGCACTCTGTGAAATTACAAAGCAATTTCAACATTTTCTGTGAGGCTTAAGTTGTATCAGAGAATGTCTAATTGGCAAATCTAATTATTTGCCTTTTTTCATTATTAGGGTCGAATTCACTTTTCTTTGGATGCGTGTAGCTCTTTTATTTATTTATTTTTTTGGATATTTTAACCTCAATTCTTACACATGGTACCTTTACAGTAAGTACAGCTGAAACTCAAAAATTTGAATATCGTGCAAAAGTTGTACGGCGCTCCTTCCGTGCAGATAAACAATTCACAAACCTCCCTCCTGATTAAAGGGATTCAAAGATCCCAGCCCACCCGCCTCGACGCCAGACAACCCAAAACCACAAAGAACACCGTGACGGAGTTACATAAGTCTTACTTACATTTTAGATGCCTTCAAACTCTTTCTTAAACACAAAAAAAGGATTTTTCTCTGAAAATTTACATTTGTGAATGACATTTGGCTAGAAAAAGTAGCAATTTAAATACAAGTTTAAAATGAGAAGGGTTTAATCAGAGAGTATTTGTGGCTTATACAGAAGTTTGAGATACACACGTGACATGCCTTTTAACAAGTTTGAAAAGTCAACCAAAAATACAACATCCCAAAATGCCATTCACACAGTCCCAAACAGTGTTGGGTAAGTTACTCTAAAAAGTACTAGTTACTAATTACCTCTTCAACAGTATTATTAGATTACTGTACTAATTACTCTCTCTAAAAAGTATTGAATTACTTTTAATTACTAATTACTTTCAAAACCCCATATCAATCTCAACCAGCTGAATAATACAAGGATAGACATGAATCTGTTTGAATTCTTTCAAATAAATATTATAAAATTGCATGAATTATCCTTAAACTGACCAAGGTGGAGAAGGTTACATTATAAAAACATACTTTTGAAGTATTTTAATCAGACAATACATTTTGATGTTAAACCCACTATTGTTTTATGTCTGATCTCATGAATTTCACACTTTTTTCGTACATATTTTACAATAATTCATATGAATTTGTACGAGTGCGATCGTACTATTTAAACACCTCACAAAATGCATGCAAATCGCTGTGAGATCGGATTGATCTATACACAGTATTTACCTCGATTACATCAGAAGTAACTGTAATTAAATTACAGATAAATGAAGAGTAATCCCTTACTTTACATTTTCAAGGGAAAAGTAATTAAATTGCAGTAACTAATTACTTAGTAATTAGTTACACCCAACACTGGTCCCAAAACACATGATTGTCTCTTCATAATGACAAAACGAGCACATGGGGGGAATGTTATTCAATTTAGCAAGTTTAGTTAACTGGGTAGCAATTGTAAAAGAAAAAAAAAATGAATGGAGAATTTAACAATAATTTGGATTTCTTCACCGGTTTGATGACGCTTTTGTGACACTGAAAGCTGATTGGCCTTGATGAATACGCGGGGAAAAGGTTAATGGGCTCTATGCACGGCGGTATTTCCGGTGAAAGTGTAAGGATGCTCGATAACTTCCACCGGTCGTAGAGTCCAATGCTATACCGAGAATTTATATTGAATTTTATACTCCATGGTTATACTAAAGAAACGTTAGTCACAAAAACAGACACCCCTCGTTGTGTTTATGCTTCTTTTTAAAATTATATTAAATAAACATAACTATATATAAAATTACATCTAAACGTATGTAAGTTTCGTTTCAAAGACGGGAGGACGGTCAATTTTGAAGACTCTGCCATAATCCCGTTTTCCTCGGTTTTAATCTCCACAACCGGAAGCATCCTTGGAGCTTGGAGCATCCTTGCGTCGAATGCGGAACTTATGCGTGCATATAGCCCATTTAATTCTCAAGATGATTCCCGATTTAATCTCACTTGTGCCCTTTTACACGCGTGGCATTGATTCAACAAGGTGCTGAAAGCATTCTTTAGAAATGTTGGCCCATATTGATAGGATTCAAGCTCCTGTTCCTCCACATCCCAAAGATGCTCTTTTAGGTTGAGATCTGGTGACTGTGGGAGACCCGGAAGGTAAATGTGAGTGGGAGTTCTCCCATTAGACTTTACTATTACCCATAAAACTAGCTTTGAACCAATCGGATCGCTTGGGTCCTAAGCTGGGACCCATCTCTTCAGTGTGACAAGTGAAAGTCTAGTATGGGCTTTGGAAATGGCTTTAGTGCCTGGTTACAAATCAGAGAAAATCCAGGTCTGATGTGTGATTTCATAGTTATGTTATTTTTAGAAACCCTTATGCCCATTAATGAATTTAAAACTACTGTAAAGAGTGTTGTGGAGACATGTTCTTGTTTTTCTTGACTATCATTGTGTTCTTAACTTAACTTATTTGTGTTCTTAACTTCTTTTATCATGAAAATGTAACTTGGTGTTTATTATGTATTTGTTGTGATTTGGCTGCTACCCAATAGAGGGAATGCGCGTGACGTCACCGTCGGCCGGAGTGCTGCAGTTCCTCACAGTGAGTGGCAAAAAGACTGAGCAGCTGCCGCGAAAAACAAACACAACACATATAAAATGGGAAAGAGCTTTGCGATTGACTGCACAACTAGATTTGACAAAAAAATCGGAGGTATGTTTTTACAGACTGCTATAGAAAGAGGAGCAAATGGATCGCTGCAATTCACAGAAACTGGACTCCAGTCAGCGAAAGGTGGATTTGCAGTTTTCATTTTGTGTCAATATGCTGAAATTAGCTGTAAAACCATACCCATATATTTTGTATTGTTATATATATATATATATATATATATTAACAACTCATCAATTAAATATTTCTCATTCCATATTCTGCATTATTTGATGTTTTTTAATAAACACTGACTAAAAAACATTATAAAGTTTTAGGGCTGGACGATATGATGTTATATGGGCTATATATATAACACTGATATAAGTTATCACCCGGATTTAGACCAATATTGTATTTACATAAAGTGTTCGCAGGCAAATTTGCTTTATGTTTAGGTCTATTTTATTTTCCCGGTGTAGAAATCAGGCAAACATAAATGTCAGGCACCACGGATCACTTGATATTTAGTAAGTTGTAAGGAACACTACTATATTGAATCCGACATTTAATTTAAATTGATAAAATTGTTCGTTTTAGTCGCATTTTCGCAGTTTCCCCCAATTAAATCCAGTCACGCTGCAGATCTTTTGCCACTCGGTCAGACTGAGGGGAGGTTGTTCCGGCGGGAAAGTCACGTGAATGCATTCCGTCTAGGCTAATTGGCCAGGTCTCTCTTGTAAAATAGATTCTGAATCTCAATGGGATTGCCTGGTTAAATAAAGGTATAATAATGATGCACCAAATAACCATAAAACTATATCAAATCATGGTTCAACATTAAGCCTTTTCACGTGCTTGTCCTTTGGAGAAGTTAATCGGTCATTCAGCTTTGACTGGGCTGAGGGCTTACCAGTCAAATTATATCATTTACACTGAAAAATTACAACTGCATTAAATTATGTAATTGTTTTAAATACTTACTGGAATATACAAATAAGAAATGTTGGAAAGAACTTTTAAACACGAAACTAAACCGCCAGTAGGTGGCGGCAGGCGACCGTCCAAATGAATGAGTGACTTAAATACTTGTTTATTGAACATATGAAATATTGATCATTTGAAGTGTTTCACGTTTTCAATCGTGATGGTATTCTGCACTCTTGCTCGTACGTGTGATATAACTGTATCATATGCAAATGCAATATAAAAACTCCTTTAGCTATTTAGTACGTTAACTGCGTTTCTTTGTGTGATCACGCTCATTTGTTTCCATGAATAAAAAAATTTGGAAAACATTTTTGGATTTAATGAATGAATGTGCATAGAAGACCCCTTTTTCGTGTAATGTTAAAGGGATGTATTGCTGCGTTCAAGTCTTCCTGGGAAGTTAGTACGTACGAGGTGGGAAGTCGTGTTTATGACGTGAGGTGCGTTCAAGTCAGTTTCGTCGGAGCAAAATGGCGGTGTACCTTCTTTTAACAGGGTTCTCAAGTTTTATCAAAAGCTTGGCGTGAGATCACATGCGGTTAGAGGAGGAGCCCAAATGAAGCCCCGCCCCGCATCACCGCCCCCCAATTTTACCCATTGTTCATAATTAACCAGCACAAACTGAAATTATAACAATTGGTAAATCTCATAAATGATAGAGCAATGCATCACATCAAAAATAGCCTACTCTTTAATGTTATATTAATAAAAATATATTTAAAAAAAATTACAAAAATATAACAATTTGCTCCAAACAGTTTGGAAAAACAAATCTTTTTGCATTTTGAATGTGTCTGGTCGAAATGGTATAATGATTTATTGTGTGGTGGGATATTGTGAACAAATGGGCATATTACAGTTTTTTTTCGATTGCTAAACGTCAGTGAGCACGACTGGAGCTAAATGTGCAAAACTCTAACTACAGTCTGCATTACCAACAGTCACCTGAGCACAACTCTTAACACATGTCACGGCTCAAAACAGGCTCAGTGTGCACAACACTATGCACAACCCTCACTGAGATAACACACACTGTCACTCAGAACACACTGAGAGGAAAAACAGTCGCATCAAACACCAATGCAGAAAATCCAAACTTTTCATCTTTGCAGTTTCAACAATTTCACACTTCATACAAAGTAATATTTTCTTCAAAGAAAACAGTGACATTCTTTCATTTGATATTTTTACATTTTTAGAACATAACAATTGAAAATTAGCAGTTTGCTTCAATAGTCTGTAGTACTTTACAGAATTACGGTAATGAGAAAAAAAGGTAACTAAAAGTACATAGCCTACTGTAATACTGTAACCCTGCCTCTCTCAAGCATTAGGCCACAAGTTTTCATCCTTTCAGCTGAAACTGTTTGAAAGTCAGCAGTGTGTGAAAGGCACAAGGCTAAAATTTATTCTGTTTTGAATAAGTGGTTCACAGTTTTGACAGCAGTGTGTGTTAGCATTTGAACAAAGTGCTGTAAATCCACAGTGTTGTGCAGGTTGTGGTTAAAGTCATGGGATAAGTGTGTAGAGTTTTGAAAACTGTGTTCAAGCAAGGAAAAACGATCTAGAGTTTGGTCCACATAAACTGCTGCTGTGCAGACTGTAGTTAGAGTTTTGCACATGTAGCTCCAGTTGTGCTCCACTGTGGTTTAGCAATCGAAAAAAACTGTAAAGTGTGTGTGTGTGTGTGTGTGTGTGCGTCTCTGTGTGTGTACACAAATATCTTTTTGCTTTTTCCCTGACATCTTTGAAAAATACAAATGCAATGGCAATAATTAATGTGTGTTTTGACCGGATATAAAATATTACCCAGAGCACTCTGCTTCAATACATGTAGCCTTAATGTAACTAGAACTATTAATACAGTATAATATATAATTTAAAATGAAGAAATACATATTCATTCCTTACATCCCATACCTACCCACAAACATTTTCCTTATATAGGCTATTCAGGTAATGTAAGCCAAACTGAGCCAAAGGTTCTGGCCTGGTTGCAAAGTAGTTGTAGAGTTTTTGACTGCATCAATAATAATGTATACGATGGGCAATATATTAAATGTTCTACACTCTTAGAAGAAAAGGTTCTATATAGAACCTTAAAAGGTTCTAAAGCGCTACATAGGCTATTTGGAACCCTAAAATGCAATGCATGAATGATCACAAAATTCAAGATATGGGGGTTAAAAAATTTAATTAATCAATATCACCCGAAGAGTGCCATTTCAGTTTTTATCCTCCAAAAATCAGCATGATTAAAATGGGATATTAAGTTACTACAACAGTTTAATAAACAATAATTTAATTACACCTGCAAAATGTTACAGAATAATGTAATAAATGAATGAATAATAGCCTATAAAGAACCTTTGTGCCAAAAGGCTTCTTTCTTATCTTGTCATTATCATCATTTTTTTTGCATAAAGGGTCCTTTGCAGTTGAGTAAAGAACCCTGTAGTGTAGCCTAAAAATTAGACGAGCTTTCTTCCCTTCTCCATCATGACGTGTGTTCGGCGATTGTTGTTGGTTACCTAGTAACGACGAGAATGTTCCGTCAACTTCCATGTGTACGCGGCGCACGTCTATGTTGCCTAACGAACGCAGTCTGTCCGAAGAGATATGTGCTGGCGGCAGGAAACTTCACTGTGTGCCTACGGCTCGTATACAATAAAGCTTGCAGGACATCTTGGTTGACGTTGCCTTTTTTCAGCGTGAGAAATACCCGGTGTGGTGTGATGTGAGCGTGTCAACTGGCTGAATTGCGTGTGTCTTACGGCCAATGCGTGAGACTTGAGAACCCAAACAGCAAGGTTTGTTAATTCTGCTAATTAAAAAAAATGAAAAACAAAGAATGCGCATCAGGTGTGTTTTTCTTTTTATGTTTTTTATTAGCTTATGAAGCCAACGTAAACTCTATCATTAGCTATAATTCTTATATTATAATGATATCATATTTTGTGCAGAGAGCTTGATTTATAAATGAAAAAGCCTTACAATGTCAATGAGTAAACATTAAAATTCAATTAAAATGTACCGTGAACAGACGTTGAATGAACGTTTCTCAGCAGTTTCGATATCTCAGGTCTGGAAGCTAGAGCCTCCATTTTTGCACTCAGGTTTAAGTCTCATGGCCCTCTATCAGAATCCAGAGTTTTGAGAAGATTGGAGAAACGTAATTTTTCGCCCGAAAAAAGAAAACGAAAGGGGTACCACTGTCGTTTTTTTTTTTTCGCGTCAAATTTTTGAGTTTCAATATCTCAGCTCTGGAAGGGTCTAGAGCCTCCATTATTGCACTCAGGTCTAAGTCTCATTGCCCTCTGTCAGAATCCAGAGTTTTGAGAAGACTGGAGAAACTTAAATTTTCGCCTGAAAAAAAAAACGAAAGGGGTACCACTGTCGTTTTTTTTGTTTTTTTTTTTTCGGGTCGAATTTTTGAGTTTCGATATCTCAGCTCTGGAAGGGTCTAGAGCCTCCATTTTTGCACTCAGGTTTAAGTCTCATTGCCCTCTATAAGAATCCAGAGTTTTGAGAAGATTGGAGAAACTTAATTTTTCGCCTGAAAAAAAAAACGAAAGGGGTACCACTGTCGTTTTTTTTTTTTTTTCGGGTCGAATTTTAGAGTTTCGATATCTCAGCTCTGGAAGGGTCTAGAGCCTCCATTTTTGCACTCAGGTCTAAGTCTCATGGCCCTCTATCAAAATACAGAGTTTTGAGAAGATTGGAAACACTAAATTTTTCGCCCGAAAAAAAAAACAACTAAAAAACAAAGTCGTTTTTTTTTTCGGGTCGAACTTTTGAGTTTCGATATCTCAGCTCTGGAAGGGCCTAGAGCCTCCGTTTTTGCACTCAGGTCTAAGTCTCATTGCCCTCTATCAGAATCCAGAGTTTTGAGAAGATTGGAGAAACTTAATTTTTCGCCCGAAAAAAAAAAAACGAAAGGGGTTCCACTGTCGTTTTTTTTTTTCGGGTCGAATTTTTGAGTTTCGATATCTCAGCTCTGGAAGGGTCTAGAGCCTCAATTTTTGCACTCAGGTTTAAGTCTCATGGCCCTCTATCGGAATCCAGAGTTTTGAGAAGATTGGAGAAACTTAATTTTTCGCCCGAAAAAAAAAAAAAAACGTAAGGGGTACCACTGTCGTTTTTTTTTTCGGGTCGAATTTTTGAGTTTCAATATCTCAGCTCTGGAAGGGTCTAGAGCCTCCTTTTTTGCACTCAGGTTTAAGTCTCATGGCCCTCTATCGGAATCCAGAGTTTTGAGAAGATTGGAGAAACTTAATTTTTCGCCCGAAAAAAAAATAAAGAACGGGAGGGGTATCACTGTCGTTTTTTTTTTTTCGGGTCGAATGTTTGAGTTTCGATATCTCAGTTTTGGAAGGGTCTAGAGCCTCCATTTTTGCACTCAGGTTTAAGTCTCATGGCCCTCTATCAGAATTTAGAGTTTTGAGAAGATTGGAGAAACTTAATTTTTCACCCGAAAAAAAACAAAACAAAAGGGGTATCACTGTCTTTTTTTTTTCGGGTCGAATTTTTGAGTTTCGATATCTCAGCTCTGGAAGGGTCTAGAGCCTCCATTTTTGCACTCAGGTCTAAGTCTCATTGCCCTCTATCAGAATCCAGAGTTTTGAGAAGATTGGAGAAACTTAATTTTTCGCCCGAAAAAAAAACAAAAAAAAAACGAAAGGGGTACCACTGTCGTTTTTTTTTTTGGGTCAAATTTTTGAGTTTCGATATCTCAGCTCTGGAAGGGTCTAGAGCCTCCATTTTTACACTCAGGTCTAAGTCTCATTGCCCTCTATCAGAATCCAGAGTTTTGAGAAGATTGGAGAAACTTAATTTTTCGCCCGAAAAAAAACAAAAACGAAAGGGGTACCACTGTCGTTTTTTTTTTCAGGTCGAATTTTTGAGTTTCGATATCTCAGTTTTGGAAGGGTCTAGAACCTCCATTTTTGCACTCAGGTTTAAGTCTCATTGCCCTCTATCAGAATCCAGAGTTTTGAGAAGATTGGAGAAACTTAATTTTTCGCCCGAAAAAAACAAAAAAACGAAAGGGGTACCACTGTCGTTTTTTTTTTTGGGTCAAATTTTTGAGTTTCGATATCTCAGCTCTGGAAGGGTCTAGAGCCTCCATTTTTGCACTCAGGTCTAAGTCTCATTGCCCTCTATCAGAATCCAGAGTTTTGAGAAGATTGGAGAAACTTAATTTTTCGCCCGAAAAAAAAACAAAAAACGAAAGGGGTACCACTGCGGTTTTTTTTTTTTTTGGGTCAAATTTTTGAGTTTCGATATCTCAGCTCTGGAAGGGTCTAGAGCCTCCATTTTTACACTCAGGTCTAAGTCTCATCGCCCTCTATCAGAATCCAGAGTATTGAGAAGATTGGAGAAACTTAATTTTTCGCCCAAAAAAAAAGACGAAAGGCGTACCACTGTCGTTTTTTTTTCGGGTTGAATTTTTGAGTTTCGATATCTCAGCTCTGGAAGGGTCTAAAGCCTCCATTTTTTGCACTCAGGTTTAAGGCTCATGGCCCTCTATCGGAATCCAGAGTTTTGAGAAGATTGGAGAAACTTAATTTTTCGCCCGAAAAAAAACAAAAACGAAAGGGGTACCACTGTCGTTTTTTTTTCAGGTCGAATTTTTGAGTTTCGATATCTCAGTTTTGGAAGGGTCTAGAACCTCAATTTTTGCACTCAGGTTTAAGTCTCATTGCCCTCTATCAGAATCCAGAGTTTTGAGAAGATTGGAGAAACTTAAGTTTTCGCCCAAAAAAAAAAAACGAAAGGGGTACCACTGTCGTTTTTTTTTTGGGTCAAATTTTTGAGTTTCGATATCTCAGCTCTGGAAGGGTCTAGAGCCTCCATTTTTACACTCAGGTCTAAGTCTCATTGCCCTCTATCAGAATCCAGAGTTTTGAAGAGATTGGAAAAACTTAATTTTTCGCCCCAAAAAAAACAAAAAACGAAAGGGGTACCACTGTCGTTTTTTTTTCGGGTCGAATTTTTGAGTTTCAATATCTCAGCTCTGGAAGGGTCAAGAGCCTCCATTTTTGCACTTAGGTCTAAGTCTCATTGCCCTCTATCAGAATCCAGAGTTTTGAGAAGATTGGAGAAACTTAATTTTTCGCCCGAAAAAAACAAAAAAACGAAAGGGGTACCACTGTCGTTTTTTTTTTCGGGTCGAATTTTTGAGTTTCAATATCTCAGCTCTGGAAGGGTCTAGAGCCTCCATTTTTACACTCAGGTCTAAGTCTCATTGCCCTCTATCAGAATCCAGAGTTTTGAAGAGATTGGAAAAACTTAATTTTTCGCCCCAAAAAAAACAAAAAACGAAAGGGGTACCACTGTCGTTTTTTTTTCGGGTCGAATTTTTGAGTTTCAATATCTCAGCTCTGGAAGGGTCAAGAGCCTCCATTTTTGCACTTAGGTCTAAGTCTCATTGCCCTCTATCAGAATCCAGAGTTTTGAGAAGATTGGAGAAACTTAATTTTTCGCCCGAAAAAAACAAAAAAACGAAAGGGGTACCACTGTCGTTTTTTTTTTCGGGTCGAATTTTTGAGTTTCAATATCTCAGCTCTGGAAGGGTCTAGAGCCTCCATTTTTACACTCAGGTCTAAGTCTCATTGCCCTCTATCAGAATCCAGAGTTTTGAGAAGATTGGAGAAACTTAAATTTTCGCCCAAAAAAAAAAAACGAAAGGGGTACCACTGTCGTTTTTTTTTTTCGGGTCGAATTTTTGAGTTTCGATATCTCAGCTCTGGAAGGGTCTAGAGCCTCCATTTTTGCACTCAGGTTTAAGTCTCATGGCCCTCTATCAGAATTCAGAGTTTTGAGAAGATTGGAGAAACTTAATTTTTCGCCCGAAAAAAAAAAACGAAAGGGGTACCACTGTCGTTTTTTTTTTTTCGGGTTGAATTTTTGAGTTTCAATATCTCAGCTCTGGAAGGGTCTAGAGCCTCCATTTTTACACTCAGGTCTAAGTCTCATTGCCCTCTATCAGAATCCAGAGTTTTGAGAAGATTGGAGAAACTTGATTTTTCGCCCGAAAAAAAAAAAACGAAAGGGGTACCACTGTGTTTTTTTTTTTTTGGGGTCAAATTTTTGAGTTTCGAAATTTAAGCTCTGGAAGGGTCTAGAGCCTCCATTTTTACACTCAGGTCTAAGTCTCATTGCCCTCTATCAGAATCCAGAGTTTTGAGAAGATTGGAGAAACTTAATTTTTCGCCCAAAAAAAAAAAAAACGAAAGGGGTACCACTGTCGGTTTTTTTTTTCGGGGTCGAATTTTTGAGTTTCAATATCTCAGCTCTGGAAGGGTCTAGAGCCTTCATTTTTGCACTCAGGTCTAAGTCTTATTGTCCTCTATCAGAATCCAGAGTTTTGAGAAGATTGGAGAAAATAAATTTTTCGCCCGAAAAAAAAAAAACGAAAGGGGTACCACTGTCGTTTTTTTTTTGGGTCAAATTTTTTAGTTTCAAATCTCAGCTCTGGAAGGGTCTAGAGCCTCCATTTTTGCACTCAGGTCTAAGTCTCATTGCCCTCTATCAGAATCCAGAGTTTTGAGAAGATTGGAGAAACTTAATTTTTCGCCCCAAAAAAAAAAAACGAAAGGGGTACCACTGTCGTTTTTTTTTTCGGGTCGAATTTTTGAGTTTTGATATCTCAGCTATGGAAGGGTCTAGAGCCTCTATTTTTGCACTCAGGTTTAAGTCTCATGGCCCTCTATCAGAATTCAGAGTTTTGAGAAGATTAGAGAAACTTAATTTTTCGCTCGAAAAAAAAAAACGAAAGGGGTACCACTGTCGTTTTTTTTTTTCGGGTCGAATTTTTGAGTTTCAATATCTCAGCTCTGGAAGGGTCTAGAGCCTCCATTTTTACACTCAGGTCTAAGTCTCATTGCCCTCTATCAGAATCCAGAGTTTTGAGAAGATTGGAGAAACTTAATTTTTCGCCCGAAAAATATAACGAAAGGGGTACCACTGTCGTTTTTTTTTCGGGTCGAATTTTTGAGTTTCAATATCTCAGCTCTTGAAGGGTCTAGAGCCTCCATTTTTTCACTCAGGTCTAAGTCTCATTGCCCTCTATCAGAATCCAGAGTTTTGAGAAGATTGGAGAAACTTAATTTTTCGCCCAAAAAAAAAAAAACGAAAGGGGTACCACTGTCGGTTTTTTTTCGGGTCGAATTTTTGAGTTTTGATATCTCAGCTCTGGAAGGGTCTAGAGCCTCCATTTTTGAACTCAGGTTTAAGTCTCATGGTCCTCTATCAGAATCTAGAGTTTTGAGAAGATTGGAGAAACTTAATTTTTCGCCCGAAAAAAAAAAAATGAAAGGGATACCACTGTCGTTTTTTTTTTTCGGGTCGAATTTTTGAGTTTCAATATCTCAGCTCTGGAAGGGTCTAGAGCCTCCATTTTTGCACTCAGGTCTAAGTCTCATTGCCCTCTAGCAGAATCCAGAGTTTTGAGAAGATTGGAGAAACTTAATTTTTCGCCCGAAAAAAAAACAAAAACGAAAGGGGTACCACTGTCGGTTTTTTTTCGGATCGAATTTTTGAGTTTTGATATCTCAGCTCTGGAAGGGTCTAGAGCCTCCATTTTTTAACTCAGGTTTAAGTCTCATGGCCCTCTACCAAAATTTTGAGAAGATTGGAGAAACTTAATTTTTCGCCCAAAAAAAAAAAAAAAACGAAAGGGGTACCACTGTCGGTTTTTTTTCGGGTCGAATTTTTTAGTTTTGATATCTCAGCTCTGGAAGGGTCTAGAGCCTCCATTTTTGAACTCAGGTTTAAGTCTCATGGCCCTCTATCAGAATCTAGAGTTTTGAGAAGATTGGAGAAACTTAATTTTTCGCCCGAAAAAAAAAAAACGAAAGGGATACCACTGTCGTTTTTTTTTCGGGTCGAATTTTTGAGTTTCAATATCTCAGCTCTGGAAGGGTCTAGAGCCTCCATTTTTGCACTCAGGTCTAAGTCTCATTGCCCTCTAGCAGAATCCAGAGTTTTGAGAAGATTGGAGAAACTTAATTTTTCGCCCGAAAAAAAAAAAAAACGAAAGGGGTACCACTGTCGGTTTTTTTTCGGATCGAATTTTTGAGTTTTGATATCTCAGCTCTGGAAGGGTCTAGAGCTTCCATTTTTTAACTCAGGTTTAAGTCTCATGGCCCTCTACCAGAATTTGGGAAGATTGCAGAAACTTAATTTTTCGCCCAAAAAAAAAAAACGTAAGGGGTACCACTGTCGTTTTTTTTTCGGGCCGAAATTTTGAGTTTCGATATCTCAGCTCTGGAAGGGGCTAGAGCCTCCATTCTTGCACTCAGGTCTAAGTCTCATGGCCCTCTATCAGAATCCAGAGTTTTGGGAAGATTGGAGAAACTTAATTTTTCGCCCAAAAAAAAAAAAAAACGTAAGGGGTACCACTGTCGTTTTTTTTTTCGGGCCGAATTTTTGAGTTTCGATATCTCAACTCTGGAAGGGGCTAGAGCCTCCATTTTTGCACTCAGGTCTAAGTCTCATGGCCCTCCATCAGAATCCAGAGTTTTGGGAAGATTGGAGAAACTTAATTTTTCGCCCCCCAAAAAAAAACGTAAGGGGTACCACTGTCGTTTTTTTTTTCGGGCCTAATTTTTGTGTTTCGATATCTCAGCTCTGGAAGGGGCTAGAGCCTCCATTTTTGCACTCAGGTCTAAGTCTCATGGCCCTCTATCAGAATTTGGGAAGATTGGAGAAACTTAATTTTTCGCCCCCCAAAAAAAAACGTAAGGGGTACCACTGTCGTTTTTTTTTTCGGGCCGAATTTTTGAGTTTCGATATCTCAGCTCTGGAAGGGGCTAGAGCCTCCATTCTTGCACTCAGGTCTAAGTCTCATGGCCCTCTATCAGAATCCAGAGTTTTGGGAAGATTGGAGAAACTTAATTTTTCGCCCAAAAAAAAAAACGTAAGGGGTACCACTGTCGTTTTTTTTTCGGGCCTAATTTTTGAGTTTCGATATCTCAGCTCTGGAAGGGGCTAGAGCCTCCATTTTTGCACTCAGGTCTTAGTCTCATGGCCCTCTATCAGAATTTGGGAAGATTGGAGAAACTTAAATTTTCGCCCCAAAAAAAAAAACGTAAGGGGTACCACTGTCGGTTTTTTTTCGGGCCGAATATTTGAGTTTCGATATCTCAGCTCTGGAAGGGGCTAGAGCCTTTATTTTTGCACTCAGGTCTAAGTCTCATGGCCCTCTATCAGAATTTGGGAAGATTGGAGAAACTTAATTTTTCGCCCCAAAAAAAAACGTAAGGGGTACCACTGTCGTTTTTTTTTTCGGGCCGAATTTTTGAGTTTCGATATCTCAGCTCTGGAAGGGGCTAGAGCCTTCATTTTTGCACTCAGGTCTAAGTCTCATGGCCCTCTATCAGAATTTGGGAAGATTGGAGAAACTTAATTTTTCGCCCAAAAAAAAAAAACGTAAGGGGTACCACTGTCGTTTTTTTTCGGGCCGAATTTTTGAGTTTCGATATCTCAGCTCTGGAAGGGGCTAGAGCCTCCATTTTTGCACTCAAGTCTAAGTCTCATGGCCCTCTATCAGAATCCAGAGTTTTGGGAAGATTGGAGAAACTTAATTTTTCGCCCCAAAAAAAAACGTAAGGGGTACCACTGTCGTTTTTTTTTCGGGCCGAATTTTTGAGTTTCGATATCTCAGCTCTGGAAGGGGCTAGAGCCTCCATTTTTGCACTCAGGTCTAAGTATCATGGCCCTCTACCAAAATTTGGGAAGATTGGAGAAACTTAATTTTTCGCCCAAAAAAAAAAAACGTAAGGGGTACCACTGTCGTTTTTTTTTCGGGCCGAAATTTTGAGTTTCGATATCTCAGCTCTGGAAGGGGCTAGAGCCTCCATTTTTGCACTCAGGTCTAAGTCTCATGGCCCTCTATCAGAATCCAGAGTTTTGGGAAGATTGGAGAAACTTAATTTTTCGCCCAAAAAAAAACAAAATGTAAGGGGTACCACTGTCGTTTTTTTTTTCGGGCCGAATTGTTGAGTTTCGATATCTCAACTCTGGAAGGGTGTAGAGCCTCCATTTTTGCACTCAGGTCTAAGTCTCATGGCCCTCTATCAGAATCCAGAGTTTTGGGAAGATTGGAGAAACTTAATTTTTCGCCCCAAAAAAAAAAAACGTAAGGGGTACCACTGTCGTTTTTTTTTCGGGCCGAATTTTTGAGTTTCGATATCTCAGCTCTGGAAGGGGCTAGAGCCTCCATTTTTGCACTCAGGTCTAAGTCTCATGGCCCTCTATCAGAATCCAGAGTTTTGGGAAGATTGGAGAAACTTAATTTTTCGCCCCAAAAAAAAAAACGTAAGGGGTACCACTGTCGTTTTTTTTTTTTCGGGCCGAATTTTTGAGTTTCGATATCTCAGCTCTGGAAGGGGCTAGAGCCTCCATTTTTGCACTCAGGTCTAAGTCTCATGGCCCTCTATCAGAATCCAGAGTTTTGGGAAGATTGGAGAAACTTAATTTTTCGCCCCCCAAAAAAAAACGTAAGGGGTACCACTGTCGTTTTTTTTTTCGGGCCTAATTTTTGAGTTTCGATATCTCAGCTCTGGAAGGGGCTAGAGCCTCCATTTTTGCACTCAGGTCTAAGTCTCATGGCCCTCTATCAGAATTTGGGAAGATTGGAGAAACTTAATTTTTCGCCCCCCAAAAAAAAACGTAAGGGGTACCACTGTCGTTTTTTTTTTCGGGCCGAATTTTTGAGTTTCGATATCTCAGCTCTGGAAGGGGCTAGAGCCTCCATTCTTGCACTCAGGTCTAAGTCTCATGGCCCTCTATCAGAATCCAGAGTTTTGGGAAGATTGGAGAAACTTAATTTTTCGCCCAAAAAAAAAAACGTAAGGGGTACCACTGTCGTTTTTTTTTTCGGGCCTAATTTTTGAGTTTCGATATCTCAGCTCTGGAAGGGGCTAGAGCCTCCATTTTTGCACTCAGGTCTTAGTCTCATGGCCCTCTATCAGAATTTGGGAAGATTGGAGAAACTTAAATTTTCGCCCCAAAAAAAAAAACGTAAGGGGTACCACTGTCGGTTTTTTTTCGGGCCGAATATTTGAGTTTCGATATCTCAGCTCTGGAAGGGGCTAGAGCCTTTATTTTTGCACTCAGGTCTAAGTCTCATGGCCCTCTATCAGAATTTGGGAAGATTGGAGAAACTTAATTTTTCGCCCAAAAAAAAACCGTAAGGGGTACCACTGTCGTTTTTTTTTTCGGGCCGAATTTTTGAGTTTCGATATCTCAGCTCTGGAAGGGGCTAGAGCCTTCATTTTTGCACTCAGGTCTAAGTCTCATGGCCCTCTATCAGAATTTGGGAAGATTGGAGAAACTTAATTTTTCGCCCAAAAAAAAAAAACGTAAGGGGTACCACTGTCGTTTTTTTTCGGGCCGAATTTTTGAGTTTCGATATCTCAGCTCTGGAAGGGGCTAGAGCCTCCATTTTTGCACTCAGGTCTAAGTCTCATGGCCCTCTATCAGAATCCAGAGTTTTGGGAAGATTGGAGAAACTTAATTTTTCGCCCCAAAAAAAAACGTAAGGGGTACCACTGTCGTTTTTTTTTCGGGCCGAATTTTTGAGTTTCGATATCTCAGCTCTGGAAGGGGCTAGAGCCTCCATTTTTGCACTCAGGTCTAAGTATCATGGCCCTCTACCAAAATTTGGGAAGATTGGAGAAACTTAATTTTTCGCCCAAAAAAAAAAAAACGTAAGGGGTACCACTGTCGTTTTTTTTTCGGGCCGAAATTTTGAGTTTCGATATCTCAGCTCTGGAAGGGGCTAGAGCCTCCATTTTTGCACTCAGGTCTAAGTCTCATGGCCCTCTATCAGAATCCAGAGTTTTGGGAAGATTGGAGAAACTTAATTTTTCGCCCAAAAAAAAACAAAATGTAAGGGGTACCACTGTCGTTTTTTTTTTCGGGCCGAATTGTTGAGTTTCGATATCTCAACTCTGGAAGGGTGTAGAGCCTCCATTTTTGCACTCAGGTCTAAGTCTCATGGCCCTCTATCAGAATCCAGAGTTTTGGGAAGATTGGAGAAACTTAATTTTTCGCCCCAAAAAAAAAAAACGTAAGGGGTACCACTGTCGTTTTATTTTTCGGGCCGAATTTTTGAGTTTCGATATCTCAGCTCTGGAAGGGGCTAGAGCCTCCATTTTTGCACTCAGGTCTAAGTCTCATGGCCCTCTATCAGAATCCAGAGTTTTGGGAAGATTGGAGAAACTTAATTTTTCGCCCCAAAAAAAAAAACGTAAGGGGTACCACTGTCGTTTTTTTTTTTTCGGGCCGAATTTTTGAGTTTCGATATCTCAGCTCTGGAAGGGGCTAGAGCCTCCATTTTTGCACTCAGGTCTAAGTCTCATGGCCCTCTATCAGAATTTGGGAAGATTGGAGAAACGTAATTTTTCGCCCCAAAAAAAAAAAAACGTAAGGGGTACCACTGTCGTTTTTTTTTCGTCCCGAATTTTTGAGTTTCGATATCTCAGCTCTGGAAGGGGCTAGAGCCTCCATTTTTGCACTCAGGTCTAAGTCTCATGGCCCTCTATCAGAATCCAGAGTTTTGGGAAGATTGGAGAAACTTAATTTTTCGCCCCAAAAAAAAAAACGTAAGGGGTACCACTGTCGTTTTTTTTTTTTCGGGCCGAATTTTTGAGTTTCGATATCTCAGCTCTGGAAGGGGCTAGAGCCTCCATTTTTGCACTCAGGTCTAAGTCTCATGGCCCTCTATCAGAGTTTGGGAAGATTGGAGAAACTTAATTTTTCGCCCAAAAAAAAACGTAAGGGGTACCACTGTCGTTTTTTTTTTCGGGCCGAATTTTTGAGTTTCGATATCTCAGCTCTGGAAGGGGCTAGAGCCTCCATTTTTGCACTCAGGTCTAAGTCTCATGGCCCTCTATCAGAATTTGGGAAGATTGGAGAAACGTAATTTTTCGCCCCAAAAAAAAAAAACGTAAGGGGTACCACTGTCGTTTTTTTTTCGTCCCGAATTTTTGAGTTTCGATATCTCAGCTCTGGAAGGGGCTAGAGCCTCCCTTTTTGCACTCAGGTCTAAGTCTCATGGCCCTCTATCAGAATTTGGGAAGATTGGAGAAACTTAATTTTTCGCCCAAAAAAAAAACGTAAGGGGTACCACTGTCGTTTTTTTTTTTCGGGCCGAATTTTTGAGTTTCGATATCTCAGCTCTGGAAGGGGCTAGAGCCTTCATTTTTGCACTCAGGTCTAAGTCTCATGGCCCTCTATCAGAATTTGGGAAGATTGGAGAAACTTAATTTTTCGCCCAAAAAAAAAAAACGTAAGGGGTACCACTGTCGTTTTTTTTCGGGCCGAATTTTTGAGTTTCGATATCTCAGCTCTGGAAGGGGCTAGAGCCTCCATTTTTGCACTCAGGTCTAAGTCTCATGGCCCTCTATCAGAATCCAGAGTTTTGGGAAGATTGGAGAAACTTAATTTTTCGCCCCAAAAAAAAACGTAAGGGGTACCACTGTCGTTTTTTTTTCGGGCCGAATTTTTGAGTTTCGATATCTCAGCTCTGGAAGGGGCTAGAGCCTCCATTTTTGCACTCAGGTCTAAGTATCATGGCCCTCTACCAAAATTTGGGAAGATTGGAGAAACTTAATTTTTCGCCCAAAAAAAAAAAACGTAAGGGGTACCACTGTCGTTTTTTTTTCGGGCCGAAATTTTGAGTTTCGATATCTCAGCTCTGGAAGGGGCTAGAGCCTCCATTTTTGCACTCAGGTCTAAGTCTCATGGCCCTCTATCAGAATCCAGAGTTTTGGGAAGATTGGAGAAACTTAATTTTTCGCCCAAAAAAAAACAAAATGTAAGGGGTACCACTGTCGTTTTTTTTTTCGGGCCGAATTGTTGAGTTTCGATATCTCAACTCTGGAAGGGTGTAGAGCCTCCATTTTTGCACTCAGGTCTAAGTCTCATGGCCCTCTATCAGAATCCAGAGTTTTGGGAAGATTGGAGAAACTTAATTTTTCGCCCCCAAAAAAAAAAACGTAAGGGGTACCACTGTCGTTTTATTTTTCGGGCCGAATTTTTGAGTTTCGATATCTCAGCTCTGGAAGGGGCTAGAGCCTCCATTTTTGCACTCAGGTCTAAGTCTCATGGCCCTCTATCAGAATCCAGAGTTTTGGGAAGATTGGAGAAACTTAATTTTTCGCCCCAAAAAAAAAAACGTAAGGGGTACCACTGTCGTTTTTTTTTTTTCGGGCCGAATTTTTGAGTTTCGATATCTCAGCTCTGGAAGGGGCTAGAGCCTCCATTTTTGCACTCAGGTCTAAGTCTCATGGCCCTCTATCAGAATTTGGGAAGATTGGAGAAACGTAATTTTTCGCCCCAAAAAAAAAAAACGTAAGGGGTACCACTGTCGTTTTTTTTTCGTCCCGAATTTTTGAGTTTCGATATCTCAGCTCTGGAAGGGGCTAGAGCCTCCATTTTTGCACTCAGGTCTAAGTCTCATGGCCCTCTATCAGAATCCAGAGTTTTGGGAAGATTGGAGAAACTTAATTTTTCGCCCCAAAAAAAAAAACGTAAGGGGTACCACTGTCGTTTTTTTTTTTTCGGGCCGAATTTTTGAGTTTCGATATCTCAGCTCTGGAAGGGGCTAGAGCCTCCATTTTTGCACTCAGGTCTAAGTCTCATGGCCCTCTATCAGAATTTGGGAAGATTGGAGAAACTTAATTTTTCGCCCAAAAAAAAACGTAAGGGGTACCACTGTCGTTTTTTTTTTCGGGCCGAATTTTTGAGTTTCGATATCTCAGCTCTGGAAGGGGCTAGAGCCTCCATTTTTGCACTCAGGTCTAAGTCTCATGGCCCTCTATCAGAATTTGGGAAGATTGGAGAAACGTAATTTTTCGCCCCAAAAAAAAAAAACGTAAGGGGTACCACTGTCGTTTTTTTTTCGTCCCGAATTTTTGAGTTTCGATATCTCAGCTCTGGAAGGGGCTAGAGCCTCCCTTTTTGCACTCAGGTCTAAGTCTCATGGCCCTCTATCAGAATTTGGGAAGATTGGAGAAACTTAATTTTTCGCCCAAAAAAAAAACGTAAGGGGTACCACTGTCGTTTTTTTTTTTCCGGCCGAATTTTTGAGTTTCGATATCTCAGCTCTGGAAGGGGCTAGAGCCTCCATTTTTGCACTCAGGTCTAAGTCTCATGGCCCTCTATCAGAATTTGGGAAGATTGGAGAAACTTAATTTTTGCCCAAAAAAAAATCGTAAGGGGTACCACTGTCGTTTTTTTTTCGGGCCGAATTTTTGAGTTTCGATATCTCAGCTCTGGAAGGGGCTAGAGCCTCCATTTTTGCACTCAGGTCTAAGTCTCATGGCCCTCTATCAGAATTTGGGAAGATTGGAGAAACTTAATTTTTCGCCCAAAAAAAAAAAACGTAAGGCGTACCACTGTCGTTTTTTTTTCGGGCCGAATTTTTGAGTTTCGATATCTCAGCTCTGGAAGGGGCTAGAGCCTCCATTTTTGCACTCAGGTCTAAGTCTCATGGCCCTCTATCAGAATTTGGGAAGATTGGAGAAACTTAATTTTTCGCCCAAAAAAAAAAACGTAAGGGGTACCACTGTCGTTTTTTTTTTTCGGGCCGAATTTTTGAGTTTCGATATCTCAGCTCTGGAAGGGGCTAGAGCCTCCATTTTTGCACTCAGGTCTAAGTCTCATGGCCCTCTATCAGAATTTGGGAAGATTGGAGAAACTTAATTTTTCGCCCAAAAAAAAAACCGTAAGGGGTACCACTGTCGTTTTTTTTTCGGGCCGAATTTTTAAGTTTCGATATCTCAGCTCTGGAAGGGGCTAGAGCCTCCATTTTTACACTCAGGTCTAAGTCTCATGGCCCTCTATCAGAATTTGGGAAGATTGGAGAAACTTAATTTTTCACCCCCCAAAAAAAAACGTAAGGGGTACCACTGTTGTTTTTTTTTCTGGCCGAATTGTTGAGTTTCGATATCTCAACTCTGGAAGGGGCTAGAGCCTCCATTTTTGCACTCAGGTCTAAGTCTCATGGCCCTCTATCAGAATCCAGAGTTTTGGGAAGATTGGAGAAACTTAATTTTTCGCCCCAAAAAAAAAAACGTAAGGGGTACCACTGTCGTTTTTTTTTCGGGCCGAATTTTTGAGTTTCGATATCTCAGCTCTGGAAGGGGCTAGAGCCTCCATTTTTGCACTCAGGTCTAAGTCTCATGGCCCTCTATCAGAATTTGGAAAGATTGGAGAAACTTAATTTTTCGCCCAAAAAAAAAAACGTAAGGGTACCACTGTCGTTTTTTTTTCGGGCCGAATTTTTGAGATTCGATATCTCAGCTCTGGAAGGGGCTAGAGCCTCCATTTTTGCACTCAGGTCTAAGTCTCATGGCCCTCTATCAGAATTTGGGAAGATTGGAGAAACTTAATTTTTCGCCCAAAAAAAAAACGTAAGGGTTCCACTGTCGTTTTTTTTTTTCGGCCCGAATTTTTGAGTTTCGATATCTCAGCTCTGGAAGGGGCTAGAGCCTCCATTTTTGCACTCAGGTCTAAGTCTCATGGCCCTCTATCAGAATCCAGAGTTTTGGGAAGATTGGAGAAACTTAATTTTTCGCCCCAAAAAAAAAAACGTAAGGGGTACCACTGTCGTTTTTTTTTTCGGGCCGAATTTTGGAGTTTCGATATCTCAGCTCTGGAAGGGGCTAGAGCCTCCATTTTTGCACTCAGGTCTAAGTCTCATGGCCCTCTATCAGAATTTGGGAAGATTGGAGAAACGTAATTTTTCGCCCCAAAAAAAAAAAACGTAAGGGGTACCACTGTCGTTTTTTTTTCGTCCCGAATTTTTGAGTTTCGATATCTCAGCTCTGGAAGGGGCTAGAGCCTCCCTTTTTGCACTCAGGTCTAAGTCTCATGGCCCTCTATCAGAATTTGGGAAGATTGGAGAAACTTAATTTTTCGCCCAAAAAAAAAACGTAAGGGGTACCACTGTCGTTTTTTTTTTCGGGCCGAATTTTTGAGTTTCGATATCTCAGCTCTGGAAGGGGCTAGAGCCTCCATTTTTGCACTCAGGTCTAAGTCTCATGGCCCTCTATCAGAATTTTGGGAAGATTGGAGAAACTTAATTTTTGCCCAAAAAAAAATCGTAAGGGGTACCACTGTCGTTTTTTTTTCGGGCCGAATTTTTGAGTTTCGATATCTCAGCTCTGGAAGGGGCTAGAGCCTCCATTTTTGCACTCAGGTCTAAGTCTCATGGCCCTCTATCAGAATTTGGGAAGATTGGAGAAACTTAATTTTTCGCCCAAAAAAAAAAAAACGTAAGGCGTACCACTGTCGTTTTTTTTTCGGGCCGAATTTTTGAGTTTCGATATCTCAGCTCTGGAAGGGGCTAGAGCCTCCATTTTTGCACTCAGGTCTAAGTCTCATGGCCCTCTATCAGAATTTGGGAAGATTGGAGAAACTTAATTTTTCGCCCAAAAAAAAAAACGTAAGGGGTACCACTGTCGTTTTTTTTTTTCGGGCCGAATTTTTGAGTTTCGATATCTCAGCTCTGGAAGGGGCTAGAGCCTCCATTTTTGCACTCAGGTCTAAGTCTCATGGCCCTCTATCAGAATTTGGGAAGATTGGAGAAACTTAATTTTTCGCCCAAAAAAAAACCGTAAGGGGTACCACTGTCGTTTTTTTTTCGGGCCGAATTTTTAAGTTTCGATATCTCAGCTCTGGAAGGGGCTAGAGCCTCCATTTTTACACTCAGGTCTAAGTCTCATGGCCCTCTATCAGAATTTGGGAAGATTGGAGAAACTTAATTTTTCACCCCAAAAAAAAAAACGTAAGGGGTACCACTGTCGTTTTTTTTTCTGGCCGAATTGTTGAGTTTCGATATCTCAACTCTGGAAGGGTGTAGAGCCTCCATTTTTGCACTCAGGTCTAAGTCTCATGGCCCTCTATCAGAATCCAGAGTTTTGGGAAGATTGGAGAAACTTAATTTTTCGCCCCAAAAAAAAAAAAACCGTAAGGGGTACCACTGTCGTTTTTTTTCGGGCCGAATTTTTGAGTTTCGATATCTCAGCTCTGGAAGGGGCTAGAGCCTCCATTTTTGCACTCAGGTCTAAGTCTCATGGCCCTCTATCAGAATTTGGAAAGATTGGAGAAACTTAATTTTTCGCCCAAAAAAAAAACGTAAGGGTACCACTGTCGTTTTTTTTTCGGGCCGAATTTTTGAGATTCGATATCTCAGCTCTGGAAGGGGCTAGAGCCTCCATTTTTGCACTCAGGTCTAAGTCTCATGGCCCTCTATCAGAATTTGGGAAGATTGGAGAAACTTAATTTTTCGCCCCAAAAAAAAACGTAAGGGTTCCACTGTCGTTTTTTTTTTTCGGCCCGAATTTTTGAGTTTCGATATCTCAGCTCTGGAAGGGGCTAGAGCCTCCATTTTTGCACTCAGGTCTAAGTCTCATGGCCCTCTATCAGAATCCAGAGTTTTGGGAAGATTGGAGAAACTTAATTTTTCGCCCCCAAAAAAAAAACGTAAGGGGTACCACTGTCGTTTTTTTTTTTCGGGCCGAATTTTTGAGTTTCGATATCTCAGCTCTGGAATGGGCTAGAGCCTCCATTTTTGCACTCAGGTCTAAGTCTCATGGCCCTCTATCAGAATTTGGGAAGATTGGAGAAACTTAATTTTTCGCCCAAAAAAAAAACCGTAAGGGGTACCACTGTCGTTTTTTTTTTTCGGGCCGAATTTTTGAGTTTCGATATCTCAGCTCTGGAAGGGGCTAGAGCCTCCATTTTTGCACTCAGGTCTAAGTCTCATGGCCCTCTATCAGAATTTGGGAAGATTGGAGAAACTTAATTTTTCGCCCAAAAAAAAAAAACGTAAGGGGTACCACTGTCGTTTTTTTTTCGTCCCGAATTTTTGAGTTTCGATATCTCAGCTCTGGAAGGGGCTAGAGCCTCCCTTTTTGCACTCAGGTCTAAGTCTCATGGCCCTCTATCAGAATTTGGGAAGATTGGAGAAACTTAATTTTTCGCCCAAAAAAAAAACGTAAGGGGTACCACTGTCGTTTTTTTTTTCGGGCCGAATTTTTGAGTTTCGATATCTCAGCTCTGGAAGGGGCTAGAGCCTCCATTTTTGCACTCAGGTCTAAGTCTCATGGCCCTCTATCAGAATTTGGGAAGATTGGAGAAACTTAATTTTTGCCCCAAAAAAAACCGTAAGGGGTACCACTGTCGTTTTTTTTTCGGGCCGAATTTTTGAGTTTCGATATCTCAGCTCTGGAAGGGGCTAGAGCCTCCATTTTTGCACTCAGGTCTAAGTCTCATGGCCCTCTATCAGAATCCAGAGTTTTGGGAAGATTGGAGAAACTTAATTTTTCGCCACAAAAAAAAAACGTAAGGGGTACCACTGTCGTTTTTTTTTCGGGTCGAATTTTTGAGTTTCGATATCTCAGCTCTGGAAGGGGCTAGAGCCTCCATTTTTGCACTCAGGTCTAAGTCTCATGGCCCTCTATCGGAATTTGGGAAGATTGGAGAAACGTAATTTTTCACCCAAAAAAAAAACGTAAGGGCTACCACTGTCGTTTTTTTTTTCGGGCCGAATTTTTGAGTTTCGATATCTCAGCTCTGGAAGGGGCTAGAGCCTCCATTTTTGCACTCAGGTCTAAGTCTCATGGCCCTCTATCAGAATTCGGGAAGATTGGAGAAACTTAATTTTTCGCCCAAAAAAAAAAAACGTAAGGGGTACCACTGTCGTTTTTTTTTCGGGCCGAATTTTTGAGTTTCGATATCTCAGCTCTGGAAGGGGCTAGAGCCTCCATTTTTGCACTCAGGTCTAAGTCTCATGGCCCTCTATCAGAATTTGGGAAGATTGGAGAAACTTAATTTTTCAACCAAAAAAAAAAACGTAAGGGGTACCACTGTCGTTTTTTTTTCTGGCCGAATTTTTGAGTTTCGATATCTCAGCTCTGGAAGGGGCTAGAGCCTCCATTTTTGCACTCAGGTCTAAGTCTCATGGCCCTCTATCAGAATTTGGGAAGATTGGAGAAACTTAATTTTTCGCCCAAAAAAAAAAACGTAAGGGGTACCACTGTCGTTTTTTTTTCGGGCCGAATTTTTGAGTTTCGATATCTCAGCTCTGGAAGGGGCTAGAGCCTCCATTTTTGCACTCAGGTCTATGTCTCATGGCCCTCTATCAGGATTTGGGAAGATTGGAGAAATTTAATTTTTCGCCCAAAAAAAAAAACCGTAAGGGGTACCACTGTCGTTTTTTTTTCGGGCCGAATTTTTGAGTTTCGATATCTCAGCACTGGAAGGGGCTAGAGCCTCCATTTTTGCACTCAGGTCTAAGTCTCATGGCCCTCTATCAGAATTTGGGAAGATTGGAGAAACTTAATTTTTCACCCAAAAAAAAAACGTAAGGGGTACCACTGTCGTTTTTTTTTCGGGCCGAATTTTTGAGTTTCGATATCTCAGCTCTGGAAGGGGCTAGACTAGAGCCTCCATTTTTGCACTCAGGTCTAAGTCTCATGGCCCTCTATCAGAATTTGGGAAGATTGGAGAAACTTAATTTTTCACCCAAAAAAAAAAAACGTAAGGGGTACCACTGTCGTTTTTTTTTCTGGCCGAATTTTTGAGTTTCGATATCTCAGCTCTGGAAGGGGCTAGAGCCTCCATTTTTGCACTCAGGTCTAAGTCTCATGGCCCTCTATCAGAATTTGGGAAGATTGGAGAAACTTAATTTTTCGCCCAAAAAAAAAAACGTAAGGGGTACCACTGTCGTTTTTTTTCGGGACGAATTTTTGAGTTTCGATATCTCAGCTCTGGAAGGGGCTAGAGCCTCCATTTTTGCACTCAGGTCTAAGTCTCATGGCCCTCTATCAGAATTTGGGAAGATTGGAGAAACTTAATTTTTCGCCCAAAAAAAAAAACGTAAGGGGTACCACTGTCGTTTTTTTTTTGGGCCGAATTTTTGAGGCTGATATCTCAGCTCTGGAAGGGGCTAGAGACTCCAATTTTGCACTCAGGTCTAAGTCTCATGGCCCTCTATCAGAATTTGGGAAGATTGGAGAAACTTAATTTTTCGCCCAAAAAAAAAAACGTAAGGGGTACCACTGTCGTTTTTTTTCGGGCCGAATTTTTGAGTTTCGATATCTCAGCTCTGGAAGGGGCTAGAGCCTCCATTTTTGCACTCAGGTCTAAGTCTCATGGCCCTCTATCAGAATTTGGGAAGATTGGAGAAACTTAATTTTGCGCCCCCCAAAAAAAAACGTAAGGGGTACCACTGTCGTTTTTTTTTCGGGCCGAATTTTTGATTTTCGATATCTCAGCTCTGGAAGGGGCTAGAGCCTCCATTTTTGCACTCAGGTCTAAGTCTCATGGCCCTCTATCAGAATTTGGGAAGATTGGAGAAACTTAATTTTTCGCCCAAAAAAAAAACGTAAGGGGTACCACTGTCGTTTTTTTTTCGGGCCGAAATTTTGAGTTTCGATATCTCAGCTCTGGAAGGGGCTAGAGCCTCCATTTTTGCACTCAGGTCTAAGTCTCATGGCCCTCTATCAGAATTTGGGAAGATTGGAGAAACTTAATTTTTCGCCCCAAAAAAAAAACGTAAGGGGTACCACTGTCGTTTTTTTTCGGGCCGAATTTTTGAGTTTCGATATCTCAGCTCTCGAAGGGGCTAGAGCCTCCATTTTGCACTCAGGTCTAAGTCTCATGGCCCTCTATCAGAATTTGGGAAGATTGGAGAAACTTAATTTTTCACCCAAAAAAAAAAAACGTAAGGGGTACCACTGTCGTTTTTTTTTCGGGCCGAATTTTTGAGTTTCGATATCTCAGCTCTGGAAGGGGCTAGAGCCTCCATTTTTGCACTCAGGTCTAAGTCTCGTGGCCCTCTATCAGAATTTGGGAAGATTGGAGAAACGTAATTTTTCGCCCAAAAAAAAAAACGTAAGGGGTACCACTGTCGTTTTTTTTTCGGGCCGAATTTTTGAGTTTCGATATCTCAGCTCTGGAAGGGGCTAGAGCCTCCATTTTTGCACTCAGGTCTAAGTCTCATGGCCCTCTATCAGAATTTGGGAAGATTGGAGAAACTTAATTTTTCGCCCAAAAAAAAAAAACCGTAAGGGGTACCACTGTCGTTTTTTTTTTCGGGCCGAATTTTTGAGTTTCGATATCTCAGCTCTGGAAGGGGCTAGAGCCTCCATTTTGCACTCAGGTCTAAGTCTCATGGCCCTCTATCAGAATTTGGGATGATTGGAGAAACTTAATTTTTCACCCCAAAAAAAAAACGTAAGGGGTACCACTGTCGTTTTTTTTTCGGGCCGAATTTTTGAGTTTCGATATCTCAGCTCTGGAAGGGGCTAGAGCCTCCATTTTTGCACTCAGGTCTAAGTCTCATGGCCCTCTATCAGAATTTGGGAAGATTGGAGAAACTTAATTTTTCGCCCAAAAAAAAAACGTAAGGGGTACCACTGTCGTTTTTTTTTCGGGCCGAATTTTTGATTTTTGTTATCTCAGCTCTGGAAGGGGCTAGAGCCTCCATTTTTGCACTCAGGTCTAAGTCTCATGACCCTCTATCAGAATTTGGGAAGATTGGAGAAACTTAATTTTTCGCCCCCAAAAAAAAAACGTAAGGGGTACCACTGTCGTTTTTTTTTTCGGGCCGAATTTTTGAGTTTCGATATCTCAGCTCTGGAAGGGGCTAGAGCCTCCATTTTTGCACTCAGGTCTAAGTCTTATGGCCCTCTATCAGAATTTGGGAAGATTGGAGAAACTTAATTTTTTGCCCCAAAAAAAAAAAACGTAAGGGGTACCACTGTCGTTTTTTTTTCGGGCCGAATTTTTGAGTTTCGATATCTCAGCTCTGGAAGGGGCTAGAGCCTCCATTTTTGCACTCAGGTCTAAGTCTCATGGCCCTCTATCAGAATTTGGGAAGATTGGAGAAACGTAATTTTTCGCCCAAAAAAAAAAAGGTAAGGGGTACCACTGTCTTTTTTTTTTCGGGCCGAATTTTTGAGTTTCGATATCTCAGCTCTGGAAGGGGCTAGAGCCTCCATTTTTGCACTCAGGTCTAAGTCTCATGGCCCTCTATCAGAATTTGGGAAGATTGGAGAAACTTAATTTTTCGCCCAAAAAAAAAACGTAAGGGGTACCACTGTCGTTTTTTTTTCGGGCCGAATTTTTGAGTTTCGATATCTCAGCTCTGGAAGGGGCTAGAGCCTCCATTTTTGCACTCAGGTTTAAGTCTCATGGCCCTCTATCAGAATTTGGGAAGATTGGAGAAACTTAATTTTTCGCCCAAAAAAAAAACGTAAGGGGTACCACTGTCGTTTTTTTTTCGGGCCGAATTTTTGAGTTTCGATATCTCAGCTCTGGAAGGGGCTAGAGCCTACATTTTTGCACTGAGGTCTAAGTCTCATGGCCCTCTATCAGAATTTGGGAAGATTGGAGAAACTTAATTTTTCACCCAAAAAAAAAAACGTAAGGGGTACCACTGTCGTTTTTTTTTCGGGCCGAATTTTTGAGTTTCGATATCTCAGCTCTGGAAGGGGCTAGAGCCTCCATTTTTGCACTCAGGTCTAAGTCTCATGGCCCTCTATCAGAATTTGGGAAGATTGGAGAAACTTAATTTTTCGCCCAAAAAAAAAAAAACGTAAGGGGTACCACTGTCGTTTTTTTTTTCGGGCCGAATTTTTGAGTTTCGATATCTCAGCTCTGGAAGGGGCTAGAGCCTCCATTTTTGCACTCAGGTCTAAGTCTCATGGCCCTCTATCAGAATTTGGGAAGATTGGAGAAACTTAATTTTTCACCCAAAAAAAAAAACGTAAGGGGTACCACTGTCGTTTTTTTTTTCGGGCCGAATTTTTGAGTTTCGATATCTCAGCTCTGGAAGGGGCTAGAGCCTCCATTTTTGCACTGAGGTCTAAGTCTCATGGCCCTCTATCAGAATTTGGGAAGATTGGAGAAACTTAATTTTTCACCCAAAAAAAAAAACGTAAGGGGTACCACTGTCGTTTTTTTTTCGGGCCGAATTTTTGAGTTTCGATATCTCAGCTCTGGAAGGGGCTAGAGCCTCCATTTTTGCACTCAGGTCTAAGTCTCATGGCCCTCTATCAGATTTTGGGAAGATTGGAGAAACTTAATTTTTCACCCAAAAAAAAAAACGTAAGGGGTACCACTGTCGTTTTTTTTTTCGGGCCGAATTTTTGAGTTTCGATATCTCAGCTCTGGAAGGGGCTAGAGCCTCCATTTCTGCACTCAGGTCTAAGTCTTATGGCCCTCTATCAGAATTTGGGAAGATTGGAGAAACTTAATTTTTCGCCCAAAAAAAAAAAACGTAAGGGGTACCACTGTCGTTTTTTTTTTCGGGCCGAATTTTTGAGTTTCGATATCTCAGCTCTGGAAGGGGCTAGAGCCTCCATTTTTGCACTCAGGTCTAAGTCTCATGGCCCTCTATCAGAATTTGGGAATATTGGAGAAACTTAATTTTTCGCCCAAAAAAAAAAACGTAAGGGGTACCACTGTCGTTTTTTTTTTTGGGCCAAATTTTTGAGTTTCGATATCTCAGCTCTGGAAGGGGCTAGAGCCTCCATTTCTGCACTCAGGTCTAAGTCTCATGGCCCTCTATCAGAATTTGGGAAGATTGGAGAAACTTAATTTTTCGCCCAAAAAAAAAAACGTAAGGGGTACCACTGTCGTTTTTTTTTTTCGGGCCGAATTTTTGAGTTTCGATATCTCAGCTCTGGAAGGGGCTAGAGCCTCCATTTTTGCACTCAGGTCTAAGTCTCATGGCCCTCTATCAGAATTTGGGAAGATTGGAGAAACTTAATTTTTCGCCCAAAAAAAAAACGTAAGGGGTACCACTGTCGTTTTTTTTCGGGCCGAATTTTTGATTTTTGTTATCTCAGCTCTGGAAGGGGCTAGAGCCTCCATTTTTGCACTCAGGTCTAAGTCTCATGGCCCTCTATCAGAATTTGGGAAGATTGGAGAAACTTAATTTTTCACCCAAAAAACAAAAACGTAAGGGGTACCACTGTCGTTTTTTTTTTTCGGGCCGAATTTTTGAGTTTCGATATCTCAGCTCTGGAAGGGGCTAGAGCCTCCATTTTTGCACTCAGGTCTAAGTCTCATGGCCCTCTATCAGAATTTGGGAAGATTGGAGAAACTTAATTTTTCGCCCAAAAAAAAAAACGTAAGGGGTACCACTGTCGTTTTTTTTTCGGGCCGAATTTTTGAGTTTCGATATCTCAGCTCTGGAAGGGGCTAGAGCCTCCATTTTTGCACTCATGTCTAAGTCTCATGGCCCTCTATCAGAATTTGGGAAGATTGGAGAAACTTAATTTTTCGCCCAAAAAAAAAACGTAAGGGGTACCACTGTCGTTTTTTTTTTTTCGGGCCGAATTTTTGAGTTTCGATATCTCAGCTCTGGAAGGGGCTAGAGCCTACATTTTTGCACTCAGGTCTAAGTCTCATGGCCCTCTATCAGAATTTGGGAAGATTGGAGAAACTTAATTTTTCGCCAAAAAAAAAAAACGTAAGGGGTACCACTGTCATTTTTTTTTCGGGCCGAATTTTTGAGTTTCGATATCTCAGCTCTGGAAGGGGCTAGAGCCTCCATTTTTGCACTCAGGTCTAAGTCTCATGGCCCTCTATCAGAATTTGGGAGGATTGGAGAAACTAAATTTTTCGCCCAAAAAAAAACCGTAAGGGGTACCACTGTCGTTTTTTTTTTTCGGGCCGAATTTTTTAGTTTCGATATCTCAGCTCTGGAAGGGGCTAGAGCCTCCATTTTTGCACTCAGGTCTAAGTCTCATGGCCCTCTATCAGAATTTGGGAAGATTGGAGAAACTTAATTTTTCGCCCAAAAAAAAAACAAAACGTAAGGGGTACCACTGTCTTTTTTTTCGGGCCGAATTTTTGAGTTTCGATATCTCAGCTCTGGAAGGGGCTAGAGCCTCCATTTTTGCACTCAGGTCTAAGTCTCATGGCCCTCTATCAGAATTTGGGAAGATTGGAGAAACTTAATTTTTCACCCAAAAAAAAAAACGTAAGGGGTACCACTGTCGTTTTTTTTTCGGGCCGAATTTTTGAGTTTCGATATCTCAGCTCTGGAAGGGGCTAGAGCCTCCATTTTTGCACTCAGGTCTAAGTCTCATGGCCCTCTATCAGAATTTGGGAAGATTGGAGAAACTTAATTTTTCGCCCAAAAAAAAAAACGTAAGGGGTACCACTGTCGTTTTTTTTTTCGGGCCGAATTTTTGAGTTTCGATATCTCAGCTCTGGAAGGGGCTAGAGCCTCCATTTTTGCACTCAGGTCTAAGTCTCATGGCCCTCTATCAGAATTTGGGAAGATTGGAGAAACTTAATTTTTCGCCCAAAAAAAAAAACGTAAGGGGTACCACTGTCGTTTTTTTTTCGGGCCGAATTTTTGAGTTTCGATATCTCAGCTCTGGAAGGGGCTAGAGCCTCCATTTTTGCACTCAGGTCTAAGTCTCATGGCCCTCTATCAGAATTTGGGAAGATTGGAGAAACTTAATTTTTCACCCAAAAAAAAAAACGTAAGGGGTACCACTGTCGTTTTTTTTTTCGGGCCGAATTTTTGAGTTTCGATATCTCAGCTCTGGAAGGGGCTAGAGCCTCCATTTTTGCACTCAGGTCTAAGTCTCATGGCCCTCTATCAGAATTTGGGAAGATTGGAGAAACTTAATTTTTCGCCCAAAAAAAAAAAAACGTAAGGGGTACCACTGTCGTTTTTTTTTCGGGCCGAATTTTTGAGTTTCGATATCTCAGCTCTGGAAGGGGCTAGAGCCTCCATTTTTGCACTCATGTCTAAGTCTCATGGCCCTCTATCAGAATTTGGGAAGATTGGAGAAACTTAATTTTTCGCCCAAAAAAAAAACGTAAGTGGTACCACTGTCGTTTTTTTTTTCGGGCCGAATTTTTGAGTTTCGATATCTCAGCTCTGGAAGGGGCTAGAGCCTACATTTTTGCACTCAGGTCTAAGTCTCATGGCCCTCTATCAGAATTTGGGAAGATTGGAGAACCTTAATTTTTCGCCCAAAAAAAAAAAACGTAAGGGGTACCACTGTCGTTTTTTTTTTTCGGGCCGAATTTTTGAGTTTCGATATCTCAGCTCTGGAAGGGGCTAGAGCCTCCATTTTTGCACTCAGGTCTAAGTCTCATGGCCCTCTATCAGAATTTGGGAAGATTGGAGAAACTTAATTTTTCACCCAAAAAAAAAACGTAAGGGGTACCACTGTCGTTTTTTTTTCGGGCCGAATTTTTGAGTTTCGAAATCTCAGCTCTGGAAGGGGCTAGAGCCTCCATTTTTGCACTCAGGTCTAAGTCTCATGGCCCTCTATCAGAATTTGGGAAGATTGGAGAAACTTAATTTTTCGCCCAAAAAAAAAACGTAAGGGGTACCACTGTCGTTTTTTTTTTTCGGGCCGAATTTTTGAGTTTCGATATCTCAGCTCTGGAAGGGGCTAGAGCCTCCATTTTTGCACTCAGGTCTAAGTCTCATGGCCCTCTATCAGAATTTGGGAAGATTGGAGAAACTTAATTTTTCGCCCAAAAAAAAAAACGTAAGGGGTACCACTGTCGTTTTTTTTTCGGGCCGAATTTTTGAGTTTCGATATCTCAGCTCTGGAAGGGGCTAGAGCCTCCATTTTTGCACTCATGTCTAAGTCTCATGGCCCTCTATCAGAATTTGGGAAGATTGGAGAAACTTAATTTTTCGCCCAAAAAAAAAAACGTAAGGGGTACCACTGTCGTTTTTTTTTTTCGGGCCGAATTTTTGAGTTTCGATATCTCAGCTCTGGAAGGGGCTAGAGCCTACATTTTTGCACTCAGGTCTAAGTCTCATGGCCCTCTATCAGAATTTGGGAAGATTGGAGAAACTTAATTTTTCGCCCAAAAAAAAAAACGTAAGGGGTACCACTGTCATTTTTTTTTCGGGCCGAATTTTTGAGTTTCGATATCTCAGCTCTGGAAGGGGCTAGAGCCTCCATTTTTGCACTCAGGTCTAAGTCTCATGGCCCTCTATCAGAATTTGGGAAGATTGGAGAAACTAAATTTTTCGCCCAAAAAAAAACCGTAAGGGGTACCACTGTCGTTTTTTTTTTCGGGCCGAATTTTTGAGTTTCGATATCTCAGCTCTGGAAGGGGCTAGAGCCTCCATTTTTGCACTCAGGTCTAAGTCTCATGGCCCTCTATCAGAATTTGGGAAGATTGGAGAAACTTAATTTTTCGCCCAAAAAAAAACAAAACGTAAGGGGTACCACTGTCTTTTTTTTCGGGCCGAATTTTTGAGTTTCGATATCTCAGCTCTGGAAGGGGCTAGAGCCTCCATTTTTGCACTCAGGTCTAAGTCTCATGGCCCTCTATCAGAATTTGGGAAGATTGGAGAAACTTAATTTTTCACCCAAAAAAAAAAACGTAAGGGGTACCACTGTCGTTTTTTTTTCGGGCCGAATTTTTGAGTTTCGATATCTCAGCTCTGGAAGGGGCTAGAGCCTCCATTTTTGCACTCAGGTCTAAGTCTCATGGCCCTCTATCAGAATTTGGGAAGATTGGAGAAACTTAATTTTTCGCCCAAAAAAAAACACGTAAGGGGTACCACTGTCGTTTTTTTTTCGGGCCGAATTTTTGAGTTTCGATATCTCAGCTCTGGAAGGGGCTAGAGCCTCCATTTTTGCACTCAGGTCTAAGTCTCATGGCCCTCTATCAGAATTTGGGAAGATTGGAGAAACTTAATTTTTCGCCCAAAAACAAAAACGTAAGGGGTACCACTGTCGTTTTTTTTTCGGGCCGAATTTTTGAGTTTCGATATCTCAGCTCTGGAAGGGGCTAGAGCCTCCATTTTTGCACTCAGGTCTAAGTCTCATGGCCCTCTATCAGAATTTGGGAAGATTGGAGAAACTTAATTTTTCACCCAAAAAAAAAAACGTAAGGGGTACCACTGTCGTTTTTTTTTTCGGGCCGAATTTTTGAGTTTCGATATCTCAGCTCTGGAAGGGGCTAGAGCCTCCATTTTTGCACTCAGGTCTAAGTCTCATGGCCCTCTATCAGAATTTGGGAAGATTGGAGAAACTTAATTTTTCGCCCAAAAAAAAAAAACGTAAGGGGTACCACTGTCGTTTTTTTTTCGGGCCGAATTTTTGAGTTTCGATATCTCAGCTCTGGAAGGGGCTAGAGCCTCCATTTTTGCACTCATGTCTAAGTCTCATGGCCCTCTATCAGAATTTGGGAAGATTGGAGAAACTTAATTTTTCGCCCAAAAAAAAAACGTAAGTGGTACCACTGTCGTTTTTTTTTTCGGGCCGAATTTTTGAGTTTCGATATCTCAGCTCTGGAAGGGGCTAGAGCCTACATTTTTGCACTCAGGTCTAAGTCTCATGGCCCTCTATCAGAATTTGGGAAGATTGGAGAAACGTAATTTTTCGCCCAAAAAAAAAACGTAAGGGGTACCACTGTCGTTTTTTTTTCGGGCCGAATTTTTGATTTTTGTTATCTCAGCTCTGGAAGGGGCTAGAGCCTCCATTTTTGCACTCAGGTCTAAGTCTCATGGCCCTCTATCAGAATTTGGGAAGATTGGAGAAACTTAATTTTTCGCCCCAAAAAAAAAAACGTAATGGGTACCACTGTCGTTTTTTTTTCGGGCCGAATTTTTGAGTTTCGATATCTCAGCTCTGGAAGGGGCTAGAGCCTCCAATTTTGCACTCAGGTCTAAGTCTCATGGCCCTCTATCAGAATTTGGGAAGATTGGAGAAACTTAATTTTTCGCCCAAAAAAAAAAAACGTAAGGGGTACCACTGTCGTTTTTTTTTTCGGGCCGAATTTTTGAGTTTCGATATCTCAGCTCTGAAAGGGGCTAGAGCCTCCATTTTTGCACTCAGGTCTAAGTCTCATGGCCCTCTATCAGAATTTGGGAAGATTGGAGAAACTTAATTTTTTGCCCAAAAAAAAAACGTAAGGGGTACCACTGTCGTTTTTTTTTTCGGGCCGAATTTTTGATTTTTGTTATCTCAGCTCTGGAAGGGGCTAGAGCCTCCATTTTTGCACTCAGGTCTAAGTCTCATGGCCCTCTATCAGAATTTGGGAAGATTGGAGAAACTTAATTTTTCGCCCCCAAAAAAAAAATCGTAAGGGGTACCACTGTCGTTTTTTTTTCGGGCCGAATTTTTGAGTTTCGATATCTCAGCTCTGGAAGGGTCTAGAGCCTCCATTTTTGCACTCAGGTCTAAGTCTCATGGCCCTCTATCAGAAATTGGGAAGATTGGAGAAACGTAATTTTTCGCCCAAAAAAAAAAAACGTAAGGGGTACCACTGTCGTTTTTTTTTTTCGGGCCGAATTTTTGAGTTTCGATATCTCAGCTCTGGAAGGGGCTAGAGCCTCCATTTTTGCACTCAGGTCTAAGTCTCATGGCCCTCTATCAGAATTTGGGAAGATTGGAGAAACTTAATTTTTCGCCCAAAAAAAAAAAACGTAAGGGGTAACACTGTCGTTTTTTTTTCGGGCCGAATTTTTGAGTTTTGATATCTCAGCTCTGGAAGGGGCTAGAGCCTCCATTTTTGCACTCAGGTCTAAGTCTCATGGCCCTCTATCAGAATTTCGGAAGATTGGAGAAACTTAATTTTTCGCCCAAAAAAAAAACCGTAAGGGGTACCACTGTCGTTTTTTTTTCGGGCCGAATTTTTGAGTTTCGATATCTCAGCTCTGGAAGGGGCTACAGCCTCCATTTTTGCACTCAGGTCTAAGTCTCATGGCCCTCTATCAAAATTTGGGAAGATTGGAGAAACTTAATTTTTCACCCAAAAAAAAAAACGTAAGGGGTACCACTGTCGTTTTTTTTTCGGGCCGAATTTTTGAGTTTCGATATCTCAGCTCTGGAAGGGGCTAGAGCCTCCATTTTTGCACTCAGGTCTAAGTCTCATGGCCCTCTATCAGAATTTGGGAAGATTGGAGAAACTTAATTTTTCGCCCAAAAAAAAAAAAACGTAAGGGGTACCACTGTCGTTTTTTTTTCGGGCCGAATTTTTGAGTTTCTATATCTCAGCTCTGGAAGGGGCTAGAGCCTCCATTTTTGCACTCAGGTCTAAGTCTCATGGCCCTCTATCAGAATTTGGGAAGATTGGAGAAACTTAATTTTTCACCCAAAAAATAAAACGTAAGGGGTACCACTGTCGTTTTTTTTTCGGGCCGAATTTTTGAGTTTCGATATCTCAGCTCTGGAAGGGGCTAGAGCCTCCATTTTTGCACTCAGGTCTAAGTCTCATGGCCCTCTATCAGAATTTGGGAAGATTGGAGAAACTTAATTTTTCGCCCCCAAAAAAAACGTAAGGGGTACCACTGTCGTTTTTTTTTTCGGGCCGAATTTTTGAGTTTCGATATCTCAGCTCTGGAAGGGGCTAGAGCCTACATTTTTGCACTCAGGTCTAAGTCTCATGGCCCTCTATCAGAATTTGGGAAGATTGGAGAAACTTAATTTTTCGCCCAAAAAAAAAAAACGTAAGGGGTACCACTGTCGTTTTTTTTTCGGGCCGAATTTTTGAGTTTCGATATCTCAGCTCTGGAAGGGGCTAGAGCCTCCATTTTTGCACTCAGGTCTAAGTCTCATGGCCCTCTATCAGAATTTGGGAAGATTGGAGAAACTTAATTTTTCACCCAAAAAAAAAACGTAAGGGGTACCACTGTCGGTTTTTTTTCGGGCCGAATTTTTGAGTTTCGATATCTCAGCTCTGGAAGGGGCTAGAGCCTCCATTTTTGCACTCAGGTCTAAGTCTCATGGCCCTCTATCAGAATTTGGGAATATTGGAGAAACTTAATTTTTCGCCCAAAAAAAAAACGTAAGGGGTACCACTGTCGTTTTTTTTTTCGGGCCGAATTTTTGAGTTTCGATATCTCAGCTCTGGAAGGGGCTAGAGCCTCCATTTCTGCACTCAGGTCTAAGTCTCATGGCCCTCTATCAGAATTTGGGAAGATTGGAGAAACTTAATTTTTCGCCCAAAAAAAAAAAACGTAAGGGGTACCACTGTCGTTTTTTTTTCGGGCCGAATTTTTGAGTTTCGATATCTCAGCTCTGGAAGGGGCTAGAGCCTCCATTTTTGCACTCAGGTCTAAGTCTCATGGCCCTCTATCAGAATTTGGGAAGATTTGGGAAGATTGGAGAAACTTAATTTTTCGCCCAAAAAAAACGTAAGGGGTACCACTGTCGTTTTTTTTTCGGGCCGAATTTTTGATTTTTGTTATCTCAGCTCTGGAGGGGGCTAGAGCCTCCATTTTTGCACTCAGGTCTAAGTCTCATGGCCCTCTATCAGAATTTGGGAAGATTGGAGAAACTTAATTTTTCGCCCCAAAAAAAAAACGTAAGGGGTACCACTGTCGTTTTTTTTTCGGGCCGAATTTTTGAGTTTCGATATCTCAGCTCTGGAAGGGGCTAGAGCCTCCATTTTTGCACTCAGGTCTAAGTCTCATGGCCCTCTATCAGAATTTGGGAAGATTGGAGAAACTAAATTTTTCGCCCAAAAAAAACCCGTAAGGGGTACCACTGTCGTTTTTTTTTTCGGGCCGAATTTTTGAGTTTCGATATCTCAGCTCTGGAAGGGGCTAGAGCCTCCATTTTTGCACTCAGGTCTAAGTCTCATGGCCCTCTATCAGAATTTGGGAAAATTGGAGAAACTTAATTTTTCGCCCAAAAAAAAAAAACGTAAGGGGTACCACTGTCGTTTTTTTTTCGGGCCGAATTTTTGAGTTTCGATATCTCAGCTCTGGAAGGGGCTAGAGCCTCCATTTTTGCACTCATGTCTAAGTCTCATGGCCCTCTATCAGAATTTGGAAAGATTGGAGAAACTTAATTTTTCGCCCAAAAAAAAAACGTAAGTGGTACCACTGTCGTTTTTTTTTTCGGGCCGAATTTTTGAGTTTCGATATCTCAGCTCTGGAAGGGGCTAGAGCCTACATTTTTGCACTCAGGTCTAAGTCTCATGGCCCTCTATCAGAATTTGGGAATATTGGAGAAACTTAATTTTTCGCCCAAAAAAAAAACGTAAGGGGTACCACTGTCGTTTTTTTTTCGGGCCGAATTTTTGAGTTTCGATATCTCAGCTCTGGAAGGGGCTAGAGCCTCCATTTTTGCACTCATGTCTAAGTCTCATGGCCCTCTATCAGAATTTGGGAAGATTGGAGAAACTTATATTTTCGCCCAAAAAAAAAACGTAAGTGGTACCACTGTCGTTTTTTTTTTCGGGCCGAATTTTTGAGTTTCGACATCTCAGCTCTGGAAACAGCTAGAGCCTCCATTTTTGCACTCAGGTCTAAGTCTCATGGCCCTCTATCAGAATTTGGGAAGATTGGAGAAACTTAATTTTTCACCCAAAAAAAAAACGTAAGGGGTACCACTGTCGTTTTTTTTTCGGGCCGAATTTTTGAGTTTCGATATCTCAGCTCTGGAAGGGGCTAGAGCCTCCATTTTTGCACTCAGGTCTAAGTCTCATGGCCCTCTATCAGAATTTGGGAATATTGGAGAAACTTAATTTTTCGCCCAAAAAAAAAACGTAAGGGGTACCACTGTCGTTTTTTTTTTTCGGGCCGAATTTTTGAGTTTCGATATCTCAGCTCTGGAAGGGGCTAGAGCCTCCATTTCTGCACTCAGGTCTAAGTCTCATGGCCCTCTATCAGAATTTGGGAAGATTGGAGAAACTTAATTTTTCGCCCAAAAAAAAAAAACGTAAGGGGTACCACTGTCGTTTTTTTTTTCGGGCCGAATTTTTGAGTTTCGATATCTCAGCTCTGGAAGGGGCTAGAGCCTCCATTTTTGCACTCAGGTCTAAGTCTCATGGCCCTCTATCAGAATTTGGGAAGATTGGAGAAACTTAATTTTTCGCCCAAAAAAAAAACGTAAGGGGTACCACTGTCGTTTTTTTTTTCGGGCCGAATTTTTGATTTTTGTTATCTCAGCTCTGGAAGGGGCTAGAGCCTCCATTTTTGCACTCAGGTCTAAGTCTCATGGCCCTCTATCAGAATTTGGGAAGATTGGAGAAACTTAATTTTTCGCCCAAAAAAAAAAAAACGTAAGGGGTACCACTGTCGTTTTTTTTTCGGGCCGAATTTTTGAGTTTCGATATCTCAGCTCTGAAAGGGGCTAGAGCCTCCATTTTTGCACTCAGGTCTAAGTCTCATGGCCCTCTATCAGAATTTGGGAAGATTGGAGAAACTTAATTTTTCGCCCAAAAAAAAAACGTAAGGGGTACCACTGTCGTTTTTTTTTCGGGCCGAATTTTTGATTTTTGTTATCTCAGCTCTGGAAGGGGCTAGAGCCTCCATTTTTGCACTCAGGTCTAAGTCTCATGGCCCTCTATCAGAATTTGGGAAGATTGGAGAAACTTAATTTTTCGCCCCAAAAAAAAAAATCGTAAGGGGTACCACTGTCGTTTTTTTTTCGGGCCGAATTTTTGAGTTTCGATATCTCAGCTCTGGAAGGGGCTAGAGCCTCCATTTTTGCACTCAGGTCTAAGTCTCATGGCCCTCTATCAGAAATTGGGAAGATTGGAGAAACGTAATTTTTCGCCCAAAAAAAAAAACGTAAGGGGTACCACTGTCTTTTTTTTTTTCGGGCCGAATTTTTGAGTTTCGATATCTCAGCTCTGGAAGGGGCTAGAGCCTCCATTTTTGCACTCAGGTCTAAGTCTCATGGCCCTCTATCAGAATTTGGGAAGATTGGAGAAACTTAATTTTTCGCCCCAAAAAAAAAAACGTAAGGGGTACCACTGTCGTTTTTTTTTCGGGCCGAATTTTTGAGTTTCGATATCTCAGCTCTGGAAGGGGCTAGAGCCTCCATTTTTGCACTCATGTCTAAGTCTCATGGCCCTCTATCAGAATTTGGGAAGATTGGAGAAACTTATATTTTCGCCCAAAAAAAAAACGTAAGTGGTACCACTGTCGTTTTTTTTTTCGGGCCGAATTTTTGAGTTTCGACATCTCAGCTCTGGAAACAGCTAGAGCCTCCATTTTTGCACTCAGGTCTAAGTCTCATGGCCCTCTATCAGAATTTGGGAAGATTGGAGAAACTTAATTTTTCACCCAAAAAAAAAACGTAAGGGGTACCACTGTCGTTTTTTTTTCGGGCCGAATTTTTGAGTTTCGATATCTCAGCTCTGGAAGGGGCTAGAGCCTCCATTTTTGCACTCAGGTCTAAGTCTCATGGCCCTCTATCAGAATTTGGGAAGATTGGAGAAACTTAATTTTTCGCCCAAAAAAAAAACGTAAGGGGTACCACTGTCGTTTTTTTTTTTCAGGCCGAATTTTTGAGTTTCGATATCTCAGCTCTGGAAGGGGCTAGAGCCTCCATTTCTGCACTCAGGTCTAAGTCTCATGGCCCTCTATCAGAATTTGGGAAGATTGGAGAAACTTAATTTTTCGCCCAAAAAAAAAAAACGTAAGGGGTACCACTGTCGTTTTTTTTTTCGGGCCGAATTTTTGAGTTTCGATATCTCAGCTCTGGAAGGGGCTAGAGCCTCCATTTTTGCACTCAGGTCTAAGTCTCATGGCCCTCTATCAGAATTTGGGAAGATTGGAGAAACTTAATTTTTCGCCCAAAAAAAAAACGTAAGGGGTACCACTGTCGTTTTTTTTTTCGGGCCGAATTTTTGATTTTTGTTATCTCAGCTCTGGAAGGGGCTAGAGCCTCCATTTTTGCACTCAGGTCTAAGTCTCATGGCCCTCTATCAGAATTTGGGAAGATTGGAGAAACTTAATTTTTCGCCCAAAAAAAAAAAACGTAAGGGGTACCACTGTCGTTTTTTTTTCGGGCCGAATTTTTGAGTTTCGATATCTCAGCTCTGAAAGGGGCTAGAGCCTCCATTTTTGCACTCAGGTCTAAGTCTCATGGCCCTCTATCAGAATTTGGGAAGATTGGAGAAACTTAATTTTTCGCCCAAAAAAAAAACGTAAGGGGTACCACTGTCGTTTTTTTTTCGGGCCGAATTTTTGATTTTTGTTATCTCAGCTCTGGAAGGGGCTAGAGCCTCCATTTTTGCACTCAGGTCTAAGTCTCATGGCCCTCTATCAGAATTTGGGAAGATTGGAGAAACTTAATTTTTCGCCCCAAAAAAAAAAATCGTAAGGGGTACCACTGTCGTTTTTTTTTCGGGCCGAATTTTTGAGTTTCGATATCTCAGCTCTGGAAGGGGCTAGAGCCTCCATTTTTGCACTCAGGTCTAAGTCTCATGGCCCTCTATCAGAAATTGGGAAGATTGGAGAAACGTAATTTTTCGCCCAAAAAAAAAAACGTAAGGGGTACCACTGTCGTTTTTTTTTTCGGGCCGAATTTTTGAGTTTCGATATCTCAGCTCTGGAAGGGGCTAGAGCCTCCATTTTTGCACTCAGGTCTAAGTCTCATGGCCCTCTATCAGAATTTGGGAAGATTGGAGAAACTTAATTTTTCGCCCCAAAAAAAAAAACGTAAGGGGTACCACTGTCGTTTTTTTTTCGGGCCGAATTTTTGAGTTTCGATATCTCAGCTCTGGAAGGGGCTAGAGCCTCCAATTTTACACTCAGGTCTAAGTCTCATGGCCCTCTATCAGAATTTGGGAAGATTGGAGAAACTTAATTTTTCGCCCAAAAAAAAAAAACGTAAGGGGTACCACTGTCGTTTTTTTTTCGGGCCGAATTTTTGAGTTTCGATATCTCAGCTCTGAAAGGGGCTAGAGCCTCCATTTTTGCACTCAGGTCTAAGTCTCATGGCCCTCTATCAGAATTTGGGAAGATTGGAGAAACTTAATTTTTCGCCCCAAAAAAAAAACGTAAGGGGTACCACTGTCGTTTTTTTTTCGGGCCGAATTTTTGAGTTTCGATATCTCAGCTCTGGAAGGGGCTAGAGCCTACATTTTTGCACTCAGGTCTAAGTCTCATGGCCCTCTATCAGAATTTGGGAAGATTGGAGAAACTTAATTTTTCGCCCAAAAAAAAAAAAACGTAAGGGGTACCACTGTCGTTTTTTTTTCGGGCCGAATTTTTGAGTTTCGATATCTCAGCTCTGGAAGGGGCTAGAGCCTCCATTTTTGCACGCAGGTCTAAGTCTCATGGCCCTCTATCAGAATTTGGGAAGATTGGAGAAACTTAATTTTTCGCCCAAAAAAAAAAAACGTAAGGGGTACCACTGTCGTTTTTTTTTCGGGCCGAATTTTTGAGTTTCGATATCTCAGCTCTGGAAGGGGCTAGAGCCTCCATTTTTGCACTCAGGTCTAAGTCTCATGGCCCTCTATCAGAATTTGGGAAGATTGGAGAAACTTAATTTTTCGCCCAAAAAAAAAAAACGTAAGGGGTACCACTGTCGTTTTTTTTTCGGGCCTAATTTTTGAGTTTCGATATCTCAGCTCTGGAAGGGGCTAGAGCCTCCATTTTTGCACTCAGGTCTAAGTCTCATGGCCCTCTATCAGAATTTGGGAAGATTGGAGAAACTTAATTTTTCGCCCAAAAAAAAAAAACGTAAGGGGTACCACTGTCGTTTTTTTTCGGGCCGAATTTTTGAGTTTCGATATCTCAGCTCTGGAAGGGGCTAGAGCCTCCATTTTTGCACTCAGGTCTAAGTCTCATGGCCCTCTATCAGAATTTGGGAAGATTGGAGAAACTTAATTTTTCGCCCAAAAAAAAAAAACGTAAGGGGTACCACTGTCGTTTTTTTTTCGGGCCGAATTTTTGAGTTTCGATATCTCAGCTCTGGAAGGGGCTAGAGCCTCCATTTTTGCACTCAGGTCTAAGTCTCATGGCCCTCTATCAGAATTTGGGAAGATTGGAGAAACTTAATTTTTCACCCAAAAAAAAAAACGTAAGGGGTACCACTGTCGGGTTTTTTTCGGGCCGAATTTTTGAGTTTCGATATCTCAGCTCTGGAAGGGGCTAGAGCCTCCATTTTTGCACTCAGGTCTAAGTCTCATGGCCCTCTATCAGAATTTGGGAAGATTGGAGAAACTTAATTTTTCGCCCAAAAAAAAACGTAAGGGGTACCACTGTCGTTTTTTTTTCGGGCCTAATTTTTGAGTTTCGATATCTCAGCTCTGGAAGGGGCTAGAGCCTCCATTTTTGCACTCAGGTCTAAGTCTCATGGCCCTCTATCAAAATTTGGGAAGATTGGAGAAGCTTAATTTTTCACCCAAAAAAAAAACGTAAGGGGTACCACTGTCGTTTTTTTTTTCGGGCCGAATTTTTGAGTTTCGATATCTCAGCTCTGGAAGGGGCTAGAGCCTCCATTTTTGCACTCAGGTCTAAGTCTCATGGCCCTCTATCAGAATTTGGGAAGATTGGAGAAACTTAATTTTTCGCCCAAAAAAAAAAAAAACGTAAGGGGTACCACTGTCGTTTTTTTTCGGGCCGAATTTTTGAGTTTCGATATCTCAGCTCTGGAAGGGGCTAGAGCCTCCATTTTTGCACTCAGGTCTAAGTCTCATGGCCCTCTATCAGAATTTGGGAAGATTGGAGAAACTTAATTTTTCGCCCAAAAAAAAAAAACGTAAGGGGTACCACTGTCGTTTTTTTTTCGGGCCGAATTTTTGAGTTTCGATATCTCAGCTCTGGAAGGGGCTAGAGCCTCCATTTTTGCACTCAGGTCTAAGTCTCATGGCCCTCTATCAGAATTTGGGAAGATTGGAGAAACTTAATTTTTCACCCAAAAAAAAAACGTAAGGGGTACCACTGTCGTTTTTTTTTCGGGCCGAATTTTTGAGTTTCGATATCTCAGCTCTGGAAGGGGCTAGAGCCTCAATTTTTGCACTCAGGTCTAAGTCTCATGGCCCTCTATCAGAATTTGGGAAGATTGGAGAAACTTAATTTTTCGCCCAAAAAAAAAACGTAAGGGGTACCACTGTCGTTTTTTTTTTCGGGCCGAATTTTTGATTTTTGTTATCTCAGCTCTGGAAGGGGCTAGAGCCTCCATTTTTGCACTCAGGTCTAAGTCTCATGGCCCTCTATCAGAATTTGGGAAGATTGGAGAAACTTAATTTTTCGCCCCAAAAAAAAAAAACGTAAGGGGTACCACTGTCGTTTTTTTTTCGGGCCGAATTTTTGAGTTTCGATATCTCAGCTCTGGAAGGGGCTAGAGCCTCCATTTTTGCACTCAGGTCTAAGTCTCATGGCCCTCTATCAGAATTTGGGAAGATTGGAGAAACTTAATTTTTCGCCCAAAAAAAAAAACGTAAGGGGTACCACTGTCGTTTTTTTTTCGGGCCGAATTTTTGAGTTTCGATATCTCAGCTCTGGAAGGGGCTAGAGCCTCCATTTTTGCACTCAGGTCTAAGTCTCATGGCCCTCTATCAGAATTTGGGAAGATTGGAGAAACTTAATTTTTCACCCAAAAAAAAAAAACGTAAGGGGTACCACTGTCGTTTTTTTTTCGGGCCGAATTTTTGAGTTTCGATATCTCAGCTCTGGAAGGGGCTAGAGCCTCCATTTTTGCACTCAGGTCTAAGTCTCATGGCCCTCTATCAGAATTTGGGAAGATTGGAGAAACTTAATTTTTCGCCCAAAAAAAAAACGTAAGGGGTACCACTGTCGTTTTTTTTTTCGGGCCGAATTTTTGATTTTTGTTATCTCAGCTCTGGAAGGGGCTAGAGCCTCCATTTTTGCACTCAGGTCTAAGTCTCATGGCCCTCTATCAGAATTTGGGAAGATTGGAGAAACTTAATTTTTCGCCCCAAAAAAAAAAACGTAAGGGGTACCACTGTCGTTTTTTTTTCGGGCCGAATTTTTGAGTTTCGATATCTCAGCTCTGGAAGGGGCTAGAGCCTCCATTTTTGCACTCAGGTCTAAGTCTCATGGCCCTCTATCAGAATTTGGGAAGATTGGAGAAACTAAATTTTTCGCCCAAAAAAAAAAACGTAAGGGGTACCACTGTCGTTTTTTTTTCGGGCCGAATTTTTGAGTTTCGATATCTCAGCTCTGGAAGGGGCTAGAGCCTCCATTTTTGCACTCAGGTCTAAGTCTCATGGCCCTCTATCAGAATTTGGGAAGATTGGAGAAACTTAATTTTTCACCCAAAAAAAAAAAAACGTAAGGGGTACCACTGTCGTTTTTTTTTCGGGCCGAATTTTTGAGTTTCGATATCTCAGCTCTGGAAGGGGCTAGAGCCTCCATTTTTGCACTCAGGTCTAAGTCTCATGGCCCTCTATCAGAATTTGGGAAGATTGGAGAAACTTAATTTTTCGCCCAAAAAAAAAAAACGTAAGGGGTACCACTGTCGTTTTTTTTTTCGGGCCGAATTTTTGAGTTTCGATATCTCAGCTCTGGAAGGGGCTAGAGCCTCCATTTTTGCACTCAGGTCTAAGTCTCATGGCCCTCTATCAGAATTTGGGAAGATTGGAGAAACTTAATTTTTCACCCAAAAAAAAAAAACGTAAGGGGTACCACTGTCGTTTTTTTTTCGGGCCGAATTTTTGAGTTTCGATATCTCAGCTCTGGAAGGGGCTAGAGCCTCCATTTTTGCACTCAGGTCTAAGTCTCATGGCCCTCTATCAGAATTTGGGAAGATTGGAGAAACTTAATTTTTCGCCCAAAAAAAAAAAAAAAACGTAAGGGGTACCACTGTCGTTTTTTTTTTCGGGCCGAATTTTTGAGTTTCGATATCTCAGCTCTGGAAGGGGCTAGAGCCTCCATTTTTGCACTCAGGTCTAAGTCTCATGGCCCTCTATCAGAATTTGGGAAGATTGGAGAAACTTAATTTTTCTCCCAAAAAAAAAACGTAAGGGGTACCACTGTCGTTTTTTTTTCGGGCCGAATTTTTGATTTTTGTTATCTCAGCTCTGGAAGGGGCTAGAGCCTCCATTTTTGCACTCAGGTCTAAGTCTCATGGCCCTCTATCAGAATTTGGGAAGATTGGAGAAACTTAATTTTTCGCCCCAAAAAAAAAAAAACGTAAGGGGTACCACTGTCGTTTTTTTTTTTTCGGGCCGAATTTTTGAGTTTCGATATCTCAGCTCTGGAAGGGGCTAGAGCCTCCATTTTTGCACTCAGGTCTAAGTCTCATGGCCCTCTATCAGAATTTGGGAAGATTGGAGAAACTTAATTTTTCGCCCAAAAAAAAACGTAAGGGGTACCACTGTCGTTTTTTTTTTCGGGCCGAATTTTTGAGTTTCGATATCTCAGCTCTGGAAGGGGCTAGAGCCTCCATTTTTGCACTCAGGTCTAAGTCTCATGGCCCTCTATCAGAATTTGGGAAGATTGGAGAAACGTAATTTTTCGCCCCAAAAAAAAAAAACGTAAGGGGTACCACTGTCGTTTTTTTTTCGTCCCGAATTTTTGAGTTTCGATATCTCAGCTCTGGAAGGGGCTAGAGCCTCCCTTTTTGCACTCAGGTCTAAGTCTCATGGCCCTCTATCAGAATTTGGGAAGATTGGAGAAACTTAATTTTTCGCCCAAAAAAAAAACGTAAGGGGTACCACTGTCGTTTTTTTTTTTCGGGCCGAATTTTTGAGTTTCGATATCTCAGCTCTGGAAGGGGCTAGAGCCTTCATTTTTGCACTCAGGTCTAAGTCTCATGGCCCTCTATCAGAATTTGGGAAGATTGGAGAAACTTAATTTTTCGCCCAAAAAAAAAAAACGTAAGGGGTACCACTGTCGTTTTTTTTCGGGCCGAATTTTTGAGTTTCGATATCTCAGCTCTGGAAGGGGCTAGAGCCTCCATTTTTGCACTCAGGTCTAAGTCTCATGGCCCTCTATCAGAATCCAGAGTTTTGGGAAGATTGGAGAAACTTAATTTTTCGCCCCAAAAAAAAACGTAAGGGGTACCACTGTCGTTTTTTTTTCGGGCCGAATTTTTGAGTTTCGATATCTCAGCTCTGGAAGGGGCTAGAGCCTCCATTTTTGCACTCAGGTCTAAGTATCATGGCCCTCTACCAAAATTTGGGAAGATTGGAGAAACTTAATTTTTCGCCCAAAAAAAAAAAACGTAAGGGGTACCACTGTCGTTTTTTTTTCGGGCCGAAATTTTGAGTTTCGATATCTCAGCTCTGGAAGGGGCTAGAGCCTCCATTTTTGCACTCAGGTCTAAGTCTCATGGCCCTCTATCAGAATCCAGAGTTTTGGGAAGATTGGAGAAACTTAATTTTTCGCCCAAAAAAAAACAAAATGTAAGGGGTACCACTGTCGTTTTTTTTTTCGGGCCGAATTGTTGAGTTTCGATATCTCAACTCTGGAAGGGTGTAGAGCCTCCATTTTTGCACTCAGGTCTAAGTCTCATGGCCCTCTATCAGAATCCAGAGTTTTGGGAAGATTGGAGAAACTTAATTTTTCGCCCCAAAAAAAAAAAACGTAAGGGGTACCACTGTCGTTTTATTTTTCGGGCCGAATTTTTGAGTTTCGATATCTCAGCTCTGGAAGGGGCTAGAGCCTCCATTTTTGCACTCAGGTCTAAGTCTCATGGCCCTCTATCAGAATCCAGAGTTTTGGGAAGATTGGAGAAACTTAATTTTTCGCCCCAAAAAAAAAAACGTAAGGGGTACCACTGTCGTTTTTTTTTTTTCGGGCCGAATTTTTGAGTTTCGATATCTCAGCTCTGGAAGGGGCTAGAGCCTCCATTTTTGCACTCAGGTCTAAGTCTCATGGCCCTCTATCAGAATTTGGGAAGATTGGAGAAACGTAATTTTTCGCCCCAAAAAAAAAAAAACGTAAGGGGTACCACTGTCGTTTTTTTTTCGTCCCGAATTTTTGAGTTTCGATATCTCAGCTCTGGAAGGGGCTAGAGCCTCCATTTTTGCACTCAGGTCTAAGTCTCATGGCCCTCTATCAGAATCCAGAGTTTTGGGAAGATTGGAGAAACTTAATTTTTCGCCCCAAAAAAAAAAACGTAAGGGGTACCACTGTCGTTTTTTTTTTTTCGGGCCGAATTTTTGAGTTTCGATATCTCAGCTCTGGAAGGGGCTAGAGCCTCCATTTTTGCACTCAGGTCTAAGTCTCATGGCCCTCTATCAGAATTTGGGAAGATTGGAGAAACTTAATTTTTCGCCCAAAAAAAAACGTAAGGGGTACCACTGTCGTTTTTTTTTTCGGGCCGAATTTTTGAGTTTCGATATCTCAGCTCTGGAAGGGGCTAGAGCCTCCATTTTTGCACTCAGGTCTAAGTCTCATGGCCCTCTATCAGAATTTGGGAAGATTGGAGAAACGTAATTTTTCGCCCCAAAAAAAAAAAACGTAAGGGGTACCACTGTCGTTTTTTTTTCGTCCCGAATTTTTGAGTTTCGATATCTCAGCTCTGGAAGGGGCTAGAGCCTCCCTTTTTGCACTCAGGTCTAAGTCTCATGGCCCTCTATCAGAATTTGGGAAGATTGGAGAAACTTAATTTTTCGCCCAAAAAAAAAACGTAAGGGGTACCACTGTCGTTTTTTTTTTTCCGGCCGAATTTTTGAGTTTCGATATCTCAGCTCTGGAAGGGGCTAGAGCCTCCATTTTTGCACTCAGGTCTAAGTCTCATGGCCCTCTATCAGAATTTGGGAAGATTGGAGAAACTTAATTTTTGCCCAAAAAAAAATCGTAAGGGGTACCACTGTCGTTTTTTTTTCGGGCCGAATTTTTGAGTTTCGATATCTCAGCTCTGGAAGGGGCTAGAGCCTCCATTTTTGCACTCAGGTCTAAGTCTCATGGCCCTCTATCAGAATTTGGGAAGATTGGAGAAACTTAATTTTTCGCCCAAAAAAAAAAAACGTAAGGCGTACCACTGTCGTTTTTTTTTCGGGCCGAATTTTTGAGTTTCGATATCTCAGCTCTGGAAGGGGCTAGAGCCTCCATTTTTGCACTCAGGTCTAAGTCTCATGGCCCTCTATCAGAATTTGGGAAGATTGGAGAAACTTAATTTTTCGCCCAAAAAAAAAAACGTAAGGGGTACCACTGTCGTTTTTTTTTTTCGGGCCGAATTTTTGAGTTTCGATATCTCAGCTCTGGAAGGGGCTAGAGCCTCCATTTTTGCACTCAGGTCTAAGTCTCATGGCCCTCTATCAGAATTTGGGAAGATTGGAGAAACTTAATTTTTCGCCCAAAAAAAAAACCGTAAGGGGTACCACTGTCGTTTTTTTTTCGGGCCGAATTTTTAAGTTTCGATATCTCAGCTCTGGAAGGGGCTAGAGCCTCCATTTTTACACTCAGGTCTAAGTCTCATGGCCCTCTATCAGAATTTGGGAAGATTGGAGAAACTTAATTTTTCACCCCCCAAAAAAAAACGTAAGGGGTACCACTGTTGTTTTTTTTTCTGGCCGAATTGTTGAGTTTCGATATCTCAACTCTGGAAGGGGCTAGAGCCTCCATTTTTGCACTCAGGTCTAAGTCTCATGGCCCTCTATCAGAATCCAGAGTTTTGGGAAGATTGGAGAAACTTAATTTTTCGCCCCAAAAAAAAAAAACGTAAGGGGTACCACTGTCGTTTTTTTTTCGGGCCGAATTTTTGAGTTTCGATATCTCAGCTCTGGAAGGGGCTAGAGCCTCCATTTTTGCACTCAGGTCTAAGTCTCATGGCCCTCTATCAGAATTTGGAAAGATTGGAGAAACTTAATTTTTCGCCCAAAAAAAAAAACGTAAGGGTACCACTGTCGTTTTTTTTTCGGGCCGAATTTTTGAGATTCGATATCTCAGCTCTGGAAGGGGCTAGAGCCTCCATTTTTGCACTCAGGTCTAAGTCTCATGGCCCTCTATCAGAATTTGGGAAGATTGGAGAAACTTAATTTTTCGCCCAAAAAAAAAACGTAAGGGTTCCACTGTCGTTTTTTTTTTTCGGCCCGAATTTTTGAGTTTCGATATCTCAGCTCTGGAAGGGGCTAGAGCCTCCATTTTTGCACTCAGGTCTAAGTCTCATGGCCCTCTATCAGAATCCAGAGTTTTGGGAAGATTGGAGAAACTTAATTTTTCGCCCCAAAAAAAAAAACGTAAGGGGTACCACTGTCGTTTTTTTTTTCGGGCCGAATTTTGGAGTTTCGATATCTCAGCTCTGGAAGGGGCTAGAGCCTCCATTTTTGCACTCAGGTCTAAGTCTCATGGCCCTCTATCAGAATTTGGGAAGATTGGAGAAACGTAATTTTTCGCCCCAAAAAAAAAAAACGTAAGGGGTACCACTGTCGTTTTTTTTTCGTCCCGAATTTTTGAGTTTCGATATCTCAGCTCTGGAAGGGGCTAGAGCCTCCCTTTTTGCACTCAGGTCTAAGTCTCATGGCCCTCTATCAGAATTTGGGAAGATTGGAGAAACTTAATTTTTCGCCCAAAAAAAAAACGTAAGGGGTACCACTGTCGTTTTTTTTTTCGGGCCGAATTTTTGAGTTTCGATATCTCAGCTCTGGAAGGGGCTAGAGCCTCCATTTTTGCACTCAGGTCTAAGTCTCATGGCCCTCTATCAGAATTTGGGAAGATTGGAGAAACTTAATTTTTGCCCAAAAAAAAATCGTAAGGGGTACCACTGTCGTTTTTTTTTCGGGCCGAATTTTTGAGTTTCGATATCTCAGCTCTGGAAGGGGCTAGAGCCTCCATTTTTGCACTCAGGTCTAAGTCTCATGGCCCTCTATCAGAATTTGGGAAGATTGGAGAAACTTAATTTTTCGCCCAAAAAAAAAAAAACGTAAGGCGTACCACTGTCGTTTTTTTTTCGGGCCGAATTTTTGAGTTTCGATATCTCAGCTCTGGAAGGGGCTAGAGCCTCCATTTTTGCACTCAGGTCTAAGTCTCATGGCCCTCTATCAGAATTTGGGAAGATTGGAGAAACTTAATTTTTCGCCCAAAAAAAAAAACGTAAGGGGTACCACTGTCGTTTTTTTTTTTCGGGCCGAATTTTTGAGTTTCTATATCTCAGCTCTGGAAGGGGCTAGAGCCTCCATTTTTGCACTCAGGTCTAAGTCTCATGGCCCTCTATCAGAATTTGGGAAGATTGGAGAAACTTAATTTTTCGCCCAAAAAAAAACCGTAAGGGGTACCACTGTCGTTTTTTTTTCGGGCCGAATTTTTAAGTTTCGATATCTCAGCTCTGGAAGGGGCTAGAGCCTCCATTTTTACACTCAGGTCTAAGTCTCATGGCCCTCTATCAGAATTTGGGAAGATTGGAGAAACTTAATTTTTCACCCCAAAAAAAAAAACGTAAGGGGTACCACTGTCGTTTTTTTTTCTGGCCGAATTGTTGAGTTTCGATATCTCAACTCTGGAAGGGTGTAGAGCCTCCATTTTTGCACTCAGGTCTAAGTCTCATGGCCCTCTATCAGAATCCAGAGTTTTGGGAAGATTGGAGAAACTTAATTTTTCGCCCCAAAAAAAAAAAAACCGTAAGGGGTACCACTGTCGTTTTTTTTCGGGCCGAATTTTTGAGTTTCGATATCTCAGCTCTGGAAGGGGCTAGAGCCTCCATTTTTGCACTCAGGTCTAAGTCTCATGGCCCTCTATCAGAATTTGGAAAGATTGGAGAAACTTAATTTTTCGCCCAAAAAAAAAACGTAAGGGTACCACTGTCGTTTTTTTTTCGGGCCGAATTTTTGAGATTCGATATCTCAGCTCTGGAAGGGGCTAGAGCCTCCATTTTTGCACTCAGGTCTAAGTCTCATGGCCCTCTATCAGAATTTGGGAAGATTGGAGAAACTTAATTTTTCGCCCCAAAAAAAAACGTAAGGGTTCCACTGTCGTTTTTTTTTTTCGGCCCGAATTTTTGAGTTTCGATATCTCAGCTCTGGAAGGGGCTAGAGCCTCCATTTTTGCACTCAGGTCTAAGTCTCATGGCCCTCTATCAGAATCCAGAGTTTTGGGAAGATTGGAGAAACTTAATTTTTCGCCCCCAAAAAAAAAACGTAAGGGGTACCACTGTCGTTTTTTTTTTTCGGGCCGAATTTTTGAGTTTCGATATCTCAGCTCTGGAATGGGCTAGAGCCTCCATTTTTGCACTCAGGTCTAAGTCTCATGGCCCTCTATCAGAATTTGGGAAGATTGGAGAAACTTAATTTTTCGCCCAAAAAAAAAACCGTAAGGGGTACCACTGTCGTTTTTTTTTTTCGGGCCGAATTTTTGAGTTTCGATATCTCAGCTCTGGAAGGGGCTAGAGCCTCCATTTTTGCACTCAGGTCTAAGTCTCATGGCCCTCTATCAGAATTTGGGAAGATTGGAGAAACTTAATTTTTCGCCCAAAAAAAAAAAACGTAAGGGGTACCACTGTCGTTTTTTTTTCGTCCCGAATTTTTGAGTTTCGATATCTCAGCTCTGGAAGGGGCTAGAGCCTCCCTTTTTGCACTCAGGTCTAAGTCTCATGGCCCTCTATCAGAATTTGGGAAGATTGGAGAAACTTAATTTTTCGCCCAAAAAAAAAACGTAAGGGGTACCACTGTCGTTTTTTTTTTCGGGCCGAATTTTTGAGTTTCGATATCTCAGCTCTGGAAGGGGCTAGAGCCTCCATTTTTGCACTCAGGTCTAAGTCTCATGGCCCTCTATCAGAATTTGGGAAGATTGGAGAAACTTAATTTTTGCCCCAAAAAAAACCGTAAGGGGTACCACTGTCGTTTTTTTTTCGGGCCGAATTTTTGAGTTTCGATATCTCAGCTCTGGAAGGGGCTAGAGCCTCCATTTTTGCACTCAGGTCTAAGTCTCATGGCCCTCTATCAGAATCCAGAGTTTTGGGAAGATTGGAGAAACTTAATTTTTCGCCACAAAAAAAAAAAACGTAAGGGGTACCACTGTCGTTTTTTTTTCGGGTCGAATTTTTGAGTTTCGATATCTCAGCTCTGGAAGGGGCTAGAGCCTCCATTTTTGCACTCAGGTCTAAGTCTCATGGCCCTCTATCGGAATTTGGGAAGATTGGAGAAACGTAATTTTTCACCCAAAAAAAAAACGTAAGGGCTACCACTGTCGTTTTTTTTTTCGGGCCGAATTTTTGAGTTTCGATATCTCAGCTCTGGAAGGGGCTAGAGCCTCCATTTTTGCACTCAGGTCTAAGTCTCATGGCCCTCTATCAGAATTCGGGAAGATTGGAGAAACTTAATTTTTCGCCCAAAAAAAAAAAACGTAAGGGGTACCACTGTCGTTTTTTTTTCGGGCCGAATTTTTGAGTTTCGATATCTCAGCTCTGGAAGGGGCTAGAGCCTCCATTTTTGCACTCAGGTCTAAGTCTCATGGCCCTCTATCAGAATTTGGGAAGATTGGAGAAACTTAATTTTTCAACCAAAAAAAAAAACGTAAGGGGTACCACTGTCGTTTTTTTTTCTGGCCGAATTTTTGAGTTTCGATATCTCAGCTCTGGAAGGGGCTAGAGCCTCCATTTTTGCACTCAGGTCTAAGTCTCATGGCCCTCTATCAGAATTTGGGAAGATTGGAGAAACTTAATTTTTCGCCCAAAAAAAAAAACGTAAGGGGTACCACTGTCGTTTTTTTTTCGGGCCGAATTTTTGAGTTTCGATATCTCAGCTCTGGAAGGGGCTAGAGCCTCCATTTTTGCACTCAGGTCTATGTCTCATGGCCCTCTATCAGGATTTGGGAAGATTGGAGAAATTTAATTTTTCGCCCAAAAAAAAAAACCGTAAGGGGTACCACTGTCGTTTTTTTTTCGCGCCGAATTTTTGAGTTTCGATATCTCAGCACTGGAAGGGGCTAGAGCCTCCATTTTTGCACTCAGGTCTAAGTCTCATGGCCCTCTATCAGAATTTGGGAAGATTGGAGAAACTTAATTTTTCACCCAAAAAAAAAACGTAAGGGGTACCACTGTCGTTTTTTTTTCGGGCCGAATTTTTGAGTTTCGATATCTCAGCTCTGGAAGGGGCTAGACTAGAGCCTCCATTTTTGCACTCAGGTCTAAGTCTCATGGCCCTCTATCAGAATTTGGGAAGATTGGAGAAACTTAATTTTTCACCCAAAAAAAAAAAACGTAAGGGGTACCACTGTCGTTTTTTTTTCTGGCCGAATTTTTGAGTTTCGATATCTCAGCTCTGGAAGGGGCTAGAGCCTCCATTTTTGCACTCAGGTCTAAGTCTCATGGCCCTCTATCAGAATTTGGGAAGATTGGAGAAACTTAATTTTTCGCCCAAAAAAAAAAACGTAAGGGGTACCACTGTCGTTTTTTTTCGGGACGAATTTTTGAGTTTCGATATCTCAGCTCTGGAAGGGGCTAGAGCCTCCATTTTTGCACTCAGGTCTAAGTCTCATGGCCCTCTATCAGAATTTGGGAAGATTGGAGAAACTTAATTTTTCGCCCAAAAAAAAAAACGTAAGGGGTACCACTGTCGTTTTTTTTTTGGGCCGAATTTTTGAGGCTGATATCTCAGCTCTGGAAGGGGCTAGAGACTCCAATTTTGCACTCAGGTCTAAGTCTCATGGCCCTCTATCAGAATTTGGGAAGATTGGAGAAACTTAATTTTTCGCCCAAAAAAAAAAACGTAAGGGGTACCACTGTCGTTTTTTTTCGGGCCGAATTTTTGAGTTTCGATATCTCAGCTCTGGAAGGGGCTAGAGCCTCCATTTTTGCACTCAGGTCTAAGTCTCATGGCCCTCTATCAGAATTTGGGAAGATTGGAGAAACTTAATTTTGCGCCCCCCAAAAAAAAACGTAAGGGGTACCACTGTCGTTTTTTTTTCGGGCCGAATTTTTGATTTTCGATATCTCAGCTCTGGAAGGGGCTAGAGCCTCAATTTTTGCACTCAGGTCTAAGTCTCATGGCCCTCTATCAGAATTTGGGAAGATTGGAGAAACTTAATTTTTCGCCCAAAAAAAAAACGTAAGGGGTACCACTGTCGTTTTTTTTTCGGGCCGAATTTTTGAGTTTCGATATCTCAGCTCTGGAAGGGGCTAGAGCCTCCATTTTTGCACTCAGGTCTAAGTCTCATGGCCCTCTATCAGAATTTGGGAAGATTGGAGAAACTTAATTTTTCGCCCCAAAAAAAAAACGTAAGGGGTACCACTGTCGTTTTTTTTCGGGCCGAATTTTTGAGTTTCGATATCTCAGCTCTCGAAGGGGCTAGAGCCTCCATTTTGCACTCAGGTCTAAGTCTCATGGCCCTCTATCAGAATTTGGGAAGATTGGAGAAACTTAATTTTTCACCCAAAAAAAAAAAACGTAAGGGGTACCACTGTCGTTTTTTTTTCGGGCCGAATTTTTGAGTTTCGATATCTCAGCTCTGGAAGGGGCTAGAGCCTCCATTTTTGCACTCAGGTCTAAGTCTCATGGCCCTCTATCAGAATTTGGGAAGATTGGAGAAACGTAATTTTTCGCCCAAAAAAAAAAACGTAAGGGGTACCACTGTCGTTTTTTTTTCGGGCCGAATTTTTGAGTTTCGATATCTCAGCTCTGGAAGGGGCTAGAGCCTCCATTTTTGCACTCAGGTCTAAGTCTCATGGCCCTCTATCAGAATTTGGGAAGATTGGAGAAACTTAATTTTTCGCCCAAAAAAAAAAAACGTAAGGGGTACCACTGTCGTTTTTTTTTTCGGGCCGAATTTTTGAGTTTCGATATCTCAGCTCTGGAAGGGGCTAGAGCCTCCATTTTGCACTCAGGTCTAAGTCTCATGGCCCTCTATCAGAATTTGGGATGATTGGAGAAACTTAATTTTTCACCCCAAAAAAAAAACGTAAGGGGTACCACTGTCGTTTTTTTTTCGGGCCGAATTTTTGAGTTTCGATATCTCAGCTCTGGAAGGGGCTAGAGCCTCCATTTTTGCACTCAGGTCTAAGTCTCATGGCCCTCTATCAGAATTTGGGAAGATTGGAGAAACTTAATTTTTCGCCCAAAAAAAAAACGTAAGGGGTACCACTGTCGTTTTTTTTTCGGGCCGAATTTTTGATTTTTGTTATCTCAGCTCTGGAAGGGGCTAGAGCCTCCATTTTTGCACTCAGGTCTAAGTCTCATGACCCTCTATCAGAATTTGGGAAGATTGGAGAAACTTAATTTTTCGCCCCCCAAAAAAAAACGTAAGGGGTACCACTGTCGTTTTTTTTTTCGGGCCGAATTTTTGAGTTTCGATATCTCAGCTCTGGAAGGGGCTAGAGCCTCCATTTTTGCACTCAGGTCTAAGTCTTATGGCCCTCTATCAGAATTTGGGAAGATTGGAGAAACTTAATTTTTTGCCCCAAAAAAAAAAAACGTAAGGGGTACCACTGTCGTTTTTTTTTCGGGCCGAATTTTTGAGTTTCGATATCTCAGCTCTGGAAGGGGCTAGAGCCTCCATTTTTGCACTCAGGTCTAAGTCTCATGGCCCTCTATCAGAATTTGGGAAGATTGGAGAAACGTAATTTTTCGCCCAAAAAAAAAAAGGTAAGGGGTACCACTGTCTTTTTTTTTTCGGGCCGAATTTTTGAGTTTCGATATCTCAGCTCTGGAAGGGGCTAGAGCCTCCATTTTTGCACTCAGGTCTAAGTCTCATGGCCCTCTATCAGAATTTGGGAAGATTGGAGAAACTTAATTTTTCGCCCAAAAAAAAAACGTAAGGGGTACCACTGTCGTTTTTTTTTCGGGCCGAATTTTTGAGTTTCGATATCTCAGCTCTGGAAGGGGCTAGAGCCTCCATTTTTGCACTCAGGTTTAAGTCTCATGGCCCTCTATCAGAATTTGGGAAGATTGGAGAAACTTAATTTTTCGCCCAAAAAAAAAACGTAAGGGGTACCACTGTCGTTTTTTTTTCGGGCCGAATTTTTGAGTTTCGATATCTCAGCTCTGGAAGGGGCTAGAGCCTACATTTTTGCACTGAGGTCTAAGTCTCATGGCCCTCTATCAGAATTTGGGAAGATTGGAGAAACTTAATTTTTCACCCAAAAAAAAAAACGTAAGGGGTACCACTGTCGTTTTTTTTTCGGGCCGAATTTTTGAGTTTCGATATCTCAGCTCTGGAAGGGGCTAGAGCCTCCATTTTTGCACTCAGGTCTAAGTCTCATGGCCCTCTATCAGAATTTGGGAAGATTGGAGAAACTTAATTTTTCGCCCAAAAAAAAAAAAACGTAAGGGGTACCACTGTCGTTTTTTTTTTCGGGCCGAATTTTTGAGTTTCGATATCTCAGCTCTGGAAGGGGCTAGAGCCTCCATTTTTGCACTCAGGTCTAAGTCTCATGGCCCTCTATCAGAATTTGGGAAGATTGGAGAAACTTAATTTTTCACCCAAAAAAAAAAACGTAAGGGGTACCACTGTCGTTTTTTTTTTCGGGCCGAATTTTTGAGTTTCGATATCTCAGCTCTGGAAGGGGCTAGAGCCTCCATTTTTGCACTGAGGTCTAAGTCTCATGGCCCTCTATCAGAATTTGGGAAGATTGGAGAAACTTAATTTTTCACCCAAAAAAAAAAACGTAAGGGGTACCACTGTCGTTTTTTTTTCGGGCCGAATTTTTGAGTTTCGATATCTCAGCTCTGGAAGGGGCTAGAGCCTCCATTTTTGCACTCAGGTCTAAGTCTCATGGCCCTCTATCAGATTTTGGGAAGATTGGAGAAACTTAATTTTTCACCCAAAAAAAAAAACGTAAGGGGTACCACTGTCGTTTTTTTTTTCGGGCCGAATTTTTGAGTTTCGATATCTCAGCTCTGGAAGGGGCTAGAGCCTCCATTTCTGCACTCAGGTCTAAGTCTTATGGCCCTCTATCAGAATTTGGGAAGATTGGAGAAACTTAATTTTTCGCCCAAAAAAAAAAAACGTAAGGGGTACCACTGTCGTTTTTTTTTTCGGGCCGAATTTTTGAGTTTCGATATCTCAGCTCTGGAAGGGGCTAGAGCCTCCATTTTTGCACTCAGGTCTAAGTCTCATGGCCCTCTATCAGAATTTGGGAATATTGGAGAAACTTAATTTTTCGCCCAAAAAAAAAACGTAAGGGGTACCACTGTCGTTTTTTTTTTTGGGCCAAATTTTTGAGTTTCGATATCTCAGCTCTGGAAGGGGCTAGAGCCTCCATTTCTGCACTCAGGTCTAAGTCTCATGGCCCTCTATCAGAATTTGGGAAGATTGGAGAAACTTAATTTTTCGCCCAAAAAAAAAAACGTAAGGGGTACCACTGTCGTTTTTTTTTTTCGGGCCGAATTTTTGAGTTTCGATATCTCAGCTCTGGAAGGGGCTAGAGCCTCCATTTTTGCACTCAGGTCTAAGTCTCATGGCCCTCTATCAGAATTTGGGAAGATTGGAGAAACTTAATTTTTCGCCCAAAAAAAAAACGTAAGGGGTACCACTGTCGTTTTTTTTCGGGCCGAATTTTTGATTTTTGTTATCTCAGCTCTGGAAGGGGCTAGAGCCTCCATTTTTGCACTCAGGTCTAAGTCTCATGGCCCTCTATCAGAATTTGGGAAGATTGGAGAAACTTAATTTTTCACCCAAAAAACAAAAACGTAAGGGGTACCACTGTCGTTTTTTTTTTTCGGGCCGAATTTTTGAGTTTCGATATCTCAGCTCTGGAAGGGGCTAGAGCCTCCATTTTTGCACTCAGGTCTAAGTCTCATGGCCCTCTATCAGAATTTGGGAAGATTGGAGAAACTTAATTTTTCGCCCAAAAAAAAAAACGTAAGGGGTACCACTGTCGTTTTTTTTTCGGGCCGAATTTTTGAGTTTCGATATCTCAGCTCTGGAAGGGGCTAGAGCCTCCATTTTTGCACTCATGTCTAAGTCTCATGGCCCTCTATCAGAATTTGGGAAGATTGGAGAAACTTAATTTTTCGCCCAAAAAAAAAACGTAAGGGGTACCACTGTCGTTTTTTTTTTTTCGGGCCGAATTTTTGAGTTTCGATATCTCAGCTCTGGAAGGGGCTAGAGCCTACATTTTTGCACTCAGGTCTAAGTCTCATGGCCCTCTATCAGAATTTGGGAAGATTGGAGAAACTTAATTTTTCGCCCAAAAAAAAAAACGTAAGGGGTACCACTGTCATTTTTTTTTCGGGCCGAATTTTTGAGTTTCGATATCTCAGCTCTGGAAGGGGCTAGAGCCTCCATTTTTGCACTCAGGTCTAAGTCTCATGGCCCTCTATCAGAATTTGGGAGGATTGGAGAAACTAAATTTTTCGCCCAAAAAAAAACCGTAAGGGGTACCACTGTCGTTTTTTTTTTTCGGGCCGAATTTTTTAGTTTCGATATCTCAGCTCTGGAAGGGGCTAGAGCCTCCATTTTTGCACTCAGGTCTAAGTCTCATGGCCCTCTATCAGAATTTGGGAAGATTGGAGAAACTTAATTTTTCGCCCAAAAAAAAAACAAAACGTAAGGGGTACCACTGTCTTTTTTTTCGGGCCGAATTTTTGAGTTTCGATATCTCAGCTCTGGAAGGGGCTAGAGCCTCCATTTTTGCACTCAGGTCTAAGTCTCATGGCCCTCTATCAGAATTTGGGAAGATTGGAGAAACTTAATTTTTCACCCAAAAAAAAAAACGTAAGGGGTACCACTGTCGTTTTTTTTTCGGGCCGAATTTTTGAGTTTCGATATCTCAGCTCTGGAAGGGGCTAGAGCCTCCATTTTTGCACTCAGGTCTAAGTCTCATGGCCCTCTATCAGAATTTGGGAAGATTGGAGAAACTTAATTTTTCGCCCAAAAAAAAAAACGTAAGGGGTACCACTGTCGTTTTTTTTTTCGGGCCGAATTTTTGAGTTTCGATATCTCAGCTCTGGAAGGGGCTAGAGCCTCCATTTTTGCACTCAGGTCTAAGTCTCATGGCCCTCTATCAGAATTTGGGAAGATTGGAGAAACTTAATTTTTCGCCCAAAAAAAAAAACGTAAGGGGTACCACTGTCGTTTTTTTTTCGGGCCGAATTTTTGAGTTTCGATATCTCAGCTCTGGAAGGGGCTAGAGCCTCCATTTTTGCACTCAGGTCTAAGTCTCATGGCCCTCTATCAGAATTTGGGAAGATTGGAGAAACTTAATTTTTCACCCAAAAAAAAAAACGTAAGGGGTACCACTGTCGTTTTTTTTTTCGGGCCGAATTTTTGAGTTTCGATATCTCAGCTCTGGAAGGGGCTAGAGCCTCCATTTTTGCACTCAGGTCTAAGTCTCATGGCCCTCTATCAGAATTTGGGAAGATTGGAGAAACTTAATTTTTCGCCCAAAAAAAAAAAAACGTAAGGGGTACCACTGTCGTTTTTTTTTCGGGCCGAATTTTTGAGTTTCGATATCTCAGCTCTGGAAGGGGCTAGAGCCTCCATTTTTGCACTCATGTCTAAGTCTCATGGCCCTCTATCAGAATTTGGGAAGATTGGAGAAACTTAATTTTTCGCCCAAAAAAAAAACGTAAGTGGTACCACTGTCGTTTTTTTTTTCGGGCCGAATTTTTGAGTTTCGATATCTCAGCTCTGGAAGGGGCTAGAGCCTACATTTTTGCACTCAGGTCTAAGTCTCATGGCCCTCTATCAGAATTTGGGAAGATTGGAGAACCTTAATTTTTCGCCCAAAAAAAAAAAACGTAAGGGGTACCACTGTCGTTTTTTTTTTTCGGGCCGAATTTTTGAGTTTCGATATCTCAGCTCTGGAAGGGGCTAGAGCCTCCATTTTTGCACTCAGGTCTAAGTCTCATGGCCCTCTATCAGAATTTGGGAAGATTGGAGAAACTTAATTTTTCACCCAAAAAAAAAACGTAAGGGGTACCACTGTCGTTTTTTTTTCGGGCCGAATTTTTGAGTTTCGAAATCTCAGCTCTGGAAGGGGCTAGAGCCTCCATTTTTGCACTCAGGTCTAAGTCTCATGGCCCTCTATCAGAATTTGGGAAGATTGGAGAAACTTAATTTTTCGCCCAAAAAAAAAACGTAAGGGGTACCACTGTCGTTTTTTTTTTTCGGGCCGAATTTTTGAGTTTCGATATCTCAGCTCTGGAAGGGGCTAGAGCCTCCATTTTTGCACTCAGGTCTAAGTCTCATGGCCCTCTATCAGAATTTGGGAAGATTGGAGAAACTTAATTTTTCGCCCAAAAAAAAAAACGTAAGGGGTACCACTGTCGTTTTTTTTTCGGGCCGAATTTTTGAGTTTCGATATCTCAGCTCTGGAAGGGGCTAGAGCCTCCATTTTTGCACTCATGTCTAAGTCTCATGGCCCTCTATCAGAATTTGGGAAGATTGGAGAAACTTAATTTTTCGCCCAAAAAAAAAAACGTAAGGGGTACCACTGTCGTTTTTTTTTTTCGGGCCGAATTTTTGAGTTTCGATATCTCAGCTCTGGAAGGGGCTAGAGCCTACATTTTTGCACTCAGGTCTAAGTCTCATGGCCCTCTATCAGAATTTGGGAAGATTGGAGAAACTTAATTTTTCGCCCAAAAAAAAAAACGTAAGGGGTACCACTGTCATTTTTTTTTCGGGCCGAATTTTTGAGTTTCGATATCTCAGCTCTGGAAGGGGCTAGAGCCTCCATTTTTGCACTCAGGTCTAAGTCTCATGGCCCTCTATCAGAATTTGGGAAGATTGGAGAAACTAAATTTTTCGCCCAAAAAAAAACCGTAAGGGGTACCACTGTCGTTTTTTTTTTCGGGCCGAATTTTTGAGTTTCGATATCTCAGCTCTGGAAGGGGCTAGAGCCTCCATTTTTGCACTCAGGTCTAAGTCTCATGGCCCTCTATCAGAATTTGGGAAGATTGGAGAAACTTAATTTTTCGCCCAAAAAAAAACAAAACGTAAGGGGTACCACTGTCTTTTTTTTCGGGCCGAATTTTTGAGTTTCGATATCTCAGCTCTGGAAGGGGCTAGAGCCTCCATTTTTGCACTCAGGTCTAAGTCTCATGGCCCTCTATCAGAATTTGGGAAGATTGGAGAAACTTAATTTTTCACCCAAAAAAAAAAACGTAAGGGGTACCACTGTCGTTTTTTTTTCGGGCCGAATTTTTGAGTTTCGATATCTCAGCTCTGGAAGGGGCTAGAGCCTCCATTTTTGCACTCAGGTCTAAGTCTCATGGCCCTCTATCAGAATTTGGGAAGATTGGAGAAACTTAATTTTTCGCCCAAAAAAAAACACGTAAGGGGTACCACTGTCGTTTTTTTTTCGGGCCGAATTTTTGAGTTTCGATATCTCAGCTCTGGAAGGGGCTAGAGCCTCCATTTTTGCACTCAGGTCTAAGTCTCATGGCCCTCTATCAGAATTTGGGAAGATTGGAGAAACTTAATTTTTCGCCCAAAAAAAAAAACGTAAGGGGTACCACTGTCGTTTTTTTTTCGGGCCGAATTTTTGAGTTTCGATATCTCAGCTCTGGAAGGGGCTAGAGCCTCCATTTTTGCACTCAGGTCTAAGTCTCATGGCCCTCTATCAGAATTTGGGAAGATTGGAGAAACTTAATTTTTCACCCAAAAAAAAAAACGTAAGGGGTACCACTGTCGTTTTTTTTTTCGGGCCGAATTTTTGAGTTTCGATATCTCAGCTCTGGAAGGGGCTAGAGCCTCCATTTTTGCACTCAGGTCTAAGTCTCATGGCCCTCTATCAGAATTTGGGAAGATTGGAGAAACTTAATTTTTCGCCCAAAAAAAAAAAACGTAAGGGGTACCACTGTCGTTTTTTTTTCGGGCCGAATTTTTGAGTTTCGATATCTCAGCTCTGGAAGGGGCTAGAGCCTCCATTTTTGCACTCATGTCTAAGTCTCATGGCCCTCTATCAGAATTTGGGAAGATTGGAGAAACTTAATTTTTCGCCCAAAAAAAAAACGTAAGTGGTACCACTGTCGTTTTTTTTTTCGGGCCGAATTTTTGAGTTTCGATATCTCAGCTCTGGAAGGGGCTAGAGCCTACATTTTTGCACTCAGGTCTAAGTCTCATGGCCCTCTATCAGAATTTGGGAAGATTGGAGAAACGTAATTTTTCGCCCAAAAAAAAAACGTAAGGGGTACCACTGTCGTTTTTTTTTCGGGCCGAATTTTTTATTTTTGTTATCTCAGCTCTGGAAGGGGCTAGAGCCTCCATTTTTGCACTCAGGTCTAAGTCTCATGGCCCTCTATCAGAATTTGGGAAGATTGGAGAAACTTAATTTTTCGCCCCAAAAAAAAAAACGTAATGGGTACCACTGTCGTTTTTTTTTCGGGCCGAATTTTTGAGTTTCGATATCTCAGCTCTGGAAGGGGCTAGAGCCTCCAATTTTGCACTCAGGTCTAAGTCTCATGGCCCTCTATCAGAATTTGGGAAGATTGGAGAAACTTAATTTTTCGCCCAAAAAAAAAAAACGTAAGGGGTACCACTGTCGTTTTTTTTTTCGGGCCGAATTTTTGAGTTTCGATATCTCAGCTCTGAAAGGGGCTAGAGCCTCCATTTTTGCACTCAGGTCTAAGTCTCATGGCCCTCTATCAGAATTTGGGAAGATTGGAGAAACTTAATTTTTTGCCCAAAAAAAAAACGTAAGGGGTACCACTGTCGTTTTTTTTTTCGGGCCGAATTTTTGATTTTTGTTATCTCAGCTCTGGAAGGGGCTAGAGCCTCCATTTTTGCACTCAGGTCTAAGTCTCATGGCCCTCTATCAGAATTTGGGAAGATTGGAGAAACTTAATTTTTCGCCCCCAAAAAAAAAATCGTAAGGGGTACCACTGTCGTTTTTTTTTCGGGCCGAATTTTTGAGTTTCGATATCTCAGCTCTGGAAGGGTCTAGAGCCTCCATTTTTGCACTCAGGTCTAAGTCTCATGGCCCTCTATCAGAAATTGGGAAGATTGGAGAAACGTAATTTTTCGCCCAAAAAAAAAAAACGTAAGGGGTACCACTGTCGTTTTTTTTTTTCGGGCCGAATTTTTGAGTTTCGATATCTCAGCTCTGGAAGGGGCTAGAGCCTCCATTTTTGCACTCAGGTCTAAGTCTCATGGCCCTCTATCAGAATTTGGGAAGATTGGAGAAACTTAATTTTTCGCCCAAAAAAAAAAAAACGTAAGGGGTAACACTGTCGTTTTTTTTTCGGGCCGAATTTTTGAGTTTTGATATCTCAGCTCTGGAAGGGGCTAGAGCCTCCATTTTTGCACTCAGGTCTAAGTCTCATGGCCCTCTATCAGAATTTCGGAAGATTGGAGAAACTTAATTTTTCGCCCAAAAAAAAAACCGTAAGGGGTACCACTGTCGTTTTTTTTTCGGGCCGAATTTTTGAGTTTCGATATCTCAGCTCTGGAAGGGGCTACAGCCTCCATTTTTGCACTCAGGTCTAAGTCTCATGGCCCTCTATCAAAATTTGGGAAGATTGGAGAAACTTAATTTTTCACCCAAAAAAAAAACCGTAAGGGGTACCACTGTCGTTTTTTTTTCGGGCCGAATTTTTGAGTTTCGATATCTCAGCTCTGGAAGGGGCTAGAGCCTCCATTTTTGCACTCAGGTCTAAGTCTCATGGCCCTCTATCAGAATTTGGGAAGATTGGAGAAACTTAATTTTTCGCCCAAAAAAAAAAAAACGTAAGGGGTACCACTGTCGTTTTTTTTTCGGGCCGAATTTTTGAGTTTCTATATCTCAGCTCTGGAAGGGGCTAGAGCCTCCATTTTTGCACTCAGGTCTAAGTCTCATGGCCCTCTATCAGAATTTGGGAAGATTGGAGAAACTTAATTTTTCACCCAAAAAATAAAACGTAAGGGGTACCACTGTCGTTTTTTTTTCGGGCCGAATTTTTGAGTTTCGATATCTCAGCTCTGGAAGGGGCTAGAGCCTCCATTTTTGCACTCAGGTCTAAGTCTCATGGCCCTCTATCAGAATTTGGGAAGATTGGAGAAACTTAATTTTTCGCCCCCAAAAAAAACGTAAGGGGTACCACTGTCGTTTTTTTTTTCGGGCCGAATTTTTGAGTTTCGATATCTCAGCTCTGGAAGGGGCTAGAGCCTACATTTTTGCACTCAGGTCTAAGTCTCATGGCCCTCTATCAGAATTTGGGAAGATTGGAGAAACTTAATTTTTCGCCCAAAAAAAAAAAACGTAAGGGGTACCACTGTCGTTTTTTTTTCGGGCCGAATTTTTGAGTTTCGATATCTCAGCTCTGGAAGGGGCTAGAGCCTCCATTTTTGCACTCAGGTCTAAGTCTCATGGCCCTCTATCAGAATTTGGGAAGATTGGAGAAACTTAATTTTTCACCCAAAAAAAAAACGTAAGGGGTACCACTGTCGGTTTTTTTTCGGGCCGAATTTTTGAGTTTCGATATCTCAGCTCTGGAAGGGGCTAGAGCCTCCATTTTTGCACTCAGGTCTAAGTCTCATGGCCCTCTATCAGAATTTGGGAATATTGGAGAAACTTAATTTTTCGCCCAAAAAAAAAACGTAAGGGGTACCACTGTCGTTTTTTTTTTCGGGCCGAATTTTTGAGTTTCGATATCTCAGCTCTGGAAGGGGCTAGAGCCTCCATTTCTGCACTCAGGTCTAAGTCTCATGGCCCTCTATCAGAATTTGGGAAGATTGGAGAAACTTAATTTTTCGCCCAAAAAAAAAAAACGTAAGGGGTACCACTGTCGTTTTTTTTTCGGGCCGAATTTTTGAGTTTCGATATCTCAGCTCTGGAAGGGGCTAGAGCCTCCATTTTTGCACTCAGGTCTAAGTCTCATGGCCCTCTATCAGAATTTGGGAAGATTTGGGAAGATTGGAGAAACTTAATTTTTCGCCCAAAAAAAACGTAAGGGGTACCACTGTCGTTTTTTTTTCGGGCCGAATTTTTGATTTTTGTTATCTCAGCTCTGGAGGGGGCTAGAGCCTCCATTTTTGCACTCAGGTCTAAGTCTCATGGCCCTCTATCAGAATTTGGGAAGATTGGAGAAACTTAATTTTTCGCCCCAAAAAAAAAACGTAAGGGGTACCACTGTCGTTTTTTTTTCGGGCCGAATTTTTGAGTTTCGATATCTCAGCTCTGGAAGGGGCTAGAGCCTCCATTTTTGCACTCAGGTCTAAGTCTCATGGCCCTCTATCAGAATTTGGGAAGATTGGAGAAACTAAATTTTTCGCCCAAAAAAAACCCGTAAGGGGTACCACTGTCGTTTTTTTTTTCGGGCCGAATTTTTGAGTTTCGATATCTCAGCTCTGGAAGGGGCTAGAGCCTCCATTTTTGCACTCAGGTCTAAGTCTCATGGCCCTCTATCAGAATTTGGGAAAATTGGAGAAACTTAATTTTTCGCCCAAAAAAAAAAAACGTAAGGGGTACCACTGTCGTTTTTTTTTCGGGCCGAATTTTTGAGTTTCGATATCTCAGCTCTGGAAGGGGCTAGAGCCTCCATTTTTGCACTCATGTCTAAGTCTCATGGCCCTCTATCAGAATTTGGGAAGATTGGAGAAACTTAATTTTTCGCCCAAAAAAAAAACGTAAGTGGTACCACTGTCGTTTTTTTTTTCGGGCCGAATTTTTGAGTTTCGATATCTCAGCTCTGGAAGGGGCTAGAGCCTACATTTTTGCACTCAGGTCTAAGTCTCATGGCCCTCTATCAGAATTTGGGAATATTGGAGAAACTTAATTTTTCGCCCAAAAAAAAAACGTAAGGGGTACCACTGTCGTTTTTTTTTCGGGCCGAATTTTTGAGTTTCGATATCTCAGCTCTGGAAGGGGCTAGAGCCTCCATTTTTGCACTCATGTCTAAGTCTCATGGCCCTCTATCAGAATTTGGGAAGATTGGAGAAACTTATATTTTCGCCCAAAAAAAAAACGTAAGTGGTACCACTGTCGTTTTTTTTTTCGGGCCGAATTTTTGAGTTTCGACATCTCAGCTCTGGAAACAGCTAGAGCCTCCATTTTTGCACTCAGGTCTAAGTCTCATGGCCCTCTATCAGAATTTGGGAAGATTGGAGAAACTTAATTTTTCACCCAAAAAAAAAACGTAAGGGGTACCACTGTCGTTTTTTTTTCGGGCCGAATTTTTGAGTTTCGATATCTCAGCTCTGGAAGGGGCTAGAGCCTCCATTTTTGCACTCAGGTCTAAGTCTCATGGCCCTCTATCAGAATTTGGGAATATTGGAGAAACTTAATTTTTCGCCCAAAAAAAAAACGTAAGGGGTACCACTGTCGTTTTTTTTTTTCGGGCCGAATTTTTGAGTTTCGATATCTCAGCTCTGGAAGGGGCTAGAGCCTCCATTTCTGCACTCAGGTCTAAGTCTCATGGCCCTCTATCAGAATTTGGGAAGATTGGAGAAACTTAATTTTTCGCCCAAAAAAAAAAAACGTAAGGGGTACCACTGTCGTTTTTTTTTTCGGGCCGAATTTTTGAGTTTCGATATCTCAGCTCTGGAAGGGGCTAGAGCCTCCATTTTTGCACTCAGGTCTAAGTCTCATGGCCCTCTATCAGAATTTGGGAAGATTGGAGAAACTTAATTTTTCGCCCAAAAAAAAAACGTAAGGGGTACCACTGTCGTTTTTTTTTTCGGGCCGAATTTTTGATTTTTGTTATCTCAGCTCTGGAAGGGGCTAGAGCCTCCATTTTTGCACTCAGGTCTAAGTCTCATGGCCCTCTATCAGAATTTGGGAAGATTGGAGAAACTTAATTTTTCGCCCAAAAAAAAAAAAACGTAAGGGGTACCACTGTCGTTTTTTTTTCGGGCCGAATTTTTGAGTTTCGATATCTCAGCTCTGAAAGGGGCTAGAGCCTCCATTTTTGCACTCAGGTCTAAGTCTCATGGCCCTCTATCAGAATTTGGGAAGATTGGAGAAACTTAATTTTTCGCCCAAAAAAAAAACGTAAGGGGTACCACTGTCGTTTTTTTTTCGGGCCGAATTTTTGATTTTTGTTATCTCAGCTCTGGAAGGGGCTAGAGCCTCCATTTTTGCACTCAGGTCTAAGTCTCATGGCCCTCTATCAGAATTTGGGAAGATTGGAGAAACTTAATTTTTCGCCCCAAAAAAAAAAATCGTAAGGGGTACCACTGTCGTTTTTTTTTCGGGCCGAATTTTTGAGTTTCGATATCTCAGCTCTGGAAGGGGCTAGAGCCTCCATTTTTGCACTCAGGTCTAAGTCTCATGGCCCTCTATCAGAAATTGGGAAGATTGGAGAAACGTAATTTTTCGCCCAAAAAAAAAAACGTAAGGGGTACCACTGTCGTTTTTTTTTTCGGGCCGAATTTTTGAGTTTCGATATCTCAGCTCTGGAAGGGGCTAGAGCCTCCATTTTTGCACTCAGGTCTAAGTCTCATGGCCCTCTATCAGAATTTGGGAAGATTGGAGAAACTTAATTTTTCGCCCCAAAAAAAAAAACGTAAGGGGTACCACTGTCGTTTTTTTTTCGGGCCGAATTTTTGAGTTTCGATATCTCAGCTCTGGAAGGGGCTAGAGCCTCCATTTTTGCACTCATGTCTAAGTCTCATGGCCCTCTATCAGAATTTGGGAAGATTGGAGAAACTTATATTTTCGCCCAAAAAAAAAACGTAAGTGGTACCACTGTCGTTTTTTTTTTCGGGCCGAATTTTTGAGTTTCGACATCTCAGCTCTGGAAACAGCTAGAGCCTCCATTTTTGCACTCAGGTCTAAGTCTCATGGCCCTCTATCAGAATTTGGGAAGATTGGAGAAACTTAATTTTTCACCCAAAAAAAAAACGTAAGGGGTACCACTGTCGTTTTTTTTTCGGGCCGAATTTTTGAGTTTCGATATCTCAGCTCTGGAAGGGGCTAGAGCCTCCATTTTTGCACTCAGGTCTAAGTCTCATGGCCCTCTATCAGAATTTGGGAATATTGGAGAAACTTAATTTTTCGCCCAAAAAAAAAACGTAAGGGGTACCACTGTCGTTTTTTTTTTTCAGGCCGAATTTTTGAGTTTCGATATCTCAGCTCTGGAAGGGGCTAGAGCCTCCATTTCTGCACTCAGGTCTAAGTCTCATGGCCCTCTATCAGAATTTGGGAAGATTGGAGAAACTTAATTTTTCGCCCAAAAAAAAAAAACGTAAGGGGTACCACTGTCGTTTTTTTTTTCGGGCCGAATTTTTGAGTTTCGATATCTCAGCTCTGGAAGGGGCTAGAGCCTCCATTTTTGCACTCAGGTCTAAGTCTCATGGCCCTCTATCAGAATTTGGGAAGATTGGAGAAACTTAATTTTTCGCCCAAAAAAAAAACGTAAGGGGTACCACTGTCGTTTTTTTTTTCGGGCCGAATTTTTGATTTTTGTTATCTCAGCTCTGGAAGGGGCTAGAGCCTCCATTTTTGCACTCAGGTCTAAGTCTCATGGCCCTCTATCAGAATTTGGGAAGATTGGAGAAACTTAATTTTTCGCCCAAAAAAAAAAAAAACGTAAGGGGTACCACTGTCGTTTTTTTTTCGGGCCGAATTTTTGAGTTTCGATATCTCAGCTCTGAAAGGGGCTAGAGCCTCCATTTTTGCACTCAGGTCTAAGTCTCATGGCCCTCTATCAGAATTTGGGAAGATTGGAGAAACTTAATTTTTCGCCCAAAAAAAAAACGTAAGGGGTACCACTGTCGTTTTTTTTTCGGGCCGAATTTTTGATTTTTGTTATCTCAGCTCTGGAAGGGGCTAGAGCCTCCATTTTTGCACTCAGGTCTAAGTCTCATGGCCCTCTATCAGAATTTGGGAAGATTGGAGAAACTTAATTTTTCGCCCCAAAAAAAAAAATCGTAAGGGGTACCACTGTCGTTTTTTTTTTCGGGCCGAATTTTTGAGTTTCGATATCTCAGCTCTGGAAGGGGCTAGAGCCTCCATTTTTGCACTCAGGTCTAAGTCTCATGGCCCTCTATCAGAAATTGGGAAGATTGGAGAAACGTAATTTTTCGCCCAAAAAAAAAAACGTAAGGGGTACCACTGTCGTTTTTTTTTTCGGGCCGAATTTTTGAGTTTCGATATCTCAGCTCTGGAAGGGGCTAGAGCCTCCATTTTTGCACTCAGGTCTAAGTCTCATGGCCCTCTATCAGAATTTGGGAAGATTGGAGAAACTTAATTTTTCGCCCCAAAAAAAAAAACGTAAGGGGTACCACTGTCGTTTTTTTTTCGGGCCGAATTTTTGAGTTTCGATATCTCAGCTCTGGAAGGGGCTAGAGCCTCCAATTTTACACTCAGGTCTAAGTCTCATGGCCCTCTATCAGAATTTGGGAAGATTGGAGAAACTTAATTTTTCGCCCAAAAAAAAAAAACGTAAGGGGTACCACTGTCGTTTTTTTTTCGGGCCGAATTTTTGAGTTTCGATATCTCAGCTCTGGAAGGGGCTAGAGCCTACATTTTTGCACTCAGGTCTAAGTCTCATGGCCCTCTATCAGAATTTGGGAAGATTGGAGAAACTTAATTTTTCGCCCAAAAAAAAAAAACGTAAGGGGTACCACTGTCGTTTTTTTTTCGGGCCGAATTTTTGAGTTTCGATATCTCAGCTCTGGAAGGGGCTAGAGCCTCCATTTTTGCACGCAGGTCTAAGTCTCATGGCCCTCTATCAGAATTTGGGAAGATTGGAGAAACTTAATTTTTCGCCCAAAAAAAAAAAACGTAAGGGGTACCACTGTCGTTTTTTTTTCGGGCCGAATTTTTGAGTTTCGATATCTCAGCTCTGGAAGGGGCTAGAGCCTCCATTTTTGCACTCAGGTCTAAGTCTCATGGCCCTCTATCAGAATTTGGGAAGATTGGAGAAACTTAATTTTTCGCCCAAAAAAAAAAAACGTAAGGGGTACCACTGTCGTTTTTTTTTCGGGCCTAATTTTTGAGTTTCGATATCTCAGCTCTGGAAGGGGCTAGAGCCTCCATTTTTGCACTCAGGTCTAAGTCTCATGGCCCTCTATCAAAATTTGGGAAGATTGGAGAAGCTTAATTTTTCACCCAAAAAAAAAAACGTAAGGGGTACCACTGTCGTTTTTTTTTTCGGGCCGAATTTTTGAGTTTCGATATCTCCGCTCTGGAAGGGGCTAGAGCCTCCATTTTTGCACTCAGGTCTAAGTCTCATGGCCCTCTATCAGAATTTGGGAAGATTGGAGAAACTTAATTTTTCGCCCAAAAAAAAAAAACGTAAGGGGTACCACTGTCGTTTTTTTTCGGGCCGAATTTTTGAGTTTCGATATCTCAGCTCTGGAAGGGGCTAGAGCCTCCATTTTTGCACTCAGGTCTAAGTCTCATGGCCCTCTATCAGAATTTGGGAAGATTGGAGAAACTTAATTTTTCGCCCAAAAAAAAAAAACGTAAGGGGTACCACTGTCGTTTTTTTTTCGGGCCGAATTTTTGAGTTTCGATATCTCAGCTCTGGAAGGGGCTAGAGCCTCCATTTTTGCACTCAGGTCTAAGTCTCATGGCCCTCTATCAGAATTTGGGAAGATTGGAGAAACTTAATTTTTCACCCAAAAAAAAAACGTAAGGGGTACCACTGTCGGGTTTTTTTCGGGCCGAATTTTTGAGTTTCGATATCTCAGCTCTGGAAGGGGCTAGAGCCTCCATTTTTGCACTCAGGTCTAAGTCTCATGGCCCTCTATCAGAATTTGGGAAGATTGGAGAAACTTAATTTTTCGCCCAAAAAAAAACGTAAGGGGTACCACTGTCGTTTTTTTTTCGGGCCTAATTTTTGAGTTTCGATATCTCAGCTCTGGAAGGGGCTAGAGCCTCCATTTTTGCACTCAGGTCTAAGTCTCATGGCCCTCTATCAAAATTTGGGAAGATTGGAGAAGCTTAATTTTTCACCCAAAAAAAAAACGTAAGGGGTACCACTGTCGTTTTTTTTTTCGGGCCGAATTTTTGAGTTTCGATATCTCAGCTCTGGAAGGGGCTAGAGCCTCCATTTTTGCACTCAGGTCTAAGTCTCATGGCCCTCTATCAGAATTTGGGAAGATTGGAGAAACTTAATTTTTCGCCCAAAAAAAAAAAAAACGTAAGGGGTACCACTGTCGTTTTTTTTCGGGCCGAATTTTTGAGTTTCGATATCTCAGCTCTGGAAGGGGCTAGAGCCTCCATTTTTGCACTCAGGTCTAAGTCTCATGGCCCTCTATCAGAATTTGGGAAGATTGGAGAAACTTAATTTTTCGCCCAAAAAAAAAAAACGTAAGGGGTACCACTGTCGTTTTTTTTTCGGGCCGAATTTTTGAGTTTCGATATCTCAGCTCTGGAAGGGGCTAGAGCCTCCATTTTTGCACTCAGGTCTAAGTCTCATGGCCCTCTATCAGAATTTGGGAAGATTGGAGAAACTTAATTTTTCACCCAAAAAAAAAACGTAAGGGGTACCACTGTCGTTTTTTTTTTCGGGCCGAATTTTTGAGTTTCGATATCTCAGCTCTGGAAGGGGCTAGAGCCTCAATTTTTGCACTCAGGTCTAAGTCTCATGGCCCTCTATCAGAATTTGGGAAGATTGGAGAAACTTAATTTTTCGCCCAAAAAAAAAACGTAAGGGGTACCACTGTCGTTTTTTTTTTCGGGCCGAATTTTTGATTTTTGTTATCTCAGCTCTGGAAGGGGCTAGAGCCTCCATTTTTGCACTCAGGTCTAAGTCTCATGGCCCTCTATCAGAATTTGGGAAGATTGGAGAAACTTAATTTTTCGCCCCAAAAAAAAAAACGTAAGGGGTACCACTGTCGTTTTTTTTTCGGGCCGAATTTTTGAGTTTCGATATCTCAGCTCTGGAAGGGGCTAGAGCCTCCATTTTTGCACTCAGGTCTAAGTCTCATGGCCCTCTATCAGAATTTGGGAAGATTGGAGAAACTTAATTTTTCGCCCAAAAAAAAAAACGTAAGGGGTACCACTGTCGTTTTTTTTTCGGGCCGAATTTTTGAGTTTCGATATCTCAGCTCTGGAAGGGGCTAGAGCCTCCATTTTTGCACTCAGGTCTAAGTCTCATGGCCCTCTATCAGAATTTGGGAAGATTGGAGAAACTTAATTTTTCACCCAAAAAAAAAAAACGTAAGGGGTACCACTGTCGTTTTTTTTTCGGGCCGAATTTTTGAGTTTCGATATCTCAGCTCTGGAAGGGGCTAGAGCCTCCATTTTTGCACTCAGGTCTAAGTCTCATGGCCCTCTATCAGAATTTGGGAAGATTGGAGAAACTTAATTTTTCGCCCAAAAAAAAAACGTAAGGGGTACCACTGTCGTTTTTTTTTTCGGGCCGAATTTTTGATTTTTGTTATCTCAGCTCTGGAAGGGGCTAGAGCCTCCATTTTTGCACTCAGGTCTAAGTCTCATGGCCCTCTATCAGAATTTGGGAAGATTGGAGAAACTTAATTTTTCGCCCCAAAAAAAAAAACGTAAGGGGTACCACTGTCGTTTTTTTTTCGGGCCGAATTTTTGAGTTTCGATATCTCAGCTCTGGAAGGGGCTAGAGCCTCCATTTTTGCACTCAGGTCTAAGTCTCATGGCCCTCTATCAGAATTTGGGAAGATTGGAGAAACTAAATTTTTCGCCCAAAAAAAAAAACGTAAGGGGTACCACTGTCGTTTTTTTTTCGGGCCGAATTTTTGAGTTTCGATATCTCAGCTCTGGAAGGGGCTAGAGCCTCCATTTTTGCACTCAGGTCTAAGTCTCATGGCCCTCTATCAGAATTTGGGAAGATTGGAGAAACTTAATTTTTCACCCAAAAAAAAAAAACGTAAGGGGTACCACTGTCGTTTTTTTTTCGGGCCGAATTTTTGAGTTTCGATATCTCAGCTCTGGAAGGGGCTAGAGCCTCCATTTTTGCACTCAGGTCTAAGTCTCATGGCCCTCTATCAGAATTTGGGAAGATTGGAGAAACTTAATTTTTCGCCCAAAAAAAAAAAACGTAAGGGGTACCACTGTCGTTTTTTTTTTCGGGCCGAATTTTTGAGTTTCGATATCTCAGCTCTGGAAGGGGCTAGAGCCTCCATTTTTGCACTCAGGTCTAAGTCTCATGGCCCTCTATCAGAATTTGGGAAGATTGGAGAAACTTAATTTTTCACCCAAAAAAAAAAAAACGTAAGGGGTACCACTGTCGTTTTTTTTTCGGGCCGAATTTTTGAGTTTCGATATCTCAGCTCTGGAAGGGGCTAGAGCCTCCATTTTTGCACTCAGGTCTAAGTCTCATGGCCCTCTATCAGAATTTGGGAAGATTGGAGAAACTTAATTTTTCGCCCAAAAAAAAAAAAAACGTAAGGGGTACCACTGTCGTTTTTTTTTTCGGGCCGAATTTTTGAGTTTCGATATCTCAGCTCTGGAAGGGGCTAGAGCCTCCATTTTTGCACTCAGGTCTAAGTCTCATGGCCCTCTATCAGAATTTGGGAAGATTGGAGAAACTTAATTTTTCTCCCAAAAAAAAAACGTAAGGGGTACCACTGTCGTTTTTTTTTCGGGCCGAATTTTTGATTTTTGTTATCTCAGCTCTGGAAGGGGCTAGAGCCTCCATTTTTGCACTCAGGTCTAAGTCTCATGGCCCTCTATCAGAATTTGGGAAGATTGGAGAAACTTAATTTTTCGCCCCAAAAAAAAAAAACGTAAGGGGTACCACTGTCGTTTTTTTTTTTTCGGGCCGAATTTTTGAGTTTCGATATCTCAGCTCTGGAAGGGGCTAGAGCCTCCATTTTTGCACTCAGGTCTAAGTCTCATGGCCCTCTATCAGAATTTGGGAAGATTGGAGAAACTTAATTTTTCGCCCCAAAAAAAAAAAACGTAAGGGGTACCACTGTTTTTTTTTTTTCGGGCCGAATTTTTGAGTTTCGATATCTCAGCTCTGGAAGGGGCTAGAGCCTCCATTTTTGCACTCAGGTCTAAGTCTCATGGCCCTCTATCAGAATTTGGGAAGATTGGAGAAACTTAATTTTTCGCCCAAAAAAAAAAAAACGTAAGGGGTACCACTGTCGGTTTTTTTTCGGGCCGAATTTTTGAGTTTCGATATCTCAGCTCTGGAAGGGGCTAGAGCCTACATTTTTGCACTCAGGTCTAAGTCTCATGGCCCTCTATCAGAATTTGGGAAGATTGGAGAAACTTAATTTTTCGCCCCAAAAAACAAAAACGTAAGGGGTACCACTGTCGTTTTTTTTCGGGCCGAATTTTTGAGTTTCGATATCTCAGCTCTGGAAGGGGCTAGAGCCTCCATTTTTGCACTCAGGTCTAAGTCTCATGGCCCTCTATCAGAATTTGGGAAGATTGGAGAAACTTAATTTTTCGCCCAAAAAAAAAACGTAAGGGGTACCACTGTCGTTTTTTTTTTCGGGCCGAATTTTTGAGTTTCGATATCTCAGCTCTGGAAGGGGCTAGAGCCTCCATTTTTGCACTCAGGTCTAAGTCTCATGGCCCTCTATCAGAATTTGGGAAGGTTGGAGAAACTTAATTTTTCGCCAAAAAAAAAAAAAACGTAAGGGGTACCACTGTCGTTTTTTTTTTCGGGCTGAATTTTTGAGTTTCGATATCTCAGCTCTGGAAGGGGCTAGAGCCTCCATTTTTGCACTCAGGTCTAAGTCTCATGGCCCTCTATCAGAATTTGGGAAGATTGGAGAAACTTAATTTTTCGCAGAAAAAAAAAACGTAAGGGGTACCACTGTCGTTTTTTTTTTCGGGCCGAATTTTTGAGTTTCGATATCTCAGCTCTGGAAGGGGCTAGAGCCTCCATTTTTGCACTCAGGTCTAAGTCTCATGGCCCTCTATCAGAATTTGGGAAGATTGGAGAAACGTAATTTTTCACCCAAAAAAAAAAAACGTAAGGGGTACCACTGTCGTTTTTTTTTGGGGCCGAATTTTTGAGTTTCGATATCTCAGCTCTGGAAGGGGCTAGAGCCTACATTTTTGCACTCAGGTCTAAGTCTCATGGCCCTCTATCAGAATTTGGGAAGATTGGAGAAACTTAATTTTTCGCCCCAAAAAACAAAAACGTAAGGGGTACCACTGTCGTTTTTTTTCGGGCCGAATTTTTGAGTTTCGATATCTCAGCTCTGGAAGGGGCTAGAGCCTCCATTTTTGCACTCAGGTCTAAGTCTCATGGCCCTCTATCAGAATTTGGGAAGATTGGAGAAACTTAATTTTTCGCCCAAAAAAAAAACGTAAGGGGTACCACTGTCGTTTTTTTTTTTCGGGCCGAATTTTTGAGTTTCGATATCTCAGCTCTGGAAGGGGCTAGAGCCTCCATTTTTGCACTCAGGTCTAAGTCTCATGGCCCTCTATCAGAATTTGGGAAGGTTGGAGAAACTTAATTTTTCGCCAAAAAAAAAAAAAAACGTAAGGGGTACCACTGTCGTTTTTTTTTTCGGGCTGAATTTTTGAGTTTCGATATCTCAGCTCTGGAAGGGGCTAGAGCCTCCATTTTTGCACTCAGGTCTAAGTCTCATGGCCCTCTATCAGAATTTGGGAAGATTGGAGAAACTTAATTTTTCGCAGAAAAAAAAAAACGTAAGGGGTACCACTGTCGTTTTTTTTTTCGGGCCGAATTTTTGAGTTTCGATATCTCAGCTCTGGAAGGGGCTAGAGCCTCCATTTTTGCACTCAGGTCTAAGTCTCATGGCCCTCTATCAGAATTTGGGAAGATTGGAGAAACTTAATTTTTCGCCCAAAAAAAAAAACGTAAGGGGTACCACTGTCGTTTTTTTTTTCGGGCTGAATTTTTGAGTTTCGATATCTCAGCTCTGGAAGGGGCTAGAGCCTCCATTATTGCACTCAGGTCTAAGTCTCATGGCCCTCTATCAGAATTTGGGAAGATTGGAGAAACTTAATTTTTCGCCCAAAAAAAAAACGTAAGGGGTACCACTGTCGTTTTTTTTTTCGGGCCGAATTTTTGAGTTTCGATATCTCAGCTCTGGAAGGGGCTAGAGCCTCCATTTTTGCACTCAGGTCTAAGTCTCATGGCCCTCTATCAGAATTTGGGAAGGTTGGAGAAACTTAATTTTTCGCCAAAAAAAAAAAAACGTAAGGGGTACCACTGTCGTTTTTTTTTTCGGGCTGAATTTTTGAGTTTCGATATCTCAGCTCTGGAAGGGGCTAGAGCCTCCATTTTTGCACTCAGGTCTAAGTCTCATGGCCCTCTATCAGAATTTGGGAAGATTGGAGAAACTTAATTTTTCGCAGAAAAAAAAAACGTAAGGGGTACCACTGTCGTTTTTTTTTTCGGGCCGAATTTTTGAGTTTCGATATCTCAGCTCTGGAAGGGGCTAGAGCCTCCATTTTTGCACTCAGGTCTAAGTCTCATGGCCCTCTATCAGAATTTGGGAAGATTGGAGAAACGTAATTTTTCACCCAAAAAAAAAAAACGTAAGGGGTACCACTGTCGTTTTTTTTTGGGGCCGAATTTTTGAGTTTCGATATCTCAGCTCTGGAAGGGGCTAGAGCCTCCATTTTTGCACTCAGGTCTAAGTCTCATGGCCCTCTATCAGAATTTGGGAAGATTGGAGAAACTTAATTTTTCGCCCAAAAAAAAAAACGTAAGGGGTACCACTGTCGTTTTTTTTTCGGGCCGAATTTTTGAGTTTCGATATCTCAGCTCTGGAAGGGGCTAGAGCCTCCATTTTTGCACTCAGGTCTAAGTCTCATGGCCCTCTATCAGAATTTGGGAAGATTGGAAAAACTTAATTTTTCGCCCAAAAAAAAAAACGTAAGGGGTACCACTGTCGTTTTTTTTTCGGGCCGAATTTTTGAGTTTCGATATCTCAGCTCTGGAAGGGGCTAGAGCCTAAATTTTTGCACTCAGGTCTAAGTCTCATGGCCCTCTATCAGAATTTGGGAAGATTGGAGAAACTTAATTTTTCGCCCCCCAAAAAAAAACGTAAGGGGTACCACTGTCGTTTTTTTTTTTCGGGCCGAATTTTTGAGTTTCGATATCTCAGCTCTGGAAGGGGCTAGAGCCTCCATTTTTGCACTCAGGTCTAAGTCTCATGGCCCTCTATCAGAATTTGGGAAGATTGGAGAAACTTAATTTTTCACCCAAAAAAAAAAAACGTAAGGGGTACCACTGTCGTTTTTTTTTTCGGGCCGAATTTTTGAGTTTCGATATCTCAGCTCTGGAAGGGGCTAGAGCCTCCATTTTTGCACTCAGGTCTAAGTCTCATGGCCCTCTATCAGAATTTGGGAAGATTGGAGAAACTTAATTTTTCGCCCAAAAAAAAAACGTAAGGGGTACCACTGTCGTTTTTTTTTTCGGGCTGAATTTTTGAGTTTCGATATCTCAGCTCTGGAAGGGGCTAGAGCCTCCATTTTTGCACTCAGGTCTAAGTCTCATGGCCTTCTATCAGAATTTGGGAAGATTGGAGAAACTTAATTTTTCGCCCAAATAAAAAAACGTAAGGGGTACCACTGTCGTTTTTTTTTCGGGCCGAATTTTTGAGTTTCGATATCTCAGCTCTGGAAGGGGCTAGAGCCTCCATTTTTGCACTCAGGTCTAAGTCTCATGGCCCTCTATCAGAATTTGGGAAGATTGGAGAAACTTAATTTTTCGCCCAAAAAAAAAACGTAAGGGGTACCACTGTCGTTTTTTTTTCGGGCCGAATTTTTGAGTTTCGATATCTCAGCTCTGGAAGGGGCTAGAGCCTCCATTTTTGCACTCAGGTCTAAGTCTCATGGCCCTCTATCAGAATTTGGGAAGATTGGAGAAACTTAATTTTTCGCCCAAAAAAAAAAACGTAAGGGGTACCACTGTGGTTTTTTTTTCGGGCCGAATTTTTGAGTTTCGATATCTCAGCTCTGGAAGGGGCTAGAGCCTCCATTTCTGCACTCAGGTCTAAGTCTCATGGCCCTCTATCAGAATTAGGGAAGATTGGAGAAACTTAATTTTTCGCCCAAAAAAAAAAAACGTAAGGGGTACCACTGTCGTTTTTTTTTCGGGCCGAATTTTTGAGTTTCGATATCTCAGCTCTGGAAGGGGCTAGAGCCTCCATTTTTGCACTCAGGTCTAAGTCTCATGGCCCTCTATCAGAATTTGGGAAGATTGGAGAAACTTAATTTTTCGCCCAAAAAAAAAAAAACGTAAGGGGTACCACTGTCGTTTTTTTTTCGGGCCGAATTTTTGATTTTTGTTATCTCAGCTCTGGAAGGGGATAGAGCCTCCATTTTTGCACTCAGGTCTAAGTCTCATGGCCCTCTATCAGAATTTGGGAAGATTGGAGAAACTTAATTTTTCGCCCAAAAAAAAAAACGTAAGGGGTACCACTGTCGTTTTTTTTTCGGGCCGAATTTTTGATTTTTGTTATCTCAGCTCTGGAAGGGGCTAGAGCCTCCATTTTTGTACTCAGGTCTAAGTCTCATGGCCCTCTATCAGAATTTGGGAAGATTGGAGAAACTTAATTTTTCGCCCAAAAAAAAAAACGTAAGGGGTACCACTGTCGTTTTTTTTTCGGGCCGAATTTTTGAGTTTCGATATCTCAGCTCTGGAAGGGGCTAGAGCCTCCATTTTTGCACTCAGGTCTAAGTCTCGTGGCCCTCTATCAGAATTTGGGAAGATTGGAGAAACTTAATTTTTCGCCCAAATAAAAAAACGTAAGGGGTACCACTGTCGTTTTTTTTTCGGGCCGAATTTTTGAGTTTCGATATATCAGCTCTGGAAGGGGCTAGAGCCTCCATTTTTGCACTCAGGTCTAAGTCTCATGGCCCTCTATCAGAATTTGGGAAGATTGGAGAAACTTAATTTTTCGCCCAAAAAAAAAACGTAAGGGGTACCACTGTCGTTTTTTTTTTTCGGGCCGAATTTTTGAGTTTCGATATCTCAGCTCTGGAAGGGGCTAGAGCCTCCATTTTTGCACTCAGGTCTAAGTCTCATGGCCCTCTATCAGAATTTGGGAATATTGGAGAAACTTAATTTTTCGCCCAAATAAAAAAACGTAAGGGGTACCACTGTCGTTTTTTTTTCGGGCCGAATTTTTGAGTTTCGATATCTTAGCTCTGGAAGGGGCTAGAGCCTCCATTTTTGCACTCAGGTCTAAGTCTCATGGCCCTCTATCAGAATTTGGGAAGATTGGAGAAACTAAATTTTTCGCCCAAAAAAAAAAAAACGTAAGGGGTACCACTGTCGTTTTTTTTTCGGGCTGAATTTTTGAGTTTCGATATCTCAGCTCTGGAAGGGGCTAGAGCCTCCATTTTTGCACTCAGGTCTAAGTCTCATGGCCCTCTTTCAGAATTTGGGAAGATTGGAGAAACGTAATTTTTCGCCCAAAAAAAAAAACGTAAGGGGTACCACTGTCGTTTTTTTTTCGGGCCGAATTTTTGAGTTTCGATATCTCAGCTCTGGAAGGGGCTAGAGCCTCCATTTTTGCACTCAGGTCTAAGTCTCATGGCCCTCTATCAGAATTTGGGAAGATTGGAGAAACTTAATTTTTCGCCCAAAAAAAAAAACGTAAGGGGTACCACTGTGGTTTTTTTTTCGGGCCGAATTTTTGAGTTTCGATATCTCAGCTCTGGAAGGGGCTAGAGCCTCCATTTCTGCACTCAGGTCTAAGTCTCATGGCCCTCTATCAGAATTTGGGAAGATTGGAGAAACTTAATTTTTCGCCCAAAAAAAAAAAAACGTAAGGGGTACCACTGTCGTTTTTTTTTCGGGCCGAATTTTTGAGTTTCGATATCTCAGCTCTGGAAGGGGCTAGAGCCTCCATTTTTGCACTCAGGTCTAAGTCTCATGGCCCTCTATCAGAATTTGGGAAGATTGGAGAAACTTAATTTTTCGCCCAAAAAAAAGAAACGTAAGGGGTACCACTGTCGTTTTTTTTTCGGGCCGAATTTTTGATTTTTGTTATCTCAGCTCTGGAAGGGGCTAGAGCCTCCATTTTTGCACTCAGGTCTAAGTCTCATGGCCCTCTATCAGAATTTGGGAAGATTGGAGAAACTTAATTTTTCGCCCCAAAAAAAAAACGTAAGGGGTACCACTGTCGTTTTTTTTTCGGGCCGAATTTTTGAGTTTCGATATCTCAGCTCTGGAAGGGGCTAGAGCCTCCATTTTTGCACTCAGGTCTAAGTCTCGTGGCCCTCTATCAGAATTTGGGAAGATTGGAGAAACTTAATTTTTCGCCCAAAAAAAAAACGTAAGGGGTACCACTGTCGTTTTTTTTTCGGGCCGAATTTTTGAGTTTCGATATCTCAGCTCTGGAAGGGGCTAGAGCCTCCATTTTTGCACTCAGGTCTAAGTCTCATGGCCCTCTATCAGAATTTGGGAAGATTGGAGAAACTTAATTTTTCGCCCAAAAAAAAAAAACGTAAGGGGTACCACTGTCGTTTTTTTTTCGGGCCGAATTTTTGAGTTTCGATATCTCAGCTCTGGAAGGGGCTAGAGCCTCAATTTTTGCACTCAGGTCTAAGTCTCATGGCCCTCTATCAGAATTTGGGAAGATTGGAGAAACTTAATTTTTCGCCCAAAAAAAACCCGTAAGGGGTACCACTGTCGTTTTTTTTTTCGGGCCGAATTTTTGATTTTTGTTATCTCAGCTCTGGAAGGGGCTAGAGCCTCCATTTTTGCACTCAGGTCTAAGTCTCATGGCCCTCTATCAGAATTTGGGAAGATTGGAGAAACTTAATTTTTCGCCCCAAAAAAAAAAACGTAAGGGGTACCACTGTCGTTTTTTTTTCGGGCCGAATTTTTGAGTTTCGATATCTCAGCTCTGGAAGGGGCTAGAGCCTCCATTTTTGCACTCAGGTCTAAGTCTCATGGCCCTCTATCAGAATTTGGGAAGATTGGAGAAACTTAATTTTTCGCCCAAAAAAAAAAACGTAAGGGGTACCACTGTCGTTTTTTTTTCGGGCCGAATTTTTGAGTTTCGATATCTCAGCTCTGGAAGGGGCTAGAGCCTCCATTTTTGCACTCAGGTCTAAGTCTCATGGCCCTCTATCAGAATTTGGGAAGATTGGAGAAACTTAATTTTTCACCCAAAAAAAAAAAACGTAAGGGGTACCACTGTCGTTTTTTTTTCGGGCCGAATTTTTGAGTTTCGATATCTCAGCTCTGGAAGGGGCTAGAGCCTCCATTTTTGCACTCAGGTCTAAGTCTCATGGCCCTCTATCAGAATTTGGGAAGATTGGAGAAACTTAATTTTTCGCCCAAAAAAAAAAAACGTAAGGGGTACCACTGTCGTTTTTTTTTTCGGGCCGAATTTTTGAGTTTCGATATCTCAGCTCTGGAAGGGGCTAGAGCCTCCATTTTTGCACTCAGGTCTAAGTCTCATGGCCCTCTATCAGAATTTGGGAAGATTGGAGAAACTTAATTTTTCGCCCAAAAAAAAAAAAAACGTAAGGGGTACCACTGTCGTTTTTTTTTTCGGGCCGAATTTTTGAGTTTCGATATCTCAGCTCTGGAAGGGGCTAGAGCCTCCATTTTTGCACTCAGGTCTAAGTCTCATGGCCCTCTATCAGAATTTGGGAAGATTGGAGAAACTTAATTTTTCTCCCAAAAAAAAAACGTAAGGGGTACCACTGTCGTTTTTTTTTCGGGCCGAATTTTTGATTTTTGTTATCTCAGCTCTGGAAGGGGCTAGAGCCTCCATTTTTGCACTCAGGTCTAAGTCTCATGGCCCTCTATCAGAATTTGGGAAGATTGGAGAAACTTAATTTTTCGCCCGAAAAAAAAAACGTAAGGGGTACCACTGTCGTTTTTTTTTTTTCGGGCCGAATTTTTGAGTTTCGATATCTCAGCTCTGGAAGGGGCTAGAGCCTCCATTTTTGCACTCAGGTCTAAGTCTCATGGCCCTCTATCAGAATTTGGGAAGATTGGAGAAACTTAATTTTTCGCCCCAAAAAAAAAAAAACGTAAGGGGTACCACTGTCGTTTTTTTTTTCGGGCCGAATTTTTGAGTTTCGATATCTCAGCTCTGGAAGGGGCTAGAGCCTCCATTTTTGCACTCAGGTCTAAGTCTCATGGCCCTCTATCAGAATTTGGGAAGATTGGAGAAACTTAATTTTTCGCCCAAAAAAAAAAAACGTAAGGGGTACCACTGTCGGTTTTTTTTCGGGCCGAATTTTTGAGTTTCGATATCTCAGCTCTGGAAGGGGCTAGAGCCTACATTTTTGCACTCAGGTCTAAGTCTCATGGCCCTCTATCAGAATTTGGGAAGATTGGAGAAACTTAATTTTTCGCCCCAAAAAACAAAAACGTAAGGGGTACCACTGTCGTTTTTTTTTCGGGCCGAATTTTTTCAGTTTCGATATCTCAGCTCTGGAAGGGGCTAGAGCCTCCATTTTTGCACTCAGGTCTAAGTCTCATGGCCCTCTATCAGAATTTGGGAAGATTGGAGAAACTTAATTTTTCGCCCAAAAAAAAACGTAAGGGGTACCACTGTCGTTTTTTTTTTCGGGCCGAATTTTTGAGTTTCGATATCTCAGCTCTGGAAGGGGCTAGAGCCTCCATTTTTGCACTCAGGTCTAAGTCTCATGGCCCTCTATCAGAATTTGGGAAGATTGGAGAAACGTAATTTTTCACCCAAAAAAAAAAAACGTAAGGGGCACCACTGTCGTTTTTTTTTCGGGCCGAATTTTTGAGTTTCGATATCTCAGCTCTGGAAGGGGCTAGAGCCTCCATTTTTGCACTCAGGTCTAAGTCTCATGGCCCTCTATCAGAATTTGGGAAGATTGGAAAAACTTAATTTTTCGCCCAAAAAAAAAAACGTAAGGGGTACCACTGTCGTTTTTTTTTTCGGGCCGAATTTTTGAGTTTCGATATCTCAGCTCTGGAAGGGGCTAGAGCCTCCATTTTTGCACTCAGGTCTAAGTCTCATGGCCCTCTATCAGAATTTGGGAAGATTGGAGAAACTTAATTTTTCGCCCAAAAAAAAAAAACGTAAGGGGTACCACTGTCGTTTTTTTTTCGGGCCGAATTTTTGATTTTTGTTATCTCAGCTCTGGAAGGGGCTAGAGCCTCCATTTTTGCACTCAGGTCTAAGTCTCATGGCCCTCTATCAGAATTTGGGAAGATTGGAGAAACTTAATTTTTCGCCCAAAAAAAAAAACGTAAGGGGTACCACTGTCGTTTTTTTTTCGGGCCGAATTTTTGATTTTTGTTATCTCAGCTCTGGAAGGGGCTAGAGCCTCCATTTTTGTACTCAGGTCTAAGTCTCATGGCCCTCTATCAGAATTTGGGAAGATTGGAGAAACTTAATTTTTCGCCCAAAAAAAAAAACGTAAGGGGTACCACTGTCGTTTTTTTTTCGGGCCGAATTTTTGAGTTTCGATATCTCAGCTCTGGAAGGGGCTAGAGCCTCCATTTTTGCACTCAGGTCTAAGTCTCGTGGCCCTCTATCAGAATTTGGGAAGATTGGAGAAACTTAATTTTTCGCCCAAATAAAAAAACGTAAGGGGTACCACTGTCGTTTTTTTTTCGGGCCGAATTTTTGAGTTTCGATATATCAGCTCTGGAAGGGGCTAGAGCCTCCATTTTTGCACTCAGGTCTAAGTCTCATGGCCCTCTATCAGAATTTGGGAAGATTGGAGAAACTTAATTTTTCGCCCAAAAAAAAAACGTAAGGGGTACCACTGTCGTTTTTTTTTTTCGGGCCGAATTTTTGAGTTTCGATATCTCAGCTCTGGAAGGGGCTAGAGCCTCCATTTTTGCACTCAGGTCTAAGTCTCATGGCCCTCTATCAGAATTTGGGAATATTGGAGAAACTTAATTTTTCGCCCAAATAAAAAAACGTAAGGGGTACCACTGTCGTTTTTTTTTCGGGCCGAATTTTTGAGTTTCGATATCTTAGCTCTGGAAGGGGCTAGAGCCTCCATTTTTGCACTCAGGTCTAAGTCTCATGGCCCTCTATCAGAATTTGGGAAGATTGGAGAAACTAAATTTTTCGCCCAAAAAAAAAAAAACGTAAGGGGTACCACTGTCGTTTTTTTTTCGGGCTGAATTTTTGAGTTTCGATATCTCAGCTCTGGAAGGGGCTAGAGCCTCCATTTTTGCACTCAGGTCTAAGTCTCATGGCCCTCTATCAGAATTTGGGAAGATTGGAGAAACGTAATTTTTCGCCCAAAAAAAAAAACGTAAGGGGTACCACTGTCGTTTTTTTTTCGGGCCGAATTTTTGAGTTTCGATATCTCAGCTCTGGAAGGGGCTAGAGCCTCCATTTTTGCACTCAGGTCTAAGTCTCATGGCCCTCTATCAGAATTTGGGAAGATTGGAGAAACTTAATTTTTCGCCCAAAAAAAAAAACGTAAGGGGTACCACTGTGGTTTTTTTTTCGGGCCGAATTTTTGAGTTTCGATATCTCAGCTCTGGAAGGGGCTAGAGCCTCCATTTCTGCACTCAGGTCTAAGTCTCATGGCCCTCTATCAGAATTTGGGAAGATTGGAGAAACTTAATTTTTCGCCCAAAAAAAAAAAAACGTAAGGGGTACCACTGTCGTTTTTTTTTCGGGCCGAATTTTTGAGTTTCGATATCTCAGCTCTGGAAGGGGCTAGAGCCTCCATTTTTGCACTCAGGTCTAAGTCTCATGGCCCTCTATCAGAATTTGGGAAGATTGGAGAAACTTAATTTTTCGCCCAAAAAAAAGAAACGTAAGGGGTACCACTGTCGTTTTTTTTTCGGGCCGAATTTTTGATTTTTGTTATCTCAGCTCTGGAAGGGGCTAGAGCCTCCATTTTTGCACTCAGGTCTAAGTCTCATGGCCCTCTATCAGAATTTGGGAAGATTGGAGAAACTTAATTTTTCGCCCCAAAAAAAAAACGTAAGGGGTACCACTGTCGTTTTTTTTTCGGGCCGAATTTTTGAGTTTCGATATCTCAGCTCTGGAAGGGGCTAGAGCCTCCATTTTTGCACTCAGGTCTAAGTCTCATGGCCCTCTATCAGAATTTGGGAAGATTGGAGAAACTTAATTTTTCGCCCAAAAAAAAAACGTAAGGGGTACCACTGTCGTTTTTTTTTCGGGCCGAATTTTTGAGTTTCGATATCTCAGCTCTGGAAGGGGCTAGAGCCTCCATTTTTGCACTCAGGTCTAAGTCTCATGGCCCTCTATCAGAATTTGGGAAGATTGGAGAAACTTAATTTTTCGCCCAAAAAAAAAAAACGTAAGGGGTACCACTGTCGTTTTTTTTTCGGGCCGAATTTTTGAGTTTCGATATCTCAGCTCTGGAAGGGGCTAGAGCCTCAATTTTTGCACTCAGGTCTAAGTCTCATGGCCCTCTATCAGAATTTGGGAAGATTGGAGAAACTTAATTTTTCGCCCAAAAAAAAACCGTAAGGGGTACCACTGTCGTTTTTTTTTTCGGGCCGAATTTTTGATTTTTGTTATCTCAGCTCTGGAAGGGGCTAGAGCCTCCATTTTTGCACTCAGGTCTAAGTCTCATGGCCCTCTATCAGAATTTGGGAAGATTGGAGAAACTTAATTTTTCGCCCCAAAAAAAAAAACGTAAGGGGTACCACTGTCGTTTTTTTTTCGGGCCGAATTTTTGAGTTTCGATATCTCAGCTCTGGAAGGGGCTAGAGCCTCCATTTTTGCACTCAGGTCTAAGTCTCATGGCCCTCTATCAGAATTTGGGAAGATTGGAGAAACTTAATTTTTCGCCCAAAAAAAAAAACGTAAGGGGTACCACTGTCGTTTTTTTTTCGGGCCGAATTTTTGAGTTTCGATATCTCAGCTCTGGAAGGGGCTAGAGCCTCCATTTTTGCACTCAGGTCTAAGTCTCATGGCCCTCTATCAGAATTTGGGAAGATTGGAGAAACTTAATTTTTCACCCAAAAAAAAAAAACGTAAGGGGTACCACTGTCGTTTTTTTTTCGGGCCGAATTTTTGAGTTTCGATATCTCAGCTCTGGAAGGGGCTAGAGCCTCCATTTTTGCACTCAGGTCTAAGTCTCATGGCCCTCTATCAGAATTTGGGAAGATTGGAGAAACTTAATTTTTCGCCCAAAAAAAAAAAACGTAAGGGGTACCACTGTCGTTTTTTTTTTCGGGCCGAATTTTTGAGTTTCGATATCTCAGCTCTGGAAGGGGCTAGAGCCTCCATTTTTGCACTCAGGTCTAAGTCTCATGGCCCTCTATCAGAATTTGGGAAGATTGGAGAAACTTAATTTTTCGCCCAAAAAAAAAAAAACGTAAGGGGTACCACTGTCGTTTTTTTTTTCGGGCCGAATTTTTGAGTTTCGATATCTCAGCTCTGGAAGGGGCTAGAGCCTCCATTTTTGCACTCAGGTCTAAGTCTCATGGCCCTCTATCAGAATTTGGGAAGATTGGAGAAACTTAATTTTTCTCCCAAAAAAAAAACGTAAGGGGTACCACTGTCGTTTTTTTTTCGGGCCGAATTTTTGATTTTTGTTATCTCAGCTCTGGAAGGGGCTAGAGCCTCCATTTTTGCACTCAGGTCTAAGTCTCATGGCCCTCTATCAGAATTTGGGAAGATTGGAGAAACTTAATTTTTCGCCCGAAAAAAAAAACGTAAGGGGTACCACTGTCGTTTTTTTTTTTTCGGGCCGAATTTTTGAGTTTCGATATCTCAGCTCTGGAAGGGGCTAGAGCCTCCATTTTTGCACTCAGGTCTAAGTCTCATGGCCCTCTATCAGAATTTGGGAAGATTGGAGAAACTTAATTTTTCGCCCCAAAAAAAAAAAACGTAAGGGGTACCACTGTCGTTTTTTTTTTCGGGCCGAATTTTTGAGTTTCGATATCTCAGCTCTGGAAGGGGCTAGAGCCTCCATTTTTGCACTCAGGTCTAAGTCTCATGGCCCTCTATCAGAATTTGGGAAGATTGGAGAAACTTAATTTTTCGCCCAAAAAAAAAAAACGTAAGGGGTACCACTGTCGGTTTTTTTTCGGGCCGAATTTTTGAGTTTCGATATCTCAGCTCTGGAAGGGGCTAGAGCCTACATTTTTGCACTCAGGTCTAAGTCTCATGGCCCTCTATCAGAATTTGGGAAGATTGGAGAAACTTAATTTTTCGCCCCAAAAAACAAAAACGTAAGGGGTACCACTGTCGTTTTTTTTTCGGGCCGAATTTTTTCAGTTTCGATATCTCAGCTCTGGAAGGGGCTAGAGCCTCCATTTTTGCACTCAGGTCTAAGTCTCATGGCCCTCTATCAGAATTTGGGAAGATTGGAGAAACTTAATTTTTCGCCCAAAAAAAAACGTAAGGGGTACCACTGTCGTTTTTTTTTTCGGGCCGAATTTTTGAGTTTCGATATCTCAGCTCTGGAAGGGGCTAGAGCCTCCATTTTTGCACTCAGGTCTAAGTCTCATGGCCCTCTATCAGAATTTGGGAAGATTGGAGAAACGTAATTTTTCACCCAAAAAAAAAAAACGTAAGGGGCACCACTGTCGTTTTTTTTTCGGGCCGAATTTTTGAGTTTCGATATCTCAGCTCTGGAAGGGGCTAGAGCCTCCATTTTTGCACTCAGGTCTAAGTCTCATGGCCCTCTATCAGAATTTGGGAAGATTGGAAAAACTTAATTTTTCGCCCAAAAAAAAAAACGTAAGGGGTACCACTGTCGTTTTTTTTTTCGGGCCGAATTTTTGAGTTTCGATATCTCAGCTCTGGAAGGGGCTAGAGCCTACATTTTTGCACTCAGGTCTAAGTCTCATGGCCCTCTATCAGAATTTGGGAAGATTGGAGAAACTTAATTTTTCGCCCCCCAAAAAAAAAACGTAAGGGGTACCACTGTCGTTTTTTTTTTTTCGGGCCGGATTTTTGAGTTTCGATATCTCAGCTCTGGAAGGGGCTAGAGCCTCCATTTTTGCACTCAGGTCTAAGTCTCATGGCCCTCTATCAGAATTTGGGAAGATTGGAGAAACTTAATTTTTCGCCCAAAAAAAAAACGTAAGGGGTACCACTGTCGTTTTTTTTTTCGGGCCGAATTTTTGATTTTTGTTATCTCAGCTCTGGAAGGGGCTAGAGCCTCCATTTTTGCACTCAGGTCTAAGTCTCATGGCCCTCTATCAGAATTTGGGAAGATTGGAGAAACTTAATTTTTCGCCCCAAAAAAAAAAACGTAAGGGGTACCACTGTCGTTTTTTTTTCGGGCCGAATTTTTGAGTTTCGATATCTCAGCTCTGGAAGGGGCTAGAGCCTCCATTTTTGCACTCAGGTCTAAGTCTCATGGCCCTCTATCAGAATTTGGGAAGATTGGAGAAACTAAATTTTTCGCCCAAAAAAAAAAACGTAAGGGGTACCACTGTCGTTTTTTTTTCGGGCCGAATTTTTGAGTTTCGATATCTCAGCTCTGGAAGGGGCTAGAGCCTCCATTTTTGCACTCAGGTCTAAGTCTCATGGCCCTCTATCAGAATTTGGGAAGATTGGAGAAACTTAATTTTTCACCCAAAAAAAAAAAAACGTAAGGGGTACCACTGTCGTTTTTTTTTCGGGCCGAATTTTTGAGTTTCGATATCTCAGCTCTGGAAGGGGCTAGAGCCTCCATTTTTGCACTCAGGTCTAAGTCTCATGGCCCTCTATCAGAATTTGGGAAGATTGGAGAAACTTAATTTTTCGCCCAAAAAAAAAAAACGTAAGGGGTACCACTGTCGTTTTTTTTTTCGGGCCGAATTTTTGAGTTTCGATATCTCAGCTCTGGAAGGGGCTAGAGCCTCCATTTTTGCACTCAGGTCTAAGTCTCATGGCCCTCTATCAGAATTTGGGAAGATTGGAGAAACTTAATTTTTCGCCCAAAAAAAAAAAAAACGTAAGGGGTACCACTGTCGTTTTTTTTTTCGGGCCGAATTTTTGAGTTTCGATATCTCAGCTCTGGAAGGGGCTAGAGCCTCCATTTTTGCACTCAGGTCTAAGTCTCATGGCCCTCTATCAGAATTTGGGAAGATTGGAGAAACTTAATTTTTCGCCCAAAAAAAAAAAACGTAAGGGGTACCACTGTCGGTTTTTTTTCGGGCCGAATTTTTGAGTTTCGATATCTCAGCTCTGGAAGGGGCTAGAGCCTACATTTTTGCACTCAGGTCTAAGTCTCATGGCCCTCTATCAGAATTTGGGAAGATTGGAGAAACTTAATTTTTCGCCCCAAAAAACAAAAACGTAAGGGGTACCACTGTCGTTTTTTTTTCGGGCCGAATTTTTGAGTTTCGATATCTCAGCTCTGGAAGGGGCTAGAGCCTCCATTTTTGCACTCAGGTCTAAGTCTCATGGCCCTCTATCAGAATTTGGGAAGATTGGAGAAACTTAATTTTTCGCCCAAAAAAAAAACGTAAGGGGTACCACTGTCGTTTTTTTTTTCGGGCCGAATTTTTGAGTTTCGATATCTCAGCTCTGGAAGGGGCTAGAGCCTCCATTTTTGCACTCAGGTCTAAGTCTCATGGCCCTCTATCAGAATTTGGGAAGGTTGGAGAAACTTAATTTTTCGCCAAAAAAAAAAAAAACGTAAGGGGTACCACTGTCGTTTTTTTTTTCGGGCTGAATTTTTGAGTTTCGATATCTCAGCTCTGGAAGGGGCTAGAGCCTCCATTTTTGCACTCAGGTCTAAGTCTCATGGCCCTCTATCAGAATTTGGGAAGATTGGAGAAACTTAATTTTTCGCAGAAAAAAAAAAACGTAAGGGGTACCACTGTCGTTTTTTTTTTTTCGGGCCGAATTTTTGAGTTTCGATATCTCAGCTCTGGAAGGGGCTAGAGCCTCCATTTTTGCACTCAGGTCTAAGTCTCATGGCCCTCTATCAGAATTTGGGAAGATTGGAGAAACGTAATTTTTCACCCAAAAAAAAAAAACGTAAGGGGTACCACTGTCGTTTTTTTTTCGGGCCGAATTTTTGAGTTTCGATATCTCAGCTCTGGAAGGGGCTAGAGCCTCCATTTTTGCACTCAGGTCTAAGTCTCATGGCCCTCTATCAGAATTTGGGAAGATTGGAGAAACTTAATTTTTCGCCCAAAAAAAAAAACGTAAGGGGTACCACTGTCGTTTTTTTTTCGGGCCGAATTTTTGAGTTTCGATATCTCAGCTCTGGAAGGGGCTAGAGCCTCCATTTTTACACTCAGGTCTAAGTCTCATGGCCCTCTATCAGAATTTGGGAAGATTGGAAAAACTTAATTTTTCGCCCAAAAAAAAAAACGTAAGGGGTACCACTGTCGTTTTTTTTTCGGGCCGAATTTTTGAGTTTCGATATCTCAGCTCTGGAAGGGGCTAGAGCCTACATTTTTGCACTCAGGTCTAAGTCTCATGGCCCTCTATCAGAATTTGGGAAGATTGGAGAAACTTAATTTTTCGCCCCCCAAAAAAAAAACGTAAGGGGTACCACTGTCGTTTTTTTTTTTCGGGCCGAATTTTTGAGTTTCGATATCTCAGCTCTGGAAGGGGCTAGAGCCTCCATTTTTGCACTCAGGTCTAAGTCTCATGGCCCTCTATCAGAATTTGGGAAGATTGGAGAAACTTAATTTTTCACCCAAAAAAAAAAACGTAAGGGGTACCACTGTCGTTTTTTTTTTCGGGCCGAATTTTTGAGTTTCGATATCTCAGCTCTGGAAGGGGCTAGAGCCTCCATTTTTGCACTCAGGTCTAAGTCTCATGGCCCTCTATCAGAATTTGGGAAGATTGGAGAAACTTAATTTTTCGCCCAAAAAAAAAAACGTAAGGGGTACCACTGTCGTTTTTTTTTTCGGGCTGAATTTTTGAGTTTCGATATCTCAGCTCTGGAAGGGGCTAGAGCCTCCATTTTTGCACTCAGGTCTAAGTCTCATGGCCTTCTATCAGAATTTGGGAAGATTGGAGAAACTTAATTTTTCGCCCAAATAAAAAAACGTAAGGGGTACCACTGTCGTTTTTTTTTCGGGCCGAATTTTTGAGTTTCGATATCTCAGCTCTGGAAGGGGCTAGAGCCTCCATTTTTGCACTCAGGTCTAAGTCTCATGGCCCTCTATCAGAATTTGGGAAGATTGGAGAAACTTAATTTTTCGCCCAAAAAAAAAACGTAAGGGGTACCACTGTCGTTTTTTTTTCGGGCCGAATTTTTGAGTTTTGATATCTCAGCTCTGGAAGGGGCTAGAGCCTCCATTTTTGCACTCAGGTCTAAGTCTCATGGCCCTCTATCAGAATTTGGGAAGATTGGAGAAACTTAATTTTTCGCCCAAAAAAAAAAACGTAAGGGGTACCACTGTGGTTTTTTTTTCGGGCCGAATTTTTGAGTTTCGATATCTCAGCTCTGGAAGGGGCTAGAGCCTCCATTTCTGCACTCAGGTCTAAGTCTCATGGCCCTCTATCAGAATTTGGGAAGATTGGAGAAACTTAATTTTTCGCCCAAAAAAAAAAAAACGTAAGGGGTACCACTGTCGTTTTTTTTTCGGGCCGAATTTTTGAGTTTCGATATCTCAGCTCTGGAAGGGGCTAGAGCCTCCATTTTTGCACTCAGGTCTAAGTCTCATGGCCCTCTATCAGAATTTGGGAAGATTGGAGAAACTTAATTTTTCGCCCAAAAAAAAAAAAACGTAAGGGGTACCACTGTCGTTTTTTTTTCGGGCCGAATTTTTGATTTTTGTTATCTCAGCTCTGGAAGGGGCTAGAGCCTCCATTTTTGCACTCAGGTCTAAGTCTCATGGCCCTCTATCAGAATTTGGGAAGATTGGAGAAACTTAATTTTTCGCCCAAAAAAAAAAACGTAAGGGGTACCACTGTCGTTTTTTTTTCGGGCCGAATTTTTGATTTTTGTTATCTCAGCTCTGGAAGGGGCTAGAGCCTCCATTTTTGTACTCAGGTCTAAGTCTCATGGCCCTCTATCAGAATTTGGGAAGATTGGAGAAACTTAATTTTTTGCCCCCAAAAAAAACGTAAGGGGTACCACTGTCGTTTTTTTTTTCGGGCCGAATTTTTGAGTTTCGATATCTCAGCTCTGGAAGGGGCTAGAGCCTCCATTTTTGCACTCAGGTCTAAGTCTCATGGCCCTCTATCAGAATTTGGGAAGATTGGAGAAACTTAATTTTTCGCCCAAAAAAAAAAACGTAAGGGGTACCACTGTCGTTTTTTTTTCGGGCCGAATTTTTGAGTTTCGATATCTCAGCTCTGGAAGGGGCTAGAGCCTCCATTTTTGCACTCAGGTCTAAGTCTCGTGGCCCTCTATCAGAATTTGGGAAGATTGGAGAAACTTAATTTTTCGCCCAAATAAAAAAACGTAAGGGGTACCACTGTCGTTTTTTTTTCGGGCCGAATTTTTGAGTTTCGATATATCAGCTCTGGAAGGGGCTAGAGCCTCCATTTTTGCACTCAGGTCTAAGTCTCATGACCCTCTATCAGAATTTGGGAAGATTGGAGAAACTTAATTTTTCGCCCAAAAAAAAAACGTAAGGGGTACCACTGTCGTTTTTTTTTTTCGGGCCGAATTTTTGAGTTTCGATATCTCAGCTCTGGAAGGGGCTAGAGCCTCCATTTTTGCACTCAGGTCTAAGTCTCATGGCCCTCTATCAGAATTTGGGAAGATTGGAGAAACGTAATTTTTCGCCCAAAAAAAAAAACGTAAGGGGTACCACTGTCGTTTTTTTTTCGGGCCGAATTTTTGAGTTTCGATATCTCAGCTCTGGAAGGGGCTAGAGCCTCCATTTTTGCACTCAGGTCTAAGTCTCATGGCCCTCTATCAGAATTTGGGAAGATTGGAGAAACTTAATTTTTCGCCCAAAAAAAAAAACGTAAGGGGTACCACTGTGGTTTTTTTTTCGGGCCGAATTTTTGAGTTTCGATATCTCAGCTCTGGAAGGGGCTAGAGCCTCCATTTTTGCACTCAGGTCTAAGTCTCATGGCCCTCTATCAGAATTTGGGAAGATTGGAGAAACTTAATTTTTCGCCCAAAAAAAAAAAACGTAAGGGGTACCACTGTCGTTTTTTTTTCGGGCCGAATTTTTGAGTTTCGATATCTCAGCTCTGGAAGGGGCTAGAGCCTCCATTTTTGCACTCAGGTCTAAGTCTCATGGCCCTCTATCAGAATTTGGGAAGATTGGAGAAACTTAATTTTTCGCCCAAAAAAAAAAAAACGTAAGGGGTACCACTGTCGTTTTTTTTTCGGGCCGAATTTTTGAGTTTCGATATCTCAGCTCTGGAAGGGGCTAGAGCCTCCATTTTTGCACTCAGGTCTAAGTCTCATGGCCCTCTATCAGAATTTGGGAAGATTGGAGAAACTTAATTTTTCGCCCAAAAAAAAGAAACGTAAGGGGTACCACTGTCGTTTTTTTTTCGGGCCGAATTTTTGATTTTTGTTATCTCAGCTCTGGAAGGGGCTAGAGCCTCCATTTTTGCACTCAGGTCTAAGTCTCATGGCCCTCTATCAGAATTTGGGAAGATTGGAGAAACTTAATTTTTCGCCCCAAAAAAAAAACGTAAGGGGTACCACTGTCGTTTTTTTTTCGGGCCGAATTTTTGAGTTTCGATATCTCAGCTCTGGAAGGGGCTAGAGCCTCCATTTTTGCACTCAGGTCTAAGTCTCATGGCCCTCTATCAGAATTTGGGAAGATTGGAGAAACTTAATTTTTCGCCCAAAAAAAAAACGTAAGGGGTACCACTGTCGTTTTTTTTTCGGGCCGAATTTTTGAGTTTCGATATCTCAGCTCTGGAAGGGGCTAGAGCCTCCATTTTTGCACTCAGGTCTAAGTCTCATGGCCCTCTATCAGAATTTGGGAAGATTGGAGAAACTTAATTTTTCGCCCAAAAAAAAAAAACGTAAGGGGTACCACTGTCGTTTTTTTTTCGGGCCGAATTTTTGAGTTTCGATATCTCAGCTCTGGAAGGGGCTAGAGCCTCAATTTTTGCACTCAGGTCTAAGTCTCATGGCCCTCTATCAGAATTTGGGAAGATTGGAGAAACTTAATTTTTCGCCCAAAAAAAAAACGTAAGGGGTACCACTGTCGTTTTTTTTTTCGGGCCGAATTTTTGATTTTTGTTATCTCAGCTCTGGAAGGGGCTAGAGCCTCCATTTTTGCACTCAGGTCTAAGTCTCATGGCCCTCTATCAGAATTTGGGAAGATTGGAGAAACTTAATTTTTCGCCCCAAAAAAAAAAACGTAAGGGGTACCACTGTCGTTTTTTTTTCGGGCCGAATTTTTGAGTTTCGATATCTCAGCTCTGGAAGGGGCTAGAGCCTCCATTTTTGTACTCAGGTCTAAGTCTCATGGCCCTCTATCAGAATTTGGGAAGATTGGAGAAACTTAATTTTTCGCCCAAAAAAAAAAACGTAAGGGGTACCACTGTCGTTTTTTTTTCGGGCCGAATTTTTGAGTTTCGATATCTCAGCTCTGGAAGGGGCTAGAGCCTCCATTTTTGCACTCAGGTCTAAGTCTCATGGCCCTCTATCAGAATTTGGGAAGATTGGAGAAACTTAATTTTTCACCCAAAAAAAAAAAACGTAAGGGGTACCACTGTCTTTTTTTTTTTCGGGCCGAATTTTTGAGTTTCGATATCTCAGCTCTGGAAGGGGCTAGAGCCTCCATTTTTGCACTCAGGTCTAAGTCTCATGGCCCTCTATCAGAATTTGGGAAGATTGGAGAAACTTAATTTTTCGCCCAAAAAAAAAAAACGTAAGGGGTACCACTGTCGTTTTTTTTTCGGGCCGAATTTTTGAGTTTCGTTATCTCAGCTCTGGAAGGGGCTAGAGCCTCCATTTTTGCACTCAGGTCTAAGTCTCGTGGCCCTCTATCAGAATTTGGGAAGATTGGAGAAACTTAATTTTTCGCCCAAAAAAAAAAACGTAAGGGGTACCACTGTCGTTTTTTTTTCGGGCCGAATTTTTGAGTTTCGATATCTCAGCTCTGGAAGGGGCTAGAGCCTCCATTTTTGCACTCAGGTCTAAGTCTCATGGCCCTCTATCAGAATTTGGGAAGATTGGAGAAACTTAATTTTTCACCCAAAAAAAAAAAACGTAAGGGGTACCACTGTCGTTTTTTTTTCGGGCCGAATTTTTGAGTTTCGATATCTCAGCTCTGGAAGGGGCTAGAGCCTCCATTTTTGCACTCAGGTCTAAGTCTCATGGCCCTCTATCAGAATTTGGGAAGATTGGAGAAACTTAATTTTTCGCCCAAAAAAAAAAAACGTAAGGGGTACCACTGTCGTTTTTTTTTTTTCGGGCCGAATTTTTGAGTTTCGATATCTCAGCTCTGGAAGGGGCTAGAGCCTCCATTTTTGCACTCAGGTCTAAGTCTCATGGCCCTCTATCAGAATTTGGGAAGATTGGAGAAACTTAATTTTTCGCCCAAAAAAAAAAAAAACGTAAGGGGTACCACTGTCGTTTTTTTTTTCGGGCCGAATTTTTGAGTTTCGATATCTCAGCTCTGGAAGGGGCTAGAGCCTCCATTTTTGCACTCAGGTCTAAGTCTCATGGCCCTCTATCAGAATTTGGGAAGATTGGAGAAACTTAATTTTTCTCCCAAAAAAAAAACGTAAGGGGTACCACTGTAGTTTTTTTTTCGGGCCGAATTTTTGATTTTTGTTATCTCAGCTCTGGAAGGGGCTAGAGCCTCCATTTTTGCACTCAGGTCTAAGTCTCATGGCCCTCTATCAGAATTTGGGAAGATTGGAGAAACTTAATTTTTCGCCCCAAAAAAAAAAAACGTAAGGGGTACCACTGTCGTTTTTTTTTTTTCGGGCCGAATTTTTGAGTTTCGATATCTCAGCTCTGGAAGGGGCTAGAGCCTCCATTTTTGCACTCAGGTCTAAGTCTCATGGCCCTCTATCAGAATTTGGGAAGATTGGAGAAACTTAATTTTTCGCCCCAAAAAAAAAAAACGTAAGGGGTACCACTGTCGTTTTTTTTTTCGGGCCGAATTTTTGAGTTTCGATATCTCAGCTCTGGAAGGGGCTAGAGCCTCCATTTTTGCACTCAGGTCTAAGTCTCATGGCCCTCTATCAGAATTTGGGAAGATTGGAGAAACTTAATTTTTCGCCCAAAAAAAAAAAAACGTAAGGGGTACCACTGTCGGTTTTTTTTCGGGCCGAATTTTTGAGTTTCGATATCTCAGCTCTGGAAGGGGCTAGAGCCTACATTTTTGCACTCAGGTCTAAGTCTCATGGCCCTCTATCAGAATTTGGGAAGATTGGAGAAACTTAATTTTTCGCCCCAAAAAACAAAAACGTAAGGGGTACCACTGTCGTTTTTTTTTCGGGCCGAATTTTTTCAGTTTCGATATCTCAGCTCTGGAAGGGGCTAGAGCCTCCATTTTTGCACTCAGGTCTAAGTCTCATGGCCCTCTATCAGAATTTGGGAAGATTGGAGAAACTTAATTTTTCGCCCAAAAAAAAAACGTAAGGGGTACCACTGTCGTTTTTTTTTCGGGCCGAATTTTTGAGTTTCGATATCTCAGCTCTGGAAGGGGCTAGAGCCTCCATTTTTGCACTCAGGTCTAAGTCTCATGGCCCTCTATCAGAATTTGGGAAGATTGGAGAAACTTAATTTTTCGCAGAAAAAAAAAAACGTAAGGGGTACCACTGTCGTTTTTTTTTTCGGGCCGAATTTTTGAGTTTCGATATCTCAGCTCTGGAAGGGGCTAGAGCCTCCATTTTTGCACTCAGGTCTAAGTCTCATGGCCCTCTATCAGAATTTGGGAAGGTTGGAGAAACTTAATTTTTCGCCAAAAAAAAAAAAAACGTAAGGGGTACCACTGTCGTTTTTTTTTTCGGGCTGAATTTTTGAGTTTCGATATCTCAGCTCTGGAAGGGGCTAGAGCCTCCATTTTTGCACTCAGGTCTAAGTCTCATGGCCCTCTATCAGAATTTGGGAAGATTGGAGAAACTTAATTTTTCGCAGAAAAAAAAAAACGTAAGGGGTACCACTGTCGTTTTTTTTTTCGGGCCGAATTTTTGAGTTTCGATATCTCAGCTCTGGAAGGGGCTAGAGCCTCCATTTTTGCACTCAGGTCTAAGTCTCATGGCCCTCTATCAGAATTTGGGAAGATTGGAGAAACGTAATTTTTCACCCAAAAAAAAAAAACGTAAGGGGTACCACTGTCGTTTTTTTTTCGGGCCGAATTTTTGAGTTTCGATATCTCAGCTCTGGAAGGGGCTAGAGCCTCCATTTTTGCACTCAGGTCTAAGTCTCATGGCCCTCTATCAGAATTTGGGAAGATTGGAGAAACTTAATTTTTCGCCCAAAAAAAAAAACGTAAGGGGTACCACTGTCGTTTTTTTTTCGGGCCGAATTTTTGAGTTTCGATATCTCAGCTCTGGAAGGGGCTAGAGCCTCCATTTTTGCACTCAGGTCTAAGTCTCATGGCCCTCTATCAGAATTTGGGAAGATTGGAAAAACTTAATTTTTCGCCCAAAAAAAAAAACGTAAGGGGTACCACTGTCGTTTTTTTTTCGGGCCGAATTTTTGAGTTTCGATATCTCAGCTCTGGAAGGGGCTAGAGCCTACATTTTTGCACTCAGGTCTAAGTCTCATGGCCCTCTATCAGAATTTGGGAAGATTGGAGAAACTTAATTTTTCGCCCCCCAAAAAAAAAACGTAAGGGGTACCACTGTCGTTTTTTTTTTTCGGGCCGAATTTTTGAGTTTCGATATCTCAGCTCTGGAAGGGGCTAGAGCCTCCATTTTTGCACTCAGGTCTAAGTCTCATGGCCCTCTATCAGAATTTGGGAAGATTGGAGAAACTTAATTTTTCACCCAAAAAAAAAAACGTAAGGGGTACCACTGTCGTTTTTTTTTTCGGGCCGAATTTTTGAGTTTCGATATCTCAGCTCTGGAAGGGGCTAGAGCCTCCATTTTTGCACTCAGGTCTAAGTCTCATGGCCCTCTATCAGAATTTGGGAAGATTGGAGAAACTTAATTTTTCGCCCAAAAAAAAAAACGTAAGGGGTACCACTGTCGTTTTTTTTTTCGGGCTGAATTTTTGAGTTTCGATATCTCAGCTCTGGAAGGGGCTAGAGCCTCCATTTTTGCACTCAGGTCTAAGTCTCATGGCCTTCTATCAGAATTTGGGAAGATTGGAGAAACTTAATTTTTCGCCCAAATAAAAAAACGTAAGGGGTACCACTGTCGTTTTTTTTTCGGGCCGAATTTTTGAGTTTCGATATCTCAGCTCTGGAAGGGGCTAGAGCCTCCATTTTTGCACTCAGGTCTAAGTCTCATGGCCCTCTATCAGAATTTGGGAAGATTGGAGAAACTTAATTTTTCGCCCAAAAAAAAAACGTAAGGGGTACCACTGTCGTTTTTTTTTCGGGCCGAATTTTTGAGTTTCGATATCTCAGCTCTGGAAGGGGCTAGAGCCTCCATTTTTGCACTCAGGTCTAAGTCTCATGGCCCTCTATCAGAATTTGGGAAGATTGGAGAAACTTAATTTTTCGCCCAAAAAAAAACCGTAAGGGGTACCACTGTGGTTTTTTTTTCGGGCCGAATTTTTGAGTTTCGATATCTCAGCTCTGGAAGGGGCTAGAGCCTCCATTTCTGCACTCAGGTCTAAGTCTCATGGCCCTCTATCAGAATTTGGGAAGATTGGAGAAACTTAATTTTTCGCCCAAAAAAAAAAAAACGTAAGGGGTACCACTGTCGTTTTTTTTTCGGGCCGAATTTTTTAGTTTCGATATCTCAGCTCTGGAAGGGGCTAGAGCCTCCATTTTTGCACTCAGGTCTAAGTCTCATGGCCCTCTATCAGAATTTGGGAAGATTGGAGAAACTTAATTTTTCGCCCAAAAAAAAAAAAACGTAAGGGGTACCACTGTCGTTTTTTTTTCGGGCCGAATTTTTGATTTTTGTTATCTCAGCTCTGGAAGGGGCTAGAGCCTCCATTTTTGCACTCAGGTCTAAGTCTCATGGCCCTCTATCAGAATTTGGGAAGATTGGAGAAACTTAATTTTTCGCCCAAAAAAAAAAACGTAAGGGGTACCACTGTCGTTTTTTTTTCGGGCGGAATTTTTGATTTTTGTTATCTCAGCTCTGGAAGGGGCTAGAGCCTCCATTTTTGTACTCAGGTCTAAGTCTCATGGCCCTCTATCAGAATTTGGGAAGATTGGAGAAACTTAATTTTTTGCCCCCAAAAAAAACGTAAGGGGTACCACTGTCGTTTTTTTTTTCGGGCCGAATTTTTGAGTTTCGATATCTCAGCTCTGGAAGGGGCTAGAGCCTCCATTTTTGCACTCAGGTCTAAGTCTCATGGCCCTCTATCAGAATTTGGGAAGATTGGAGAAACTTAATTTTTCACCCAAAAAAAAAAACGTAAGGGGTACCACTGTCGTTTTTTTTTCGGGCCGAATTTTTGAGTTTCGATATCTCAGCTCTGGAAGGGGCTAGAGCCTCCATTTTTGCACTCAGGTCTAAGTCTCGTGGCCCTCTATCAGAATTTGGGAAGATTGGAGAAACTTAATTTTTCGCCCAAATAAAAAAACGTAAGGGGTACCACTGTCGTTTTTTTTTCGGGCCGAATTTTTGAGTTTCGATATATCAGCTCTGGAAGGGGCTAGAGCCTCCATTTTTGCACTCAGGTCTAAGTCTCATGGCCCTCTATCAGAATTTGGGAAGGTTGGAGAAACTTAATTTTTCGCCCAAAAAAAAAACGTAAGGGGTACCACTGTCGTTTTTTTTTTTCGGGCCGAATTTTTGAGTTTCGATATCTCAGCTCTGGAAGGGGCTAGAGCCTCCATTTTTGCACTCAGGTCTAAGTCTCATGGCCCTCTATCAGAATTTGGGAAGATTGGAGAAACTTAATTTTTCGCCCAAATAAAAAAACGTAAGGGGTACCACTGTCGTTTTTTTTTCGGGCCGAATTTTTGAGTTTCGATATCTTAGCTCTGGAAGGGGCTAGAGCCTCCATTTTTGCACTCAGGTCTAAGTCTCATGGCCCTCTATCAGAATTTGGGAAGATTGGAGAAACTTAATTTTTCGCCCAAAAAAAAAAAAAACGTAAGGGGTACCACTGTCGTTTTTTTTTCGGGCTGAATTTTTGAGTTTCGATATCTCAGCTCTGGAAGGGGCTAGAGCCTCCATTTTTGCACTCAGGTCTAAGTCTCATGGCCCTCTATCAGAATTTGGGAAGATTGGAGAAACGTAATTTTTCGCCCAAAAAAAAAAACGTAAGGGGTACCACTGTCGTTTTTTTTTCGGGCCGAATTTTTGAGTTTCGATATCTCAGCTCTGGAAGGGGCTAGAGCCTCCATTTTTGCACTCAGGTCTAAGTCTCATGGCCCTCTATCAGAATTTGGGAAGATTGGAGAAACTTAATTTTTCGCCCAAAAAAAAAAACGTAAGGGGTACCACTGTCGTTTTTTTTTCGGGCCGAATTTTTGAGTTTCGATATCTCAGCTCTGGAAGGGGCTAGAGCCTCCATTTTTGCACTCAGGTCTAAGTCTCATGGCCCTCTATCAGAATTTGGGAAGATTGGAGAAACTTAATTTTTCGCCCAAAAAAAAAAACGTAAGGGGTACCACTGTGGTTTTTTTTTCGGGCCGAATTTTTGAGTTTCGATATCTCAGCTCTGGAAGGGGCTAGAGCCTCCATTTCTGCACTCAGGTCTAAGTCTCATGGCCCTCTATCAGAATTTGGGAAGATTGGAGAAACTTAATTTTTCGCCCAAAAAAAAAAAACGTAAGGGGTACCACTGTCGTTTTTTTTTCGGGCCGAATTTTTGAGTTTCGATATCTCAGCTCTGGAAGGGGCTAGAGCCTCCATTTTTGCACTCAGGTCTAAGTCTCATGGCCCTCTATCAGAATTTGGGAAGATTGGAGAAACTTAATTTTTCGCCCAAAAAAAAAAAAACGTAAGGGGTACCACTGTCGTTTTTTTTTCGGGCCGAATTTTTGATTTTTGTTATCTCAGCTCTGGAAGGGGCTAGAGCCTCCATTTTTGCACTCAGGTCTAAGTCTCATGGCCCTCTATCAGAATTTGGGAAGATTGGAGAAACTTAATTTTTTGCCCCCCAAAAAAACGTAAGGGGTACCACTGTCGTTTTTTTTTTCGGGCCGAATTTTTGAGTTTCGATATCTCAGCTCTGGAAGGGGCTAGAGCCTCAATTTTTGCACTCAGGTCTAAGTCTCATGGCCCTCTATCAGAATTTGGGAAGATTGGAGAAACTTAATTTTTCGCCCAAAAAAAAAAACGTAAGGGGTACCACTGTCGTTTTTTTTTCGGGCCGAATTTTTGAGTTTCGATATCTCAGCTCTGGAAGGGGCTAGAGCCTCCATTTTTGCACTCAGGTCTAAGTCTCGTGGCCCTCTATCAGAATTTGGGAAGATTGGAGAAACTTAATTTTTCGCCCAAATAAAAAAACGTAAGGGGTACCACTGTCGTTTTTTTTTCGGGCCGAATTTTTGAGTTTCGATATATCAGCTCTGGAAGGGGCTAGAGCCTCCATTTTTGCACTCAGGTCTAAGTCTCATGGCCCTCTATCAGAATTTGGGAAGATTGGAGAAACTTAATTTTTCGCCCAAAAAAAAAACGTAAGGGGTACCACTGTCGTTTTTTTTTTTCGGGCCGAATTTTTGAGTTTCGATATCTCAGCTCTGGAAGGGGCTAGAGCCTCCATTTTTGCACTCAGGTCTAAGTCTCATGACCCTCTATCAGAATTTGGGAAGATTGGAGAAACTTAATTTTTCGCCCAAATAAAAAAACGTAAGGGGTACCACTGTCGTTTTTTTTTCGGGCCGAATTTTTGAGTTTCGATATCTTAGCTCTGGAAGGGGCTAGAGCCTCCATTTTTGCACTCAGGTCTAAGTCTCATGGCCCTCTATCAGAATTTGGGAAGATTGGAGAAACTTAATTTTTCGCCCAAAAAAAAAAAAAACCGTAAGGGGTACCACTGTCGTTTTTTTTTCGGGCTGAATTTTTGAGTTTCGATATCTCAGCTCTGGAAGGGGCTAGAGCCTCCATTTTTGCACTCAGGTCTAAGTCTCATGGCCCTCTATCAGAATTTGGGAAGATTGGAGAAACTTAATTTTTCGCCCAAAAAAAAGAAACGTAAGGGGTACCACTGTCGTTTTTTTTTTCGGGCCGAATTTTTGATTTTTGTTATCTCAGCTCTGGAAGGGGCTAGAGCCTCCATTTTTGCACTCAGGTCTAAGTCTCATGGCCCTCTATCAGAATTTGGGAAGATTGGAGAAACTTAATTTTTCGCCCAAAAAAAAGAAACGTAAGGGGTACCACTGTCGTTTTTTTTTCGGGCCGAATTTTTGATTTTTGTTATCTCAGCTCTGGAAGGGGCTAGAGCCTCCATTTTTGCACTCAGGTCTAAGTCTCATGGCCCTCTATCAGAATTTGGGAAGATTGGAGAAACTTAATTTTTCGCCCAAAAAAAAGAAACGTAAGGGGTACCACTGTCGTTTTTTTTTCGGGCCGAATTTTTGATTTTTGTTATCTCAGCTCTGGAAGGGGCTAGAGCCTCCATTTTTGCACTCAGGTCTAAGTCTCATGGCCCTCTATCAGAATTTGGGAAGATTGGAGAAACTTAATTTTTCGCCCCAAAAAAAAAACGTAAGGGGTACCACTGTCGTTTTTTTTTCGGGCCGAATTTTTGAGTTTCGATATCTCAGCTCTGGAAGGGGCTAGAGCCTCCATTTTTGCACTCAGGTCTAAGTCTCATGGCCCTCTATCAGAATTTGGGAAGATTGGAGAAACTTAATTTTTCGCCCAAAAAAAAAACGTAAGGGGTACCACTGTCGTTTTTTTTTCGGGCCGAATTTTTGAGTTTCGATATCTCAGCTCTGGAAGGGGCTAGAGCCTCCATTTTTGCACTCAGGTCTAAGTCTCATGGCCCTCTATCAGAATTTGGGAAGATTGGAGAAACTTAATTTTTCGCCCAAAAAAAAAAAACGTAAGGGGTACCACTGTCGTTTTTTTTTCGGGCCGAATTTTTGAGTTTCGATATCTCAGCTCTGGAAGGGGCTAGAGCCTCAATTTTTGCACTCAGGTCTAAGTCTCATGGCCCTCTATCAGAATTTGGGAAGATTGGAGAAACTTAATTTTTCGCCCAAAAAAAAAACGTAAGGGGTACCACTGTCGTTTTTTTTTTCGGGCCGAATTTTTGATTTTTGTTATCTCAGCTCTGGAAGGGGCTAGAGCCTCCATTTTTGCACTCAGGTCTAAGTCTCATGGCCCTCTATCAGAATTTGGGAAGATTGGAGAAACTTAATTTTTCGCCCCAAAAAAAAAAACGTAAGGGGTACCACTGTCGTTTTTTTTTCGGGCCGAATTTTTGAGTTTCGATATCTCAGCTCTGGAAGGGGCTAGAGCCTCCATTTTTGCACTCAGGTCTAAGTCTCATGGCCCTCTATCAGAATTTGGGAAGATTGGAGAAACTTAATTTTTCGCCCAAAAAAAAGAAACGTAAGGGGTACCACTGTCGTTTTTTTTTCGGGCCGAATTTTTGATTTTTGTTATCTCAGCTCTGGAAGGGGCTAGAGCCTCCATTTTTGCACTCAGGTCTAAGTCTCATGGCCCTCTATCAGAATTTGGGAAGATTGGAGAAACTTAATTTTTCGCCCAAAAAAAAGAAACGTAAGGGGTACCACTGTCGTTTTTTTTTCGGGCCGAATTTTTGATTTTTGTTATCTCAGCTCTGGAAGGGGCTAGAGCCTCCATTTTTGCACTCAGGTCTAAGTCTCATGGCCCTCTATCAGAATTTGGGAAGATTGGAGAAACTTAATTTTTCGCCCAAAAAAAAGAAACGTAAGGGGTACCACTGTCGTTTTTTTTTCGGGCCGAATTTTTGATTTTTGTTATCTCAGCTCTGGAAGGGGCTAGAGCCTCCATTTTTGCACTCAGGTCTAAGTCTCATGGCCCTCTATCAGAATTTGGGAAGATTGGAGAAACTTAATTTTTCGCCCCAAAAAAAAAACGTAAGGGGTACCACTGTCGTTTTTTTTTCGGGCCGAATTTTTGAGTTTCGATATCTCAGCTCTGGAAGGGGCTAGAGCCTCCATTTTTGCACTCAGGTCTAAGTCTCATGGCCCTCTATCAGAATTTGGGAAGATTGGAGAAACTTAATTTTTCGCCCAAAAAAAAAACGTAAGGGGTACCACTGTCGTTTTTTTTTCGGGCCGAATTTTTGAGTTTCGATATCTCAGCTCTGGAAGGGGCTAGAGCCTCCATTTTTGCACTCAGGTCTAAGTCTCATGGCCCTCTATCAGAATTTGGGAAGATTGGAGAAACTTAATTTTTCGCCCAAAAAAAAAAAACGTAAGGGGTACCACTGTCGTTTTTTTTTCGGGCCGAATTTTTGAGTTTCGATATCTCAGCTCTGGAAGGGGCTAGAGCCTCAATTTTTGCACTCAGGTCTAAGTCTCATGGCCCTCTATCAGAATTTGGGAAGATTGGAGAAACTTAATTTTTCGCCCAAAAAAAAAACGTAAGGGGTACCACTGTCGTTTTTTTTTTCGGGCCGAATTTTTGATTTTTGTTATCTCAGCTCTGGAAGGGGCTAGAGCCTCCATTTTTGCACTCAGGTCTAAGTCTCATGGCCCTCTATCAGAATTTGGGAAGATTGGAGAAACTTAATTTTTCGCCCCAAAAAAAAAAACGTAAGGGGTACCACTGTCGTTTTTTTTTCGGGCCGAATTTTTGAGTTTCGATATCTCAGCTCTGGAAGGGGCTAGAGCCTCCATTTTTGCACTCAGGTCTAAGTCTCATGGCCCTCTATCAGAATTTGGGAAGATTGGAGAAACTTAATTTTTCGCCCAAAAAAAAAAACGTAAGGGGTACCACTGTCGTTTTTTTTTCGGGCCGAATTTTTGAGTTTCGATATCTCAGCTCTGGAAGGGGCTAGAGCCTCCATTTTTGCACTCAGGTCTAAGTCTCATGGCCCTCTATCAGAATTTGGGAAGATTGGAGAAACTTAATTTTTCACCCAAAAAAAAAAAACGTAAGGGGTACCACTGTCGTTTTTTTTTCGGGCCGAATTTTTGAGTTTCGATATCTCAGCTCTGGAAGGGGCTAGAGCCTCCATTTTTGCACTCAGGTCTAAGTCTCATGGCCCTCTATCAGAATTTGGGAAGATTGGAGAAACTTAATTTTTCGCCCAAAAAAAAAAAACGTAAGGGGTACCACTGTCGTTTTTTTTTTCGGGCCGAATTTTTGAGTTTCGATATCTCAGCTCTGGAAGGGGCTAGAGCCTCCATTTTTGCACTCAGGTCTAAGTCTCATGGCCCTCTATCAGAATTTGGGAAGATTGGAGAAACTTAATTTTTCGCCCAAAAAAAAAAAAAACGTAAGGGGTACCACTGTCGTTTTTTTTTTCGGGCCGAATTTTTGAGTTTCGATATCTCAGCTCTGGAAGGGGCTAGAGCCTCCATTTTTGCACTCAGGTCTAAGTCTCATGGCCCTCTATCAGAATTTGGGAAGATTGGAGAAACTTAATTTTTCTCCCAAAAAAAAAACGTAAGGGGTACCACTGTAGTTTTTTTTTCGGGCCGAATTTTTGATTTTTGTTATCTCAGCTCTGGAAGGGGCTAGAGCCTCCATTTTTGCACTCAGGTCTAAGTCTCATGGCCCTCTATCAGAATTTGGGAAGATTGGAGAAACTTAATTTTTCGCCCCAAAAAAAAAAAAACGTAAGGGGTACCACTGTCGTTTTTTTTTTTTCGGGCCGAATTTTTGAGTTTCGATATCTCAGCTCTGGAAGGGGCTAGAGCCTCCATTTTTGCACTCAGGTCTAAGTCTCATGGCCCTCTATCAGAATTTGGGAAGATTGGAGAAACTTTATTTTTCGCCCCAAAAAAAAAAAACGTAAGGGGTACCACTGTCGTTTTTTTTTTCGGGCCGAATTTTTGAGTTTCGATATCTCAGCTCTGGAAGGGGCTAGAGCCTCCATTTTTGCACTCAGGTCTAAGTCTCATGGCCCTCTATCAGAATTTGGGAAGATTGGAGAAACTTAATTTTTCGCCCAAAAAAAAAAAAACGTAAGGGGTACCACTGTCGTTTTTTTTTTTTCGGGCCGAATTTTTGAGTTTCGATATCTCAGCTCTGGAAGGGGCTAGAGCCTCCATTTTTGCACTCAGGTCTAAGTCTCATGGCCCTCTATCAGAATTTGGGAAGATTGGAGAAACTTTATTTTTCGCCCCAAAAAAAAAAAACGTAAGGGGTACCACTGTCGTTTTTTTTTTCGGGCCGAATTTTTGAGTTTCGATATCTCAGCTCTGGAAGGGGCTAGAGCCTCCATTTTTGCACTCAGGTCTAAGTCTCATGGCCCTCTATCAGAATTTGGGAAGATTGGAGAAACTTAATTTTTCGCCCAAAAAAAAAAAAACGTAAGGGGTACCACTGTCGGTTTTTTTTCGGGCCGAATTTTTGAGTTTCGATATCTCAGCTCTGGAAGGGGCTAGAGCCTACATTTTTGCACTCAGGTCTAAGTCTCATGGCCCTCTATCAGAATTTGGGAAGATTGGAGAAACTTAATTTTTCGCCCCAAAAAACAAAAACGTAAGGGGTACCACTGTCGTTTTTTTTTCGGGCCGAATTTTTTCAGTTTCGATATCTCAGCTCTGGAAGGGGCTAGAGCCTCCATTTTTGCACTCAGGTCTAAGTCTCATGGCCCTCTATCAGAATTTGGGAAGATTGGAGAAACTTAATTTTTCGCCCAAAAAAAAAACGTAAGGGGTACCACTGTCGTTTTTTTTTCGGGCCGAATTTTTGAGTTTCGATATCTCAGCTCTGGAAGGGGCTAGAGCCTCCATTTTTGCACTCAGGTCTAAGTCTCATGGCCCTCTATCAGAATTTGGGAAGATTGGAGAAACTTAATTTTTCGCAGAAAAAAAAAAACGTAAGGGGTACCACTGTCGTTTTTTTTTTCGGGCCGAATTTTTGAGTTTCGATATCTCAGCTCTGGAAGGGGCTAGAGCCTCCATTTTTGCACTCAGGTCTAAGTCTCATGGCCCTCTATCAGAATTTGGGAAGGTTGGAGAAACTTAATTTTTCGCCAAAAAAAAAAAAAACGTAAGGGGTACCACTGTCGTTTTTTTTTTCGGGCTGAATTTTTGAGTTTCGATATCTCAGCTCTGGAAGGGGCTAGAGCCTCCATTTTTGCACTCAGGTCTAAGTCTCATGGCCCTCTATCAGAATTTGGGAAGATTGGAGAAACTTAATTTTTCGCAGAAAAAAAAAACGTAAGGGGTACCACTGTCGTTTTTTTTTTCGGGCCGAATTTTTGAGTTTCGATATCTCAGCTCTGGAAGGGGCTAGAGCCTCCATTTTTGCACTCAGGTCTAAGTCTCATGGCCCTCTATCAGAATTTGGGAAGATTGGAGAAACGTAATTTTTCACCCAAAAAAAAAAAACGTAAGGGGTACCACTGTCGTTTTTTTTTCGGGCCGAATTTTTGAGTTTCGATATCTCAGCTCTGGAAGGGGCTAGAGCCTCCATTTTTGCACTCAGGTCTAAGTCTCATGGCCCTCTATCAGAATTTGGGAAGATTGGAGAAACTTAATTTTTCGCCCAAAAAAAAAAACGTAAGGGGTACCACTGTCGTTTTTTTTTCGGGCCGAATTTTTGAGTTTCGATATCTCAGCTCTGGAAGGGGCTAGAGCCTCAATTTTTGCACTCAGGTCTAAGTCTCATGGCCCTCTATCAGAATTTGGGAAGATTGGAGAAACTTAATTTTTCGCCCAAAAAAAAAACGTAAGGGGTACCACTGTCGTTTTTTTTTTCGGGCCGAATTTTTGATTTTTGTTATCTCAGCTCTGGAAGGGGCTAGAGCCTCCATTTTTGCACTCAGGTCTAAGTCTCATGGCCCTCTATCAGAATTTGGGAAGATTGGAGAAACTTAATTTTTCGCCCCAAAAAAAAAAACGTAAGGGGTACCACTGTCGTTTTTTTTTCGGGCCGAATTTTTGAGTTTCGATATCTCAGCTCTGGAAGGGGCTAGAGCCTCCATTTTTGCACTCAGGTCTAAGTCTCATGGCCCTCTATCAGAATTTGGGAAGATTGGAGAAACTTAATTTTTCGCCCAAAAAAAAAAACGTAAGGGGTACCACTGTCGTTTTTTTTTCGGGCCGAATTTTTGAGTTTCGATATCTCAGCTCTGGAAGGGGCTAGAGCCTCCATTTTTGCACTCAGGTCTAAGTCTCATGGCCCTCTATCAGAATTTGGGAAGATTGGAGAAACTTAATTTTTCACCCAAAAAAAAAAAACGTAAGGGGTACCACTGTCGTTTTTTTTTCGGGCCGAATTTTTGAGTTTCGATATCTCAGCTCTGGAAGGGGCTAGAGCCTCCATTTTTGCACTCAGGTCTAAGTCTCATGGCCCTCTATCAGAATTTGGGAAGATTGGAGAAACTTAATTTTTCGCCCAAAAAAAAAAAACGTAAGGGGTACCACTGTCGTTTTTTTTTTTCGGGCCGAATTTTTGAGTTTCGATATCTCAGCTCTGGAAGGGGCTAGAGCCTCCATTTTTGCACTCAGGTCTAAGTCTCATGGCCCTCTATCAGAATTTGGGAAGATTGGAGAAACTTAATTTTTCGCCCAAAAAAAAAAAAACGTAAGGGGTACCACTGTCGTTTTTTTTTTCGGGCCGAATTTTTGAGTTTCGATATCTCAGCTCTGGAAGGGGCTAGAGCCTCCATTTTTGCACTCAGGTCTAAGTCTCATGGCCCTCTATCAGAATTTGGGAAGATTGGAGAAACTTAATTTTTCTCCCAAAAAAAAAACGTAAGGGGTACCACTGTAGTTTTTTTTTCGGGCCGAATTTTTGATTTTTGTTATCTCAGCTCTGGAAGGGGCTAGAGCCTCCATTTTTGCACTCAGGTCTAAGTCTCATGGCCCTCTATCAGAATTTGGGAAGATTGGAGAAACTTAATTTTTCGCCCCAAAAAAAAAAAAACGTAAGGGGTACCACTGTCGTTTTTTTTTTTTCGGGCCGAATTTTTGAGTTTCGATATCTCAGCTCTGGAAGGGGCTAGAGCCTCCATTTTTGCACTCAGGTCTAAGTCTCATGGCCCTCTATCAGAATTTGGGAAGATTGGAGAAACTTAATTTTTCGCCCCAAAAAAAAAAAACGTAAGGGGTACCACTGTCGTTTTTTTTTTCGGGCCGAATTTTTGAGTTTCGATATCTCAGCTCTGGAAGGGGCTAGAGCCTCCATTTTTGCACTCAGGTCTAAGTCTCATGGCCCTCTATCAGAATTTGGGAAGATTGGAGAAACTTAATTTTTCGCCCAAAAAAAAAAAAACGTAAGGGGTACCACTGTCGGTTTTTTTTCGGGCCGAATTTTTGAGTTTCGATATCTCAGCTCTGGAAGGGGCTAGAGCCTACATTTTTGCACTCAGGTCTAAGTCTCATGGCCCTCTATCAGAATTTGGGAAGATTGGAGAAACTTAATTTTTCGCCCCAAAAAACAAAAACGTAAGGGGTACCACTGTCGTTTTTTTTTCGGGCCGAATTTTTTCAGTTTCGATATCTCAGCTCTGGAAGGGGCTAGAGCCTCCATTTTTGCACTCAGGTCTAAGTCTCATGGCCCTCTATCAGAATTTGGGAAGATTGGAGAAACTTAATTTTTCGCCCAAAAAAAAAACGTAAGGGGTACCACTGTCGTTTTTTTTTCGGGCCGAATTTTTGAGTTTCGATATCTCAGCTCTGGAAGGGGCTAGAGCCTCCATTTTTGCACTCAGGTCTAAGTCTCATGGCCCTCTATCAGAATTTGGGAAGATTGGAGAAACTTAATTTTTCGCAGAAAAAAAAAAACGTAAGGGGTACCACTGTCGTTTTTTTTTTCGGGCCGAATTTTTGAGTTTCGATATCTCAGCTCTGGAAGGGGCTAGAGCCTCCATTTTTGCACTCAGGTCTAAGTCTCATGGCCCTCTATCAGAATTTGGGAAGGTTGGAGAAACTTAATTTTTCGCCAAAAAAAAAAAAACGTAAGGGGTACCACTGTCGGTTTTTTTTTCGGGCTGAATTTTTGAGTTTCGATATCTCAGCTCTGGAAGGGGCTAGAGCCTCCATTTTTGCACTCAGGTCTAAGTCTCATGGCCCTCTATCAGAATTTGGGAAGATTGGAGAAACTTAATTTTTCGCAGAAAAAAAAAAACGTAAGGGGTACCACTGTCGTTTTTTTTTTCGGGCCGAATTTTTGAGTTTCGATATCTCAGCTCTGGAAGGGGCTAGAGCCTCCATTTTTGCACTCAGGTCTAAGTCTCATGGCCCTCTATCAGAATTTGGGAAGATTGGAGAAACGTAATTTTTCACCCAAAAAAAAAAAACGTAAGGGGTACCACTGTCGTTTTTTTTTCGGGCCGAATTTTTGAGTTTCGATATCTCAGCTCTGGAAGGGGCTAGAGCCTCCATTTTTGCACTCAGGTCTAAGTCTCATGGCCCTCTATCAGAATTTGGGAAGATTGGAGAAACTTAATTTTTCGCCCAAAAAAAAAAACGTAAGGGGTACCACTGTCGTTTTTTTTTCGGGCCGAATTTTTGAGTTTCGATATCTCAGCTCTGGAAGGGGCTAGAGCCTCCATTTTTGCACTCAGGTCTAAGTCTCATGGCCCTCTATCAGAATTTGGGAAGATTGGAAAAACTTAATTTTTCGCCCAAAAAAAAAAACGTAAGGGGTACCACTGTCGTTTTTTTTTCGGGCCGAATTTTTGAGTTTCGATATCTCAGCTCTGGAAGGGGCTAGAGCCTACATTTTTGCACTCAGGTCTAAGTCTCATGGCCCTCTATCAGAATTTGGGAAGATTGGAGAAACTTAATTTTTCGCCCCCCAAAAAAAAAACGTAAGGGGTACCACTGTCGTTTTTTTTTTTCGGGCCGAATTTTTGAGTTTCGATATCTCAGCTCTGGAAGGGGCTAGAGCCTCCATTTTTGCACTCAGGTCTAAGTCTCATGGTCCTCTATCAGAATTTGGGAAGATTGGAGAAACTTAATTTTTCGCCCAAAAAAAAAAACGTAAGGGGTACCACTGTCGTTTTTTTTTTCGGGCTGAATTTTTGAGTTTCGATATCTCAGCTCTGGAAGGGGCTAGAGCCTCCATATTTGCACTCAGGTCTAAGTCTCATGGCCCTCTATCAGAATTTGGGAAGATTGGAGAAACTTAATTTTTCGCCCAAAAAAAAAACGTAAGGGGTACCACTGTCGTTTTTTTTTCGGGCTGAATTTTTGAGTTTCGATATCTCAGCTCTGGAAGGGGCTAGAGCCTCCATTTTTGCACTCAGGTCTAAGTCTCATGGCCCTCTATCAGAATTTGGGAAGATTGGAGAAACTTAATTTTTCGCCCAAAAAAAAAAACGTAAGGGGTACCACTGTCGTTTTTTTTTTCGGGCCGAATTTTTGAGTTTCGATATCTCAGCTCTGGAAGGGGCTAGAGCCTCCATTTTTGCACTCAGGTCTAAGTCTCATGGCCCTCTATCAGAATTTGGGAAGATTGGAGAAACTTAATTTTTCGCCCAAAAAAAAACGTAAGGGGTACCACTGTCGTTTTTTTTTCGGGCCGAATTTTTGAGTTTCGATATCTCAGCTCTGGAAGGGGCTAGAGCCTCCATTTTTGCACTCAGGTCTAAGTCTCATGGCCCTCTATCAGAATTTGGGAAGATTGGAGAAACTTAATTTTTCACCCAAAAAAAAAAACGTAAGGGGTACCACTGTCGTTTTTTTTTTCGGGCCGAATTTTTGAGTTTCGATATCTCAGCTCTGGAAGGGGCTAGAGCCTCCATTTTTGCACTCAGGTCTAAGTCTCATGGCCCTCTATCAGAATTTGGGAAGATTGGAGAAACTTAATTTTTCACCCAAAAAAAAAAAACGTAAGGGGTACCACTGTCGTTTTTTTTTTCGGGCCGAATTTTTGAGTTTCGATATCTCAGCTCTGGAAGGGGCTAGAGCCTCCATTTTTGCACTCAGGTCTAAGTCTCATGGCCCTCTATCAGAATTTGGGAAGATTGGAGAAACTTAATTTTTCGCCCAAAAAAAAAAACGTAAGGGGTACCACTGTCGTTTTTTTTTCGGGCTGAATTTTTGAGTTTCGATATCTCAGCTCTGGAAGGGGCTAGAGCCTCCATTTTTGCACTCAGGTCTAAGTCTCATGGCCCTCTATCAGAATTTGGGAAGATTGGAGAAACGTAATTTTTCGCCCAAAAAAACAACGTAAGGGGTACCACTGTCGTTTTTTTTTCGGGCCGAATTTTTGATTTTCGATATCTCAGCTCTGGAAGGGGCTAGAGCCTCCATTTTTGCACTCAGGTCTAAGTCTCATGGCCCTCTATCAGAATTTGGGAAGATTGGAGAAACTTAATTTTTCGCCCCAAAAAAAAAAAACGTAAGGGGTACCACTGTCGTTTTTTTTTCGGGCCGAATTTTTGAGTTTCGATATCTCAGCTCTGAAAGGGGCTAGAGCCTCCATTTTTGCACTCAGGTCTAAGTCTCATGGCCCTCTATCAGAATTTGGGAAGATTGGAGAAACTTAATTTTTTTCGCCCAAAAAAAAAAAACGTAAGGGGTACCACTGTCGTTTTTTTTTTCGGGCCGAATTTTTGAGTTTCGATATCTCAGCTCTGGAAGGGGCTAGAGCCTCCATTTTTGCACTCAGGTCTAAGTCTCATGGCCCTCTATCAGAATTTGGGAAGATTGGAGAAACTTAATTTTTCGCCCAAAAAAAAAAAACGTAAGGGGTACCACTGTCGTTTTTTTTTCGGGCCGAATTTTTGATTTTTGTTATCTCAGCTCTGGAAGGGGCTAGAGCCTCAATTTTTGCACTCAGGTCTAAGTCTCATGGCCCTCTATCAGAATTTGGGAAGATTGGAGAAACTTAATTTTTCGCCCAAATAAAAAAACGTAAGGGGTACCACTGTCGTTTTTTTTTCGGGCCGAATTTTTGAGTTTCGATATCTCAGCTCTGGAAGGGGCTAGAGCCTCCATTTTTGCACTCAGGTCTAAGTCTCATGGCCCTCTATCAGAATTTGGGAAGATTGGAGAAACGTAATTTTTCGCCCAAAAAAAAAAAAGACGTAAGGGGTACCACTGTCGTTTTTTTTTCGGGCCGAATTTTTGAGTTTCGATATCTCAGCTCTGGAAGGGGCTAGAGCCTCCATTTTTGCACTCAGGTCTAAGTCTCATGGCCCTCTAGCAGAATTTGGGAAGATTGGAGAAACTTAATTTTTCGCCCAAAAAAAAAAACGTAAGGGGTACCACTGTCGTTTTTTTTTCGGGCCGAATTTTTGAGTTTCGATATCTCAGCTCTGGAAGGGGCTAGAGCCTCCATTTTTGCACTCAGGTCTAAGTCTCGTGGCCCTCTATCAGAATTTGGGAAGATTGGAGAAACTTAATTTTTCGCCCAAATAAAAAAACGTAAGGGGTACCACTGTTGTTTTTTTTTCGGGCCGAATTTTTGAGTTTCGATATCTCAGCTCTGGAAGGGGCTAGAGCCTCCATTTTTGCACTCAGGTCTAAGTCTCATGGCCCTCTATCAGAATTTGGGAAGATTGGAGAAACTTAATTTTTCGCCCAAAAAAAAAAAACGTAAGGGGTACCACTGTCGTTTTTTTTTCGGGCCGAATTTTTTGATTTTTGTTATCTCAGCTCTGGAAGGGGCTAGAGCCTCCATTTTTGCACTCAGGTCTAAGTCTCATGGCCCTCTATCAGAATTTGGGAAGATTGGAGAAACTTCATTTTTCGCCCAAAAAAAAAAAAACGTAAGGGGTACCACTGTCGTTTTTTTTTCGGGCCGAATTTTTGAGTTTCGATATCTCAGCTCTGGAAGGGGCTAGAGCCTCCATTTTTGCACTCAGGTCTAAGTCTCATGGCCCTCTATCAGAATTTGGGAAGATTGGAGAAACTTAATTTTTCGCCCAAAAAAAAAAAACGGAAGGGGTACCACTGTCGTTTTTTTTTCGGGCAGAATTTTTGATTTTTGTTATCTCAGCTCTGGAAGGGGCTAGAGCCTCCATTTTTGCACTCAGGTCTAAGTCTCATGGCCCTCTATCAGAATTTGAGAAGATTGGAGAAACTTAATTTTTCGCCCAAAAAAAAAAAACGTAAGGGGTACCACTGTCGTTTTTTTTTCAGGCCGAATTTTTGAGTTTCGATATCTCAGCTCTGGAAGGGGCTAGAGCCTCCATTTTTGCACTCAGGTCTAAGTCTCATGGCCCTCTATCAGAATTTGGGAAGATTGGAGAAACGTAATTTTTCGCCCAAAAAAAAAACGTAAGGGGTACCACTGTCGTTTTTTTTTTCGGGCCGAATTTTTGAGTTTCGATATCTCAGCTCTGGAAGGGGCTAGAGCCTCCATTTTTGCACTCAGGTCTAAGTCTCATGGCCCTCTATCAGAATTTGGGAAGATTGGAGAAACTTAATTTTTCGCCCAAAAAAAAAACGTAAGGGGTACCACTGTCGTTTTTTTTTCGGGCCGAATTTTTGAGTTTCGATATCTCAGCTCTGGAAGGGGCTAGAGCCTCCATTTTTGCACTCAGGTCTAAGTCTCATGGCCCTCTATCAGAATTTGGGAAGATTGGAGAAACTTAATTTTTCACCCAAAAAAAAAAAACGTAAGGGGTACCACTGTCGTTTTTTTTTTTTTGGGCCGAATTTTTGAGTTTCGATATCTCAGCTCTGGAAGGGGCTAGAGCCTCCATTTTTGCACTCAGGTCTAAGTCTCATGGCCCTCTATCAGAATTTGGGAAGATTGGAGAAACTTAATTTTTCACCCAAAAAAAAAAAACGTAAGGGGTACCACTGTCGTTTTTTTTTTCGGGCCGAATTTTTGAGTTTCGATATCTCAGCTCTGGAAGGGGCTAGAGCCTCCATTTTTGCACTCAGGTCTAAGTCTCATGGCCCTCTATCAGAATTTGGGAAGATTGGAGAAACTTAATTTTTCGCCCAAAAAAAAAAACGTAAGGGGTACCACTGTCGTTTTTTTTTTCGGGCTGAATTTTTGAGTTTCGATATCTCAGCTCTGGAAGGGGCTAGAGCCTCCATTATTGCACTCAGGTCTAAGTCTCATGGCCCTCTATCAGAATTTGGGAAGATTGGAGAAACGTAATTTTTCGCCAAAAAAACAACGTAAGGGGTACCACTGTCGTTTTTTTTTTCGGGCCGAATTTTTGAGTTTCGATATCTCAGCTCTGGAAGGGGCTAGAGCCTCCATTTTTGCACTCAGGTCTAAGTCTCATGGCCCTCTATCAGAATTTGGGAAGATTGGAGAAACTTAATTTTTCGCCCAAAAAAAAAAACGTAAGGGGTACCACTGTCGTTTTTTTTTCGGGCCGAATTTTTGATTTTTGTTATCTCAGCTCTGGAAGGGGCTAGAGCCTCCATTTTTGCACTCAGGTCTAAGTCTCATGGCCCTCTATCAGAATTTGGGAAGATTGGAGAAACTTCATTTTTCGCCCAAAAAAAAAAAAACGTAAGGGGTACCACTGTCGTTTTTTTTTCGGGCCGAATTTTTGAGTTTCGATATCTCAGCTCTGGAAGGGGCTAGAGCCTCCATTTTTGCACTCAGGTCTAAGTCTCATGGCCCTCTATCAGAATTTGGGAAGATTGGAGAAACTTAATTTTTCGCCCAAAAAAAAAAAACGTAAGGGGTACCACTGTCGTTTTTTTTTTCGGGCCGAATTTTTGATTTTTGTTATCTCAGCTCTGGAAGGGGCTAGAGCCTCCATTTTTGCACTCAGGTCTAAGTCTCATGGCCCTCTATCAGAATTTGGGAAGACTGGAGAAACTTAATTTTTCGCCCAAAAAAAAAAACGTAAGGGGTACCACTGTCGTTTTTTTTTCGGGCTGAATTTTTGAGTTTCGATATCTCAGCTCTGGAAGGGGCTAGAGCCTCCATTTTTGCACTCAGGTCTAAGTCTCATGGCCCTCTATCAGAATTTGGGAAGATTGGAGAAACGTAATTTTTCGCCCAAAAAAACAACGTAAGGGGTACCACTGTCGTTTTTTTTTCGGGCCGAATTTTTGAGTTTCGATATCTCAGCTCTGGAAGGGGCTAGAGCCTCCATTTCTGCACTCAGGTCTAAGTCTCATGGCCCTCTATCAGAATTTGGGAAGATTGGAGAAACTTAATTTTTCGCCCAAAAAAAAAAAACGTAAGGGGTACCACTGTAGTTTTTTTTTCGGGCCGAATTTTTGAGTTTCGATATCTCAGCTCTGGAAGGGGCTAGAGCCTCCATTTTTGCACTCAGGTCTAAGTCTCATGGCCCTCTATCAGAATTTGGGAAGATTGGAGAAACTTAATTTTTCGCCCAAAAAAAAAAACGTAAGGGGTACCACTGTCGTTTTTTTTTCGGGCCGAATTTTTGATTTTTGTTATCTCAGCTCTGGAAGGGGCTAGAGCCTCCATTTTTGCACTCAGGTCTAAGTCTCATGGCCCTCTATCAGAATTTGGGAAGATTGGAGAAACTTCATTTTTCGCCCAAAAAAAAAAAACGTAAGGGGTACCACTGTCGTTTTTTTTTTCGGGCCGAATTTTTGAGTTTCGATATCTCAGCTCTGGAAGGGGCTAGAGCCTCCATTTTTGCACTCAGGTCTAAGTCTCATGGCCCTCTATCAGAATTTGGGAAGATTGGAGAAACTTAATTTTTCGCCCAAAAAAAAAAAAACGTAAGGGGTACCACTGTCGTTTTTTTTTTTCGGGCCGAATTTTTGATTTTTGTTATCTCAGCTCTGGAAGGGGCTAGAGCCTCCATTTTTGCACTCAGGTCTAAGTCTCATGGCCCTCTATCAGAATTTGGGAAGATTGGAGAAACTTAATTTTTCGCCCAAAAAAAAAAACGTAAGGGGTACCACTGTCGTTTTTTTTTCAGGCCGAATTTTTGAGTTTCGATATCTCAGCTCTGGAAGGGGCTAGAGCCTCCATTTTTGCACTCAGGTCTAAGTCTCATGGCCCTCTATCAGAATTTGGGAAGATTGGAGAAACTTAATTTTTCGCCCAAAAAAAAACGTAAGGGGTACCACTGTCGTTTTTTTTTCGGGCCGAATTTTTTGAGTTTCGATATCTCAGCTCTGGAAGGGGCTAGAGCCTCCATTTTTGCACTCAGGTCTAAGTCTCATGGCCCTCTAGCAGAATTTGGGAAGATTGGAGAAACTTAATTTTTCGCCCAAAAAAAAAAAACGTAAGGGGTACCACTGTAGTTTTTTTTTCGGGCCGAATTTTTGAGTTTCGATATCTCAGCTCTGGAAGGGGCTAGAGCCTCCAATTTTGCACTCAGGTCTAAGTCTCATGGCCCTCTATCAGAATTTGGGAAGATTGGAGAAACTTAATTTTTCGCCCAAAAAAAAAAACGTAAGGGGTACCACTGTCGTTTTTTTTTCGGGCCGAATTTTTGATTTTTGTTATCTCAGCTCTGGAAGGGGCTAGAGCCTCCATTTTTGCACTCAGGTCTAAGTCTCATGGCCCTCTATCAGAATTTGGGAAGATTGGAGAAACTTAATTTTTCGCCCAAATAAAAAAACGTAAGGGGTACCACTGTCGTTTTTTTTTCGGGCCGAATTTTTGAGTTTCGATATCTCAGCTCTGGAAGGGGCTAGAGCCTCCATTTTTTGCACTCAGGTCTAAGTCTCATGGCCCTCTATCAGAATTTGGGAAGATTGGAGAAACTTAATTTTTCGCCCCAAAAAAAAAACGTAAGGGGTACCACTGTCGTTTTTTTTTCGGGCCGAATTTTTGAGTTTCGATATCTCAGCTCTGGAAGGGGCTAGAGCCTCCATTTTTGCACTCAGGTCTAAGTCTCATGGCCCTCTAGCAGAATTTGGGAAGATTGGAGAAACTTAATTTTTCGCCCCAAAAAAAAAAAACGTAAGGGGTACCACTGTAGTTTTTTTTTCGGGCCGAATTTTTGAGTTTCGATATCTCAGCTCTGGAAGGGGCTAGAGCCTCAATTTTTGCACTCAGGTCTAAGTCTCATGGCCCTCTATCAGAATTTGGGAAGATTGGAGAAACTTAATTTTTCGCCCAAAAAAAAAAAACGTAAGGGGTACCACTGTCGTTTTTTTTTCGGGCCGAATTTTTGATTTTTGTTATCTCAGCTCTGGAAGGGGCTAGAGCCTCCATTTTTGCACTCAGGTCTAAGTCTCATGGCCCTCTATCAGAATTTGGGAAGATTGGAGAAACTTAATTTTTCGCCCAAAAAAAAAAAACGTAAGGGGTACCACTGTCGTTTTTTTTTCGGGCCGAATTTTTGAGTTTCGATATCTCAGCTCTGGAAGGGGCTAGAGCCTCCATTTTTGCACTCAGGTCTAAGTCTCATGGCCCTCTATCAGAATTTGGGAAGATTGGAGAAACTTAATTTTTCGCCCAAAAAAAAAAAACGTAAGGGGTACCACTGTCGTTTTTTTTTCGGGCCGAATTTTTGATTTTTGTTATCTCAGCTCTGGAAGGGGCTAGAGCCTCCATTTTTGTACTCAGGTCTAAGTCTCATGGCCCTCTATCAGAATTTGGGAAGATTGGAGAAACTTAATTTTTCGCCCAAAAAAAAAAACGTAAGGGGTACCACTGTCGTTTTTTTTTTCGGGCCGAATTTTTGAGTTTCGATATCTCAGCTCTGGAAGGGGCTAGAGCCTCCATTTTTGCACTCAGGTCTAAGTCTCATGGCCCTCTATCAGAATTTGGGAAGATTGGAGAAACTTAATTTTTCGCCCAAAAAAAAAACGTAAGGGGTACCACTGTCGTTTTTTTTTTCGGGCCGAATTTTTGAGTTTCGATATCTCAGCTCTGGAAGGGGCTAGAGCCTCCATTTTTGCACTCAGGTCTAAGCCTCATGGCCCTCTATCAGAATTTGGGAAGATTGGAGAAACTTAATTTTTCACCCAAAAAAAAAAAACGTAAGGGGTACCACTGTCGTTTTTTTTTTCGGGCCGAATTTTTGAGTTTCGATATCTCAGCTCTGGAAGGGGCTAGAGCCTCCATTTTTGCACTCAGGTCTAAGTCTCATGGCCCTCTATCAGAATTTGGGAAGATTGGAGAAACTTAATTTTTCGCCCAAAAAAAAAACGTAAGGGGTACCACTGTCGTTTTTTTTTCGGGCTGAATTTTTGAGTTTCGATATCTCAGCTCTGGAAGGGGCTAGAGCCTCCATTTTTGCACTCAGGTCTAAGTCTCATGGCCCTCTATCAGAATTTGGGAAGATTGGAGAAACGTAATTTTTCGCCCAAAAAAAAAACGTAAGGGGTACCACTGTCGTTTTTTTTTCGGGCCGAATTTTTGAGTTTTGATATCTCAGCTCTGGAAGGGGCTAGAGCCTCCATTTTTGCACTCAGGTCTAAGTCTCATGGCCCTCTAGCAGAATTTGGGAAGATTGGAGAAACTTAATTTTTCGCCCAAAAAAAAAAAACGTAAGGGGTACCACTGTAGTTTTTTTTTCGGGCCGAATTTTTGAGTTTCGATATCTCAGCTCTGGAAGGGGCTAGAGCCTCCATTTTTGCACTCAGGTCTAAGTCTCATGGCCCTCTATCAGAATTTGGGAAGATTGGAGAAACTTAATTTTTCGCCCAAAAAAAAAAACGTAAGGGGTACCACTGTCGTTTTTTTTTTCGGGCCGAATTTTTGATTTTTGTTATCTCAGCTCTGGAAGGGGCTAGAGCCTCCATTTTTGCACTCAGGTCTAAGTCTCATGGCCCTCTATCAGAATTTGGGAAGATTGGAGAAACTTAATTTTTCGCCCAAAAAAAAAAAACGTAAGGGGTACCACTGTCGTTTTTTTTTCGGGCCGAATTTTTGAGTTTCGATATCTCAGCTCTGGAAGGGGCTAGAGCCTCCATTTTTGCACTCAGGTCTAAGTCTCATGGCCCTCTATCAGAATTTGGGAAGATTGGAGAAACTTAATTTTTCGCCCAAAAAAAAAAAACGTAAGGGGTACCACTGTCGTTTTTTTTTCGGGCCGAATTTTTGATTTTTGTTATCTCAGCTCTGGAAGGGGCTAGAGCCTCCATTTTTGCACTCAGGTCTAAGTCTCATGGCCCTCTATCAGAATTTGGGAAGATTGGAGAAACTTAATTTTTCGCCCAAAAAAAAAAAACGTAAGGGGTACCACTGTCGTTTTTTTTTCGGGCCGAATTTTTGAGTTTCGATATCTCAGCTCTGGAAGGGGCTAGAGCCTCCATTTTTGCACTCAGGTCTAAGTCTCATGGCCCTCTATCAGAATTTGGGAAGATTGGAGAAACTTAATTTTTCGCCCAAAAAAAAAACGTAAGGGGTACCACTGTCGTTTTTTTTTCGGGCCGAATTTTTGAGTTTCGATATCTCAGCTCTGGAAGGGGCTAGAGCCTCAATTTTTGCACTCAGGTCTAAGTCTCATGGCCCTCTATCAGAATTTGGAAAGATTGGAGAAACTTAATTTTTCGCCCAAAAAAAAAACGTAAGGGGTACCACTGTCGTTTTTTTTTCGGGCCGAATTGTTGAGTTTCGATATCTCAGCTCTGGAAGGGGCTAGAGCCTCCATTTTTGCACTCAGGTCTAAGTCTCATGGCCCTCTATCAGAATTTGGGAAGATTGGAGAAACTTAATTTTTCGCCCAAAAAAAAAAAACGTAAGGGGTACCACTGTCGTTTTTTTTTCGGGCCGAATTTTTGAGTTTCGATATCTCAGCTCTGGAAGGGGCTAGAGCCTCCATTTTTGCACTCAGGTCTAAGTCTCATGGCCCTCTATCAGAATTTGGGAAGATTGGAGAAACTTAATTTTTCGCCCAAAAAAAAAAAACGTAAGGGGTACCACTGTCGTTTTTTTTTCGGGCCGAATTTTTGATTTTTGTTATCTCAGCTCTGGAAGGGGCTAGAGCCTCCATTTTTGCACTCAGGTCTAAGTCTCATGGCCCTCTATCAGAATTTGGGAAGATTGGAGAAACTTAATTTTTCGCCCAAAAAAAAAAAACGTAAGGGGTACCACTGTCGTTTTTTTTTCGGGCCGAATTTTTGAGTTTCGATATCTCAGCTCTGGAAGGGGCTAGAGCCTCCATTTTTGCACTCAGGTCTAAGTCTCATGGCCCTCTAGCAGAATTTGGGAAGATTGGAGAAACTTAATTTTTCGCCCAAAAAAAAAACGTAAGGGGTACCACTGTCGTTTTTTTTTCGGGCCGAATTTTTGAGTTTCGATATCTCAGCTCTGGAAGGGGCTAGAGCCTCCATTTTTGCACTCAGGTCTAAGTCTCATGGCCCTCTATCAGAATTTGGAAAGATTGGAGAAACTTAATTTTTCGCCCAAAAAAAAAAAACGTAAGGGGTACCACTGTCGTTTTTTTTTCGGGCCGAATTTTTGAGTTTCGATATCTCAGCTCTGGAAGGGGCTAGAGCCTCCATTTTTGCACTCAGGTCTAAGTCTCATGGCCCTCTATCAGAATTTGGGAAGATTGGAGAAACTTAATTTTTCACCCAAAAAAAAAAACGTAAGGGGTACCACTGTCGTTTTTTTTTTCGGGCCGAATTTTTGAGTTTCGATATCTCAGCTCTGGAAGGGGCTAGAGCCTCCATTTTTGCACTCAGGTCTAAGTCTCATGGCCCTCTATCAGAATTTGGGAAGATTGGAGAAACTTAATTTTTCGCCCAAAAAAAAAAACGTAAGGGGTACCACTGTCGTTTTTTTTTCGGGCTGAATTTTTGAGTTTCGATATCTCAGCTCTGGAAGGGGCTAGAGCCTCCATTTTTGCACTCAGGTCTAAGTCTCATGGCCCTCTATCAGAATTTGGGAAGATTGGAGAAACTTAATTTTTCGCCCAAAAAAAAAACGTAAGGGGTACCACTGTCGTTTTTTTTTCGGGCTGAATTTTTGAGTTTCGATATCTCAGCTCTGGAAGGGGCTAGAGCCTCCATTTTTGCACTCAGGTCTAAGTCTCATGGCCCTCTATCAGAATTTGGGAAGATTGGAGAAACTTAATTTTTCGCCCAAAAAAAAAAACGTAAGGGGTACCACTGTCGTTTTTTTTTTCGGGCCGAATTTTTGAGTTTCGATATCTCAGCTCTGGAAGGGGCTAGAGCCTCCATTTTTGCACTCAGGTCTAAGTCTCATGGCCCTCTATCAGAATTTGGGAAGATTGGAGAAACTTAATTTTTCGCCCAAAAAAAAAAAACGTAAGGGGTACCACTGTCGTTTTTTTTTCGGGCCGAATTTTTGAGTTTCGATATCTCAGCTCTGGAAGGGGCTAGAGCCTCCATTTTTGCACTCAGGTCTAAGTCTCATGGCCCTCTATCAGAATTTGGGAAGATTGGAGAAACTTAATTTTTCGCCCAAATAAAAAAACGTAAGGGGTACCACTGTCGTTTTTTTTTCTGGCCGAATTTTTGAGTTTCGATATCTCAGCTCTGGAAGGGGCTAGAGCCTCCATTTTTGCACTCAGGTCTAAGTCTCATGGCCTTCTATCAGAATTTGGGAAGATTGGAGAAACTTAATTTTTCGCCCAAAAAAAAACCGTAAGGGGTACCACTGTCGTTTTTTTTTCGGGCCGAATTTTTGATTTTTGTTATCTCAGCTCTGGAAGGGGCTAGAGCCTCCATTTTTGCACTCAGGTCTAAGTCTCATGGCCCTCTATCAGAATTTGGGAAGATTGGAAAAACTTAATTTTTCGCCCAAAAAAAAAAAACGTAAGGGGTACCACTGTCGTTTTTTTTTCGGGCCGAATTTTTGATTTTTGTTATCTCAGCTCTGGAAGGGGCTAGAGCCTCCATTTTTGCACTCAGGTCTAAGTCTCATGGCCCTCTATCAGAATTTGGGAAGATTGGAGAAACTTAATTTTTCGCCCAAAAAAAAAAACGTAAGGGGTACCACTGTCGTTTTTTTTTCGGGCCGAATTTTTGAGTTTCGATATCTCAGCTCTGGAAGGGGCTAGAGCCTCCATTTTTGCACTCAGGTCTAAGTCTCATGGCCCTCTATCAGAATTTGGGAAGATTGGAGAAACTTAATTTTTCGCCCCAAAAAAAAAACGTAAGGGGTACCACTGTCGTTTTTTTTTTTTCGGGCCGAATTTTTGAGTTTCGATATCTCAGCTCTGGAAGGGGCTAGAGCCTCCATTTTTGCACTCAGGTCTAAGTCTCATGGCCCTCTATCAGAATTTGGGAAGATTGGAGAAACTTAATTTTTCGCCCAAAAAAAAAAAAAACCGTAAGGGGTACCACTGTCGTTTTTTTTTCGGGCCGAATTTTTGAGTTTCGATATCTCAGCTCTGGAAGAGGCTAGAGCCTCCATTTTTGCACTCAGGTCTAAGTCTCATGGCCCTCTATCAGAATTTGGGAAGATTGGAGAAACTTAATTTTTCGCCCAAAAAAAAAAAACGTAAGGGGTACCACTGTCGTTTTTTTTTCGGGCCGAATTTTTGATTTTTGTTATCTCAGCTCTGGAAGGGGCTAGAGCCTCCATTTTTGCACTCAGGTCTAAGTCTCATGGCCCTCTATCAGAATTTGGGAAGATTGGAGAAACTTAATTTTTCGCCCAAAAAAAAAAAAACGTAAGGGGTACCACTGTCGTTTTTTTTTCGGGCCGAATTTTTGAGTTTCGATATCTCAGCTCTGGAAGGGGCTAGAGCCTCCATTTTTGCACTCAGGTCTAAGTCTCATGGCCCTCTATCAGAATTTGGGAAGATTGGAGAAACTTAATTTTTCGCCCAAAAAAAAAAAACGTAAGGGGTACCACTGTCGTTTTTTTTTCGGGCCGAATTTTTGATTTTTGTTATCTCAGCTCTGGAAGGGGCTAGAGCCTCCATTTTTGCACTCAGGTCTAAGTCTCATGGCCCTCTATCAGAATTTGGGAAGATTGGAGAAACTTAATTTTTCGCCCAAAAAAAAAAAACGTAAGGGGTACCACTGTCGTTTTTTTTTCGGGCCCAATTTTTGAGTTTCGATATCTCAGCTCTGGAAGGGGCTAGAGCCTCCATTTTTGCACTCAGGTCTAAGTCTCATGGCCCTCTATCAGAATTTGGGAAGATTGGAGAAACTTAATTTTTCGCCCAAAAAAAAAACGTAAGGGGTACCACTGTCGTTTTTTTTTCGGGCCGAATTTTTGAGTTTCGATATCTCAGCTCTGGAAGGGGCTAGAGCCTCCATTTTTGCACTCAGGTCTAAGTCTCATGGCCCTCTATCAGAATCTGGAAAGATTGGAGAAACTTAATTTTTCGCCCAAAAAAAAAACGTAAGGGGTACCACTGTCGTTTTTTTTTCGGGCCGAATTTTTGAGTTTCGATATCTCAGCTCTGGAAGGGGCTAGAGCCTCCATTTTTGCACTCAGGTCTAAGTCTCATGGCCCTCTATCAGAATTTGGGAAGATTGGAGAAACTTAATTTTTCACCCAAAAAAAAAAAAACGTAAGGGGTACCACTGTCGTTTTTTTTTTCGGGCCGAATTTTTGAGTGCCGATATCTCAGCTCTGGAAGGGGCTAGAGCCTCCATTTTTGCACTCAGGTCTAAGTCTCATGGCCCTCTATCAGAATTTGGGAAGATTGGAGAAACTTAATTTTTCGCCCAAAAAAAAAAACGTAAGGGGTACCACTGTCGTTTTTTTTTCGGGCTGAATTTTTGAGTTTCGATATCTCAGCTCTGGAAGGGGCTAGAGCCTCCATTTTTGCACCCAGGTCTAAGTCTCATGGCCCTCTATCAGAATTTGGGAAGATTGGAGAAACGTAATTTTTCGCCCAAAAAAAAAACGTAAGGGGTACCACTGTCGTTTTTTTTTCGGGCCGAATTTTTGAGTTTCGATATCTCAGCTCTGGAAGGGGCTAGAGCCTCCATTTTTGCACTCAGGTCTAAGTCTCATGGCCCTCTATCAGAATTTGGGAAGATTGGAGAAACTTAATTTTTCGCCCAAAAAAAAAAACGTAAGGGGTACCACTGTCGTTTTTTTTTTCGGGCCGAATTTTTGAGTTTCGATATCTCAGCTCTGGAAGGGGCTAGAGCCTCCATTTTTGCACTCAGGTCTAAGTCTCATGGCCCTCTATCAGAATTTGGGAAGATTGGAGAAACTTAATTTTTCGCCCAAAAAAAAAAAAACGTAAGGGGTACCACTGTCGTTTTTTTTTCGGGCCGAATTTTTGAGTTTCGATATCTCAGCTCTGGAAGGGGCTAGAGCCTCCATTTTTGCACTCAGGTCTAAGTCTCATGGCCCTCTATCAGAATTTGGGAAGATTGGAGAAACTTAATTTTTCGCCCAAATAAAAAAACGTAAGGGGTACCACTGTCGTTTTTTTTTCGGGCCGAATTTTTGAGTTTCGATATCTCAGCTCTGGAAGGGGCTAGAGCCTCCATTTTTGCACTCAGGTCTAAGTCTCATGGCCTTCTATCAGAATTTGGGAAGATTGGAGAAACTTAATTTTTCGCCCAAAAAAAAAAACGTAAGGGGTACCACTGTCGTTTTTTTTTCGGGCCGAATTTTTGAGTTTCGATATCTCAGCTCTGGAAGGGGCTAGAGCCTCCATTTTTGCACTCAGGTCTAAGTCTCATGGCCCTCTATCAGAATTTGGGAAGATTGGAGAAACTTAATTTTTCGCCCAAAAAAAAAACGTAAGGGGTACCACTGTCGTTTTTTTTTCGGGCCGAATTTTTGAGTTTCGATATCTCAGCTCTGGAAGGGGCTAGAGCCTCCATTTCTGCACTCAGGTCTAAGTCTCATGGCCCTCTATCAGAATTTGGGAAGATTGGAGAAACTTAATTTTTCGCCCAAAAAAAAAAAACGTAAGGGGTACCACTGTCGTTTTTTTTTCGGGCCGAATTTTTGAGTTTCGATATCTCAGCTCTGGAAGGGGCTAGAGCCTCCATTTTTGCACTCAGGTCTAAGTCTCATGGCCCTCTATCAGAATATGGGAAGATTGGAGAAACTTAATTTTTCGCCCCAAAAAAAAAACGTAAGGGGTACCACTGTCGGTTTTTTTTCGGGCCGAATTTTTGATTTTTGTTATCTCAGCTCTGGAAGGGGCTAGAGCCTCCATTTTTGCACTCAGGTCTAAGTCTCATGGCCCTCTATCAGAATTTGGGAAGATTGGAGAAACTTAATTTTTCGCCCAAATAAAAAACGTAAGGGGTACCACTGTCGTTTTTTTTTCGGGCCGAATTTTTGAGTTTCGATATCTCAGCTCTGGAAGGGGCTAGAGCCTCCATTTTTGCACTCAGGTCTAAGTCTCATGGCCCTCTATCAGAATTTGGGAAGATTGGAGAAACTTAATTTTTCGCCCAAAAAAAAAAAACGTAAGGGGTACCACTGTCGTTTTTTTTTCGGGCCGAATTTTTGAGTTTCGATATCTCAGCTCTGGAAGGGGCTAGAGCCTCCATTTTTGCACTCAGGTCTAAGTCTCATGGCCCTCTATCAGAATTTGGGAAGATTGGAGAAACTTAATTTTTCGCCCCAAAAAAAAAACGTAAGGGGTACCACTGTCGTTTTTTTTTTTCGGGCCGAATTTTTGAGTTTCGATATCTCAGCTCTGGAAGGGGCTAGAGCCTCCATTTTTGCACTCAGGTCTAAGTCTCATGGCCCTCTATCAGAATTTGGGAAGATTGGAGAAACTTAATTTTTCGCCCAAAAAAAAAAAAAACGTAAGGGGTACCACTGTCGTTTTTTTTTTCGGGCCGAATTTTTGAGTTTCGATATCTCAGCTCTGGAAGGGGCTAGAGCCTCCATTTTTGCACTCAGGTCTAAGTCTCATGGCCCTCTATCAGAATTTGGGAAGATTGGAGAAACTTAATTTTTCGCCCAAAAAAAAAAACGTAAGGGGTACCACTGTCGTTTTTTTTTCGGGCCGAATTTTTGATTTTTGTTATCTCAGCTCTGGAAGGGGCTAGAGCCTCCATTTTTGCACTCAGGTCTAAGTCTCATGGCCCTCTATCAGAATTTGGGAAGATTGGAGAAACTTAATTTTTCGCCCAAATAAAAAAACGTAAGGGGTACCACTGTCGTTTTTTTTTCGGGCCGAATTTTTGAGTTTCGATATCTCAGCTCTGGAAGGGGCTAGAGCCTCCATTTTTTGCACTCAGGTCTAAGTCTCATGGCCCTCTATCAGAATTTGGGAAGATTGGAGAAACTTAATTTTTCGCCCAAAAAAAAAACGTAAGGGGTACCACTGTCGTTTTTTTTTCGGGCCGAATTTTTGAGTTTCGATATCTCAGCTCTGGAAGGGGCTAGAGCCTCCATTTTTGCACTCAGGTCTAAGTCTCATGGCCCTCTATCAGAATTTGGGAAGATTGGAGAAACTTAATTTTTCGCCCAAAAAAAAAAAACGTAAGGGGTACCACTGTCGTTTTTTTTTCGGGCCGAATTTTTGATTTTTGTTATCTCAGCTCTGGAAGGGGCTAGAGCCTCCATTTTTGCACTCAGGTCTAAGTCTCATGGCCCTCTATCAGAATTTGGGAAGATTGGAGAAACTTAATTTTTCGCCCAAAAAAAAAAAAACGTAAGGGGTACCACTGTCGTTTTTTTTTTCGGGCCGAATTTTTGAGTTTCGATATCTCAGCTCTGGAAGGGGCTAGAGCCTCCATTTTTGCACTCAGGTCTAAGTCTCATGGCCCTCTATCAGAATTTGGGAAGATTGGAGAAACTTAATTTTTCGCCCAAAAAAAAAACGTAAGGGGTACCACTGTCGTTTTTTTTTCGGGCCGAATTTTTGAGTTTCGATATCTCAGCTCTGGAAGGGGCTAGAGCCTCCATTTTTGCACTCAGGTCTAAGTCTCATGGCCCTCTATCAGAATTTGGAAAGATTGGAGAAACTTAATTTTTCGCCGAAAAAAAAAACGTAAGGGGTACCACTGTCGTTTTTTTTTCGGGCCGAATTTTTGAGTTTCGATATCTCAGCTCTGGAAGGGGCTAGAGCCTCCATTTTTGCACTCAGGTCTAAGTCTCATGGCCCTCTATCAGAATTTGGGAAGATTGGAGAAACTTAATTTTTCACCCAAAAAAAAAAAACGTAAGGGGTACCACTGTCGTTTTTTTTTTCGGGCCGAATTTTTGAGTTTCGATATCTCAGCTCTGGAAGGGGCTAGAGCCTCCATTTTTGCACTCAGGTCTAAGTCTCATGGCCCTCTATCAGAATTTGGGAAGATTGGAGAAACTTAATTTTTCGCCCAAAAAAAAAAACGTAAGGGGTACCACTGTCGTTTTTTTTTCGGGCTGAATTTTTGAGTTTCGATATCTCAGCTCTGGAAGGGGCTAGAGCCTCCATTTTTGCACTCAGGTCTAAGTCTCATGGCCCTCTATCAGAATTTGGGAAGATTGGAGAAACGTAATTTTTCGCCCAAAAAAAAAACGTAAGGGGTACCACTGTCGTTTTTTTTTCGGGCCGAATTTTTGAGTTTCGATATCTCAGCTCTGGAAGGGGCTAGAGCCTCCATTTTTGCACTCAGGTCTAAGTCTCATGGCCCTCTATCAGAATTTGGGAAGATTGGAGAAACTTAATTTTTCGCCCAAAAAAAAAAACGTAAGGGGTACCACTGTCGTTTTTTTTTCGGGCCGAATTTTTGAGTTTCGATATCTCAGCTCTGGAAGGGGCTAGAGCCTCCATTTTTGCACTCAGGTCTAAGTCTCATGGCCCTCTATCAGAATTTGGGAAGATTGGAGAAACTTAATTTTTCGCCCAAAAAAAAAAAACGTAAGGGGTACCACTGTCGTTTTTTTTTCGGGCCGAATTTTTGAGTTTCGATATCTCAGCTCTGGAAGGGGCTAGAGCCTCCATTTTTGCACTCAGGTCTAAGTCTCATGGCCCTCTATCAGAATTTGGGAAGATTGGAGAAACTTAATTTTTCGCCCAAATAAAAAAACGTAAGGGGTACCACTGTCGTTTTTTTTTCGGGCCGAATTTTTGAGTTTCGATATCTCAGCTCTGGAAGGGGCTAGAGCCTCCATTTTTGCACTCAGGTCTAAGTCTCATGGCCTTCTATCAGAATTTGGGAAGATTGGAGAAACTTAATTTTTCGCCCAAAAAAAAAAACGTAAGGGGTACCACTGTCGTTTTTTTTTCGGGCCGAATTTTTGAGTTTCGATATCTCAGCTCTGGAAGGGGCTAGAGCCTCCATTTTTGCACTCAGGTCTAAGTCTCATGGCCCTCTATCAGAATTTGGGAAGATTGGAGAAACTTAATTTTTCGCCCAAAAAAAAAAAAACGTAAGGGGTACCACTGTCGTTTTTTTTTTCGGGCCGAATTTTTGAGTTTCGATATCTCAGCTCTGGAAGGGGCTAGAGCCTCCATTTTTGCACTCAGGTCTAAGTCTCATGGCCCTCTATCAGAATTTGGGAAGATTGGAGAAACTTAATTTTTCGCCCAAAAAAAAAAAACGTAAGGGGTACCACTGTCGTTTTTTTTTCGGGCCGAATTTTTGATTTTTGTTATCTCAGCTCTGGAAGGGGCTAGAGCCTCCATTTTTGCACTCAGGTCTAAGTCTCATGGCCCTCTATCAGAATTTGGGAAGATTGGAGAAACTTAATTTTTCGCCCAAAAAAAAAAAACGTAAGGGGTACCACTGTCGTTTTTTTTTCGGGCCGAATTTTTGAGTTTCGATATCTCAGCTCTGGAAGGGGCTAGAGCCTCCATTTTTGCACTCAGGTCTAAGTCTCATGGCCCTCTATCAGAATTTGGGAAGATTGGAGAAACTTAATTTTTCGCCCAAAAAAAAAACGTAAGGGGTACCACTGTCGTTTTTTTTTTCGGGCCGAATTTTTGAGTTTCGATATCTCAGCTCTGGAAGGGGCTAGAGCCTCCATTTTTGCACTCAGGTCTAAGTCTCATGGCCCTCTATCAGAATTTGGGAAGATTGGAGAAACTTAATTTTTCACCCAAAAAAAAAAAAACGTAAGGGGTACCACTGTCGTTTTTTTTTTCGGGCCGAATTTTTGAGTTTCGATATCTCAGCTCTGGAAGGGGCTAGAGCCTCCATTTTTGCACTCAGGTCTAAGTCTCATGGCCCTCTATCAGAATTTGGGAAGATTGGAGAAACTTAATTTTTCGCCCAAAAAAAAAAACGTAAGGGGTACCACTGTCGTTTTTTTTTCGGGCTGAATTTTTGAGTTTCGATATCTCAGCTCTGGAAGGGGCTAGAGCCTCCATTTTTGCACTCAGGTCTAAGTCTCATGGCCCTCTATCAGAATTTGGGAAGATTGGAGAAACTTAATTTTTCGCCCAAATAAAAAAACGTAAGGGGTACCACTGTCGTTTTTTTTTCGGGCCGAATTTTTGAGTTTCGATATCTCAGCTCTGGAAGGGGCTAGAGCCTCCATTTTTGCACTCAGGTCTAAGTCTCATGGCCTTCTATCAGAATTTGGGAAGATTGGAGAAACTTAATTTTTCGCCCAAAAAAAAAACGTAAGGGGTACCACTGTCGTTTTTTTTTCGGGCCGAATTTTTGATTTTTGTTATCTCAGCTCTGGAAGGGGCTAGAGCCTCCATTTTTGCACTCAGGTCTAAGTCTCATGGCCCTCTATCAGAATTTGGGAAGATTGGAGAAACTTAATTTTTCGCCCAAAAAAAAAAAAACGTAAGGGGTACCACTGTCGTTTTTTTTTCGGGCCGAATTTTTGATTTTTGTTATCTCAGCTCTGGAAGGGGCTAGAGCCTCCATTTTTGCACTCAGGTCTAAGTCTCATGGCCCTCTATCAGAATTTGGGAAGATTGGAGAAACTTAATTTTTCGCCAAAAAAAAAAAAAAAAACGTAAGGGGTACCACTGTCGTTTTTTTTTTCGGGCCGAATTTTTGAGTTTCGATATCTCAGCTCTGGAAGGGGCTAGAGCCTCCATTTTTGCACTCAGGTCTAAGTCTCATGGCCCTCTATCAGAATTTGGGAAGATTGGAGAAACTTAATTTTTCGCCCAAAAAAAAAAACGTAAGGGGTACCACTGTCGTTTTTTTTTTCGGGCCGAATTTTTGATTTTTGTTATCTCAGCTCTGGAAGGGGCTAGAGCCTCCATTTTTGCACTCAGGTCTAAGTCTCATGGCCCTCTATCAGAATTTGGGAAGATTGGAGAAACTTAATTTTTCGCCCAAATAAAAAAACGTAAGGGGTACCACTGTCGTTTTTTTTTCGGGCCGAATTTTTGAGTTTCGATATCTCAGCTCTGGAAGGGGCTAGAGCCTCCATTTTTTGCACTCAGGTCTAAGTCTCATGGCCCTCTATCAGAATTTGGGAAGATTGGAGAAACTTAATTTTTCGCCCAAAAAAAAAACGTAAGGGGTACCACTGTCGTTTTTTTTTCGGGCCGAATTTTTGAGTTTCGATATCTCAGCTCTGGAAGGGGCTAGAGCCTCCATTTTTGCACTCAGGTCTAAGTCTCATGGCCCTCTATCAGAATTTGGGAAGATTGGAGAAACTTAATTTTTCGCCCAAAAAAAAAACGTAAGGGGTACCACTGTCGTTTTTTTTTCGGGCCGAATTTTTGAGTTTCGATATCTCAGCTCTGGAAGGGGCTAGAGCCTCCATTTCTGCACTCAGGTCTAAGTCTCATGGCCCTCTATCAGAATTTGGGAAGATTGGAGAAACTTAATTTTTCGCCCAAAAAAAAAAAACGTAAGGGGTACCACTGTCGTTTTTTTTTCGGGCCGAATTTTTGAGTTTCGATATCTCAGCTCTGGAATGGGCTAGAGCCTCCATTTTTGCACTCAGGTCTAAGTCTCATGGCCCTCTATCAGAATATGGGAAGATTGGAGAAACTTAATTTTTCGCCCCAAAAAAAAAACGTAAGGGGTACCACTGTCGGTTTTTTTCCGGGCCGAATTTTTGATTTTTGTTATCTCAGCTCTGGAAGGGGCTAGAGCCTCCATTTTTGCACTCAGGTCTAAGTCTCATGGCCCTCTATCAGAATTTGGGAAGATTGGAGAAACTTAATTTTTCGCCCAAATAAAAAAACGTAAGGGGTACCACTGTCGTTTTTTTTTCGGGCCGAATTTTTGAGTTTCGATATCTCAGCTCTGGAAGGGGCTAGAGCCTCCATTTTTGTACTCAGGTCTAAGTCTCATGGCCCTCTATCAGAATTTGGGAAGATTGGAGAAACTTAATTTTTCGCCCAAAAAAAAAACGTAAGGGGTACCACTGTCGTTTTTTTTTCGGGCCGAATTTTTGATTTTTGTTATCTCAGCTCTGGAAGGGGCTAGAGCCTCCATTTTTGCACTCAGGTCTAAGTCTCATGGCCCTCTATCAGAATTTGGGAAGATTGGAGAAACTTAATTTTTCGCCCAAAAAAAAAAAACGTAAGGGGTACCACTGTCGTTTTTTTTTCGGGCCGAATTTTTGAGTTTCGATATCTCAGCTCTGGAAGGGGCTAGAGCCTCCATTTTTGCACTCAGGTCTAAGTCTCATGGCCCTCTATCAGAATTTGGGAAGATTGGAGAAACTTAATTTTTCGCCCAAAAAAAAAAAACGTAAGGGGTACCACTGTCGTTTTTTTTTTTCGGGCCGAATTTTTGATTTTTGTTATCTCAGCTCTGGAAGGGGCTAGAGCCTCCATTTTTGCACTCAGGTCTAAGTCTCATGGCCCTCTATCAGAATTTGGGAAGATTGGAGAAACTTAATTTTTCGCCCAAAAAAAAAAACGTAAGGGGTACCACTGTCGTTTTTTTTTCGGGCCGAATTTTTGATTTTTGTTATCTCAGCTCTGGAAGGGGCTAGAGCCTCCATTTTTGCACTCAGGTCTAAGTCTCATGGCCCTCTATCAGAATTTGGGAAGATTGGAGAAACTTAATTTTTCGCCCAAATAAAAAAACGTAAGGGGTACCACTGTCGTTTTTTTTTCGGGCCGAATTTTTGAGTTTCGATATCTCAGCTCTGGAAGGGGCTAGAGCCTCCATTTTTTGCACTCAGGTCTAAGTCTCATGGCCCTCTATCAGAATTTGGGAAGATTGGAGAAACTTAATTTTTCGCCCAAAAAAAAAACGTAAGGGGTACCACTGTCGTTTTTTTTTCGGGCCGAATTTTTGAGTTTCGATATCTCAGCTCTGGAAGGGGCTAGAGCCTCCGTTTTTGCACTCAGGTCTAAGTCTCATGGCCCTCTATCAGAATTTGGGAAGATTGGAGAAACTTAATTTTTCGCCCAAAAAAAAAACGTAAGGGGTACCACTGTCGTTTTTTTTTCGGGCCGAATTTTTGAGTTTCGATATCTCAGCTCTGGAAGGGGCTAGAGCCTCCATTTCTGCACTCAGGTCTAAGTCTCATGGCCCTCTATCAGAATTTGGGAAGATTGGAGAAACTTAATTTTTCGCCCAAAAAAAAAAAACGTAAGGGGTACCACTGTCGTTTTTTTTTCGGGCCGAATTTTTGAGTTTCGATATCTCAGCTCTGGAAGGGGCTAGAGCCTCCATTTTTGCACTCAGGTCTAAGTCTCATGGCCCTCTATCAGAATATGGGAAGATTGGAGAAACTTAATTTTTCGCCCCAAAAAAAAAACGTAAGGGGTACCACTGTCGGTTTTTTTCCGGGCCGAATTTTTGATTTTTGTTATCTCAGCTCTGGAAGGGGCTAGAGCCTCCATTTTTGCACTCAGGTCTAAGTCTCATGGCCCTCTATCAGAATTTGGGAAGATTGGAGAAACTTAATTTTTCGCCCAAATAAAAAACGTAAGGGGTACCACTGTCGTTTTTTTTTCGGGCCGAATTTTTGAGTTTCGATATCTCAGCTCTGGAAGGGGCTAGAGCCTCCATTTTTGCACTCAGGTCTAAGTCTCATGGCCCTCTATCAGAATTTGGGAAGATTGGAGAAACTTAATTTTTCGCCCAAATAAAAAAACGTAAGGGGTACCACTGTCGTTTTTTTTTCGGGCCGAATTTTTGAGTTTCGATATCTCAGCTCTGGAAGGGGCTAGAGCCTCCATTTTTGCACTCAGGTCTAAGTCTCATGGCCCTCTATCAGAATTTGGGAAGATTGGAGAAACTTAATTTTTCGCCCAAAAAAAAAACGTAAGGGGTACCACTGTCGTTTTTTTTTCGGGCCGAATTTTTGATTTTTGTTATCTCAGCTCTGGAAGGGGCTAGAGCCTCCATTTTTGCACTCAGGGCTAAGTCTCATGGCCCTCTATCAGAATTTGGGAAGATTGGAGAAACTTAATTTTTCGCCCAAAAAAAAAAAACGTAAGGGGTACCACTGTCGTTTTTTTTTCGGGCCGAATTTTTGAGTTTCGATATCTCAGCTCTGGAAGGGGCTAGAGCCTCCATTTTTGCACTCAGGTCTAAGTCTCATGGCCCTCTATCAGAATTTGGGAAGATTGGAGAAACTTAATTTTTCGCCCAAAAAAAAAAAACGTAAGGGGTACCACTGTCGTTTTTTTTTTTCGGGCCGAATTTTTGATTTTTGTTATCTCAGCTCTGGAAGGGGCTAGAGCCTCCATTTTTGCACTCAGGTCTAAGTCTCATGGCCCTCTATCAGAATTTGGGAAGATTGGAGAAACTTAATTTTTCGCCCAAAAAATAAAACGTAAGGGGTACCACTGTCGTTTTTTTTTCGGGCCGAATTTTTGAGTTTCGATATCTCAGCTCTGGAAGGGGCTAGAGCCTCCATTTTTGCACTCAGGTCTAAGTCTCTTGGCCCTCTATCAGAATTTGGGAAGATTGGAGAAACTTAATTTTTCGCCCAAAAAAAAAACGTAAGGGGTACCACTGTCGTTTTTTTTTCGGGCCGAATTTTTGAGTTTCGATATCTCAGCTCTGGAAGGGGCTAGAGCCTCCATTTTTGCACTCAGGTCTAAGTCTCATGGCCCTCTATCAGAATTTGGGAAGATTGGAGAAACTTAATTTTTCGCCCAAAAAAAAAAAAACGTAAGGGGTACCACTGTAGTTTTTTTTTCGGGCCGAATTTTTGAGTTTCGATATCTCAGCTCTGGAAGGGGCTAGAGCCTCCATTTTTGCACTCAGGTCTAAGTCTCATGGCCCTCTATCAGAATTTGGGAAGATTGGAGAAACTTAATTTTTCGCCCAAAAAAAAAAACGTAAGGGGTACCACTGTCGTTTTTTTTTTCGGGCCGAATTTTTGATTTTTGTTATCTCAGCTCTGGAAGGGGATAGAGCCTCCATTTTTGCACTCAGGTCTAAGTCTCATGGCCCTCTATCAGAATTTGGGAAGATTGGAGAAACTTAATTTTTCGCCCAAAAAAAAAAAACGTAAGGGGTACCACTGTCGTTTTTTTTTTCGGGCCGAATTTTTGAGTTTCGATATCTCAGCTCTGGAAGGGGCTAGAGCCTCCATTTTTGCACTCAGGTCTAAGTCTCATGGCCCTCTATCAGAATTTGGGAAGATTGGAGAAACTTAATTTTTCGCCCAAAAAAAAAAAAACGTAAGGGGTACCACTGTCGTTTTTTTTTCGGGCCGAATTTTTGATTTTTGTTATCTCAGCTCTGGAAGGGGCTAGAGCCTCCATTTTTGCACTCAGGTCTAAGTCTCATGGCCCTCTATCAGAATTTGGGAAGATTGGAGAAACTTAATTTTTCGCCCAAAAAAAAAAAACGTAAGGGGTACCACTGTCGTTTTTTTTTTCGGGCCGAATTTTTGAGTTTCGATATCTCAGCTCTGGAAGGGGCTAGAGCCTCCATTTTTGCACTCAGGTCTAAGTCTCATGGCCCTCTATCAGAATTTGGGAAGATTGGAGAAACTTAATTTTTCGCCCAAAAAAAAAACGTAAGGGGTACCACTGTCGTTTTTTTTTTCGGGCCGAATTTTTGAGTTTCGATATCTCAGCTCTGGAAGGGGCTAGAGCCTCCATTTTTGCACTCAGGTCTAAGTCTCATGGCCCTCTATCAGAATTTGGAAAGATTGGAGAAACTTAATTTTTCGCCCAAAAAAAAAACGTAAGGGGTACCACTGTCGTTTTTTTTTCGGGCCGAATTTTTGAGTTTCGATATCTCAGCTCTGGAAGGGGCTAGAGCCTCCATTTTTGCACTGAGGTCTAAGTCTCATGGCCCTCTATCAGAATTTGGGAAGATTGGAGAAACTTAATTTTTCGCCCAAAAAAAAAAACGTAAGGGGTACCACTGTCGTTTTTTTTTTTCGGGCCGAATTTTTGAGTTTCGATATCTCAGCTCTGGAAGGGGCTAGAGCCTCCATTTTTGCACTCAGGTCTAAGTCTCATGGCCCTCTATCAGAATTTGGGAAGATTGGAGAAACTTAATTTTTCGCCCAAATAAAAAAACGTAAGGGGTACCACTGTCGTTTTTTTTTCGGGCCGAATTTTTGAGTTTCGATATCTCAGCTCTGTAAGGGGCTAGAGCCTCCATTTTTGCACTCAGGTCTAAGTCTCATGGCCTTCTATCAGAATTTGGGAAGATTGGAGAAACTTAATTTTTCGCCCAAAAAAAAAACGTAAGGGGTACCACTGTCGTTTTTTTTTCGGGCCGAATTTTTGATTTTTGTTATCTCAGCTCTGGAAGGGGCTAGAGCCTCCATTTTTGCACTCAGGTCTAAGTCTCATGGCCCTCTATCAGAATTTGGGAAGATTGGAGAAACTTAATTTTTCGCCCAAAAAAAAAAACGTAAGGGGTACCACTGTCGTTTTTTTTTCGGGCCGAATTTTTGAGTTTCGATATCTCAGCTCTGGAAGGGGCTAGAGCCTCCATTTTTGCACTCAGGTCTAAGTCTCATGGCCCTCTATCAGAATTTGGGAAGATTGGAGAAACTTAATTTTTCGCCCAAAAAAAAAAAACGTAAGGGGTACCACTGTCGTTTTTTTTTTCGGGCCGAATTTTTGATTTTTGTTATCTCAGCTCTGGAAGGGGCTAGAGCCTCCATTTTTGCACTCAGGTCTAAGTCTCATGGCCCTCTATCAGAATTTGGGAAGATTGGAGAAACTTAATTTTTCGCCCAAAAAAAAAAAACGTAAGGGGTACCACTGTCGTTTTTTTTTCGGGCCGAATTTTTGAGTTTCGATATCTCAGCTCTGGAAGGGGCTAGAGCCTCCATTTTTGCACTCAGGTCTAAGTCTCATGGCCCTCTATCAGAATTTGGGAAGATTGGAGAAACGTAATTTTTCGCCCAAAAAAAAAACGTAAGGGGTACCACTGTCGTTTTTTTTTCGGGCCGAATTTTTGAGTTTCGATATCTCAGCTCTGGAAGGGGCTAGAGCCTCCATTTTTGCACTCAGGTCTAAGTCTCATGGCCCTCTATCAGAATTTGGGAAGATTGGAGAAACTTAATTTTTCGCCCAAAAAAAAAACGTAAGGGGTACCACTGTCGTTTTTTTTTCGGGCCGAATTTTTGAGTTTCGATATCTCAGCTCTGGAAGGGGCTAGAGCCTCCATTTTTGCACTCAGGTCTAAGTCTCATGGCCCTCTATCAGAATTTGGGAAGATTGGAGAAACTTAATTTTTCACCCAAAAAAAAAAAAACGTAAGGGGTACCACTGTCGTTTTTTTTTTCGGGCCGAATTTTTGAGTTTCGATATCTCAGCTCTGGAAGGGGCTAGAGCCTCCATTTTTGCACTCAGGTCTAAGTCTCATGGCCCTCTATCAGAATTTGGGAAGATTGGAGAAACTTAATTTTTCGCCCAAAAAAAAAAACGTAAGGGGTACCACTGTCGTTTTTTTTTCGGGCTGAATTTTTGAGTTTCGATATCTCAGCTCTGGAAGGGGCTAGAGCCTCCATTTTTGCACTCAGGTCTAAGTCTCATGGCCCTCTATCAGAATTTGGGAAGATTGGAGAAACGTAATTTTTCGCCCAAAAAAAAAACGTAAGGGGTACCACTGTCGTTTTTTTTTCGGGCCGAATTTTTGAGTTTCGATATCTCAGCTCTGGAAGGGGCTAGAGCCTCCATTTTTGCACTCAGGTCTAAGTCTCATGGCCCTCTATCAGAATTTGGGAAGATTGGAGAAACTTAATTTTTCGCCCAAAAAAAAAAACGTAAGGGGTACCACTGTCGTTTTTTTTTTCGGGCCGAATTTTTGAGTTTCGATATCTCAGCTCTGGAAGGGGCTAGAGCCTCCATTTTTGCACTCAGGTCTAAGTCTCATGGCCCTCTATCAGAATTTGGGAAGATTGGAGAAACTTAATTTTTCGCCCAAAAAAAAAAAACGTAAGGGGTACCACTGTCGTTTTTTTTTCGGGCCGAATTTTTGAGTTTCGATATCTCAGCTCTGGAAGGGGCTAGAGCCTCCATTTTTGCACTCAGGTCTAAGTCTCATGGCCCTCTATCAGAATTTGGGAAGATTGGAGAAACTTAATTTTTCGCCCAAATAAAAAAACGTAAGGGGTACCACTGTCGTTTTTTTTTCGGGCCGAATTTTTGAGTTTCGATATCTCAGCTCTGGAAGGGGCTAGAGCCTCCATTTTTGCACTCAGGTCTAAGTCTCATGGCCTTCTATCAGAATTTGGGAAGATTGGAGAAACTTAATTTTTCGCCCAAAAAAAAAACGTAAGGGGTACCACTGTCGTTTTTTTTTCGGGCCGAATTTTTGATTTTTGTTATCTCAGCTCTGGAAGGGGCTAGAGCCTCCATTTTTGCACTCAGGTCTAAGTCTCATGGCCCTCTATCAGAATTTGGGAAGATTGGAGAAACTTAATTTTTCGCCCAAAAAAAAAAAACGTAAGGGGTACCACTGTCGTTTTTTTTTCGGGCCGAATTTTTGATTTTTGTTATCTCAGCTCTGGAAGGGGCTAGAGCCTCCATTTTTGCACTCAGGTCTAAGTCTCATGGCCCTCTATCAGAATTTGGGAAGATTGGAGAAACTTAATTTTTCGCCCAAAAAAAAAAAAACGTAAGGGGTACCACTGTCGTTTTTTTTTTCGGGCCGAATTTTTGAGTTTCGATATCTCAGCTCTGGAAGGGGCTAGAGCCTCCATTTTTGCACTCAGGTCTAAGTCTCATGGCCCTCTATCAGAATTTGGGAAGATTGGAGAAACTTAATTTTTCGCCCCAAAAAAAAAACGTAAGGGGTACCACTGTCGTTTTTTTTCGGGCCGAATTTTTGATTTTTGTTATCTCAGCTCTGGAAGGGGCTAGAGCCTCCATTTTTGCACTCAGGTCTAAGTCTCATGGCCCTCTATCAGAATTTGGGAAGATTGGAGAAACTTAATTTTTCGCCCAAATAAAAAAACGTAAGGGGTACCACTGTCGTTTTTTTTTCGGGCCGAATTTTTGAGTTTCGATATCTCAGCTCTGGAAGGGGCTAGAGCCTCCATTTTTTGCACTCAGGTCTAAGTCTCATGGCCCTCTATCAGAATTTGGGAAGATTGGAGAAACTTAATTTTTCGCCCAAAAAAAAAACGTAAGGGGTACCACTGTCGTTTTTTTTTCGGGCCGAATTTTTGAGTTTCGATATCTCAGCTCTGGAAGGGGCTAGAGCCTCCATTTTTGCACTCAGGTCTAAGTCTCATGGCCCTCTATCAGAATTTGGGAAGATTGGAGAAACTTAATTTTTCGCCCAAAAAAAAAACGTAAGGGGTACCACTGTCGTTTTTTTTTCGGGCCGAATTTTTGAGTTTCGATATCTCAGCTCTGGAAGGGGCTAGAGCCTCCATTTCTGCACTCAGGTCTAAGTCTCATGGCCCTCTATCAGAATTTGGGAAGATTGGAGAAACTTAATTTTTCGCCCAAAAAAAAAAAACGTAAGGGGTACCACTGTCGTTTTTTTTTCGGGCCGAATTTTTGAGTTTCGATATCTCAGCTCTGGAATGGACTAGAGCCTCCATTTTTGCACTCAGGTCTAAGTCTCATGGCCCTCTATCAGAATATGGGAAGATTGGAGAAACTTAATTTTTCGCCCCAAAAAAAAAACGTAAGGGGTACCACTGTCGGTTTTTTTCCGGGCCGAATTTTTGATTTTTGTTATCTCAGCTCTGGAAGGGGCTAGAGCCTCCATTTTTGCACTCAGGTCTAAGTCTCATGGCCCTCTATCAGAATTTGGGAAGATTGGAGAAACTTAATTTTTCGCCCAAATAAAAAACGTAAGGGGTACCACTGTCGTTTTTTTTTTCGGGCCGAATTTTTGAGTTTCGATATCTCAGCTCTGGAAGGGGCTAGAGCCTCCATTTTTGCACTCAGGTCTAAGTCTCATGGCCCTCTATCAGAATTTGGGAAGATTGGAGAAACTTAATTTTTCGCCCAAAAAAAAAAAACGTAAGGGGTACCACTGTCGTTTTTTTTTTTCGGGCCGAATTTTTGAGTTTCGATATCTCAGCTCTGGAAGGGGCTAGAGCCTCCATTTTTGCACTCAGGTCTAAGTCTCATGGCCCTCTATCAGAATTTGGGAAGATTGGAGAAACTTAATTTTTCGCCCAAATAAAAAAACGTAAGGGGTACCACTGTCGTTTTTTTTTCGGGCCGAATTTTTGAGTTTCGATATCTCAGCTCTGGAAGGGGCTAGAGCCTCCATTTTTGTACTCAGGTCTAAGTCTCATGGCCCTCTATCAGAATTTGGGAAGATTGGAGAAACTTAATTTTTCGCCCAAAAAAAAAACGTAAGGGGTACCACTGTCGTTTTTTTTTCGGGCCGAATTTTTGATTTTTGTTATCTCAGCTCTGGAAGGGGCTAGAGCCTCCATTTTTGCACTCAGGTCTAAGTCTCATGGCCCTCTATCAGAATTTGGGAAGATTGGAGAAACTTAATTTTTCGCCCAAAAAAAAAAAACGTAAGGGGTACCACTGTCGTTTTTTTTTCGGGCCGAATTTTTGAGTTTCGATATCTCAGCTCTGGAAGGGGCTAGAGCCTCCATTTTTGCACTCAGGTCTAAGTCTCATGGCCCTCTATCAGAATTTGGGAAGATTGGAGAAACTTAATTTTTCGCCCAAAAAAAAAAAACGTAAGGGGTACCACTGTCGTTTTTTTTTTTCGGGCCGAATTTTTGATTTTTGTTATCTCAGCTCTGGAAGGGGCTAGAGCCTCCATTTTTGCACTCAGGTCTAAGTCTCATGGCCCTCTATCAGAATTTGGGAAGATTGGAGAAACTTAATTTTTCGCCCAAAAAAAAAAACGTAAGGGGTACCACTGTCGTTTTTTTTTCGGGCCGAATTTTTGATTTTTGTTATCTCAGCTCTGGAAGGGGCTAGAGCCTCCATTTTTGCACTCAGGTCTAAGTCTCATGGCCCTCTATCAGAATTTGGGAAGATTGGAGAAACTTAATTTTTCGCCCAAATAAAAAAACGTAAGGGGTACCACTGTCGTTTTTTTTTCGGGCCGAATTTTTGAGTTTCGATATCTCAGCTCTGGAAGGGGCTAGAGCCTCCATTTTTTGCACTCAGGTCTAAGTCTCATGGCCCTCTATCAGAATTTGGGAAGATTGGAGAAACTTAATTTTTCGCCCAAAAAAAAAACGTAAGGGGTACCACTGTCGTTTTTTTTTCGGGCCGAATTTTTGAGTTTCGATATCTCAGCTCTGGAAGGGGCTAGAGCCTCCATTTTTGCACTCAGGTCTAAGTCTCATGGCCCTCTATCAGAATTTGGGAAGATTGGAGAAACTTAATTTTTCGCCCAAAAAAAAAACGTAAGGGGTACCACTGTCGTTTTTTTTTCGGGCCGAATTTTTGAGTTTCGATATCTCAGCTCTGGAAGGGGCTAGAGCCTCCATTTCTGCACTCAGGTCTAAGTCTCATGGCCCTCTATCAGAATTTGGGAAGATTGGAGAAACTTAATTTTTCGCCCAAAAAAAAAAAACGTAAGGGGTACCACTGTCGTTTTTTTTTCGGGCCGAATTTTTGAGTTTCGATATCTCAGCTCTGGAAGGGGCTAGAGCCTCCATTTTTGCACTCAGGTCTAAGTCTCATGGCCCTCTATCAGAATTTGGGAAGATTGGAGAAACTTAATTTTTCGCCCAAAAAAAAAAAAACGTAAGGGGTACCACTGTCGTTTTTTTTTTCGGGCCGAATTTTTGAGTTTCGATATCTCAGCTCTGGAAGGGGCTAGAGCCTCCATTTTTGCACTCAGGTCTAAGTCTCATGGCCCTCTATCAGAATTTGGGAAGATTGGAGAAACTTAATTTTTCGCCCAAATAAAAAAACGTAAGGGGTACCACTGTCGTTTTTTTTTTTCGGGCCGAATTTTTGAGTTTTTCGATATCTCAGCTCTGGAAGGGGCTAGAGCCTCCATTTTTGCACTCAGGTCTAAGTCTCATGGCCCTCTATCAGAATTTGGGAAGATTGGAGAAACTTAATTTTTCGCCCAAAAAAAAAACGTAAGGGGTACCACTGTCGTTTTTTTTTCGGGCCGAATTTTTGATTTTTGTTATCTCAGCTCTGGAAGGGGCTAGAGCCTCCATTTTTGCACTCAGGTCTAAGTCTCATGGCCCTCTATCAGAATTTGGGAAGATTGGAGAAACTTAATTTTTCGCCCAAAAAAAAAAAACGTAAGGGGTACCACTGTCGTTTTTTTTTTCGGGCCGAATTTTTGAGTTTCGATATCTCAGCTCTGGAAGGGGCTAGAGCCTCCATTTTTGCACTCAGGTCTAAGTCTCATGGCCCTCTATCAGAATTTGGGAAGATTGGAGAAACTTAATTTTTCGCCCAAAAAAAAAAAACGTAAGGGGTACCACTGTCGTTTTTTTTTTTCGGGCCGAATTTTTGATTTTTGTTATCTCAGCTCTGGAAGGGGCTAGAGCCTCCATTTTTGCACTCAGGTCTAAGTCTCATGGCCCTCTATCAGAATTTGGGAAGATTGGAGAAACTTAATTTTTCGCCCAAAAAAAAAAACGTAAGGGGTACCACTGTCGTTTTTTTTTCGGGCCGAATTTTTGAGTTTCGATATCTCAGCTCTGGAAGGGGCTAGAGCCTCCATTTTTGCACTCAGGTCTAAGTCTCATGGCCCTCTATCAGAATTTGGGAAGATTGGAGAAACTTAATTTTTCGCCCAAAAAAAAAAAACGTAAGGGGTACCACTGTAGTTTTTTTTTCGGGCCGAATTTTTGAGTTTCGATATCTCAGCTCTGGAAGGGGCTAGAGCCTCCATTTTTGCACTCAGGTCTAAGTCTCATGGCCCTCTATCAGAATTTGGGAAGATTGGAGAAACTTAATTTTTCGCCCAAAAAAAAAAACGTAAGGGGTACCACTGTCGTTTTTTTTTTCGGGCCGAATTTTTGATTTTTGTTATCTCAGCTCTGGAAGGGGATAGAGCCTCCATTTTTGCACTCAGGTCTAAGTCTCATGGCCCTCTATCAGAATTTGGGAAGATTGGAGAAACTTAATTTTTCGCCCAAAAAAAAAAACGTAAGGGGTACCACTGTCGTTTTTTTTTTCGGGCCGAATTTTTGAGTTTCGATATCTCAGCTCTGGAAGGGGCTAGAGCCTCCATTTTTGCACTCAGGTCTAAGTCTCATGGCCCTCTATCAGAATTTGGGAAGATTGGAGAAACTTAATTTTTCGCCCAAAAAAAAAAAAACGTAAGGGGTACCACTGTCGTTTTTTTTTCGGGCCGAATTTTTGATTTTTGTTATCTCAGCTCTGGAAGGGGCTAGAGCCTCCATTTTTGCACTCAGGTCTAAGTCTCATGGCCCTCTATCAGAATTTGGGAAGATTGGAGAAACTTAATTTTTCGCCCAAAAAAAAAAAACGTAAGGGGTACCACTGTCGTTTTTTTTTTCGGGCCGAATTTTTGAGTTTCGATATCTCAGCTCTGGAAGGGGCTAGAGCCTCCATTTTTGCACTCAGGTCTAAGTCTCATGGCCCTCTATCAGAATTTGGGAAGATTGGAGAAACTTAATTTTTCGCCCAAAAAAAAAAACGTAAGGGGTACCACTGTCGTTTTTTTTTTCGGGCCGAATTTTTGAGTTTCGATATCTCAGCTCTGGAAGGGGCTAGAGCCTCCATTTTTGCACTCAGGTCTAAGTCTCATGGCCCTCTATCAGAATTTGGAAAGATTGGAGAAACTTAATTTTTCGCCCAAAAAAAAAACGTAAGGGGTACCACTGTCGTTTTTTTTTCGGGCCGAATTTTTGAGTTTCGATATCTCAGCTCTGGAAGGGGCTAGAGCCTCCATTTTTGCACTCAGGTCTAAGTCTCATGGCCCTCTATCAGAATTTGGGAAGATTGGAGAAACTTAATTTTTCACCCAAAAAAAAAAACGTAAGGGGTACCACTGTCGTTTTTTTTTTCGGGCCGAATTTTTGAGTTTCGATATCTCAGCTCTGGAAGGGGCTAGAGCCTCCATTTTTGCACTCAGGTCTAAGTCTCATGGCCCTCTATCAGAATTTGGGAAGATTGGAGAAACTTAATTTTTTGCCCAAAAAAAAAAACGTAAGGGGTACCACTGTCGTTTTTTTTTTCGGGCTGAATTTTTGAGTTTCGATATCTCAGCTCTGGAAGGGGCTAGAGCCTCCATTTTTGCACTCAGGTCTAAGTCTCATGGCCCTCTATCAGAATTTGGGAAGATTGGAGAAACGTAATTTTTCGCCCAAAAAAAAAACGTAAGGGGTACCACTGTCGTTTTTTTTTCGGGCCGAATTTTTGAGTTTCGATATCTCAGCTCTGGAAGGGGCTAGAGCCTCCATTTTTGCACTCAGGTCTAAGTCTCATGGCCCTCTATCAGAATTTGGGAAGATTGGAGAAACTTAATTTTTCGCCCAAAAAAAAAAACGTAAGGGGTACCACTGTCGTTTTTTTTTTCGGGCTGAATTTTTGAGTTTCGATATCTCAGCTCTGGAAGGGGCTAGAGCCTCCATTTTTGCACTCAGGTCTAAGTCTCATGGCCCTCTATCAGAATTTGGGAAGATTGGAGAAACGTAATTTTTCGCCCAAAAAAAAAACGTAAGGGGTACCACTGTCGTTTTTTTTTCGGGCCGAATTTTTGAGTTTCGATATCTCAGCTCTGGAAGGGGCTAGAGCCTCCATTTTTGCACTCAGGTCTAAGTCTCATGGCCCTCTATCAGAATTTGGGAAGATTGGAGAAACTTAATTTTTCGCCCAAAAAAAAAAACGTAAGGGGTACCACTGTCGTTTTTTTTTTCGGGCCGAATTTTTGAGTTTCGATATCTCAGCTCTGGAAGGGGCTAGAGCCTCCATTTTTGCACTCAGGTCTAAGTCTCATGGCCCTCTATCAGAATTTGGGAAGATTGGAGAAACTTAATTTTTCGCCCAAATAAAAAAACGTAAGGGGTACCACTGTCGTTTTTTTTTTCGGGCCGAATTTTTGAGTTTCGATATCTCAGCTCTGGAAGGGGCTAGAGCCTCCATTTTTGCACTCAGGTCTAAGTCTCATGGCCTTCTATCAGAATTTGGGAAGATTGGAGAAACTTAATTTTTCGCCCAAAAAAAAAACGTAAGGGGTACCACTGTCGTTTTTTTTTCGGGCCGAATTTTTGATTTTTGTTATCTCAGCTCTGGAAGGGGCTAGAGCCTCCATTTTTGCACTCAGGTCTAAGTCTCATGGCCCTCTATCAGAATTTGGGAAGATTGGAGAAACTTAATTTTTCGCCCAAAAAAAAAAACGTAAGGGGTACCACTGTCGTTTTTTTTTCGGGCCGAATTTTTGAGTTTCGATATCTCAGCTCTGGAAGGGGCTAGAGCCTCCATTTTTGCACTCAGGTCTAAGTCTCATGGCCCTCTATCAGAATTTGGGAAGATTGGAGAAACTTAATTTTTCGCCCAAAAAAAAAAAACGTAAGGGGTACCACTGTCGTTTTTTTTTCGGGCCGAATTTTTGATTTTTGTTATCTCAGCTCTGGAAGGGGCTAGAGCCTCCATTTTTGCACTCAGGTCTAAGTCTCATGGCCCTCTATCAGAATTTGGGAAGATTGGAGAAACTTAATTTTTCGCCCAAAAAAAAAAAAAACGTAAGGGGTACCACTGTCGTTTTTTTTTCGGGCCGAATTTTTGAGTTTCGATATCTCAGCTCTGGAAGGGGCTAGAGCCTCCATTTTTGCACTCAGGTCTAAGTCTCATGGCCCTCTATCAGAATTTGGGAAGATTGGAGAAACGTAATTTTTCGCCCAAAAAAAAAACGTAAGGGGTACCACTGTCGTTTTTTTTTCGGGCCGAATTTTTGAGTTTCGATATCTCAGCTCTGGAAGGGGCTAGAGCCTCCATTTTTGCACTCAGGTCTAAGTCTCATGGCCCTCTATCAGAATTTGGAAAGATTGGAGAAACTTAATTTTTCGCCCAAAAAAAAAACGTAAGGGGTACCACTGTCGTTTTTTTTTCGGGCCGAATTTTTGAGTTTCGATATCTCAGCTCTGGAAGGGGCTAGAGCCTCCATTTTTGCACTCAGGTCTAAGTCTCATGGCCCTCTATCAGAATTTGGGAAGATTGGAGAAACTTAATTTTTCACCCAAAAAAAAAAAACGTAAGGGGTACCACTGTCGTTTTTTTTTTCGGGCCGAATTTTTGAGTTTCGATATCTCAGCTCTGGAAGGGGCTAGAGCCTCCATTTTTGCACTCAGGTCTAAGTCTCATGGCCCTCTATCAGAATTTGGGAAGATTGGAGAAACTTAATTTTTCGCCCAAAAAAAAAAACGTAAGGGGTACCACTGTCGTTTTTTTTTCGGGCTGAATTTTTGAGTTTCGATATCTCAGCTCTGGAAGGGGCTAGAGCCTCCATTTTTGCACTCAGGTCTAAGTCTCATGGCCCTCTATCAGAATTTGGGAAGATTGGAGAAACGTAATTTTTCGCCCAAAAAAAAAACGTAAGGGGTACCACTGTCGTTTTTTTTTTCGGGCCGAATTTTTGAGTTTCGATATCTCAGCTCTGGAAGGGGCTAGAGCCTCCATTTTTGCACTCAGGTCTAAGTCTCATGGCCCTCTATCAGAATTTGGGAAGATTGGAGAAACTTAATTTTTCGCCCAAAAAAAAAAACGTAAGGGGTACCACTGTCGTTTTTTTTTTCGGGCCGAATTTTTGAGTTTCGATATCTCAGCTCTGGAAGGGGCTAGAGCCTCCATTTTTGCACTCAGGTCTAAGTCTCATGGCCCTCTATCAGAATTTGGGAAGATTGGAGAAACTTAATTTTTCGCCCAAAAAAAAATGTAAGGGGTACCACTGTCGTTTTTTTTTCGGGCCGAATTTTTGAGTTTCGATATCTCAGCTCTGGAAGGGGCTAGAGCCTCCATTTTTGCACTCAGGTCTAAGTCTCATGGCCCTCTATCAGAATTTGGGAAGATTGGAGAAACTTAATTTTTCGCCCAAAAAAAAAAAACGTAAGGGGTACCACTGTCGTTTTTTTTTCGGGCCGAATTTTTGATTTTTGTTATCTCAGCTCTGGAAGGGGCTAGAGCCTCCATTTTTGCACTCAGGTCTAAGTCTCATGGCCCTCTATCAGAATTTGGGAAGATTGGAGAAACTTAATTTTTCGCCCAAAAAAAAAAAACGTAAGGGGTACCACTGTCGTTTTTTTTTTCGGGCCGAATTTTTGAGTTTCGATATCTCAGCTCTGGAAGGGGCTAGAGCCTCCATTTTTGCACTCAGGTCTAAGTCTCATGGCCCTCTATCAGAATTTGGGAAGATTGGAGAAACGTAATTTTTCGCCCAAAAAAAAAACGTAAGGGGTACCACTGTCGTTTTTTTTTCGGGCCGAATTTTTGAGTTTCGATATCTCAGCTCTGGAAGGGGCTAGAGCCTCCATTTTTGCACTCAGGTCTAAGTCTCATGGCCCTCTATCAGAATTTGGAAAGATTGGAGAAACTTAATTTTTCGCCCAAAAAAAAAACGTAAGGGGTACCACTGTCGTTTTTTTTTCGGGCCGAATTTTTGAGTTTCGATATCTCAGCTCTGGAAGGGGCTAGAGCCTCCATTTTTGCACTCAGGTCTAAGTCTCATGGCCCTCTATCAGAATTTGGGAAGATTGGAGAAACTTAATTTTTCACCCAAAAAAAAAAAACGTAAGGGGTACCACTGTCGTTTTTTTTTTCGGGCCGAATTTTTGAGTTTCGATATCTCAGCTCTGGAAGGGGCTAGAGCCTCCATTTTTGCACTCAGGTCTAAGTCTCATGGCCCTCTATCAGAATTTGGGAAGATTGGAGAAACTTAATTTTTCGCCCAAAAAAAAAAACGTAAGGGGTACCACTGTCGTTTTTTTTTCGGGCTGAATTTTTGAGTTTCGATATCTCAGCTCTGGAAGGGGCTAGAGCCTCCATTTTTGCACTCAGGTCTAAGTCTCATGGCCCTCTATCAGAATTTGGGAAGATTGGAGAAACGTAATTTTTCGCCCAAAAAAAAAACGTAAGGGGTACCACTGTCGTTTTTTTTTTCGGGCCGAATTTTTGAGTTTCGATATCTCAGCTCTGGAAGGGGCTAGAGCCTCCATTTTTGCACTCAGGTCTAAGTCTCATGGCCCTCTATCAGAATTTGGGAAGATTGGAGAAACTTAATTTTTCGCCCAAAAAAAAAAACGTAAGGGGTACCACTGTCGTTTTTTTTTTCGGGCCGAATTTTTGAGTTTCGATATCTCAGCTCTGGAAGGGGCTAGAGCCTCCATTTTTGCACTCAGGTCTAAGTCTCATGGCCCTCTATCAGAATTTGGGAAGATTGGAGAAACTTAATTTTTCGCCCAAAAAAAAAAAACGTAAGGGGTACCACTGTCGTTTTTTTTTCGGGCCGAATTTTTGAGTTTCGATATCTCAGCTCTGGAAGGGGCTAGAGCCTCCATTTTTGCACTCAGGTCTAAGTCTCATGGCCCTCTATCAGAATTTGGGAAGATTGGAGAAACTTAATTTTTCGCCCAAATAAAAAAACGTAAGGGGTACCACTGTCGTTTTTTTTTCGGGCCGAATTTTTGAGTTTCGATATCTCAGCTCTGGAAGGGGCTAGAGCCTCCATTTTTGCACTCAGGTCTAAGTCTCATGGCCTTCTATCAGAATTTGGGAAGATTGGAGAAACTTAATTTTTCGCCCAAAAAAAAAACGTAAGGGGTACCACTGTCGTTTTTTTTTCGGGCCGAATTTTTGATTTTTGTTATCTCAGCTCTGGAAGGGGCTAGAGCCTCCATTTTTGCACTCAGGTCTAAGTCTCATGGCCCTCTATCAGAATTTGGGAATATTGGAGAAACTTAATTTTTCGCCCAAAAAAAAAAAAACGTAAGGGGTACCACTGTCGTTTTTTTTTCGGGCCGAATTTTTGATTTTTGTTATCTCAGCTCTGGAAGGGGCTAGAGCCTCCATTTTTGCACTCAGGTCTAAGTCTCATGGCCCTCTATCAGAATTTGGGAAGATTGGAGAAACTTAATTTTTCGCCCAAAAAAAAAAACGTAAGGGGTACCACTGTCGTTTTTTTTTCGGGCCGAATTTTTGAGTTTCGATATCTCAGCTCTGGAAGGGGCTAGAGCCTCCATTTTTGCACTCAGGTCTAAGTCTCATGGCCCTCTATCAGAATTTGGGAAGATTGGAGAAACTTAATTTTTCGCCCCAAAAAAAAAACGTAAGGGGTACCACTGTCGTTTTTTTTTTTCGGGCCGAATTTTTGAGTTTCGATATCTCAGCTCTGGAAGGGGCTAGAGCCTCCATTTTTGCACTCAGGTCTAAGTCTCATGGCCCTCTATCAGAATTTGGGAAGATTGGAGAAACTTAATTTTTCGCCCAAAAAAAAAAAAACGTAAGGGGTACCACTGTCGTTTTTTTTTCGGGCCGAATTTTTGAGTTTCGATATCTCAGCTCTGGAAGGGGCTAGAGCCTCCATTTTTGCACTCAGGTCTAAGTCTCATGGCCCTCTATCAGAATTTGGGAAGATTGGAGAAACTTAATTTTTCGCCCAAAAAAAAAACGTAAGGGGTACCACTGTCGTTTTTTTTTCGGGCCGAATTTTTGATTTTTGTTATCTCAGCTCTGGAAGGGGCTAGAGCCTCCATTTTTGCACTCAGGTCTAAGTCTCATGGCCCTCTATCAGAATTTGGGAAGATTGGAGAAACTTAATTTTTCGCCCAAAAAAAAAACGTAAGGGGTACCACTGTCGTTTTTTTTTCGGGCCGAATTTTTGATTTTTGTTATCTCAGCTCTGGAAGGGGCTAGAGCCTCCATTTTTGCACTCAGGTCTAAGTCTCATGGCCCTCTATCAGAATTTGGGAAGATTGGAGAAACTTAATTTTTCGCCCAAAAAAAAAAAACGTAAGGGGTACCACTGTCGTTTTTTTTTCGGGCCGAATTTTTGAGTTTCGATATCTCAGCTCTGGAAGGGGCTAGAGCCTCCATTTTTGCACTCAGGTCTAAGTCTCATGGCCCTCTATCAGAATTTGGGAAGATTGGAGAAACTTAATTTTTCGCCCAAATAAAAAAACGTAAGGGGTACCACTGTCGTTTTTTTTTCGGGCCGAATTTTTGAGTTTCGATATCTCAGCTCTGGAAGGGGCTAGAGCCTCCATTTTTGCACTCAGGTCTAAGTCTCATGGCCCTCTATCAGAATTTGGGAAGATTGGAGAAACTTAATTTTTCGCCCAAAAAAAAAACGTAAGGGGTACCACTGTCGTTTTTTTTTCGGGCCGAATTTTTGATTTTTGTTATCTCAGCTCTGGAAGGGGCTAGAGCCTCCATTTTTGCACTCAGGTCTAAGTCTCATGGCCCTCTATCAGAATTTGGGAAGATTGGAGAAACTTAATTTTTCGCCCAAAAAAAAAAACGTAAGGGGTACCACTGTCGTTTTTTTTTCGGGCCGAATTTTTGATTTTTGTTATCTCAGCTCTGGAAGGGGCTAGAGCCTCCATTTTTGCACTCAGGTCTAAGTCTCATGGCCCTCTATCAGAATTTGGGAAGATTGGAGAAACTTAATTTTTCGCCCCCAAAAAAAACGTAAGGGGTACCACTGTCGTTTTTTTTTCGGGCCGAATTTTTGAGTTTCGATATCTCAGCTCTGGAAGGGGCTAGAGCCTCCATTTTTGCACTCAGGTCTAAGTCTCATGGCCCTCTATCAGAATTTGGGAAGATTGGAGAAACTTAATTTTTCGCCCAAAAAAAAAACGTAAGGGGTACCACTGTCGTTTTTTTTTCGGGCCGAATTTTTGAGTTTCGATATCTCAGCTCTGGAAGGGGCTAGAGCCTCCATTTTTGCACTCAGGTCTAAGTCTCATGGCCCTCTATCAGAATTTGGGAAGATTGGAGAAACTTAATTTTTCGCCCAAAAAAAAAAACGTAAGGGGTACCACTGTCGTTTTTTTTTCGGGCCGAATTTTTGATTTTTGTTATCTCAGCTCTGGAAGGGGCTAGAGCCTCCATTTTTGCACTCAGGTCTAAGTCTCATGGCCCTCTATCAGAATTTGGGAAGATTGGAGCAACGTAATTTTTCGCCCAAAAAAAAAAACGTAAGGGGTACCACTGTCGTTTTTTTTTCGGGCCGAATTTTTGATTTTTGTTATCTCAGCTCTGGAAGGGGCTAGAGCCTCCATTTTTGCACTCAGGTCTAAGTCTCATGGCCCTCTATCAGAATTTGGGAAGATTGGAGAAACTTAATTTTTCGCCCAAATAAAAAAACGTAAGGGGTACCACTGTCGTTTTTTTTTCGGGCCGAATTTTTGAGTTTCGATATCTCAGCTCTGGAAGGGGCTAGAGCCTCCATTTTTGCACTCAGGTCTAAGTCTCATGGCCCTCTATCAGAATTTGGGAAGATTGGAGAAACTTAATTTTTCGCCCAAAAAAAAAACGTAAGGGGTACCACTGTCGTTTTTTTTTCGGGCCGAATTTTTGAGTTTCGATATCTCAGCTCTGGAAGGGGCTAGAGCCTCCATTTTTGCACTCAGGTCTAAGTCTCATGGCCCTCTAGCAGAATTTGGGAAGATTGGAGAAACTTAATTTTTCGCCCAAAAAAAAAAAACGTAAGGGGTACCACTGTAGTTTTTTTTTCGGGCCGAATTTTTGAGTTTCGATATCTCAGCTCTGGAAGGGGCTAGAGCCTCCATTTTTGCACTCAGGTCTAAGTCTCATGGCCCTCTATCAGAATTTGGGAAGATTGGAGAAACTTAATTTTTCGCCCCAAAAAAAAAACGTAAGGGGTACCACTGTCGTTTTTTTTTCGGGCCGAATTTTTGATTTTTGTTATCTCAGCTCTGGAAGGGGCTAGAGCCTCCATTTTTGCACTCAGGTCTAAGTCTCATGGCCCTCTATCAGAATTTGGGAAGATTGGAGAAACTTAATTTTTCGCCCAAAAAAAAAAAACGTAAGGGGTACCACTGTCGTTTTTTTTTCGGGCCGAATTTTTGAGTTTCGATATCTCAGCTCTGGAAGGGGCTAGAGCCTCCATTTTTGCACTCAGGTCTAAGTCTCATGGCCCTCTATCAGAATTTGGGAAGATTGGAGAAACTTAATTTTTCGCCCAAAAAAAAAAAAACGTAAGGGGTACCACTGTCGTTTTTTTTTCGGGCCGAATTTTTGATTTTTGTTATCTCAGCTCTGGAAGGGGCTAGAGCCTCCATTTTTGCACTCAGGTCTAAGTCTCATGGCCCTCTATCAGAATTTGGGAAGATTGGAGAAACTTAATTTTTCGCCCAAAAAAAAAAACGTAAGGGGTACCACTGTCGTTTTTTTTTCGGGCCGAATTTTTGAGTTTTGATATCTCAGCTCTGGAAGGGGCTAGAGCCTCCATTTTTGCACTCAGGTCTAAGTCTCATGGCCCTCTATCAGAATTTGGGAAGATTGGAGAAACTTAATTTTTCGCCCAAAAAAAAAACGTAAGGGGTACCACTGTCGTTTTTTTTTTCGGGCCGAATTTTTGAGTTTCGATATCTCAGCTCTGGAAGGGGCTAGAGCCTCCATTTTTGCACTCAGGTCTAAGTCTCATGGCCCTCTATCAGAATTTGGGAAGATTGGAGAAACTTAATTTTTCGCCCAAAAAAAAAACGTAAGGGGTACCACTGTCGTTTTTTTTTCGGGCCGAATTTTTGAGTTTCGATATCTCAGCTCTGGAAGGGGCTAGAGCCTCCATTTTTGCACTCAGGTCTAAGTCTCATGGCCCTCTATCAGAATTTGGGAAGATTGGAGAAACTTAATTTTTCACCCAAAAAAAAAAAACGTAAGGGGTACCACTGTCGTTTTTTTTTTCGGGCCGAATTTTTGAGTTTCGATATCTCAGCTCTGGAAGGGGCTAGAGCCTCCATTTTTGCACTCAGGTCTAAGTCTCATGGCCCTCTATCAGAATTTGGAAAGATTGGAGAAACTTAATTTTTCGCCCAAAAAAAAAAAAACGTAAGGGGTACCACTGTCGTTTTTTTTTTCGGGCCGAATTTTTGAGTTTCGATATCTCAGCTCTGGAAGGGGCTAGAGCCTCCATTTTTGCACTCAGGTCTAAGTCTCATGGCCCTCTATCAGAATTTGGGAAGATTGGAGAAACTTAATTTTTCGCCCAAAAAAAAAAAAAACGTAAGGGGTACCACTGTCGTTTTTTTTTCGGGCCGAATTTTTGATTTTTGTTATCTCAGCTCTGGAAGGGGCTAGAGCCTCCATTTTTGCACTCAGGTCTAAGTCTCATGGCCCTCTATCAGAATTTGGGAAGATTGGAGAAACTTAATTTTTCGCCCAAAAAAAAAAACGTAAGGGGTACCACTGTCGTTTTTTTTTCGGGCCGAATTTTTGAGTTTCGATATCTCAGCTCTGGAAGGGGCTAGAGCCTCCATTTTTGCACTCAGGTCTAAGTCTCATGGCCCTCTATCAGAATTTGGGAAGATTGGAGAAACTTAATTTTTCGCCCAAAAAAAAAACGTAAGGGGTACCACTGTCGTTTTTTTTTTCGGGCCGAATTTTTGAGTTTCGATATCTCAGCTCTGGAAGGGGCTAGAGCCTCCATTTTTGCACTCAGATCTAAGTCTCATGGCCCTCTATCAGAATTTGGGAAGATTGGAGAAACTTAATTTTTCGCCCAAAAAAAAAACGTAAGGGGTACCACTGTCGTTTTTTTTTCGGGCCGAATTTTTGAGTTTCGATATCTCAGCTCTGGAAGGGGCTAGAGCCTCCATTTTTGCACTCAGGTCTAAGTCTCATTGCCCTCTATCAGAATTTGGGAAGATTGGATAAACTTAATTTTTCGCCCAAAAAAAAAAAACGTAAGGGGTACCACTGTCGTTTTTTTTTCGGGCTGAATTTTTGAGTTTTGATATCTCAGCTCTGGAAGGGGCTAGAGCCTCCATTTTTGCACTCAGGTCTAAGTCTCATGGCCCTCTATCAGAATTTGGGAAGATTGGAGAAACGTAATTTTTCGCCCAAAAAAAAAACGTAAGGGGTACCACTGTCGTTTTTTTTTCGGGCCGAATTTTTGAGTTTCGATATCTCAGCTCTGGAAGGGGCTAGAGCCTCCATTTTTGCACTCAGGTCTAAGTCTCATGGCCCTCTATCAGAATTTGGGAAGATTGGAGAAACTTAATTTTTCGCCCCAAAAAAAAAACGTAAGGGGTACCACTGTCGTTTTTTTTTCGGGCCGAATTTTTGAGTTTCGATATCTCAGCTCTGGAAGGGGCTAGAGCCTCCATTTTTGCACTCAGGTCTAAGTCTCATGGCCCTCTATCAGAATTTGGGAAGATTGGAGAAACTTAATTTTTCGCCCAAAAAAAAAAAACGTAAGGGGTACCACTGTCGTTTTTTTTTCGGGCCGAATTTTTGAGTTTCGATATCTCAGCTCTGGAAGGGGCTAGAGCCTCCATTTTTGCACTCAGGTCTAAGTCTCATGGCCCTCTATCAGAATTTGGGAAGATTGGAGAAACTTAATTTTTCGCCCAAATAAAAAAACGTAAGGGGTACCACTGTCGTTTTTTTTTCGGGCCGAATTTTTGAGTTTCGATATCTCAGCTCTGGAAGGGGCTAGAGCCTCCATTTTTGCACTCAGGTCTAAGTCTCATGGCCCTCTATCAGAATTTGGGAAGATTGGAGAAACTTAATTTTTCGCCCAAAAAAAAAACGTAAGGGGTACCACTGTCGTTTTTTTTCGGGCCGAATTTTTGATTTTTGTTATCTCAGCTCTGGAAGGGGCTAGAGCCTCCATTTTTGCACTCAGGTCTAAGTCTCATGGCCCTCTATCAGAATTTGGGAAGATTGGAGAAACTTAATTTTTCGCCCAAAAAAAAAAAACGTAAGGGGTACCACTGTCGTTTTTTTTTTCGGGACGAATTTTTGATTTTTGTTATCTCAGCTCTGGAAGGGGCTAGAGCCTCCATTTTTGCACTCAGGTCTAAGTCTCATGGCCCTCTATCAGAATTTGGGAAGATTGGAGAAACTTAATTTTTCGCCCAAAAAAAAAAACGTAAGGGGTACAACTGTCGTTTTTTTTTCGGGCCGAATTTTTGAGTTTCGATATCTCAGCTCTGGAAGGGGCTAGAGCCTCCATTTTTGCACTCAGGTCTAAGTCTCATGGCCCTCTATCAGAATTTGGGAAGATTGGAGAAACTTAATTTTTCGCCCCAAAAAAAAAAACGTAAGGGGTACCACTGTCGTTTTTTTTCGGGCCGAATTTTTGATTTTTGTTATCTCAGCTCTGGAAGGGGCTAGAGCCTCCATTTTTGCACTCAGGTCTAAGTCTCATGGCCCTCTATCAGAATTTGGGAAGATTGGAGAAACTTAATTTTTCGCCCAAAAAAAAAAAACGTAAGGGGTACCACTGTCGTTTTTTTTTTCGGGACGAATTTTTGATTTTTGTTATCTCAGCTCTGGAAGGGGCTAGAGCCTCCATTTTTGCACTCAGGTCTAAGTCTCATGGCCCTCTATCAGAATTTGGGAAGATTGGAGAAACTTAATTTTTCGCCCAAAAAAAAAAACGTAAGGGGTACAACTGTCGTTTTTTTTTCGGGCCGAATTTTTGAGTTTCGATATCTCAGCTCTGGAAGGGGCTAGAGCCTCCATTTTTGCACTCAGGTCTAAGTCTCATGGCCCTCTATCAGAATTTGGGAAGATTGGAGAAACTTAATTTTTCGCCCCAAAAAAAAAAACGTAAGGGGTACCACTGTCGTTTTTTTTTTTCGGGCCGAATTTTTGAGTTTCGATATCTCAGCTCTGGAAGGGGCTAGAGCCTCCATTTTTGCACTCAGGTCTAAGTCTCATGGCCCTCTATCAGAATTTGGGAAGATTGGAGAAACTTAATTTTTCGCCCAAAAAAAAAAAACGTAAGGGGTACCACTGTCGTTTTTTTTTCGGGCCGAATTTTTGAGTTTCGATATCTCAGCTCTGGAAGGGGCTAGAGCCTCCATTTTTGCACTCAGGTCTAAGTCTCATGGCCCTCTATCAGAATTTGGGAAGATTGGAGAAACTTAATTTTTCGCCCAAAAAAAAAAAACGTAAGGGGTACCACTGTCGTTTTTTTTTCGGGCCGAATTTTTGAGTTTCGATATCTCAGCTCTGGAAGGGGCTAGAGCCTCCATTTTTGCACTCAGGTCTAAGTCTCATGGCCCTCTATCAGAATTTGGGAAGATTGGAGAAACGTAATTTTTCGCCCAAAAAAAAAACGTAAGGGGTACCACTGTCGTTTTTTTTTCGGGCCGAATTTTTGAGTTTCGATATCTCAGCTCTGGAAGGGGCTAGAGCCTCCATTTTTGCACTCAGGTCTAAGTCTCATGGCCCTCTATCAGAATTTGGAAAGATTGGAGAAACTTAATTTTTCGCCCAAAAAAAAAACGTAAGGGGTACCACTGTCGTTTTTTTTCGGGCCGAATTTTTGAGTTTCGATATCTCAGCTCTGGAAGGGGCTAGAGCCTCCATTTTTGCACTCAGGTCTAAGTCTCATGGCCCTCTATCAGAATTTGGGAAGATTGGAGAAACTTAATTTTTCACCCAAAAAAAAAAAACGTAAGGGGTACAACTGTCGTTTTTTTTTTCGGGCCGAATTTTTGAGTTTCGATATCTCAGCTCTGGAAGGGGCTAGAGCCTCCATTTTTGCACTCAGGTCTAAGTCTCATGGCCCTCTATCAGAATTTGGGAAGATTGGAGAAACTTAATTTTTCGCCCAAAAAAAAAAACGTAAGGGGTACCACTGTCGTTTTTTTTTCGGGCTGAATTTTTGAGTTTCGATATCTCAGCTCTGGAAGGGGCTAGAGCCTCCATTTTTGCACTCAGGTCTAAGTCTCATGGCCCTCTATCAGAATTTGGGAAGATTGGAGAAACGTAATTTTTCGCCCAAATAAAAAAACGTAAGGGGTACCACTGTCGTTTTTTTTTCGGGCCGAATTTTTGAGTTTCGATATCTCAGCTCTGGAAGGGGCTAGAGCCTCCATTTTTGCACTCAGGTCTAAGTCTCATGGCCCTCTATCAGAATTTGGGAAGATTGGAGAAACTTAATTTTTCGCCCAAAAAAAAAACGTAAGGGGTACCACTGTCGTTTTTTTTTCGGGCCGAATTTTTGATTTTTGTTATCTCAGCTCTGGAAGGGGCTAGAGCCTCCATTTTTGCACTCAGGTCTAAGTCTCATGGCCCTCTATCAGAATTTGGGAAGATTGGAGAAACTTAATTTTTCGCCCAAAAAAAAAAAAACGTAAGGGGTACCACTGTCGTTTTTTTTTCGGGCCGAATTTTTGATTTTTGTTATCTCAGCTCTGGAAGGGGCTAGAGCCTCCATTTTTGCACTCAGGTCTAAGTCTCATGGCCCTCTATCAGAATTTGGGAAGATTGGAGAAACTTAATTTTTCGCCCAAAAAAAAAAACGTAAGGGGTACCACTGTCGTTTTTTTTTCGGGCCGAATTTTTGAGTTTCGATATCTCAGCTCTGGAAGGGGCTAGAGCCTCCATTTTTGCACTCAGGTCTAAGTCTCATGGCCCTCTATCAGAATTTGGGAAGATTGGAGAAACTTAATTTTTCGCCCCAAAAAAAAAACGTAAGGGGTACCACTGTCGTTTTTTTTTCGGGCCGAATTTTTGAGTTTCGATATCTCAGCTCTGGAAGGGGCTAGAGCCTCCATTTTTGCACTCAGGTCTAAGTCTCATGGCCCTCTATCAGAATTTGGGAAGATTGGAGAAACTTAATTTTTCGCCCAAAAAAAAAAACGTAAGGGGTACCACTGTCGTTTTTTTTTCGGGCCGAATTTTTGAGTTTCGATATCTCAGCTCTGGAAGGGGCTAGAGCCTCCATTTTTGCACTCAGGTCTAAGTCTCATGGCCCTCTATCAGAATTTGGGAAGATTGGAGAAACTTAATTTTTCGCCCAAATAAAAAAACGTAAGGGGTACCACTGTCGTTTTTTTTTCGGGCCGAATTTTTGAGTTTCGATATCTTAGCTCTGGAAGGGGCTAGAGCCTCCATTTTTGCACTCAGGTCTAAGTCTCATGGCCCTCTATCAGAATTTGGGAAGATTGGAGAAACTTAATTTTTCGCCCAAAAAAAAAACGTAAGGGGTACCACTGTCGTTTTTTTTCGGGCCGAATTTTTGATTTTTGTTATCTCAGCTCTGGAAGGGGCTAGAGCCTCCATTTTTGCACTCAGGTCTAAGTCTCATGGCCCTCTATCAGAATTTGGGAAGATTGGAGAAACTTAATTTTTCGCCCAAAAAAAAAAAACGTAAGGGGTACCACTGTCGTTTTTTTTTTCGGGACGAATTTTTGATTTTTGTTATCTCAGCTCTGGAAGGGGCTAGAGCCTCCATTTTTGCACTCAGGTCTAAGTCTCATGGCCCTCTATCAGAATTTGGGAAGATTGGAGAAACTTAATTTTTCGCCCAAAAAAAAAAACGTAAGGGGTACAACTGTCGTTTTTTTTTCGGGCCGAATTTTTGAGTTTCGATATCTCAGCTCTGGAAGGGGCTAGAGCCTCCATTTTTGCACTCAGGTCTAAGTCTCATGGCCCTCTATCAGAATTTGGGAAGATTGGAGAAACTTAATTTTTCGCCCCAAAAAAAAAAACGTAAGGGGTACCACTGTCGTTTTTTTTTTTCGGGCCGAATTTTTGAGTTTCGATATCTCAGCTCTGGAAGGGGCTAGAGCCTCCATTTTTGCACTCAGGTCTAAGTCTCATGGCCCTCTATCAGAATTTGGGAAGATTGGAGAAACTTAATTTTTCGCCCAAAAAAAAAAAAACGTAAGGGGTACCACTGTCGTTTTTTTTTCGGGCCGAATTTTTGAGTTTCGATATCTCAGCTCTGGAAGGGGCTAGAGCCTCCATTTTTGCACTCAGGTCTAAGTCTCATGGCCCTCTATCAGAATTTGGGAAGATTGGAGAAACTTAATTTTTCGCCCAAAAAAAAAAAACGTAAGGGGTACCACTGTCGTTTTTTTTTCGGGCCGAATTTTTGAGTTTCGATATCTCAGCTCTGGAAGGGGCTAGAGCCTCCATTTTTGCACTCAGGTCTAAGTCTCATGGCCCTCTATCAGAATTTGGGAAGATTGGAGAAACGTAATTTTTCGCCCAAAAAAAAAACGTAAGGGGTACCACTGTCGTTTTTTTTTCGGGCCGAATTTTTGAGTTTCGATATCTCAGCTCTGGAAGGGGCTAGAGCCTCCATTTTTGCACTCAGGTCTAAGTCTCATGGCCCTCTATCAGAATTTGGAAAGATTGGAGAAACTTAATTTTTCGCCCAAAAAAAAAACGTAAGGGGTACCACTGTCGTTTTTTTTTCGGGCCGAATTTTTGAGTTTCGATATCTCAGCTCTGGAAGGGGCTAGAGCCTCCATTTTTGCACTCAGGTCTAAGTCTCATGGCCCTCTATCAGAATTTGGGAAGATTGGAGAAACTTAATTTTTCACCCAAAAAAAAAAAACGTAAGGGGTACAACTGTCGTTTTTTTTTTCGGGCCGAATTTTTGAGTTTCGATATCTCAGCTCTGGAAGGGGCTAGAGCCTCCATTTTTGCACTCAGGTCTAAGTCTCATGGCCCTCTATCAGAATTTGGGAAGATTGGAGAAACTTAATTTTTCGCCCAAAAAAAAAAACGTAAGGGGTACCACTGTCGTTTTTTTTTCGGGCTGAATTTTTGAGTTTCGATATCTCAGCTCTGGAAGGGGCTAGAGCCTCCATTTTTGCACTCAGGTCTAAGTCTCATGGCCCTCTATCAGAATTTGGGAAGATTGGAGAAACGTAATTTTTCGCCCAAAAAAAAAACGTAAGGGGTACCACTGTCGTTTTTTTTTTCGGGCCGAATTTTTGAGTTTCGATATCTCAGCTCTGGAAGGGGCTAGAGCCTCCATTTTTGCACTCAGGTCTAAGTCTCATGGCCCTCTTTCAGAATTTGGGAAGATTGGAGAAACTTAATTTTTCGCCAAAAAAAAAAAACGTAAGGGGTACCACTGTCGTTTTTTTTTCGGGCCGAATTTTTGAGTTTCGATATCTCAGCTCTGGAAGGGGCTAGAGCCTCCATTTTTGCACTCAGGTCTAAGTCTCATGGCCCTCTATCAGACTTTGGGAAGATTGGAGAAACTTAATTTTTCGCCCAAATAAAAAAACGTAAGGGGTACCACTGTCGTTTTTTTTTCGGGCTGAATTTTTGAGTTTCGATATCTCAGCTCTGGAAGGGGCTAGAGCCTCCATTTTTGCACTCAGGTCTAAGTCTCATGGCCTTCTATCAGAATTTGGGAAGATTGGAGAAACTTAATTTTTCGCCCAAAAAAAAAAAAACGTAAGGGGTACCACTGTCGTTTTTTTTTCGGGCCGAATTTTTGATTTTTGTTATCTCAGCTCTGGAAGGGGCTAGAGCCTCCATTTTTGCACTCAGGTCTAAGTCTCATGGCCCTCTATCAGAATTTGGGAAGATTGGAGAAACTTAATTTTTCGCCCAAAAAAAAAAAAACGTAAGGGGTACCACTGTCGTTTTTTTTTCGGGCCGAATTTTTGATTTTTGTTATCTCAGCTCTGGAAGGGGCTAGAGCCTCCATTTTTGCACTCAGGTCTAAGTCTCATGGCCCTCTATCAGAATTTGGGAAGATTGGAGAAACTTAATTTTTCGCCCAAAAAAAAAAACGTAAGGGGTACCACTGTCGTTTTTTTTTCGGGCCGAATTTTTGAGTTTCGATATCTCAGCTCTGGAAGGGGCTAGAGCCTCCATTTTTGCACTCAGGTCTAAGTCTCATGGCCCTCTATCAGAATTTGGGAAGATTGGAGAAACTTAATTTTTCGCCCCAAAAAAAATACGTAAGGGGTACCACTGTCGTTTTTTTTTTTCGGGCCGAATTTTTGAGTTTCGATATCTCAGCTCTGGAAGGGGCTAGAGCCTCCATTTTTGCACTCAGGTCTAAGTCTCATGGCCCTCTATCAGAATTTGGGAAGATTGGAGAAACTTAATTTTTCGCCCAAAAAAAAAAAACGTAAGGGGTACCACTGTCGTTTTTTTTTTCGGGCCGAATTTTTGAGTTTCGATATCTCAGCTCTGGAAGGGGCTAGAGCCTCCATTTTTGCACTCAGGTCTAAGTCTCATGGCCCTCTATCAGAATTTGGGAAGATTGGAGAAACTTAATTTTTCGCCCAAAAAAAAAAAACGTAAGGGGTACCACTGTCGTTTTTTTTTCGGGCCGAATTTTTGATTTTTGTTATCTCAGCTCTGGAAGGGGCAAGAGCCTCCATTTTTGCACTCAGGTCTAAATCTCATGGCCCTCTATCAGAATTTGGGAAGATTGGAGAAACTTAATTTTTCGCCCAAATAAAAAAACGTAAGGGGTACCACTGTCGTTTTTTTTTCGGGCCGAATTTTTGAGTTTCGATATCTCAGCTCTGGAAGGGGCTAGAGCCTCCATTTTTTGCACTCAGGTCTAAGTCTCATGGCCCTCTATCAGAATTTGGGAAGATTGGAGAAACTTAATTTTTCGCCCAAAAAAAAAAACGTAAGGGGTACCACTGTCGTTTTTTTTTCGGGCCGAATTTTTGAGTTTCGATATCTCAGCTCTGGAAGGGGCTAGAGCCTCCATTTTTGCACTCAGGTCTAAGTCTCATGGCCCTCTATCAGAATTTGGGAAGATTGGAGAAACTTAATTTTTCGCCCAAAAAAAAAACGTAAGGGGTACCACTGTCGTTTTTTTTTCGGGCCGAATTTTTGAGTTTCGATATCTCAGCTCTGGAAGGGGCTAGAGCCTCCATTTCTGCACTCAGGTCTAAGTCTCATGGCCCTCTATCAGAATTTGGGAAGATTGGAGAAACTTAATTTTTCGCCCAAAAAAAAAAACGTAAGGGGTACCACTGTCGTTTTTTTTTCGGGCCGAATTTTTGAGTTTCGATATCTCAGCTCTGGAAGGGGCTAGAGCCTCCATTTTTGCACTCAGGTCTAAGTCTCATGGCCCTCTATCAGAATATGGGAAGATTGGAGAAACTTAATTTTTCGCCCCAAAAAAAAAACGTAAGGGGTACCACTGTCGTTTTTTTTTCGGGCCGAATTTTTGATTTTTGTTATCTCAGCTCTGGAAGGGGCTAGAGCCTCCATTTTTGCACTCAGGTCTAAGTCTCATGGCCCTCTATCAGAATTTGGGAAGATTGGAGAAACTTAATTTTTCGCCCAAATAAAAAACGTAAGGGGTACCACTGTCGTTTTTTTTCGGGCCGAATTTTTGAGTTTCGATATCTCAGCTCTGGAAGGGGCTAGAGCCTCCATTTTTGCACTCAGGTCTAAGTCTCATGGCCCTCTATCAGAATTTGGGAAGATTGGAGAAACTTAATTTTTCGCCCAAAAAAAAAAAACGTAAGGGGTACCACTGTCGTTTTTTTTTTCGGGCCGAATTTTTGAGTTTCGATATCTCAGCTCTGGAAGGGGCTAGAGCCTCCATTTTTGCACTCAGGTCTAAGTCTCATGGCCCTCTATCAGAATTTGGGAAGATTGGAGAAACTTAATTTTTCGCCCAAAAAAAAAACGTAAGGGGTACCACTGTCGTTTTTTTTTCGGGCCGAATTTTTGATTTTTGTTATCTCAGCTCTGGAAGGGGCTAGAGCCTCCATTTTTGCACTCAGGTCTAAGTCTCATGGCCCTCTATCAGAATTTGGGAAGATTGGAGAAACTTAATTTTTCGCCCAAAAAAAAAACGTAAGGGGTACCACTGTCGTTTTTTTTTCGGGCCGAATTTTTTATTTTTGTTATCTCAGCTCTGGAAGGGGCTAGAGCCTCCATTTTTGCACTCAGGTCTAAGTCTCATGGCCCTCTATCAGAATTTGGGAAGATTGGAGAAACTTAATTTTTCGCCCAAATAAAAAAACGTAAGGGGTACCACTGTCGTTTTTTTTTCGGGCCGAATTTTTGAGTTTCGATATCTCAGCTCTGGAAGGGGCTAGAGCCTCCATTTTTGCACTCAGGTCTAAGTCTCATGGCCCTCTATCAGAATTTGGGAAGATTGGAGAAACTTAATTTTTCGCCCAAAAAAAAAACGTAAGGGGTACCACTGTCGTTTTTTTTTTCGGGCCGAATTTTTGATTTTTGTTATCTCAGCTCTGGAAGGGGCTAGAGCCTCCATTTTTGCACTCAGGTCTAAGTCTCATGGCCCTCTATCAGAATTTGGGAAGATTGGAGAAACTTAATTTTTCGCCCAAAAAAAAAAACGTAAGGGGTACCACTGCCGTTTTTTTTTTCGGGCCGAATTTTTGATTTTTGTTATCTCAGCTCTGGAAGGGGCTAGAGCCTCCATTTTTGCACTCAGGTCTAAGTCTCATGGCCCTCTATCAGAATTTGGGAAGATTGGAGAAACTTAATTTTTCGCCCAAAAAAAAAAACGTAAGGGGTACCACTGTCGTTTTTTTTTCGGGCCGAATTTTTGAGTTTCGATATCTCAGCTCTGGAAGGGGCTAGAGCCTCCATTTTTGCACTCAGGTCTAAGTCTCATGGCCCTCTATCAGAATTTGGGAAGATTGGAGAAACTTAATTTTTCGCCCAAAAAAAAAAAACGTAAGGGGTACCACTGTCGTTTTTTTTTCGGGCCGAATTTTTGATTTTTGTTATCTCAGCTCTGGAAGGGGCTAGAGCCTCCATTTTTGCACTCAGGTCTAAGTCTCATGGCCCTCTATCAGAATTTGGGAAGATTGGAGCAACGTAATTTTTCGCCCAAAAAAAAAACGTAAGGGGTACCACTGTCGTTTTTTTTTTCGGGCCGAATTTTTGAGTTTCGATATCTCAGCTCTGGAAGGGGCTAGAGCCTCCATTTTTGCACTCAGGTCTAAGTCTCATGGCCCTCTAGCAGAATTTGGGAAGATTGGAGAAACTTAATTTTTCGCCCAAAAAAAAAAAAACGTAAGGGGTACCACTGTAGTTTTTTTTTCGGGCCGAATTTTTGAGTTTCGATATCTCAGCTCTGGAAGGGGCTAGAGCCTCCATTTTTGCACTCAGGTCTAAGTCTCATGGCCCTCTATCAGAATTTGGGAAGATTGGAGAAACTTAATTTTTCGCCCAAAAAAAAAAACGTAAGGGGTACCACTGTCGTTTTTTTTTCGGGCCGAATTTTTGATTTTTGTTATCTCAGCTCTGGAAGGGGCTAGAGCCTCCATTTTTGCACTCAGGTCTAAGTCTCATGGCCCTCTATCAGAATTTGGGAAGAATGGAGAAACTTAATTTTTCGCCCAAAAAAAAAAAAACGTAAGGGGTACCACTGTCATTTTTTTTTCGGGCCGAATTTTTGAGTTTCGATATCTCAGCTCTGGAAGGGGCTAGAGCCTCCATTTTTGCACTCAGGTCTAAGTCTCATGGCCCTCTATCAGAATTTGGGAAGATTGGAGAAACTTAATTTTTCGCCCAAAAAAAAAAAAACGTAAGGGGTACCACTGTCGTTTTTTTTTTCGGGCCGAATTTTTGATTTTTGTTATCTCAGCTCTGGAAGGGGCTAGAGCCTCCATTTTTGCACTCAGGTCTAAGTCTCATGGCCCTCTATCAGAATTTGGGAAGATTGGAGAAACTTAATTTTTCGCCCCAAAAAAAAAACGTAAGGGGTACCACTGTCGGTTTTTTTTCGGGCCGAATTTTTGAGTTTTGATATCTCAGCTCTGGAAGGGGCTAGAGCCTCCATTTTTGCACTCAGGTCTAAGTCTCATGGCCCTCTATCAGAATTTGGGAAGATTGGAGAAACTTAATTTTTCGCCCAAAAAAAAAACGTAAGGGGTACCACTGTCGTTTTTTTTTCGGGCCGAATTTTTGAGTTTCGATATCTCAGCTCTGGAAGGGGCTAGAGCCTCCATTTTTGCACTCAGGTCTAAGTCTCATGGCCCTCTATCAGAATTTGGGAAGATTGGAGAAACTTAATTTTTCGCCCAAAAAAAAAACGTAAGGGGTACCACTGTCGTTTTTTTTTTCGGGCCGAATTTTTGAGTTTCGATATCTCAGCTCTGGAAGGGGCTAGAGCCTCCATTTTTGCACTCAGGTCTAAGTCTCATGGCCCTCTATCAGAATTTGGGAAGATTGGAGAAACTTAATTTTTCACCCAAAAAAAAAAAACGTAAGGGGTACCACTGTCGTTTTTTTTTCGGGCCGAATTTTTGAGTTTCGATATCTCAGCTCTGGAAGGGGCTAGAGCCTCCATTTTTGCACTCAGGTCTAAGTCTCATGGCCCTCTATCAGAATTTGGAAAGATTGGAGAAACTTAATTTTTCGCCCAAAAAAAAAAAAACGTAAGGGGTACCACTGTCGTTTTTTTTTCGGGCCGAATTTTTGAGTTTCGATATCTCAGCTCTGGAAGGGGCTAGAGCCTCCATTTTTGCACTCAGGTCTAAGTCTCATGGCCCTCTATCAGAATTTGGGAAGATTGGAGAAACTTAATTTTTCGCCCAAAAAAAAAAAAAACGTAAGGGGTACCACTGTCGTTTTTTTTTCGGGCCGAATTTTTGATTTTTGTTATCTCAGCTCTGGAAGGGGCTAGAGCCTCCATTTTTGCACTCAGGTCTAAGTCTCATGGCCCTCTATCAGAATTTGGGAAGATTGGAGAAACTTAATTTTTCGCCCAAAAAAAAAAACGTAAGGGGTACCACTGTCGTTTTTTTTTCGGGCCGAATTTTTGAGTTTCGATATCTCAGCTCTGGAAGGGGCTAGAGCCTCCATTTTTGCACTCAGGTCTAAGTCTCATGGCCCTCTATCAGAATTTGGGAAGATTGGAGAAACTTAATTTTTCGCCCAAAAAAAAAACGTAAGGGGTACCACTGTCGTTTTTTTTTCGGGCCGAATTTTTGAGTTTCTATATCTCAGCTCTGGAAGGGGCTAGAGCCTCCATTTTTGCACTCAGGTCTAAGTCTCATGGCCCTCTATCAGAATTTGGGAAGATTGGAGAAACTTAATTTTTCGCCCAAAAAAAAAACGTAAGGGGTACCACTGTCGTTTTTTTTTCGGGCCGAATTTTTGAGTTTCGATATCTCAGCTCTGGAAGGGGCTAGAGCCTCCATTTTTGCACACAGGTCTAAGTCTCATTGCCCTCTATCAGAATTTGGGAAGATTGGAGAAACTTAATTTTTCGCCAAAAAAAAAAAAAAACGTAAGGGGTACCACTGTCGTTTTTTTTTCGGGCTGAATTTTTGAGTTTTGATATCTCAGCTCTGGAAGGGGCTAGAGCCTCCATTTTTGCACTCAGGTCTAGGTCTCATGGCCCTCTATCAGAATTTGGGAAGATTGGAGAAACGTAATTTTTCGCCCAAAAAAAAAACGTAAGGGGTACCACTGTCGTTTTTTTTTCGGGCCGAATTTTTGAGTTTCGATATCTCAGCTCTGGAAGGGGCTAGAGCCTCCATTTTTGCACTCAGGTCTAAGTCTCATGGCCCTCTATCAGAATTTGGGAAGATTGGAGAAACTTAATTTTTCGCCCCAAAAAAAAAACGTAAGGGGTACCACTGTCGTTTTTTTTTCGGGCCGAATTTTTGAGTTTCGATATCTCAGCTCTGGAAGGGGCTAGAGCCTCCATTTTTGCACTCAGGTCTAAGTCTCATGGCCCTCTATCAGAATTTGGGAAGATTGGAGAAACTTAATTTTTCGCCCAAAAAAAAAAAACGTAAGGGGTACCACTGTCGTTTTTTTTTCGGGCCGAATTTTTGAGTTTCGATATCTCAGCTCTGGAAGGGGCTAGAGCCTCCATTTTTGCACTCATGTCTAAGTCTCATGGCCCTCTATCAGAATTTGGGAAGATTGGAGAAACTTAATTTTTCGCCCAAATAAAAAAACGTAAGGGGTACCACTGTCGTTTTTTTTTCGGGCCGAATTTTTGAGTTTCGATATCTCAGCTCTGGAAGGGGCTAGAGCCTCCATTTTTGCACTCAGGTCTAAGTCTCATGGCCCTCTATCAGAATTTGGGAAGATTGGAGAAACTTAATTTTTCGCCCAAAAAAAAAAACGTAAGGGGTACCACTGTCGTTTTTTTTTCGGGCCGAATTTTTGATTTTTGTTATCTCAGCTCTGGAAGGGGCTAGAGCCTCCATTTTTGCACTCAGGTCTAAGTCTCATGGCCCTCTATCAGAATTTGGGAAGATTGGAGAAACTTAATTTTTCGCCCAAAAAAAAAAAACGTAAGGGGTACCACTGTCGTTTTTTTTTTCGGGACGAATTTTTGATTTTTGTTATCTCAGCTCTGGAAGGGGCTAGAGCCTCCATTTTTGCACTCAGGTCTAAGTCTCATGGCCCTCTATCAGAATTTGGGAAGATTGGAGAAACTTAATTTTTCGCCCAAAAAAAAAAACGTAAGGGGTACAACTGTCGTTTTTTTTTCGGGCCGAATTTTTGAGTTTCGATATCTCAGCTCTGGAAGGGGCTAGAGCCTCCATTTTTGCACTCAGGTCTAAGTCTCATGGCCCTCTATCAGAATTTGGGAAGATTGGAGAAACTTAATTTTTCGCCCAAAAAAAAAAAACGTAAGGGGTACCACTGTCGTTTTTTTTTCGGGCCGAATTTTTGAGTTTCGATATCTCAGCTCTGGAAGGGGCTAGAGCCTCCATTTTTGCACTCAGGTCTAAGTCTCATGGCCCTCTATCAGAATTTGGGAAGATTGGAGAAACTTAATTTTTCGCCCAAAAAAAAAAAACGTAAGGGGTACCACTGTCGTTTTTTTTTCGGGCCGAATTTTTGATTTTTGTTATCTCAGCTCTGGAAGGGGCTAGAGCCTCCATTTTTGCACTCAGGTCTAAGTCTCATGGCCCTCTATCAGAATTTGGGAAGATTGGAGAAACTTAATTTTTCGCCCAAAAAAAAAAATGTAAGGGGTACCACTGTCGTTTTTTTTTCGGGCCGAATTTTTGAGTTTCGATATCTCAGCTCTGGAAGGGGCTAGAGCCTCCATTTTTTGCACTCAGGTCTAAGTCTCATGGCCCTCTATCAGAATTTGGGAAGATTGGAGAAACTTAATTTTTCGCCCAAAAAAAAAACGTAAGGGGTACCACTGTTGTTTTTTTTTCGGGCCGAATTTTTGAGTTTCGATATCTCAGCTCTGGAAGGGGCTAGAGCCTCCATTTTTGCACTCAGGTCTAAGTCTCATGGCCCTCTATCAGAATTTGGGAAGATTGGAGAAACTTAATTTTTCGCCCAAAAAAAAAAAACGTAAGGGGTACCACTGTCGTTTTTTTTTCGGGCCGAATTTTTGAGTTTCGATATCTCAGCTCTGGAAGGGGCTAGAGCCTCCATTTTTCCACTCAGGTCTAAGTCTCATGGCCCTCTATCAGAATATGGGAAGATTGGAGAAACTTAATTTTTCGCCCAAAAAAAAAAACGTAAGGGGTACCACTGTCGTTTTTTTTTCGGGCCGAATTTTTGATTTTTGTTATCTCAGCTCTGGAAGGGGCTAGAGCCTCCATTTTTGCACTCAGGTCTAAGTCTCATGGCCCTCTATCAGAATTTGGGAAGATTGGAGAAACTTAATTTTTCGCCCAAAAAAAAAAAACGTAAGGGGTACCACTGTCGTTTTTTTTTTCGGGCCGAATTTTTGAGTTTCGATATCTCAGCTCTGGAAGGGGCTAGAGCCTCCATTTTTGCACTCAGGTCTAAGTCTCATGGCCCTCTATCAGAATTTGGGAAGATTGGAGAAACTTAATTTTTCGCCCAAAAAAAAAAAAAACGTAAGGGGTACCACTGTCGTTTTTTTTTCGGGCCGAATTTTTTATTTTTGTTATCTCAGCTCTGGAAGGGGCTAGAGCCTCCATTTTTGCACTCAGGTCTAAGTCTCATGGCCCTCTATCAGAATTTGGGAAGATTGGAGAAACTTAATTTTTCGCCCAAAAAAAAAACGTAAGGGGTACCACTGTCGTTTTTTTTTCGGGCCGAATTTTTGAGTTTCGATATCTCAGCTCTGGAAGGGGCTAGAGCCTCCATTTTTGCACTCAGGTCTAAGTCTCATGGCCCTCTATCAGAATTTGGGAAGATTGGAGAAACTTAATTTTTCGCCCAAAAAAAAAACGTAAGGGGTACCACTGTCGTTTTTTTTTCGGGCCGAATTTTTGATTTTTGTTATCTCAGCTCTGGAAGGGGCTAGAGCCTTCATTTTTGTACTCAGGTCTAAGTCTCATGGCCCTCTATCAGAATTTGGGAAGATTGGAGAAACTTAATTTTTTGCCCCAAAAAAAAACGTAAGGGGTACCACTGTCGTTTTTTTTTCGGGCCGAATTTTTGAGTTTCGATATCTCAGCTCTGGAAGGGGCTAGAGCCTCCATTTTTGCACTCAGGTCTAAGTCTCATGGCCCTCTATCAGAATTTGGGAAGATTGGAGAAACTTAATTTTTCGCCCAAAAAAAAAAAACGTAAGGGGTACCACTGTCGTTTTTTTTTCGGGCCGAATTTTTGATTTTCGATATCTCAGCTCTGGAAGGGGCTAGAGCCTCCATTTTTGCACTCAGGTCTAAGTCTCATGGCCCTCTATCAGAATTTGGGAAGATTGGAGAAACTTAATTTTTCGCCCAAAAAAAAAAACGTAAGGGGTACCACTGTCGTTTTTTTTTCGGGCCGAATTTTTGAGTTTCGATATCTCAGCTCTGGAAGGGGCTAGAGCCTCCATTTTTGCACTCAGGTCTAAGTCTCATGGCCCTCTATCAGAATTTGGGAAGATTGGAGAAACTTAATTTTTCGCCCAAAAAAACAACGTAAGGGGTACCACTGTCGTTTTTTTTTTCGGGCCGAATTTTTGATTTTTGTTATCTCAGCTCTGGAAGGGGCTAGAGCCTCCATTTTTGCACTCAGGTCTAAGTCTCATGGCCCTCTATCAGAATTTGGGAAGATTGGAGAAACTTAATTTTTCACCCAAAAAAAAAAACGTAAGGGGTACCACTGTCGTTTTTTTTTCGGGCCGAATTTTTGATTTTTGTTATCTCAGCTCTGGAAGGGGCTAGAGCCTCCATTTTTGTACTCAGGTCTAAGTCTCATGGCCCTCTATCAGAATTTGGGAAGATTGGAGAAACTTAATTTTTTGCCCCAAAAAAAAACGTAAGGGGTACCACTGTCGTTTTTTTTTCGGGCCGAATTTTTGAGTTTCGATATCTCAGCTCTGGAAGGGGCTAGAGCCTCCATTTTTGCACTCAGGTCTAAGTCTCATGGCCCTCTATCAGAATTTGGGAAGATTGGAGAAACTTAATTTTTCACCCAAAAAAAAAAACGTAAGGGGTACCACTGTCGTTTTTTTTTCGGGCCGAATTTTTGAGTTTCGATATCTCAGCTCTGGAAGGGGCTAGAGCCTCCATTTTTGCACTCAGGTCTAAGTCTCATGGCCCTCTATCAGAATTTGGGAAGATTGGAGAAACTTAATTTTTCGCCCAAAAAAAAAAACGTAAGGGGTACCACTGTCGTTTTTTTTTCGGGCCGAATTTTTGAGTTTCGATATCTCAGCTCTGGAAGGGGCTAGAGCCTCCATTTTTGCACTCAGGTCTAAGTCTCATGGCCCTCTATCAGAATTTGGGAAGATTGGAGAAACTTAATTTTTCGCCCAAAAAAAAAACGTAAGGGGTACCACTGTCGTTTTTTTTTCGGGCCGAATTTTTGATTTTTGTTATCTCAGCTCTGGAAGGGGCTAGAGCCTCCATTTTTGCACTCAGGTCTAAGTCTCATGGCCCTCTATCAGAATTTGGGAAGATTGGAGAAACTTAATTTTTCACCCAAAAAAAAAAACGTAAGGGGTACCACTGTCGTTTTTTTTTCGGGCCGAATTTTTGATTTTTGTTATCTCAGCTCTGGAAGGGGCTAGAGCCTCCATTTTTGCACTCAGGTCTAAGTCTCATGGCCCTCTATCAGAATTTGGGAAGATTGGAGAAACTTAATTTTTCACCCAAAAAAAAAAACGTAAGGGGTACCACTGTCGTTTTTTTTCGGGCCGAATTTTTGATTTTTGTTATCTCAGCTCTGGAAGGGGCTAGAGCCTCCATTTTTGCACTCAGGTCTAAGTCTCATGGCCCTCTATCAGAATTTGGGAAGATTGGAGAAACTTAATTTTTCGCCCAAAAAAAAAAACGTAAGGGGTACCACTGTCGTTTTTTTTTCGGGCCGAATTTTTGAGTTTCGATATCTCAGCTCTGGAAGGGGCTAGAGCCTCCATTTTTGCACTCAGGTCTAAGTCTCATGGCCCTCTATCAGAATTTGGGAAGATTGGAGAAACTTAATTTTTCGCCCAAAAAAAAAACGTAAGGGGTACCACTGTCGTTTTTTTTTCGGGCCGAATTTTTGATTTTTGTTATCTCAGCTCTGGAAGGGGCTAGAGCCTCCATTTTTGCACTCAGGTCTAAGTCTCATGGCCCTCTATCAGAATTTGGGAAGATTGGAGAAACTTAATTTTTCGCCCAAAAAAAAAACGTAAGGGGTACCACTGTCGTTTTTTTTTCGGGCCGAATTTTTGATTTTTGTTATCTCAGCTCTGGAAGGGGCTAGAGCCTTCATTTTTGTACTCAGGTCTAAGTCTCATGGCCCTCTATCAGAATTTGGGAAGATTGGAGAAACTTAATTTTTTGCCCCAAAAAAAAACGTAAGGGGTACCACTGTCGTTTTTTTTTCGGGCCGAATTTTTGAGTTTCGATATCTCAGCTCTGGAAGGGGCTAGAGCCTCCATTTTTGCACTCAGGTCTAAGTCTCATGGCCCTCTATCAGAATTTGGGAAGATTGGAGAAACGTAATTTTTCGCCCAAAAAAAAAAAACGTAAGGGGTACCACTGTCGTTTTTTTTTCGGGCCGAATTTTTGATTTTCGATATCTCAGCTCTGGAAGGGGCTAGAGCCTCCATTTTTGCACTCAGGTCTAAGTCTCATGGCCCTCTATCAGAATTTGGGAAGATTGGAGAAACTTAATTTTTCGCCCAAAAAAAAAAACGTAAGGGGTACCACTGTCGTTTTTTTTTCGGGCCGAATTTTTGAGTTTCGATATCTCAGCTCTGGAAGGGGCTAGAGCCTCCATTTTTGCACTCAGGTCTAAGTCTCATGGCCCTCTATCAGAATTTGGGAAGATTGGAGAAACTTAATTTTTCGCCCAAAAAAACAACGTAAGGGGTACCACTGTCGTTTTTTTTTCGGGCCGAATTTTTGATTTTTGTTATCTCAGCTCTGGAAGGGGCTAGAGCCTCCATTTTTGCACTCAGGTCTAAGTCTCATGGCCCTCTATCAGAATTTGGGAAGATTGGAGAAACTTAATTTTTCACCCAAAAAAAAAAACGTAAGGGGTACCACTGTCGTTTTTTTTTTCGGGCCGAATTTTTGATTTTTGTTATCTCAGCTCTGGAAGGGGCTAGAGCCTCCATTTTTGTACTCAGGTCTAAGTCTCATGGCCCTCTATCAGAATTTGGGAAGATTGGAGAAACTTAATTTTTTGCCCCAAAAAAAAACGTAAGGGGTACCACTGTCGTTTTTTTTTCGGGCCGAATTTTTGAGTTTCGATATCTCAGCTCTGGAAGGGGCTAGAGCCTCCATTTTTGCACTCAGGTCTAAGTCTCATGGCCCTCTATCAGAATTTGGGAAGATTGGAGAAACTTAATTTTTCGCCAAAAAAAAAAAAAACGTAAGGGGTACCACTGTCGTTTTTTTTTCGGGCTGAATTTTTGAGTTTTGATATCTCAGCTCTGGAAGGGGCTAGAGCCTCCATTTTTGCACTCAGGTCTAAGTCTCATGGCCCTCTATCAGAATTTGGGAAGATTGGAGAAACTTAATTTTTCGCCCAAAAAAAAAAAAACGTAAGGGGTACCACTGTCGTTTTTTTTTTCGGGCCGAATTTTTGAGTTTCGATATCTCAGCTCTGGAAGGGGCTAGAGCCTCCATTTTTGCACTCAGGTCTAAGTCTCATGGCCCTCTATCAGAATTTGGGAAGATTGGAGAAACTTAATTTTTCGCCCAAAAAAAAAAAAACGTAAGGGGTACCACTGTCGTTTTTTTTTCGGGCCGAATTTTTTATTTTTGTTATCTCAGCTCTGGAAGGGGCTAGAGCCTCCATTTTTGCACTCAGGTCTAAGTCTCATGGCCCTCTATCAGAATTTGGGAAGATTGGAGAAACTTAATTTTTCGCCCAAAAAAAAAACGTAAGGGGTACCACTGTCGTTTTTTTTTCGGGCCGAATTTTTGAGTTTCGATATCTCAGCTCTGGAAGGGGCTAGAGCCTCCATTTTTGCACTCAGGTCTAAGTCTCATGGCCCTCTATCAGAATTTGGGAAGATTGGAGAAACTTAATTTTTCGCCCAAAAAAAAAACGTAAGGGGTACCACTGTCGTTTTTTTTTCGGGCCGAATTTTTGATTTTTGTTATCTCAGCTCTGGAAGGGGCTAGAGCCTTCATTTTTGTACTCAGGTCTAAGTCTCATGGCCCTCTATCAGAATTTGGGAAGATTGGAGAAACTTAATTTTTTGCCCCAAAAAAAAACGTAAGGGGTACCACTGTCGTTTTTTTTTCGGGCCGAATTTTTGAGTTTCGATATCTCAGCTCTGGAAGGGGCTAGAGCCTCCATTTTTGCACTCAGGTCTAAGTCTCATGGCCCTCTATCAGAATTTGGGAAGATTGGAGAAACTTAATTTTTCGCCCAAAAAAAAAAAACGTAAGGGGTACCACTGTCGTTTTTTTTTCGGGCCGAATTTTTGATTTTCGATATCTCAGCTCTGGAAGGGGCTAGAGCCTCCATTTTTGCACTCAGGTCTAAGTCTCATGGCCCTCTATCAGAATTTGGGAAGATTGGAGAAACTTAATTTTTCGCCCAAAAAAAAAAACGTAAGGGGTACCACTGTCGTTTTTTTTTCGGGCCGAATTTTTGAGTTTCGATATCTCAGCTCTGGAAGGGGCTAGAGCCTCCATTTTTGCACTCAGGTCTAAGTCTCATGGCCCTCTATCAGAATTTGGGAAGATTGGAGAAACTTAATTTTTCGCCCAAAAAAACAACGTAAGGGGTACCACTGTCGTTTTTTTTTTCGGGCCGAATTTTTGATTTTTGTTATCTCAGCTCTGGAAGGGGCTAGAGCCTCCATTTTTGCACTCAGGTCTAAGTCTCATGGCCCTCTATCAGAATTTGGGAAGATTGGAGAAACTTAATTTTTCACCCAAAAAAAAAAACGTAAGGGGTACCACTGTCGTTTTTTTTTCGGGCCGAATTTTTGATTTTTGTTATCTCAGCTCTGGAAGGGGCTAGAGCCTCCATTTTTGTACTCAGGTCTAAGTCTCATGGCCCTCTATCAGAATTTGGGAAGATTGGAGAAACTTAATTTTTTGCCCCAAAAAAAAACGTAAGGGGTACCACTGTCGTTTTTTTTTCGGGCCGAATTTTTGAGTTTCGATATCTCAGCTCTGGAAGGGGCTAGAGCCTCCATTTTTGCACTCAGGTCTAAGTCTCATGGCCCTCTATCAGAATTTGGGAAGATTGGAGAAACTTAATTTTTCACCCAAAAAAAAAAACGTAAGGGGTACCACTGTCGTTTTTTTTTCGGGCCGAATTTTTGAGTTTCGATATCTCAGCTCTGGAAGGGGCTAGAGCCTCCATTTTTGCACTCAGGTCTAAGTCTCATGGCCCTCTATCAGAATTTGGGAAGATTGGAGAAACTTAATTTTTCGCCCAAAAAAAAAAACGTAAGGGGTACCACTGTCGTTTTTTTTTCGGGCCGAATTTTTGAGTTTCGATATCTCAGCTCTGGAAGGGGCTAGAGCCTCCATTTTTGCACTCAGGTCTAAGTCTCATGGCCCTCTATCAGAATTTGGGAAGATTGGAGAAACTTAATTTTTCGCCCAAAAAAAAAACGTAAGGGGTACCACTGTCGTTTTTTTTTCGGGCCGAATTTTTGATTTTTGTTATCTCAGCTCTGGAAGGGGCTAGAGCCTCCATTTTTGCACTCAGGTCTAAGTCTCATGGCCCTCTATCAGAATTTGGGAAGATTGGAGAAACTTAATTTTTCACCCAAAAAAAAAAACGTAAGGGGTACCACTGTCGTTTTTTTTTCGGGCCGAATTTTTGATTTTTGTTATCTCAGCTCTGGAAGGGGCTAGAGCCTCCATTTTTGCACTCAGGTCTAAGTCTCATGGCCCTCTATCAGAATTTGGGAAGATTGGAGAAACTTAATTTTTCACCCAAAAAAAAAAACGTAAGGGGTACCACTGTCGTTTTTTTTCGGGCCGAATTTTTGATTTTTGTTATCTCAGCTCTGGAAGGGGCTAGAGCCTCCATTTTTGCACTCAGGTCTAAGTCTCATGGCCCTCTATCAGAATTTGGGAAGATTGGAGAAACTTAATTTTTCGCCCAAAAAAAAAAACGTAAGGGGTACCACTGTCGTTTTTTTTTCGGGCCGAATTTTTGAGTTTCGATATCTCAGCTCTGGAAGGGGCTAGAGCCTCCATTTTTGCACTCAGGTCTAAGTCTCATGGCCCTCTATCAGAATTTGGGAAGATTGGAGAAACTTAATTTTTCGCCCAAAAAAAAAACGTAAGGGGTACCACTGTCGTTTTTTTTTCGGGCCGAATTTTTGATTTTTGTTATCTCAGCTCTGGAAGGGGCTAGAGCCTCCATTTTTGCACTCAGGTCTAAGTCTCATGGCCCTCTATCAGAATTTGGGAAGATTGGAGAAACTTAATTTTTCGCCCAAAAAAAAAACGTAAGGGGTACCACTGTCGTTTTTTTTTCGGGCCGAATTTTTGATTTTTGTTATCTCAGCTCTGGAAGGGGCTAGAGCCTTCATTTTTGTACTCAGGTCTAAGTCTCATGGCCCTCTATCAGAATTTGGGAAGATTGGAGAAACTTAATTTTTTGCCCCAAAAAAAAACGTAAGGGGTACCACTGTCGTTTTTTTTTCGGGCCGAATTTTTGAGTTTCGATATCTCAGCTCTGGAAGGGGCTAGAGCCTCCATTTTTGCACTCAGGTCTAAGTCTCATGGCCCTCTATCAGAATTTGGGAAGATTGGAGAAACGTAATTTTTCGCCCAAAAAAAAAAAACGTAAGGGGTACCACTGTCGTTTTTTTTTCGGGCCGAATTTTTGATTTTCGATATCTCAGCTCTGGAAGGGGCTAGAGCCTCCATTTTTGCACTCAGGTCTAAGTCTCATGGCCCTCTATCAGAATTTGGGAAGATTGGAGAAACTTAATTTTTCGCCCAAAAAAAAAAACGTAAGGGGTACCACTGTCGTTTTTTTTTCGGGCCGAATTTTTGAGTTTCGATATCTCAGCTCTGGAAGGGGCTAGAGCCTCCATTTTTGCACTCAGGTCTAAGTCTCATGGCCCTCTATCAGAATTTGGGAAGATTGGAGAAACTTAATTTTTCGCCCAAAAAAACAACGTAAGGGGTACCACTGTCGTTTTTTTTTCGGGCCGAATTTTTGATTTTTGTTATCTCAGCTCTGGAAGGGGCTAGAGCCTCCATTTTTGCACTCAGGTCTAAGTCTCATGGCCCTCTATCAGAATTTGGGAAGATTGGAGAAACTTAATTTTTCACCCAAAAAAAAAAACGTAAGGGGTACCACTGTCGTTTTTTTTTTCGGGCCGAATTTTTGATTTTTGTTATCTCAGCTCTGGAAGGGGCTAGAGCCTCCATTTTTGTACTCAGGTCTAAGTCTCATGGCCCTCTATCAGAATTTGGGAAGATTGGAGAAACTTAATTTTTTGCCCCAAAAAAAAACGTAAGGGGTACCACTGTCGTTTTTTTTTCGGGCCGAATTTTTGAGTTTCGATATCTCAGCTCTGGAAGGGGCTAGAGCCTCCATTTTTGCACTCAGGTCTAAGTCTCATGGCCCTCTATCAGAATTTGGGAAGATTGGAGAAACTTAATTTTTCGCCAAAAAAAAAAAAAACGTAAGGGGTACCACTGTCGTTTTTTTTTCGGGCTGAATTTTTGAGTTTTGATATCTCAGCTCTGGAAGGGGCTAGAGCCTCCATTTTTGCACTCAGGTCTAAGTCTCATGGCCCTCTATCAGAATTTGGGAAGATTGGAGAAACTTAATTTTTCGCCCAAAAAAAAAAAAACGTAAGGGGTACCACTGTCGTTTTTTTTTTCGGGCCGAATTTTTGAGTTTCGATATCTCAGCTCTGGAAGGGGCTAGAGCCTCCATTTTTGCACTCAGGTCTAAGTCTCATGGCCCTCTATCAGAATTTGGGAAGATTGGAGAAACTTAATTTTTCGCCCAAAAAAAAAAAAACGTAAGGGGTACCACTGTCGTTTTTTTTTCGGGCCGAATTTTTTATTTTTGTTATCTCAGCTCTGGAAGGGGCTAGAGCCTCCATTTTTGCACTCAGGTCTAAGTCTCATGGCCCTCTATCAGAATTTGGGAAGATTGGAGAAACTTAATTTTTCGCCCAAAAAAAAAACGTAAGGGGTACCACTGTCGTTTTTTTTTCGGGCCGAATTTTTGAGTTTCGATATCTCAGCTCTGGAAGGGGCTAGAGCCTCCATTTTTGCACTCAGGTCTAAGTCTCATGGCCCTCTATCAGAATTTGGGAAGATTGGAGAAACTTAATTTTTCGCCCAAAAAAAAAACGTAAGGGGTACCACTGTCGTTTTTTTTTCGGGCCGAATTTTTGATTTTTGTTATCTCAGCTCTGGAAGGGGCTAGAGCCTTCATTTTTGTACTCAGGTCTAAGTCTCATGGCCCTCTATCAGAATTTGGGAAGATTGGAGAAACTTAATTTTTTGCCCCAAAAAAAAACGTAAGGGGTACCACTGTCGTTTTTTTTTCGGGCCGAATTTTTGAGTTTCGATATCTCAGCTCTGGAAGGGGCTAGAGCCTCCATTTTTGCACTCAGGTCTAAGTCTCATGGCCCTCTATCAGAATTTGGGAAGATTGGAGAAACTTAATTTTTCGCCCAAAAAAAAAAAACGTAAGGGGTACCACTGTCGTTTTTTTTTCGGGCCGAATTTTTGATTTTCGATATCTCAGCTCTGGAAGGGGCTAGAGCCTCCATTTTTGCACTCAGGTCTAAGTCTCATGGCCCTCTATCAGAATTTGGGAAGATTGGAGAAACTTAATTTTTCGCCCAAAAAAAAAAACGTAAGGGGTACCACTGTCGTTTTTTTTTCGGGCCGAATTTTTGAGTTTCGATATCTCAGCTCTGGAAGGGGCTAGAGCCTCCATTTTTGCACTCAGGTCTAAGTCTCATGGCCCTCTATCAGAATTTGGGAAGATTGGAGAAACTTAATTTTTCGCCCAAAAAAACAACGTAAGGGGTACCACTGTCGTTTTTTTTTTCGGGCCGAATTTTTGATTTTTGTTATCTCAGCTCTGGAAGGGGCTAGAGCCTCCATTTTTGCACTCAGGTCTAAGTCTCATGGCCCTCTATCAGAATTTGGGAAGATTGGAGAAACTTAATTTTTCGCCCAAAAAAAAAAAAAACGTAAGGGGTACCACTGTCGTTTTTTTTTCGGGCCGAATTTTTTATTTTTGTTATCTCAGCTCTGGAAGGGGCTAGAGCCTCCATTTTTGCACTCAGGTCTAAGTCTCATGGCCCTCTATCAGAATTTGGGAAGATTGGAGAAACTTAATTTTTCGCCCAAAAAAAAAACGTAAGGGGTACCACTGTCGTTTTTTTTTCGGGCCGAATTTTTGAGTTTCGATATCTCAGCTCTGGAAGGGGCTAGAGCCTCCATTTTTGCACTCAGGTCTAAGTCTCATGGCCCTCTATCAGAATTTGGGAAGATTGGAGAAACTTAATTTTTCGCCAAAAAAAAAAAAAACGTAAGGGGTACCACTGTCGTTTTTTTTTCGGGCTGAATTTTTGAGTTTTGATATCTCAGCTCTGGAAGGGGCTAGAGCCTCCATTTTTGCACTCAGGTCTAAGTCTCATGGCCCTCTATCAGAATTTGGGAAGATTGGAGAAACTTAATTTTTCGCCCAAAAAAAAAAAAACGTAAGGGGTACCACTGTCGTTTTTTTTTTCGGGCCGAATTTTTGAGTTTCGATATCTCAGCTCTGGAAGGGGCTAGAGCCTCCATTTTTGCACTCAGGTCTAAGTCTCATGGCCCTCTATCAGAATTTGGGAAGATTGGAGAAACTTAATTTTTCACCCAAAAAAAAAAACGTAAGGGGTACCACTGTCGTTTTTTTTTCGGGCCGAATTTTTGATTTTTGTTATCTCAGCTCTGGAAGGGGCTAGAGCCTCCATTTTTGCACTCAGGTCTAAGTCTCATGGCCCTCTATCAGAATTTGGGAAGATTGGAGAAACTTAATTTTTCACCCAAAAAAAAAAACGTAAGGGGTACCACTGTCGTTTTTTTTTCGGGCCGAATTTTTGATTTTTGTTATCTCAGCTCTGGAAGGGGCTAGAGCCTCCATTTTTGCACTCAGGTCTAAGTCTCATGGCCCTCTATCAGAATTTGGGAAGATTGGAGAAACTTAATTTTTCACCCAAAAAAAAAAACGTAAGGGGTACCACTGTCGTTTTTTTTCGGGCCGAATTTTTGATTTTTGTTATCTCAGCTCTGGAAGGGGCTAGAGCCTCCATTTTTGCACTCAGGTCTAAGTCTCATGGCCCTCTATCAGAATTTGGGAAGATTGGAGAAACTTAATTTTTCGCCCAAAAAAAAAAAACGTAAGGGGTACCACTGTCGTTTTTTTTTCGGGCCGAATTTTTGATTTTCGTTATCTCAGCTCTGGAAGGGGCTAGAGCCTCCATTTTTGCACTCAGGTCTAAGTCTCATGGCCCTCTATCAGAATTTGGGAAGATTGGAGAAACTTAATTTTTCGCCCAAAAAAAAAACGTAAGGGGTACCACTGTCGTTTTTTTTTCGGGCCGAATTTTTGATTTTTGTTATCTCAGCTCTGGAAGGGGCTAGAGCCTCCATTTTTGCACTCAGGTCTAAGTCTCATGGCCCTCTATCAGAATTTGGGAAGATTGGAGAAACTTAATTTTTCACCCAAAAAAAAAAAACGTAAGGGGTACCACTGTCGTTTTTTTTTCGGGCCGAATTTTTGATTTTTGTTATCTCAGCTCTGGAAGGGGCTAGAGCCTCCATTTTTGTACTCAGGTCTAAGTCTCATGGCCCTCTATCAGAATTTGGGAAGATTGGAGAAACTTAATTTTTTGCCCCAAAAAAAAACGTAAGGGGTACCACTGTCGTTTTTTTTTCGGGCCGAATTTTTGAGTTTCGATATCTCAGCTCTGGAAGGGGCTAGAGCCTCCATTTTTGCACTCAGGTCTAAGTCTCATGGCCCTCTATCAGAATTTGGGAAGATTGGAGAAACTTAATTTTTCGCCCAAAAAAAAAAACGTAAGGGGTACCACTGTCGTTTTTTTTTTTCGGGCCGAATTTTTGAGTTTCGATATCTCAGCTCTGGAAGGGGCTAGAGCCTCCATTTTTGCACTCAGGTCTAAGTCTCATGGCCCTCTATCAGAATTTGGGAAGATTGGAGAAACGTAATTTTTCGCCCAAAAAAAAAAACGTAAGGGGTACCACTGTCGTTTTTTTTTCGGGCCGAATTTTTGAGTTTCGATATCTCAGCTCTGGAAGGGGCTAGAGCCTCCATTTTTGCACTCAGGTCTAAGTCTCATGGCCCTCTATCAGAATTTGGGAAGATTGGAGAAACTTAATTTTTCGCCCAAAAAAAAAAACGTAAGGGGTACCACTGTCGTTTTTTTTTCGGGCCGAATTTGTGAGTTTCGATATCTCAGCTCTGGAAGGGGCTAGAGCCTCCATTTTTGCACTCAGGTCTAAGTCTCATGGCCCTCTATCAGAATTTGGGAAGATTGGAGAAACTTAATTTTTCGCCCCAAAAAAAAAACGTAAGGGGTACCACTGTCGTTTTTTTTTTTCGGGCCGAATTTTTGAGTTTCGATATCTCAGCTCTGGAAGGGGCTAGAGCCTCCATTTTTGCACTCAGGTCTAAGTCTCATGGCCCTCTATCAGAATTTGGGAAGATTGGAGAAACTTAATTTTTCGCCCAAAAAAAAAAAACGTAAGGGGTACCACTGTCGTTTTTTTTTCGGGCCGAATTTTTGAGTTTCGATATCTCAGCTCTGGAAGGGGCTAGAGCCTCCATTTTTGCACTCAGGTCTAAGTCTCATGGCCCTCTAGCAGAATTTGGGAAGATTGGAGAAACTTAATTTTTCGCCCCCAAAAAAAACGTAAGGGGTACCACTGTCGTTTTTTTTTCGGGCCGAATTTTTGAGTTTCGATATCTCAGCTCTGGAAGGGGCTAGAGCCTCCATTTTTGCACTCAGGTCTAAGTCTCATGGCCCTCTATCAGAATTTGGGAAGATTGGAGAAACTTAATTTTTCGCCCAAAAAAAAAACGTAAGGGGTACCACTGTCGTTTTTTTTTCGGGCCGAATTTTTGAGTTTCGATATCTCAGCTCTGGAAGGGGCTAGAGCCTCCATTTTTGGACTCAGGTCTAAGTCTCATGGCCCTCTATCAGAATTTGAGAAGATTGGAGAAACTTAATTTTTCGCCCCAAAAAAAAAACGTAAGGGGTACCACTGTGGTTTTTTTTTTTCGGGCCGAATTTTTGAGTTTCGATATCTCAGCTCTGGAAGGGGCTAGAGCCTCCATTTTTGCACTCAGGTCTAAGTCTCATGGCCCTCTATCAGAATTTGGGAAGATTGGAGAAACTTAATTTTTCGCCCAAAAAAAAAAACGTAAGGGGTACCACTGTCGTTTTTTTTTCGGGCCGAATTTTTGAGTTTCGATATCTCAGCTCTGGAAGGGGCTAGAGCCTCCATTTTTGCACTCAGGTCTAAGTCTCATGGCCCTCTATCAGAATTTGGGAAGATTGGAGAAACTTAATTTTTCGCCCAAAAAAAAAAAAACGTAAGGGGTACCACTGTCGTTTTTTTTTCGGGCCGAATTTTTGATTTTTGTTATCTCAGCTCTGGAAGGGGCTAGAGCCTCCATTTTTGCACTCAGGTCTAAGTCTCATGGCCCTCTATCAGAATTTGGGAAGATTGGAGCAACGTAATTTTTCGCCCAAAAAAAAAACGTAAGGGGTACCACTGTCGTTTTTTTTTCGGGCCGAATTTTTGATTTTTGTTATCTCAGCTCTGGAAGGGGCTAGAGCCTCCATTTTTGCACTCAGGTCTAAGTCTCATGGCCCTCTATCAGAATTTGGGAAGATTGGAGAAACTTAATTTTTCGCCCAAATAAAAAAACGTAAGGGGTACCACTGTCGTTTTTTTTTCGGGCCGAATTTTTGAGTTTCGATATCTCAGCTCTGGAAGGGGCTAGAGCCTCCATTTTTGCACTCAGGTCTAAGTCTCATGGCCCTCTATCAGAATTTGGGAAGATTGGAGAAACTTAATTTTTCGCCCAAAAAAAAAACGTAAGGGGTACCACTGTCGTTTTTTTTTTCGGGCCGAATTTTTGAGTTTCGATATCTCAGCTCTGGAAGGGGCTAGAGCCTCCATTTTTGCACTCAGGTCTAAGTCTCATGGCCCTCTAGCAGAATTTGGGAAGATTGGAGAAACTTAATTTTTCGCCCAAAAAAAAAAAAAACGTAAGGGGTACCACTGTAGTTTTTTTTTCGGGCCGAATTTTTGAGTTTCGATATCTCAGCTCTGGAAGGGGCTAGAGCCTCCATTTTTGCACTCAGGTCTAAGTCTCATGGCCCTCTATCAGAATTTGGGAAGATTGGAGAAACTTAATTTTTCGCCCAAAAAAAAAAACGTAAGGGGTACCACTGTCGTTTTTTTTTCGGGCCGAATTTTTGAGTTTCGATATCTCAGCTCTGGAAGGGGCTAGAGCCTCCATTTTTGCACTCAGGTCTAAGTCTCATGGCCCTCTATCAGAATTTGGGAAGATTGGAGAAACTTAATTTTTCGCCCAAAAAAAAAAAAAACGTAAGGGGTACCACTGTCGTTTTTTTTTCTGGCCGAATTTTTGATTTTGTTATCTCAGCTCTGGAAGGGGCTAGAGCCTCCATTTTTGCACTCAGGTCTAAGTCTCATGGCCCTCTATCAGAATTTGGGAAGATTGGAGAAACTTAATTTTTCGCCCAAAAAAAAAAACGTAAGGGGTACCACTGTCGTTTTTTTTTCGGGCCGAATTTTTGAGTTTCGATATCTCAGCTCTGGAAGGGGCTAGAGCCTCCATTTTTGCACTCAGGTCTAAGTCTCATGGCCCTCTATCAGAATTTGGGAAGATTGGAGAAACTTAATTTTTCGCCCAAAAAAAAAACGTAAGGGGTACCACTGTCGTTTTTTTTTCGGGCCGAATTTTTGAGTTTCGATATCTCAGCTCTGGAAGGGGCTAGAGCCTCCATTTTTGCACTCAGGTCTAAGTCTCATGGCCCTCTATCAGAATTTGGGAAGATTGGAGAAACTTAATTTTTCGCCCAAAAAAAAAACGTAAGGGGTACCACTGTCGTTTTTTTTTCGGGCCGAATTTTTGAGTTTCGATATCTCAGCTCTGGAAGGGGCTAGAGCCTCCATTTTTGCACTCAGGTCTAAGTCTCATTGCCCTCTATCAGAATTTGGGAAGATTGGAGAAACTTAATTTTTCGCCCAAAAAAAAAAAACGTAAGGGGTACCACTGTCGTTTTTTTTTCGGGCTGAATTTTTGAGTTTTGATATCTCAGCTCTGGAAGGGGCTAGAGCCTCCATTTTTGCACTCAGGTCTAAGTCTCATGGCCCTCTATCAGAATTTGGGAAGATTGGAGAAACGTAATTTTTCGCCCAAAAAAAAAACGTAAGGGGTACCACTGTCGTTTTTTTTTCGGGCCGAATTTTTGAGTTTCGATATCTCAGCTCTGGAAGGGGCTAGAGCCTCCATTTTTGCACTCAGGTCTAAGTCTCATGGCCCTCTATCAGAATTTGGGAAGATTGGAGAAACTTAATTTTTCGCCCCAAAAAAAAAACGTAAGGGGTACCACTGTCGTTTTTTTTTCGGGCCGAATTTTTGAGTTTCGATATCTCAGCTCTGGAAGGGGCTAGAGCCTCCATTTTTGCACTCAGGTCTAAGTCTCATGGCCCTCTATCAGAATTTGGGAAGATTGGAGAAACTTAATTTTTCGCCCAAAAAAAAAAAACGTAAGGGGTACCACTGTCGTTTTTTTTTCGGGCCGAATTTTTGAGTTTCGATATCTCAGCTCTGGAAGGGGCTAGAGCCTCCATTTTTGCACTCAGGTCTAAGTCTCATGGCCCTCTATCAGAATTTGGGAAGATTGGAGAAACTTAATTTTTCGCCCAAATAAAAAAACGTAAGGGGTACCACTGTCGTTTTTTTTTTCGGGCCGAATTTTTGAGTTTCGATATCTCAGCTCTGGAAGGGGCTAGAGCCTCCATTTTTGCACTCAGGTCTAAGTCTCATGGCCCTCTATCAGAATTTGGGAAGATTGGAGAAACTTAATTTTTCGCCCAAAAAAAAAACGTAAGGGGTACCACTGTCGTTTTTTTTTCGGGCCGAATTTTTGATTTTTGTTATCTCAGCTCTGGAAGGGGCTAGAGCCTCCATTTTTGCACTCAGGTCTAAGTCTCATGGCCCTCTATCAGAATTTGGGAAGATTGGAGAAACTTAATTTTTTGCCCAAAAAAAAAAAACGTAAGGGGTACCACTGTCGTTTTTTTTTTCGGGCCGAATTTTTGATTTTTGTTATCTCAGCTCTGGAAGGGGCTAGAGCCTCCATTTTTGCACTCAGGTCTAAGTCTCATGGCCCTCTATCAGAATTTGGGAAGATTGGAGAAACTTAATTTTTCGCCCAAAAAAAAAAACGTAAGGGGTACAACTGTCGTTTTTTTTTCGGGCCGAATTTTTGAGTTTCGATATCTCAGCTCTGGAAGGGGCTAGAGCCTCCATTTTTGCACTCAGGTCTAAGTCTCATGGCCCTCTATCAGAATTTGGGAAGATTGGAGAAACTTAATTTTTCGCCCCAAAAAAAAAAACGTAAGGGGTACCACTGTCGTTTTTTTTTTTTCAGGCCGAATTTTTGAGTTTCGATATCTCAGCTCTGGAAGGGGCTAGAGCCTCCATTTTTGCACTCAGGTCTAAGTCTCATGGCCCTCTATCAGAATTTGGGAAGATTGGAGAAACTTAATTTTTCGCCCAAAAAAAAAAAAAAACGTAAGGGGTACCACTGTCGTTTTTTTTTCGGGCCGAATTTTTGAGTTTCGATATCTCAGCTCTGGAAGGGGCTAGAGCCTCCATTTTTGCACTCAGGTCTAAGTCTCATGGCCCTCTATCAGAATTTGGGAAGATTGGAGAAACTTAATTTTTCGCCCAAAAAAAAAAAACGTAAGGGGTACCACTGTCGTTTTTTTTTCGGGCCGAATTTTTGAGTTTCGATATCTCAGCTCTGGAAGGGGCTAGAGCCTCCATTTTTGCACTCAGGTCTAAGTCTCATGGCCCTCTATCAGAATATGGGAAGATTGGAGAAACTTAATTTTTCGCCCAAAAAAAAAAACGTAAGGGGTACCACTGTCGTTTTTTTTTCGGGCCGAATTTTTGATTTTTGTTATCTCAGCTCTGGAAGGGGCTAGAGCCTCCATTTTTGCACTCAGGTCTAAGTCTCATGGCCCTCTATCAGAATTTGGGAAGATTGGAGAAACTTAATTTTTCGCCCAAAAAAAAAAAACGTAAGGGGTACCACTGTCGTTTTTTTTTTCGGGCCGAATTTTTGAGTTTCGATATCTCAGCTCTGGAAGGGGCTAGAGCCTCCATTTTTGCACTCAGGTCTAAGTCTCATGGCCCTCTATCAGAATTTGGGAAGATTGGAGAAACTTAATTTTTCGCCCAAAAAAAAAAAAACGTAAGGGGTACCACTGTCGTTTTTTTTTCGGGCCGAATTTTTGATTTTTGTTATCTCAGCTCTGGAAGGGGCTAGAGCCTCCATTTTTGCACTCAGGTCTAAGTCTCATGGCCCTCTATCAGAATTTGGGAAGATTGGAGAAACTTAATTTTTCGCCCAAAAAAAAAAACGTAAGGGGTACCACTGTCGTTTTTTTTTCGGGCCGAATTTTTGAGTTTCGATATCTCAGCTCTGGAAGGGGCTAGAGCCTCCATTTTTGCACTCAGGTCTAAGTCTCATGGCCCTCTATCAGAATTTGGGAAGATTGGAGAAACTTAATTTTTCGCCCAAAAAAAAAACGTAAGGGGTACCACTGTCGTTTTTTTTTCGGGCCGAATTTTTGATTTTTGTTATCTCAGCTCTGGAAGGGGCTAGAGCCTCCATTTTTGCACTCAGGTCTAAGTCTCATGGCCCTCTATCAGAATTTGGGAAGATTGGAGAAACTTAATTTTTCACCCAAAAAAAAAAACGTAAGGGGTACCACTGTCGTTTTTTTTTCGGGCCGAATTTTTGATTTTTGTTATCTCAGCTCTGGAAGGGGCTAGAGCCTCCATTTTTGCACTCAGGTCTAAGTCTCATGGCCCTCTATCAGAATTTGGGAAGATTGGAGAAACTTAATTTTTCACCCAAAAAAAAAAACGTAAGGGGTACCACTGTCGTTTTTTTTTCGGGCCGAATTTTTGATTTTTGTTATCTCAGCTCTGGAAGGGGCTAGAGCCTCCATTTTTGCACTCAGGTCTAAGTCTCATGGCCCTCTATCAGAATTTGGGAAGATTGGAGAAACTTAATTTTTCGCCCAAAAAAAAAAACGTAAGGGGTACCACTGTCTTTTTTTTTTCGGGCCGAATTTTTGAGTTTCGATATCTCAGCTCTGGAAGGGGCTAGAGCCTCCATTTTTGCACTCAGGTCTAAGTCTCATGGCCCTCTATCAGAATTTGGGAAGATTGGAGAAACGTAATTTTTCGCCCAAAAAAAAAAACGTAAGGGGTACCACTGTCGTTTTTTTTTTCGGGCCGAATTTTTGATTTTCGATATCTCAGCTCTGGAAGGGGCTAGAGCCTCCATTTTTGCACTCAGGTCTAAGTCTCATGGCCCTCTATCAGAATTTGGGAAGATTGGAGAAACTTAATTTTTCGCCCAAAAAAAAAAACGTAAGGGGTACCACTGTCGTTTTTTTTTCGGGCCGAATTTTTGAGTTTCGATATCTCAGCTCTGGAAGGGGCTAGAGCCTCCATTTTTGCACTCAGGTCTAAGTCTCATGGCCCTCTATCAGAATTTGGGAAGATTGGAGAAACTTAATTTTTCGCCCAAAAAAAAAACGTAAGGGGTACCACTGTCGTTTTTTTTTCGGGCCGAATTTTTGATTTTTGTTATCTCAGCTCTGGAAGGGGCTAGAGCCTCCATTTTTGCACTCAGGTCTAAGTCTCATGGCCCTCTATCAGAATTTGGGAAGATTGGAGAAACTTAATTTTTCACCCAAAAAAAAAAACGTAAGGGGTACCACTGTCGTTTTTTTTTCGGGCCGAATTTTTGATTTTTGTTATCTCAGCTCTGGAAGGGGCTAGAGCCTCCATTTTTGTACTCAGGTCTAAGTCTCATGGCCCTCTATCAGAATTTGGGAAGATTGGAGAAACTTAATTTTTTGCCCCAAAAAAAAACGTAAGGGGTACCACTGTCGTTTTTTTTTCGGGCCGAATTTTTGAGTTTCGATATCTCAGCTCTGGAAGGGGCTAGAGCCTCCATTTTTGCACTCAGGTCTAAGTCTCATGGCCCTCTATCAGAATTTGGGAAGATTGGAGAAACTTAATTTTTCGCCCAAAAAAAAAAACGTAAGGGGTACCACTGTCGTTTTTTTTTTTCGGGCCGAATTTTTGAGTTTCGATATCTCAGCTCTGGAAGGGGCTAGAGCCTCCATTTTTGCACTCAGGTCTAAGTCTCATGGCCCTCTATCAGAATTTGCGAAGATTGGAGAAACGTAATTTTTCGCCCAAAAAAAAAAACGTAAGGGGTACCACTGTCGTTTTTTTTTTCGGGCCGAATTTTTGATTTTCGATATCTCAGCTCTGGAAGGGGCTAGAGCCTCCATTTTTGCACTCAGGTCTAAGTCTCATGGCCCTCTATCAGAATTTGGGAAGATTGGAGAAACTTAATTTTTCGCCCAAAAAAAAAAACGTAAGGGGTACCACTGTCGTTTTTTTTTCGGGCCGAATTTGTGAGTTTCGATATCTCAGCTCTGGAAGGGGCTAGAGCCTCCATTTTTGCACTCAGGTCTAAGTCTCATGGCTTTCTATCAGAATTTGGGAAGATTGGAGAAACTTAATTTTTCGCCCCAAAAAAAAAACGTAAGGGGTACCACTGTCGTTTTTTTTTCGGGCCGAATTTTTGAGTTTCGATATCTCAGCTCTGGAAGGGGCTAGAGCCTCAATTTTTGCACTCAGGTCTAAGTCTCATGGCCCTCTATCAGAATTTGGGAAGATTGGAGAAACTTAATTTTTCGCCCAAAAAAAAAAAACGTAAGGGGTACCACTGTCGTTTTTTTTTCGGGCCGAATTTTTGAGTTTCGATATCTCAGCTCTGGAAGGGGCTAGAGCCTCCATTTTTGCACTCAGGTCTAAGTCTCATGGCCCTCTATCAGAATTTGGGAAGATTGGAGAAACTTAATTTTTCGGCCAAAAAAAAAAAACGTAAGGGGTACCACTGTCGTTTTTTTTTCGGGCCGAATTTTTGAGTTTCGATATCTCAGCTCTGGAAGGGGCTAGAGCCTCCATTTTTGCACTCAGGTCTAAGTCTCATGGCCCTCTATCAGAATTTGGGAAGATTGGAGAAACGTAATTTTTCGCCCAAAAAAAAAACGTAAGGGGTACCACTGTCGTTTTTTTTTTCGGGCCGAATTTTTGAGTTTCGATATCTCAGCTCTGGAAGGGGCTAGAGCCTCCATTTTTGCACTCAGGTCTAAGTCTCATGGCCCTCTATCAGAATTTGGGAAGATTGGAGAAACTTAATTTTTCGCCCAAATAAAAAAACGTAAGGGGTACCACTGTCGTTTTTTTTTCGGGCCGAATTTTTGAGTTTCGATATCTCAGCTCTGGAAGGGGCTAGAGCCTCCATTTTTGCACTCAGGTCTAAGTCTCATGGCCCTCTATCAGAATTTGGGAAGATTGGAGAAACTTAATTTTTCGCCCAAAAAAAAAACGTAAGGGGTACCACTGTCGTTTTTTTTTCGGGCCGAATTTTTGAGTTTCGATATCTCAGCTCTGGAAGGGGCTAGAGCCTCCATTTTTGCACTCAGGTCTAAGTCTCATGGCCCTCTATCAGAATTTGGGAAGATTGGAGAAACTTAATTTTTCGCCCAAAAAAAAAAACGTAAGGGGTACCACTGTCGTTTTTTTTTCGGGCCGAATTTTTGAGTTTCGATATCTCAGCTCTGGAAGGGGCTAGAGCCTCCATTTCTGCACTCAGGTCTAAGTCTCATGGCCCTCTATCAGAATTTGGGAAGATTGGAGAAACTTAATTTTTCGCCCAAAAAAAAAAAACGTAAGGGGTACCACTGTCGTTTTTTTTTCGGGCCGAATTTTTGAGTTTCGATATCTCAGCTCTGGAAGGGGCTAGAGCCTCCATTTTTGCACTCAGGTCTAAGTCTCATGGCCCTCTATCAGAATTTGGGAAGATTGGAGAAACTTAATTTTTCGCCCAAAAAAAAAAACGTAAGGGGTACCACTGTCGTTTTTTTTTCGGGCCGAATTTTTGATTTTTGTTATCTCAGCTCTGGAAGGGGCTAGAGCCTCCATTTTTGCACTCAGGTCTAAGTCTCATGGCCCTCTATCAGAATTTGGGAAGATTGGAGAAACTTAATTTTTCGCCCAAAAAAAAAAAAACGTAAGGGGTACCACTGTCGTTTTTTTTTTCGGGCCGAATTTTTGAGTTTCGATATCTCAGCTCTGGAAGGGGCTAGAGCCTCCATTTTTGCACTCAGGTCTAAGTCTCATGGCCCTCTATCAGAATTTGGGAAGATTGGAGAAACTTAATTTTTCGCCCAAAAAAAAAAAACGTAAGGGGTACCACTGTCGTTTTTTTTTTCGGGCCGAATTTTTGAGTTTCGATATCTCAGCTCTGGAAGGGGCTAGAGCCTCCATTTTTGCACTCAGGTCTAAGTCTCATGGCCCTCTATCAGAATTTGGGAAGATTGGAGAAACTTAATTTTTCGCCCAAAAAAAAAAAAACGTAAGGGGTACCACTGTCGTTTTTTTTTCGGGCCGAATTTTTGATTTTTGTTATCTCAGCTCTGGAAGGGGCTAGAGCCTCCATTTTTGCACTCAGGTCTAAGTCTCATGGCCCTCTATCAGAATTTGGGAAGATTGGAGAAACTTAATTTTTCGCCCAAAAAAAAAAACGTAAGGGGTACCACTGTCGTTTTTTTTTCGGGCCGAATTTTTGAGTTTCGATATCTCAGCTCTGGAAGGGGCTAGAGCCTCCATTTTTGCACTCAGGTCTAAGTCTCATGGCCCTCTATCAGAATTTGGGAAGATTGGAGAAACTTAATTTTTCGCCCAAAAAAAAAACGTAAGGGGTACCACTGTCGTTTTTTTTTCGGGCCGAATTTTTGATTTTTGTTATCTCAGCTCTGGAAGGGGCTAGAGCCTCCATTTTTGCACTCAGGTCTAAGTCTCATGGCCCTCTATCAGAATTTGGGAAGATTGGAGAAACTTAATTTTTCACCCAAAAAAAAAAACGTAAGGGGTACCACTGTCGTTTTTTTTTCGGGCCGAATTTTTGATTTTTGTTATCTCAGCTCTGGAAGGGGCTAGAGCCTCCATTTTTGCACTCAGGTCTAAGTCTCATGGCCCTCTATCAGAATTTGGGAAGATTGGAGAAACTTAATTTTTCACCCAAAAAAAAAAACGTAAGGGGTACCACTGTCGTTTTTTTTTCGGGCCGAATTTTTGATTTTTGTTATCTCAGCTCTGGAAGGGGCTAGAGCCTCCATTTTTGCACTCAGGTCTAAGTCTCATGGCCCTCTATCAGAATTTGGGAAGATTGGAGAAACTTAATTTTTCGCCCAAAAAAAAAAACGTAAGGGGTACCACTGTCTTTTTTTTTTTCGGGCCGAATTTTTGAGTTTCGATATCTCAGCTCTGGAAGGGGCTAGAGCCTCCATTTTTGCACTCAGGTCTAAGTCTCATGGCCCTCTATCAGAATTTGGGAAGATTGGAGAAACGTAATTTTTCGCCCAAAAAAAAAAACGTAAGGGGTACCACTGTCGTTTTTTTTTTCGGGCCGAATTTTTGATTTTCGATATCTCAGCTCTGGAAGGGGCTAGAGCCTCCATTTTTGCACTCAGGTCTAAGTCTCATGGCCCTCTATCAGAATTTGGGAAGATTGGAGAAACTTAATTTTTCGCCCAAAAAAAAAAACGTAAGGGGTACCACTGTCGTTTTTTTTTCGGGCCGAATTTTTGAGTTTCGATATCTCAGCTCTGGAAGGGGCTAGAGCCTCCATTTTTGCACTCAGGTCTAAGTCTCATGGCCCTCTATCAGAATTTGGGAAGATTGGAGAAACTTAATTTTTCGCCCAAAAAAAAAACGTAAGGGGTACCACTGTCGTTTTTTTTTCGGGCCGAATTTTTGATTTTTGTTATCTCAGCTCTGGAAGGGGCTAGAGCCTCCATTTTTGCACTCAGGTCTAAGTCTCATGGCCCTCTATCAGAATTTGGGAAGATTGGAGAAACTTAATTTTTCACCCAAAAAAAAAAAACGTAAGGGGTACCACTGTCGTTTTTTTTTCGGGCCGAATTTTTGATTTTTGTTATCTCAGCTCTGGAAGGGGCTAGAGCCTCCATTTTTGTACTCAGGTCTAAGTCTCATGGCCCTCTATCAGAATTTGGGAAGATTGGAGAAACTTAATTTTTTGCCCCAAAAAAAAACGTAAGGGGTACCACTGTCGTTTTTTTTTCGGGCCGAATTTTTGAGTTTCGATATCTCAGCTCTGGAAGGGGCTAGAGCCTCCATTTTTGCACTCAGGTCTAAGTCTCATGGCCCTCTATCAGAATTTGGGAAGATTGGAGAAACGTAATTTTTCGCCCAAAAAAAAAACGTAAGGGGTACCACTGTCGTTTTTTTTTTCGGGCCGAATTTTTGATTTTCGATATCTCAGCTCTGGAAGGGGCTAGAGCCTCCATTTTTGCACTCAGGTCTAAGTCTCATGGCCCTCTATCAGAATTTGGGAAGATTGGAGAAACTTAATTTTTCGCCCAAAAAAAAAAACGTAAGGGGTACCACTGTCGTTTTTTTTTCGGGCCGAATTTGTGAGTTTCGATATCTCAGCTCTGGAAGGGGCTAGAGCCTCCATTTTTGCACTCAGGTCTAAGTCTCATGGCTTTCTATCAGAATTTGGGAAGATTGGAGAAACTTAATTTTTCGCCCCAAAAAAAAAACGTAAGGGGTACCACTGTCGTTTTTTTTTTTCGGGCCGAATTTTTGAGTTTCGATATCTCAGCTCTGGAAGGGGCTAGAGCCTCCATTTTTGCACTCAGGTCTAAGTCTCATGGCCCTCTATCAGAATTTGGGAAGATTGGAGAAACTTAATTTTTCGCCCAAAAAAAAAAAACGTAAGGGGTACCACTGTCGTTTTTTTTTCGGGCCGAATTTTTGAGTTTCGATATCTCAGCTCTGGAAGGGGCTAGAGCCTCCATTTTTGCACTCAGGTCTAAGTCTCATGGCCCTCTATCAGAATTTGGGAAGATTGGAGAAACTTAATTTTTCGCCCAAAAAAAAAAAACGTAAGGGGTACCACTGTCGTTTTTTTTTCGGGCCGAATTTTTGAGTTTCGATATCTCAGCTCTGGAAGGGGCTAGAGCCTCCATTTTTGCACTCAGGTCTAAGTCTCATGGCCCTCTATCAGAATTTGGGAAGATTGGAGAAACGTAATTTTTCGCCCAAAAAAAAAACGTAAGGGGTACCACTGTCGTTTTTTTTTTCGGGCCGAATTTTTGAGTTTCGATATCTCAGCTCTGGAAGGGGCTAGAGCCTCCATTTTTGCACTCAGGTCTAAGTCTCATGGCCCTCTATCAGAATTTTGGAAGATTGGAGAAACTTAATTTTTCGCCCAAATAAAAAAACGTAAGGGGTACCACTGTCGTTTTTTTTTCGGGCCGAATTTTTGAGTTTCGATATCTCAGCTCTGGAAGGGGCTAGAGCCTCCATTTTTGCACTCAGGTCTAAGTCTCATGGCCCTCTATCAGAATTTGGGAAGATTGGAGAAACTTAATTTTTCGCCCAAAAAAAAAACGTAAGGGGTACCACTGTCGTTTTTTTTTCGGGCCGAATTTTTGAGTTTCGATATCTCAGCTCTGGAAGGGGCTAGAGCCTCCATTTTTGCACTCAGGTCTAAGTCTCATGGCCCTCTATCAGAATTTGGGAAGATTGGAGAAACTTAATTTTTCGCCCAAAAAAAAAAACGTAAGGGGTACCACTGTCGTTTTTTTTTCGGGCCGAATTTTTGAGTTTCGATATCTCAGCTCTGGAAGGGGCTAGAGCCTCCATTTCTGCACTCAGGTCTAAGTCTCATGGCCCTCTATCAGAATTTGGGAAGATTGGAGAAACTTAATTTTTCGCCCAAAAAAAAAAAACGTAAGGGGTACCACTGTCGTTTTTTTTTCGGGCCGAATTTTTGAGTTTCGATATCTCAGCTCTGGAAGGGGCTAGAGCCTCCATTTTTGCACTCAGGTCTAAGTCTCATGGCCCTCTATCAGAATTTGGGAAGATTGGAGAAACTTAATTTTTCGCCCAAAAAAAAAAACGTAAGGGGTACCACTGTCGTTTTTTTTTCGGGCCGAATTTTTGATTTTTGTTATCTCAGCTCTGGAAGGGGCTAGAGCCTCCATTTTTGCACTCAGGTCTAAGTCTCATGGCCCTCTATCAGAATTTGGGAAGATTGGAGAAACTTAATTTTTCGCCCAAAAAAAAAAAACGTAAGGGGTACCACTGTCGTTTTTTTTTTCGGGCCGAATTTTTGAGTTTCGATATCTCAGCTCTGGAAGGGGCTAGAGCCTCCATTTTTGCACTCAGGTCTAAGTCTCATGGCCCTCTATCAGAATTTGGGAAGATTGGAGAAACTTAATTTTTCGCCCAAAAAAAAAAAACGTAAGGGGTACCACTGTCGTTTTTTTTTCGGGCCGAATTTTTGATTTTTGTTATCTCAGCTCTGGAAGGGGCTAGAGCCTCCATTTTTGCACTCAGGTCTAAGTCTCATGGCCCTCTATCAGAATTTGGGAAGATTGGAGAAACTTAATTTTTCGCCCCAAAAAAAAACGTAAGGGGTACCACTGTCGTTTTTTTTTCGGGCCGAATTTTTGAGTTTCGATATCTCAGCTCTGGAAGGGGCTAGAGCCTCCATTTTTGCACTCAGGTCTAAGTCTCATGGCCCTCTATCAGAATTTGGGAAGATTGGAGAAACTTAATTTTTTGCCCAAAAAAAAAAAACGTAAGGGGTACCACTGTCGTTTTTTTTTCGGGCCGAATTTTTGATTTTTGTTATCTCAGCTCTGGAAGGGGCTAGAGCCTCCATTTTTGCACTCAGGTCTAAGTCTCATGGCCCTCTATCAGAATTTGGGAAGATTGGAGAAACGTAATTTTTCGCAAAAAAAAAAAACGTAAGGGGTACCACTGTCGTTTTTTTTTTCGGGCCGAATTTTTGATTTTTGTTATCTCAGCTCTGGAAGGGGCTAGAGCCTCCATTTTTGCACTCAGGTCTAAGTCTCATGGCCCTCTATCAGAATTTGGGAAGATTGGAGAAACTTAATTTTTCGCCCAAATAAAAAAACGTAAGGGGTACCACTGTCGTTTTTTTTTCGGGCCGAATTTTTGAGTTTCGATATCTCAGCTCTGGAAGGGGCTAGAGCCTCCATTTTTGCACTCAGGTCTAAGTCTCATGGCCCTCTATCAGAATTTGGGAAGATTGGAGAAACTTAATTTTTCGCCCAAAAAAAAAAAACGTAAGGGGTACCACTGTCGTTTTTTTTTCGGGCCGAATTTTTGAGTTTCGATATCTCAGCTCTGGAAGGGGCTAGAGCCTCCATTTTTGCACTCAGGTCTAAGTCTCATGGCCCTCTATCAGAATTTGGGAAGATTGGAGAAACTTAATGTTTCGCCCAAAAAAAAAAACGTAAGGGGTACCACTGTCGTTTTTTTTTCGGGCCGAATTTGTGAGTTTCGATATCTCAGCTCTGGAAGGGGCTAGAGCCTCTATTTTTGCACTCAGGTCTAAGTCTCATGGCCCTCTATCAGAATTTGGGAAGATTGGAGAAACTTAATTTTTCGCCCAAAAAAAAAAACGTAAGGGGTACCACTGTCGTTTTTTTTTCGGGCCGAATTTTTGATTTTTGTTATCTCAGCTCTGGAAGGGGCTAGAGCCTCCATTTTTGCACTCAGGTCTAAGTCTCATGGCCCTCTATCAGAATTTGGGAAGATTGGAGAAACTTAATTTTTCGCCCCAAAAAAAAACGTAAGGGGTACCACTGTCGTTTTTTTTTTCGGGCCGAATTTTTGAGTTTCGATATCTCAGCTCTGGAAGGGGCTAGAGCCTCCATTTTTGCACTCAGGTCTAAGTCTCATGGCCCTCTATCAGAATTTGGGAAGATTGGAGAAACTTAATTTTTCGCCCAAAAAAAAAAACGTAAGGGGTACCACTGTCGTTTTTTTTCGGGCCGAATTTGTGAGTTTCGATATCTCAGCTCTGGAAGGGGCTAGAGCCTCCATTTTTGCACTCAGGTCTAAGTCTCATGGCCCTCTATCAGAATTTGGGAAGATTGGAGAAACTTAATTTTTCGCCCCAAAAAAAAAACGTAAGGGGTACCACTGTCGTTTTTTTTTTCGGGCCGAATTTTTGAGTTTCGATATCTCAGCTCTGGAAGGGGCTAGAGCCTCCATTTTTGCACTCAGGTCTAAGTCTCATGGCCCTCTATCAGAATTTGGGAAGATTGGAGAAACTTAATTTTTCGCCCAAAAAAAAAAAACGTAAGGGGTACCACTGTCGTTTTTTTTTCGGGCCGAATTTTTGAGTTTCGATATCTCAGCTCTGGAAGGGGCTAGAGCCTCCATTTTTGCACTCAGGTCTAAGTCTCATGGCCCTCTATCAGAATTTGGGAAGATTGGAGAAACTTAATTTTTCGCCCAAAAAAAAAAAACGTAAGGGGTACCACTGTGGTTTTTTTTTCGGGCCGAATTTTTGAGTTTCGATATCTCAGCTCTGGAAGGGGCTAGAGCCTCCATTTTTGCACTCAGGTCTAAGTCTCATGGCCCTCTATCAGAATTTGGGAAGATTGGAGAAACGTAATTTTTCGCCCAAAAAAAAAAACGTAAGGGGTACCACTGTGGTTTTTTTTTCGGGCCGAATTTTTGAGTTTCGATATCTCAGCTCTGGAAGGGGCTAGAGCCTCCATTTTTGCACTCAGGTCTAAGTCTCATGGCCCTCTATCAGAATTTGGGAAGATTGGAGAAACTTAATTTTTCGCCCAAAAAAAAAAAACGTAAGGGGTACCACTGTCGTTTTTTTTTCGGGCCGAATTTTTGAGTTTCGATATCTCAGCTCTGGAAGGGGCTAGAGCCTCCATTTTTGCACTCAGGTCTAAGTCTCATGGCCCTCTATCAGAATTTGGGAAGATTGGAGAAACTTAATTTTTCGCCCAAAAAAAAAAACGTAAGGGGTACCACTGTCGTTTTTTTTTCGGGCCGAATTTTTGATTTTTGTTATCTCAGCTCTGGAAGGGGCTAGAGCCTCCATTTTTGCACTCAGGTCTAAGTCTCATGGCCCTCTATCAGAATTTGGGAAGATTGGAGAAACTTAATTTTTCGCCCAAAAAAAAAACGTAAGGGGTACAACTGTCGTTTTTTTTTTCGGGCCGAATTTTTGATTTTTGTTATCTCAGCTCTGGAAGGGGCTAGAGCCTCCATTTTTGCACTCAGGTCTAAGTCTCATGGCCCTCTATCAGAATTTGGGAAGATTGGAGAAACTTAATTTTTCGCCCAAAAAAAAAAACGTAAGGGGTACCACTGTCGTTTTTTTTTCGGGCCGAATTTTTGATTTTTGTTATCTCAGCTCTGGAAGGGGCTAGAGCCTCCATTTTTGCACTCAGGTCTAAGTCTCATGGCCCTCTATCAGAATTTGGGAAGATTGGAGAAACTTAATTTTTCGCCCCAAAAAAAAACGTAAGGGGTACCACTGTCGTTTTTTTTTTCGGGCCGAATTTTTGAGTTTCGATATCTCAGCTCTGGAAGGGGCTAGAGCCTCCATTTTTGCACTCAGGTCTAAGTCTCATGGCCCTCTATCAGAATTTGGGAAGATTGGAGAAACTTAATTTTTCGCCCAAAAAAAAAAACGTAAGGGGTACCACTGTCGTTTTTTTTCGGGCCGAATTTGTGAGTTTCGATATCTCAGCTCTGGAAGGGGCTAGAGCCTCCATTTTTGCACTCAGGTCTAAGTCTCATGGCCCTCTATCAGAATTTGGGAAGATTGGAGAAACTTAATTTTTCGCCCCAAAAAAAAAACGTAAGGGGTACCACTGTCGTTTTTTTTTTCGGGCCGAATTTTTGAGTTTCGATATCTCAGCTCTGGAAGGGGCTAGAGCCTCCATTTTTGCACTCAGGTCTAAGTCTCATGGCCCTCTATCAGAATTTGGGAAGATTGGAGAAACTTAATTTTTCGCCCAAAAAAAAAAAAACGTAAGGGGTACCACTGTCGTTTTTTTTTCGGGCCGAATTTTTGAGTTTCGATATCTCAGCTCTGGAAGGGGCTAGAGCCTCCATTTTTGCACTCAGGTCTAAGTCTCATGGCCCTCTATCAGAATTTGGGAAGATTGGAGAAACTTAATTTTTCGCCCAAAAAAAAAAAACGTAAGGGGTACCACTGTGGTTTTTTTTTCGGGCCGAATTTTTGAGTTTCGATATCTCAGCTCTGGAAGGGGCTAGAGCCTCCATTTTTGCACTCAGGTCTAAGTCTCATGGCCCTCTATCAGAATTTGGGAAGATTGGAGAAACGTAATTTTTCGCCCAAAAAAAAAAACGTAAGGGGTACCACTGTGGTTTTTTTTTCGGGCCGAATTTTTGAGTTTCGATATCTCAGCTCTGGAAGGGGCTAGAGCCTCCATTTTTGCACTCAGGTCTAAGTCTCATGGCCCTCTATCAGAATTTGGGAAGATTGGAGAAACGTAATTTTTCGCCCAAAAAAAAAAACGTAAGGGGTACCACTGTCGTTTTTTTTTCGGGCCGAATTTTTGAGTTTCGATATCTCAGCTCTGGAAGGGGCTAGAGCCTCCATTTTTGCACTCAGGTCTAAGTCTCATGGCCCTCTATCAGAATTTGGGAAGATTGGAGAAACTTAATTTTTCGCCCAAATAAAAAAACGTAAGGGGTACCACTGTCGTTTTTTTTTCGGGCCGAATTTTTGAGTTTCGATATCTCAGCTCTGGAAGGGGCTAGAGCCTCCATTTTTGCACTCAGGTCTAAGTCTCATGGCCCTCTATCAGAATTTGGGAAGATTGGAGAAACTTAATTTTTCGCCCAAAAAAAAAACGTAAGGGGTACCACTGTCGTTTTTTTTTCGGGCCGAATTTTTGAGTTTCGATATCTCAGCTCTGGAAGGGGCTAGAGCCTCCATTTTTGCACTCAGGTCTAAGTCTCATGGCCCTCTATCAGAATTTGGGAAGATTGGAGAAACTTAATTTTTCGCCCAAAAAAAAAAACGTAAGGGGTACCACTGTCGTTTTTTTTTCGGGCCGAATTTTTGAGTTTCGATATCTCAGCTCTGGAAGGGGCTAGAGCCTCCATTTCTGCACTCAGGTCTAAGTCTCATGGCCCTCTATCAGAATTTGGGAAGATTGGAGAAACTTAATTTTTCGCCCAAAAAAAAAAAACGTAAGGGGTACCACTGTCGTTTTTTTTTCGGGCCGAATTTTTGAGTTTCGATATCTCAGCTCTGGAAGGGGCTAGAGCCTCCATTTTTGCACTCAGGTCTAAGTCTCATGGCCCTCTATCAGAATTTGGGAAGATTGGAGAAACTTAATTTTTCGCCCAAAAAAAAAACGTAAGGGGTACCACTGTCGTTTTTTTTTCGGGCCGAATTTTAGATTTTTGTTATCTCAGCTCTGGAAGGGGCTAGAGCCTCCATTTTTGCACTCAGGTCTAAGTCTCATGGCCCTCTATCAGAATTTGGGAAGATTGGAGAAACTTAATTTTTCGCCCAAAAAAAAAAAACGTAAGGGGTACCACTGTCGTTTTTTTTTCGGGCCGAATTTTTGATTTTTGTTATCTCAGCTCTGGAAGGGGCTAGAGCCTCCATTTTTGCACTCAGGTCTAAGTCTCATGGCCCTCTATCAGAATTTGGGAAGATTGGAGAAACTTAATTTTTCGCCCAAAAAAAAAACGTAAGGGGTACCACTGTCGTTTTTTTTTCGGGCCGAATTTTTGAGTTTCGATATCTCAGCTCTGGAAGGGGCTAGAGCCTCCATTTTTGCACTCAGGTCTAAGTCTCATGGCCCTCTATCAGAATTTGGGAAGATTGGAGAAACTTAATTTTTCGCCCAAAAAAAAAAAACGTAAGGGGTACCACTGTGGTTTTTTTTTCGGGCCGAATTTTTGATTTTTGTTATCTCAGCTCTGGAAGGGGCTAGAGCCTCCATTTTTGCACTCAGGTCTAAGTCTCATGGCCCTCTATCAGAATTTGGGAAGATTGGAGAAACGTAATTTTTCGCAAAAAAAAAAAACGTAAGGGGTACCACTGTCGTTTTTTTTTTCGGGCCGAATTTTTGATTTTTGTTATCTCAGCTCTGGAAGGGGCTAGAGCCTCCATTTTTGCACTCAGGTCTAAGTCTCATGGCCCTCTATCAGAATTTGGGAAGATTGGAGAAACTTAATTTTTCGCCCAAATAAAAAAACGTAAGGGGTACCACTGTCGTTTTTTTTTCGGGCCGAATTTTTGAGTTTCGATATCTCAGCTCTGGAAGGGGCTAGAGCCTCCATTTTTGCACTCAGGTCTAAGTCTCATGGCCCTCTATCAGAATTTGGGAAGATTGGAGAAACTTAATTTTTCGCCCAAAAAAAAAAAACGTAAGGGGTACCACTGTCGTTTTTTTTTCGGGCCGAATTTTTGAGTTTCGATATCTCAGCTCTGGAAGGGGCTAGAGCCTCCATTTTTGCACTCAGGTCTAAGTCTCATGGCCCTCTATCAGAATTTGGGAAGATTGGAGAAACTTAATTTTTCGCCCAAAAAAAAAAACGTAAGGGGTACCACTGTCGTTTTTTTTTCGGGCCGAATTTTTGAGTTTCGATATCTCTGCTCTGGAAGGGGCTAGAGCCTCCATTTCTGCACTCAGGTCTAAGTCTCATGGCCCTTTATCAGAATTTGGGAAGATTGGAGAAACTTAATTTTTCGCCCAAAAAAAAAAAACGTAAGGGGTACCACTGTCGTTTTTTTTTTCGGGCCGAATTTTTGAGTTTCGATATCTCAGCTCTGGAAGGGGCTAGAGCCTCCATTTTTGCACTCAGGTCTAAGTCTCATGGCCCTCTATCAGAATATGGGAAGATTGGAGAAACTTAATTTTTCGCCCAAAAAAAAAAACGTAAGGGGTACCACTGTCGTTTTTTTTTCGGGCCGAATTTTTGATTTTTGTTATCTCAGCTCTGGAAGGGGCTAGAGCCTCCATTTTTGCACTCAGGTCTAAGTCTCATGGCCCTCTATCAGAATTTGGGAAGATTGGAGAAACTTAATTTTTCGCCCCAAAAAAAAAAACGTAAGGGGTACCACTGTCGTTTTTTTTTTCGGGCCGAATTTTTGAGTTTCGATATCTCAGCTCTGGAAGGGGCTAGAGCCTCCATTTTTGCACTCAGGTCTAAGTCTCATGGCCCTCTATCAGAATTTGGGAAGATTGGAGAAACTTAATTTTTCGCCCAAAAAAAAAAAAACGTAAGGGGTACCACTGTCGTTTTTTTTTTCGGGCCGAATTTTTGATTTTTGTTATCTCAGCTCTGGAAGGGGCTAGAGCCTCCATTTTTGCACTCAGGTCTAAGTCTCATGGCCCTCTATCAGAATTTGGGAAGATTGGAGAAACTTAATTTTTCGCCCAAAAAAAAAAACGTAAGGGGTACCACTGTCGTTTTTTTTTCGGGCCGAATTTTTGAGTTTCGATATCTCAGCTCTGGAAGGGGCTAGAGCCTCCATTTTTGCACTCAGGTCTAAGTCTCATGGCCCTCTATCAGAATTTGGGAAGATTGGAGAAACTTAATTTTTCGCCCAAAAAAAAAACGTAAGGGGTACCACTGTCGTTTTTTTTTCGGGCCGAATTTTTGATTTTTGTTATCTCAGCTCTGGAAGGGGCTAGAGCCTCCATTTTTGCACTCAGGTCTAAGTCTCATGGCCCTCTATCAGAATTTGGGAAGATTGGAGAAACTTAATTTTTCACCCAAAAAAAAAAACGTAAGGGGTACCACTGTCGTTTTTTTTTCGGGCCGAATTTTTGATTTTTGTTATCTCCGCTCTGGAAGGGGCTAGAGCCTCCATTTTTGTACTCAGGTCTAAGTCTCATGGCCCTCTATCAGAATTTGGGAAGATTGGAGAAACTTAATTTTTTGCCCCAAAAAAAAACGTAAGGGGTACCACTGTCGTTTTTTTTTCGGGCCGAATTTTTGAGTTTCGATATCTCAGCTCTGGAAGGGGCTAGAGCCTCCATTTTTGCACTCAGGTCTAAGTCTCATGGCCCTCTATCAGAATTTGGGAAGATTGGAGAAACTTAATTTTTCGCCCAAAAAAAAAAACGTAAGGGGTACCACTGTCGTTTTTTTTTTCGGGCCGAATTTTTGAGTTTCGATATCTCAGCTCTGGAAGGGGCTAGAGCCTCCATTTTTGCACTCAGGTCTAAGTCTCATGGCCCTCTATCAGAATTTGGGAAGATTGGAGAAACGTAATTTTTCGCCCAAAAAAAAAAACGTAAGGGGTACCACTGTCGTTTTTTTTTTCGGGCCGAATTTTTGATTTTCGATATCTCAGCTCTGGAAGGGGCTAGAGCCTCCATTTTTGCACTCAGGTCTAAGTCTCATGGCCCTCTATCAGAATTTGGGAAGATTGGAGAAACTTAATTTTTCGCCCAAAAAAAAAAACGTAAGGGGTACCACTGTCGTTTTTTTTTCGGGCCGAATTTTTGAGTTTCGATATCTCAGCTCTGGAAGGGGCTAGAGCCTCCATTTTTGCACTCAGGTCTAAGTCTCATGGCCCTCTATCAGAATTTGGGAAGATTGGAGAAACTTAATTTTTCGCCCAAAAAAAAAACGTAAGGGGTACCACTGTCGGTTTTTTTTCGGGCCGAATTTTTGATTTTTGTTATCTCAGCTCTGGAAGGGGCTAGAGCCTCCATTTTTGCACTCAGGTCTAAGTCTCATGGCCCTCTATCAGAATTTGGGAAGATTGGAGAAACTTAATTTTTCACCCAAAAAAAAAAACGTAAGGGGTACCACTGTCGTTTTTTTTTCGGGCCGAATTTTTGAGTTTCGATATCTCAGCTCTGGAAGGGGCTAGAGCCTCCATTTTTGCACTCAAGTCTAAGTCTCATGGCCCTCTATCAGAATTTGGGAAGATTGGAGAAACTTAATTTTTCGCCCAAAAAAAAAAACGTAAGGGGTACCACTGTCGTTTTTTTTTTTCGGGCCGAATTTTTGAGTTTCGATATCTCAGCTCTGGAAGGGGCTAGAGCCTCCATTTTTGCACTCAGGTCTAAGTCTCATGGCCCTCTATCAGAATTTGGGAAGATTGGAGAAACGTAATTTTTCGCCCAAAAAAAAAACGTAAGGGGTACCACTGTCGTTTTTTTTTCGGGCCGAATTTTTGATTTTCGATATCTCAGCTCTGGAAGGGGCTAGAGCCTCCATTTTTGCACTCAGGTCTAAGTCTCATGGCCCTCTATCAGAATTTGGGAAGATTGGAGAAACTTAATTTTTCGCCCAAAAAAAAAAACGTAAGGGGTACCACTGTCGTTTTTTTTTCGGGCCGAATTTGTGAGTTTCGATATCTCAGCTCTGGAAGGGGCTAGAGCCTCCATTTTTGCACTCAGGTCTAAGTCTCATGGCCCTCTATCAGAATTTGGGAAGATTGGAGAAACTTAATTTTTCGCCCCAAAAAAAAAACGTAAGGGGTACCACTGTCGTTTTTTTTTTCGGGCCGAATTTTTGAGTTTCGATATCTCAGCTCTGGAAGGGGCTAGAGCCTCCATTTTTGCACTCAGGTCTAAGTCTCATGGCCCTCTATCAGAATTTGGGAAGATTGGAGAAACTTAATTTTTCGCCCCAAAAAAAAAAACGTAAGGGGTACCACTGTCGTTTTTTTTTCGGGCCGAATTTTTGAGTTTCGATATCTCAGCTCTGGAAGGGGCTAGAGCCTCCATTTTTGCACTCAGGTCTAAGTCTCATGGCCCTCTATCAGAATTTGGGAAGATTGGAGAAACTTAATTTTTCGCCCAAAAAAAAAAAACGTAAGGGGTACCACTGTCGTTTTTTTTTCGGGCCGAATTTTTGAGTTTCGATATCTCAGCTCTGGAAGGGGCTAGAGCCTCCATTTTTGCACTCAGGTCTAAGTCTCATGGCCCTCTATCAGAATTTGGGAAGATTGGAGAAACGTAATTTTTCGCCCAAAAAAAAAACGTAAGGGGTACCACTGTCGTTTTTTTTTTCGGGCCGAATTTTTGAGTTTCGATATCTCAGCTCTGGAAGGGGCTAGAGCCTCCATTTCTGCACTCAGGTCTAAGTCTCATGGCCCTCTATCAGAATTTGGGAAGATTGGAGAAACTTAATTTTTCGCCCAAAAAAAAAAACGTAAGGGGTACCACTGTCGTTTTTTTTTCGGGCCGAATTTTTGAGTTTCGATATCTCAGCTCTGGAAGGGGCTAGAGCCTCCATTTTTGCACTCAGGTCTAAGTCTCATGGCCCTCTATCAGAATTTGGGAAGATTGGAGAAACTTAATTTTTCGCCCAAAAAAAAAACGTAAGGGGTACCACTGTCGTTTTTTTTTCGGGCTGAATTTTTGAGTTTCGATATCTCAGCTCTGGAAGGGGCTAGAGCCTCCATTTTTGCACTCAGGTCTAAGTCTCATGGCCCTCTATCAGAATTTGGGAAGATTGGAGAAACTTAATTTTTCGCCCAAAAAAAAAAAACGTAAGGGGTACCACTGTCGTTTTTTTTTTCGGGCCGAATTTTTGAGTTTCGATATCTCAGCTCTGGAAGGGGCTAGAGCCTCCATTTTTGCACTCAGGTCTAAGTCTCATGGCCCTCTATCAGAATTTGGGAAGATTGGAGAAACTTAATTTTTCGCCCAAAAAAAAAAAAACGTAAGGGGTACCACTGTCGTTTTTTTTTCGGGCCGAATTTTTGATTTTTGTTATCTCAGCTCTGGAAGGGGCTAGAGCCTCCATTTTTGCACTCAGGTCTAAGTCTCATGGCCCTCTATCAGAATTTGGGAAGATTGGAGAAACTTAATTTTTCGCCCAAAAAAAAAACGTAAGGGGTACCACTGTCGTTTTTTTTTCGGGCCGAATTTTTGAGTTTCGATATCTCAGCTCTGGAAGGGGCTAGAGCCTCCATTTTTGCACTCAGGTCTAAGTCTCATGGCCCTCTATCAGAATTTGGGAAGATTGGAGAAACTTAATTTTTCGCCCAAAAAAAAAAAACGTAAGGGGTACCACTGTCGTTTTTTTTTCGGGCCGAATTTTTGATTTTTGTTATCTCAGCTCTGGAAGGGGCTAGAGCCTCCATTTTTGCACTCAGGTCTAAGTCTCATGGCCCTCTATCAGAATTTGGGAAGATTGGAGAAACGTAATTTTTCGCCCAAAAAAAAAAACGTAAGGGGTACCACTGTCGTTTTTTTTTTCGGGCCGAATTTTTGATTTTTGTTATCTCAGCTCTGGAAGGGGCTAGAGCCTCCATTTTTGCACTCAGGTCTAAGTCTCATGGCCCTCTATCAGAATTTGGGAAGATTGGAGAAACTTAATTTTTCGCCCAAATAAAAAAACGTAAGGGGTACCACTGTCGTTTTTTTTTCGGGCCGAATTTTTGAGTTTCGATATCTCAGCTCTGGAAGGGGCTAGAGCCTCCATTTTTGCACTCAGGTCTAAGTCTCATGGCCCTCTATCAGAATTTGGGAAGATTGGAGAAACTTAATTTTTCGCCCAAAAAAAAAAAACGTAAGGGGTACCACTGTCGTTTTTTTTTCGGGCCGAATTTGTGAGTTTCGATATCTCAGCTCTGGAAGGGGCTAGAGCCTCTATTTTTGCACTCAGGTCTAAGTCTCATGGCCCTCTATCAGAATTTGGGAAGATTGGAGAAACTTAATTTTTCGCCCAAAAAAAAAACGTAAGGGGTACCACTGTCGTTTTTTTTTTCGGGCCGAATTTTTGATTTTTGTTATCTCAGCTCTGGAAGGGGCTAGAGCCTCCATTTTTGCACTCAGGTCTAAGTCTCATGGCCCTCTATCAGAATTTGGGAAGATTGGAGAAACTTAATTTTTCGCCCAAAAAAAAAAACGTAAGGGGTACCACTGTCGTTTTTTTTTCGGGCCGAATTTTTGATTTTTGTTATCTCAGCTCTGGAAGGGGCTAGAGCCTCCATTTTTGCACTCAGGTCTAAGTCTCATGGCCCTCTATCAGAATTTGGGAAGATTGGAGAAACTTAATTTTTCGCCCCAAAAAAAAACGTAAGGGGTACCACTGTCGTTTTTTTTTCGGGCCGAATTTTTGAGTTTCGATATCTCAGCTCTGGAAGGGGCTAGAGCCTCCATTTTTGCACTCAGGTCTAAGTCTCATGGCCCTCTATCAGAATTTGGGAAGATTGGAGAAACTTAATTTTTCGCCCAAAAAAAAAAACGTAAGGGGTACCACTGTCGTTTTTTTTTCGGGCCGAATTTGTGAGTTTCGATATCTCAGCTCTGGAAGGGGCTAGAGCCTCCATTTTTGCACTCAGGTCTAAGTCTCATGCCCCTCTATCAGAATTTGGGAAGATTGGAGAAACTTAATTTTTCGCCCCAAAAAAAAACCGTAAGGGGTACCACTGTCGTTTTTTTTTTTCGGGCCGAATTTTTGAGTTTCGATATCTCAGCTCTGGAAGGGGCTAGAGCCTCCATTTTTGCACTCAGGTCTAAGTCTCATGGCCCTCTATCAGAATTTGGGAAGATTGGAGAAACTTAATTTTTCGCCCAAAAAAAAAAAACGTAAGGGGTACCACTGTCGTTTTTTTTTCGGGCCGAATTTTTGAGTTTCGATATCTCAGCTCTGGAAGGGGCTAGAGCCTCCATTTCTGCACTCAGGTCTAAGTCTCATGGCCCTCTATCAGAATTTGGGAAGATTGGAGAAACTTAATTTTTCGCCCAAAAAAAAAAAACGTAAGGGGTACCACTGTCGTTTTTTTTTCGGGCCGAATTTTTGAGTTTCGATATCTCAGCTCTGGAAGGGGCTAGAGCCTCCATTTTTGCACTCAGGTCTAAGTCTCATGGCCCTCTATCAGAATTTGGGAAGATTGGAGAAACTTAATTTTTCGCCCAAAAAAAAAACGTAAGGGGTACCACTGTCGTTTTTTTTTCGGGCCGAATTTTAGATTTTTGTTATCTCAGCTCTGGAAGGGGCTAGAGCCTCCATTTTTGCACTCAGGTCTAAGTCTCATGGCCCTCTATCAGAATTTGGGAAGATTGGAGAAACTTAATTTTTCGCCCAAAAAAAAAAAACGTAAGGGGTACCACTGTCGTTTTTTTTTCGGGCCGAATTTTTGATTTTTGTTATCTCAGCTCTGGAAGGGGCTAGAGCCTCCATTTTTGCACTCAGGTCTAAGTCTCATGGCCCTCTATCAGAATTTGGGAAGATTGGAGAAACTTAATTTTTCGCCCAAAAAAAAAACGTAAGGGGTACCACTGTCGTTTTTTTTTCGGGCCGAATTTTTGAGTTTCGATATCTCAGCTCTGGAAGGGGCTAGAGCCTCCATTTTTGCACTCAGGTCTAAGTCTCATGGCCCTCTATCAGAATTTGGGAAGATTGGAGAAACTTAATTTTTCGCCCAAAAAAAAAAAACGTAAGGGGTACCACTGTGGTTTTTTTTTCGGGCCGAATTTTTGATTTTTGTTATCTCAGCTCTGGAAGGGGCTAGAGCCTCCATTTTTGCACTCAGGTCTAAGTCTCATGGCCCTCTATCAGAATTTGGGAAGATTGGAGAAACGTAATTTTTCGCAAAAAAAAAAAACGTAAGGGGTACCACTGTCGTTTTTTTTTTCGGGCCGAATTTTTGATTTTTGTTATCTCAGCTCTGGAAGGGGCTAGAGCCTCCATTTTTGCACTCAGGTCTAAGTCTCATGGCCCTCTATCAGAATTTGGGAAGATTGGAGAAACTTAATTTTTCGCCCAAATAAAAAAACGTAAGGGGTACCACTGTCGTTTTTTTTTCGGGCCGAATTTTTGAGTTTCGATATCTCAGCTCTGGAAGGGGCTAGAGCCTCCATTTTTGCACTCAGGTCTAAGTCTCATGGCCCTCTATCAGAATTTGGGAAGATTGGAGAAACTTAATTTTTCGCCCAAAAAAAAAAAACGTAAGGGGTACCACTGTCGTTTTTTTTTCGGGCCGAATTTTTGAGTTTCGATATCTCAGCTCTGGAAGGGGCTAGAGCCTCCATTTTTGCACTCAGGTCTAAGTCTCATGGCCCTCTATCAGAATTTGGGAAGATTGGAGAAACTTAATTTTTCGCCCAAAAAAAAAAACGTAAGGGGTACCACTGTCGTTTTTTTTTCGGGCCGAATTTTTGAGTTTCGATATCTCTGCTCTGGAAGGGGCTAGAGCCTCCATTTCTGCACTCAGGTCTAAGTCTCATGGCCCTTTATCAGAATTTGGGAAGATTGGAGAAACTTAATTTTTCGCCCAAAAAAAAAAAACGTAAGGGGTACCACTGTCGTTTTTTTTTTCGGGCCGAATTTTTGAGTTTCGATATCTCAGCTCTGGAAGGGGCTAGAGCCTCCATTTTTGCACTCAGGTCTAAGTCTCATGGCCCTCTATCAGAATATGGGAAGATTGGAGAAACTTAATTTTTCGCCCAAAAAAAAAAACGTAAGGGGTACCACTGTCGTTTTTTTTTCGGGCCGAATTTTTGATTTTTGTTATCTCAGCTCTGGAAGGGGCTAGAGCCTCCATTTTTGCACTCAGGTCTAAGTCTCATGGCCCTCTATCAGAATTTGGGAAGATTGGAGAAACTTAATTTTTCGCCCCAAAAAAAAAAACGTAAGGGGTACCACTGTCGTTTTTTTTTTCGGGCCGAATTTTTGAGTTTCGATATCTCAGCTCTGGAAGGGGCTAGAGCCTCCATTTTTGCACTCAGGTCTAAGTCTCATGGCCCTCTATCAGAATTTGGGAAGATTGGAGAAACTTAATTTTTCGCCCAAAAAAAAAAAACGTAAGGGGTACCACTGTCGTTTTTTTTTCGGGCCGAATTTTTGATTTTTGTTATCTCAGCTCTGGAAGGGGCTAGAGCCTCCATTTTTGCACTCAGGTCTAAGTCTCATGGCCCTCTATCAGAATTTGGGAAGATTGGAGAAACTTAATTTTTCGCCCAAAAAAAAAAACGTAAGGGGTACCACTGTCGTTTTTTTTTCGGGCCGAATTTTTGAGTTTCGATATCTCAGCTCTGGAAGGGGCTAGAGCCTCCATTTTTGCACTCAGGTCTAAGTCTCATGGCCCTCTATCAGAATTTGGGAAGATTGGAGAAACTTAATTTTTCGCCCAAAAAAAAAACGTAAGGGGTACCACTGTCGTTTTTTTTTCGGGCCGAATTTTTGATTTTTGTTATCTCAGCTCTGGAAGGGGCTAGAGCCTCCATTTTTGCACTCAGGTCTAAGTCTCATGGCCCTCTATCAGAATTTGGGAAGATTGGAGAAACTTAATTTTTCACCCAAAAAAAAAAACGTAAGGGGTACCACTGTCGTTTTTTTTTCGGGCCGAATTTTTGATTTTTGTTATCTCAGCTCTGGAAGGGGCTAGAGCCTCCATTTTTGTACTCAGGTCTAAGTCTCATGGCCCTCTATCAGAATTTGGGAAGATTGGAGAAACTTAATTTTTTGCCCCAAAAAAAAACGTAAGGGGTACCACTGTCGTTTTTTTTTCGGGCCGAATTTTTGAGTTTCGATATCTCAGCTCTGGAAGGGGCTAGAGCCTCCATTTTTGCACTCAGGTCTAAGTCTCATGGCCCTCTATCAGAATTTGGGAAGATTGGAGAAACTTAATTTTTCGCCCAAAAAAAAAAACGTAAGGGGTACCACTGTCGTTTTTTTTTTTCGGGCCGAATTTTTGAGTTTCGATATCTCAGCTCTGGAAGGGGCTAGAGCCTCCATTTTTGCACTCAGGTCTAAGTCTCATGGCCCTCTATCAGAATTTGGGAAGATTGGAGAAACGTAATTTTTCGCCCAAAAAAAAAAACGTAAGGGGTACCACTGTCGTTTTTTTTTTCGGGCCGAATTTTTGATTTTCGATATCTCAGCTCTGGAAGGGGCTAGAGCCTCCATTTTTGCACTCAGGTCTAAGTCTCATGGCCCTCTATCAGAATTTGGGAAGATTGGAGAAACTTAATTTTTCGCCCAAAAAAAAAAACGTAAGGGGTACCACTGTCGTTTTTTTTTCGGGCCGAATTTTTGAGTTTCGATATCTCAGCTCTGGAAGGGGCTAGAGCCTCCATTTTTGCACTCAGGTCTAAGTCTCATGGCCCTCTATCAGAATTTGGGAAGATTGGAGAAACTTAATTTTTCGCCCAAAAAAAAAACGTAAGGGGTACCACTGTCGGTTTTTTTTCGGGCCGAATTTTTGATTTTTGTTATCTCAGCTCTGGAAGGGGCTAGAGCCTCCATTTTTGCACTCAGGTCTAAGTCTCATGGCCCTCTATCAGAATTTGGGAAGATTGGAGAAACTTAATTTTTCACCCAAAAAAAAAAACGTAAGGGGTACCACTGTCGTTTTTTTTTCGGGCCGAATTTTTGATTTTTGTTATCTCAGCTCTAGAAGGGGCTAGAGCCTCCATTTTTGTACTCAGGTCTAAGTCTCATGGCCCTCTATCAGAATTTGGGAAGATTGGAGAAACTTAATTTTTTGCCCCAAAAAAAAACGTAAGGGGTACCACTGTCGTTTTTTTTTCGGGCCGAATTTTTGAGTTTCGATATCTCAGCTCTGGAAGGGGCTAGAGCCTCCATTTTTGCACTCAGGTCTAAGTCTCATGGCCCTCTATCAGAATTTGGGAAGATTGGAGAAACTTAATTTTTCGCCCAAAAAAAAAAACGTAAGGGGTACCACTGTCGTTTTTTTTTTTCGGGCCGAATTTTTGAGTTTCGATATCTCAGCTCTGGAAGGGGCTAGAGCCTCCATTTTTGCACTCAGGTCTAAGTCTCATGGCCCTCTATCAGAATTTGGGAAGATTGGAGAAACGTAATTTTTCGCCCAAAAAAAAAACGTAAGGGGTACCACTGTCGTTTTTTTTTCGGGCCGAATTTTTGATTTTCGATATCTCAGCTCTGGAAGGGGCTAGAGCCTCCATTTTTGCACTCAGGTCTAAGTCTCATGGCCCTCTATCAGAATTTGGGAAGATTGGAGAAACTTAATTTTTCGCCCCAAAAAAAAACCGTAAGGGGTACCACTGTCGTTTTTTTTTTTCGGGCCGAATTTTTGAGTTTCGATATCTCAGCTCTGGAAGGGGCTAGAGCCTCCATTTTTGCACTCAGGTCTAAGTCTCATGGCCCTCTATCAGAATTTGGGAAGATTGGAGAAACTTAATTTTTCGCCCAAAAAAAAAAAAACGTAAGGGGTACCACTGTCGTTTTTTTTTCGGGCCGAATTTTTGATTTTTGTTATCTCAGCTCTGGAAGGGGCTAGAGCCTCCATTTTTGCACTCAGGTCTAAGTCTCATGGCCCTCTATCAGAATTTGGGAAGATTGGAGAAACGTAATTTTTCGCCCAAAAAAAAAAACGTAAGGGGTACCACTGTGGTTTTTTTTTCGGGCCGAATTTTTGAGTTTCGATATCTCAGCTCTGGAAGGGGCTAGAGCCTCCATTTTTGCACTCAGGTCTAAGTCTCATGGCCCTCTATCAGAATTTGGGAAGATTGGAGAAACGTAATTTTTCGCCCAAAAAAAAAAACGTAAGGGGTACCACTGTCGTTTTTTTTTCGGGCCGAATTTTTGAGTTTCGATATCTCAGCTCTGGAAGGGGCTAGAGCCTCCATTTTTGCACTCAGGTCTAAGTCTCATGGCCCTCTATCAGAATTTGGGAAGATTGGAGAAACTTAATTTTTCGCCCAAATAAAAAAACGTAAGGGGTACCACTGTCGTTTTTTTTTCGGGCCGAATTTTTGAGTTTCGATATCTCAGCTCTGGAAGGGGCTAGAGCCTCCATTTTTGCACTCAGGTCTAAGTCTCATGGCCCTCTATCAGAATTTGGGAAGATTGGAGAAACTTAATTTTTCGCCCAAAAAAAAAACGTAAGGGGTACCACTGTCGTTTTTTTTTCGGGCCGAATTTTTGAGTTTCGATATCTCAGCTCTGGAAGGGGCTAGAGCCTCCATTTTTGCACTCAGGTCTAAGTCTCATGGCCCTCTATCAGAATTTGGGAAGATTGGAGAAACTTAATTTTTCGCCCAAAAAAAAAAACGTAAGGGGTACCACTGTCGTTTTTTTTTCGGGCCGAATTTTTGAGTTTCGATATCTCAGCTCTGGAAGGGGCTAGAGCCTCCATTTCTGCACTCAGGTCTAAGTCTCATGGCCCTCTATCAGAATTTGGGAAGATTGGAGAAACTTAATTTTTCGCCCAAAAAAAAAAAACGTAAGGGGTACCACTGTCGTTTTTTTTTCGGGCCGAATTTTTGAGTTTCGATATCTCAGCTCTGGAAGGGGCTAGAGCCTCCATTTTTGCACTCAGGTCTAAGTCTCATGGCCCTCTATCAGAATTTGGGAAGATTGGAGAAACTTAATTTTTCGCCCAAAAAAAAAACGTAAGGGGTACCACTGTCGTTTTTTTTTCGGGCCGAATTTTAGATTTTTGTTATCTCAGCTCTGGAAGGGGCTAGAGCCTCCATTTTTGCACTCAGGTCTAAGTCTCATGGCCCTCTATCAGAATTTGGGAAGATTGGAGAAACTTAATTTTTCGCCCAAAAAAAAAAAACGTAAGGGGTACCACTGTCGTTTTTTTTTCGGGCCGAATTTTTGATTTTTGTTATCTCAGCTCTGGAAGGGGCTAGAGCCTCCATTTTTGCACTCAGGTCTAAGTCTCATGGCCCTCTATCAGAATTTGGGAAGATTGGAGAAACTTAATTTTTCGCCCAAAAAAAAAACGTAAGGGGTACCACTGTCGTTTTTTTTTCGGGCCGAATTTTTGAGTTTCGATATCTCAGCTCTGGAAGGGGCTAGAGCCTCCATTTTTGCACTCAGGTCTAAGTCTCATGGCCCTCTATCAGAATTTGGGAAGATTGGAGAAACTTAATTTTTCGCCCAAAAAAAAAAAACGTAAGGGGTACCACTGTGGTTTTTTTTTCGGGCCGAATTTTTGATTTTTGTTATCTCAGCTCTGGAAGGGGCTAGAGCCTCCATTTTTGCACTCAGGTCTAAGTCTCATGGCCCTCTATCAGAATTTGGGAAGATTGGAGAAACGTAATTTTTCGCAAAAAAAAAAAACGTAAGGGGTACCACTGTCGTTTTTTTTTTCGGGCCGAATTTTTGATTTTTGTTATCTCAGCTCTGGAAGGGGCTAGAGCCTCCATTTTTGCACTCAGGTCTAAGTCTCATGGCCCTCTATCAGAATTTGGGAAGATTGGAGAAACTTAATTTTTCGCCCAAATAAAAAAACGTAAGGGGTACCACTGTCGTTTTTTTTTCGGGCCGAATTTTTGAGTTTCGATATCTCAGCTCTGGAAGGGGCTAGAGCCTCCATTTTTGCACTCAGGTCTAAGTCTCATGGCCCTCTATCAGAATTTGGGAAGATTGGAGAAACTTAATTTTTCGCCCAAAAAAAAAAAACGTAAGGGGTACCACTGTCGTTTTTTTTTCGGGCCGAATTTTTGAGTTTCGATATCTCAGCTCTGGAAGGGGCTAGAGCCTCCATTTTTGCACTCAGGTCTAAGTCTCATGGCCCTCTATCAGAATTTGGGAAGATTGGAGAAACTTAATTTTTCGCCCAAAAAAAAAAACGTAAGGGGTACCACTGTCGTTTTTTTTTCGGGCCGAATTTTTGAGTTTCGATATCTCTGCTCTGGAAGGGGCTAGAGCCTCCATTTCTGCACTCAGGTCTAAGTCTCATGGCCCTTTATCAGAATTTGGGAAGATTGGAGAAACTTAATTTTTCGCCCAAAAAAAAAAAACGTAAGGGGTACCACTGTCGTTTTTTTTTTCGGGCCGAATTTTTGAGTTTCGATATCTCAGCTCTGGAAGGGGCTAGAGCCTCCATTTTTGCACTCAGGTCTAAGTCTCATGGCCCTCTATCAGAATATGGGAAGATTGGAGAAACTTAATTTTTCGCCCAAAAAAAAAAACGTAAGGGGTACCACTGTCGTTTTTTTTTCGGGCCGAATTTTTGATTTTTGTTATCTCAGCTCTGGAAGGGGCTAGAGCCTCCATTTTTGCACTCAGGTCTAAGTCTCATGGCCCTCTATCAGAATTTGGGAAGATTGGAGAAACTTAATTTTTCGCCCCAAAAAAAAAAACGTAAGGGGTACCACTGTCGTTTTTTTTTTCGGGCCGAATTTTTGAGTTTCGATATCTCAGCTCTGGAAGGGGCTAGAGCCTCCATTTTTGCACTCAGGTCTAAGTCTCATGGCCCTCTATCAGAATTTGGGAAGATTGGAGAAACTTAATTTTTCGCCCAAAAAAAAAAAAACGTAAGGGGTACCACTGTCGTTTTTTTTTCGGGCCGAATTTTTGATTTTTGTTATCTCAGCTCTGGAAGGGGCTAGAGCCTCCATTTTTGCACTCAGGTCTAAGTCTCATGGCCCTCTATCAGAATTTGGGAAGATTGGAGAAACTTAATTTTTCGCCCAAAAAAAAAAACGTAAGGGGTACCACTGTCGTTTTTTTTTCGGGCCGAATTTTTGAGTTTCGATATCTCAGCTCTGGAAGGGGCTAGAGCCTCCATTTTTGCACTCAGGTCTAAGTCTCATGGCCCTCTATCAGAATTTGGGAAGATTGGAGAAACTTAATTTTTCGCCCAAAAAAAAAACGTAAGGGGTACCACTGTCGTTTTTTTTTCGGGCCGAATTTTTGATTTTTGTTATCTCAGCTCTGGAAGGGGCTAGAGCCTCCATTTTTGCACTCAGGTCTAAGTCTCATGGCCCTCTATCAGAATTTGGGAAGATTGGAGAAACTTAATTTTTCACCCAAAAAAAAAAACGTAAGGGGTACCACTGTCGTTTTTTTTTCGGGCCGAATTTTTGATTTTTGTTATCTCAGCTCTGGAAGGGGCTAGAGCCTCCATTTTTGTACTCAGGTCTAAGTCTCATGGCCCTCTATCAGAATTTGGGAAGATTGGAGAAACTTAATTTTTTGCCCCAAAAAAAAACGTAAGGGGTACCACTGTCGTTTTTTTTTCGGGCCGAATTTTTGAGTTTCGATATCTCAGCTCTGGAAGGGGCTAGAGCCTCCATTTTTGCACTCAGGTCTAAGTCTCATGGCCCTCTATCAGAATTTGGGAAGATTGGAGAAACTTAATTTTTCGCCCAAAAAAAAAAACGTAAGGGGTACCACTGTCGTTTTTTTTTTTCGGGCCGAATTTTTGAGTTTCGATATCTCAGCTCTGGAAGGGGCTAGAGCCTCCATTTTTGCACTCAGGTCTAAGTCTCATGGCCCTCTATCAGAATTTGGGAAGATTGGAGAAACGTAATTTTTCGCCCAAAAAAAAAAACGTAAGGGGTACCACTGTCGTTTTTTTTTTCGGGCCGAATTTTTGATTTTCGATATCTCAGCTCTGGAAGGGGCTAGAGCCTCCATTTTTGCACTCAGGTCTAAGTCTCATGGCCCTCTATCAGAATTTGGGAAGATTGGAGAAACTTAATTTTTCGCCCAAAAAAAAAAACGTAAGGGGTACCACTGTCGTTTTTTTTTCGGGCCGAATTTTTGAGTTTCGATATCTCAGCTCTGGAAGGGGCTAGAGCCTCCATTTTTGCACTCAGGTCTAAGTCTCATGGCCCTCTATCAGAATTTGGGAAGATTGGAGAAACTTAATTTTTCGCCCAAAAAAAAAACGTAAGGGGTACCACTGTCGGTTTTTTTTCGGGCCGAATTTTTGATTTTTGTTATCTCAGCTCTGGAAGGGGCTAGAGCCTCCATTTTTGCACTCAGGTCTAAGTCTCATGGCCCTCTATCAGAATTTGGGAAGATTGGAGAAACTTAATTTTTCACCCAAAAAAAAAAACGTAAGGGGTACCACTGTCGTTTTTTTTTCGGGCCGAATTTTTGATTTTTGTTATCTCAGCTCTAGAAGGGGCTAGAGCCTCCATTTTTGTACTCAGGTCTAAGTCTCATGGCCCTCTATCAGAATTTGGGAAGATTGGAGAAACTTAATTTTTTGCCCCAAAAAAAAACGTAAGGGGTACCACTGTCGTTTTTTTTTCGGGCCGAATTTTTGAGTTTCGATATCTCAGCTCTGGAAGGGGCTAGAGCCTCCATTTTTGCACTCAGGTCTAAGTCTCATGGCCCTCTATCAGAATTTGGGAAGATTGGAGAAACTTAATTTTTCGCCCAAAAAAAAAAACGTAAGGGGTACCACTGTCGTTTTTTTTTTTCGGGCCGAATTTTTGAGTTTCGATATCTCAGCTCTGGAAGGGGCTAGAGCCTCCATTTTTGCACTCAGGTCTAAGTCTCATGGCCCTCTATCAGAATTTGGGAAGATTGGAGAAACGTAATTTTTCGCCCAAAAAAAAAACGTAAGGGGTACCACTGTCGTTTTTTTTTCGGGCCGAATTTTTGATTTTCGATATCTCAGCTCTGGAAGGGGCTAGAGCCTCCATTTTTGCACTCAGGTCTAAGTCTCATGGCCCTCTATCAGAATTTGGGAAGATTGGAGAAACTTAATTTTTCGCCCAAAAAAAAAACGTAAGGGGTACCACTGTCGTTTTTTTTTCGGGCCGAATTTGTGAGTTTCGATATCTCAGCTCTGGAAGGGGCTAGAGCCTCCATTTTTGCACTCAGGTCTAAGTCTCATGGCCCTCTATCAGAATTTGGGAAGATTGGAGAAACTTAATTTTTCGCCCCAAAAAAAAAACGTAAGGGGTACCACTGTCGTTTTTTTTTTTCGGGCCGAATTTTTGAGTTTCGATATCTCAGCTCTGGAAGGGGCTAGAGCCTCCATTTTTGCACTCAGGTCTAAGTCTCATGGCCCTCTATCAGAATTTGGGAAGATTGGAGAAACTTAATTTTTCGCCCCAAAAAAAAAAACGTAAGGGGTACCACTGTCGTTTTTTTTTCGGGCCGAATTTTTGAGTTTCGATATCTCAGCTCTGGAAGGGGCTAGAGCCTCCATTTTTGCACTCAGGTCTAAGTCTCATGGCCCTCTATCAGAATTTGGGAAGATTGGAGAAACTTAATTTTTCGCCCAAAAAAAAAAAACGTAAGGGGTACCACTGTCGTTTTTTTTTCGGGCCGAATTTTTGAGTTTCGATATCTCAGCTCTGGAAGGGGCTAGAGCCTCCATTTTTGCACTCAGGTCTAAGTCTCATGGCCCTCTATCAGAATTTGGGAAGATTGGAGAAACTTAATTTTTCGCCCAAAAAAAAAAACGTAAGGGGTACCACTGTCGTTTTTTTTTCGGGCCGAATTTTTGAGTTTCGATATCTCTGCTCTGGAAGGGGCTAGAGCCTCCATTTCTGCACTCAGGTCTAAGTCTCATGGCCCTTTATCAGAATTTGGGAAGATTGGAGAAACTTAATTTTTCGCCCAAAAAAAAAAAACGTAAGGGGTACCACTGTCGTTTTTTTTTTCGGGCCGAATTTTTGAGTTTCGATATCTCAGCTCTGGAAGGGGCTAGAGCCTCCATTTTTGCACTCAGGTCTAAGTCTCATGGCCCTCTATCAGAATATGGGAAGATTGGAGAAACTTAATTTTTCGCCCAAAAAAAAAAACGTAAGGGGTACCACTGTCGTTTTTTTTTCGGGCCGAATTTTTGATTTTTGTTATCTCAGCTCTGGAAGGGGCTAGAGCCTCCATTTTTGCACTCAGGTCTAAGTCTCATGGCCCTCTATCAGAATTTGGGAAGATTGGAGAAACTTAATTTTTCGCCCCAAAAAAAAAAACGTAAGGGGTACCACTGTCGTTTTTTTTTTCGGGCCGAATTTTTGAGTTTCGATATCTCAGCTCTGGAAGGGGCTAGAGCCTCCATTTTTGCACTCAGGTCTAAGTCTCATGGCCCTCTATCAGAATTTGGGAAGATTGGAGAAACTTAATTTTTCGCCCAAAAAAAAAAAAAACGTAAGGGGTACCACTGTCGTTTTTTTTTTCGGGCCGAATTTTTGATTTTTGTTATCTCAGCTCTGGAAGGGGCTAGAGCCTCCATTTTTGCACTCAGGTCTAAGTCTCATGGCCCTCTATCAGAATTTGGGAAGATTGGAGAAACTTAATTTTTCGCCCAAAAAAAAAAACGTAAGGGGTACCACTGTCGTTTTTTTTTCGGGCCGAATTTTTGAGTTTCGATATCTCAGCTCTGGAAGGGGCTAGAGCCTCCATTTTTGCACTCAGGTCTAAGTCTCATGGCCCTCTATCAGAATTTGGGAAGATTGGAGAAACTTAATTTTTCGCCCAAAAAAAAAACGTAAGGGGTACCACTGTCGTTTTTTTTTCGGGCCGAATTTTTGATTTTTGTTATCTCAGCTCTGGAAGGGGCTAGAGCCTCCATTTTTGCACTCAGGTCTAAGTCTCATGGCCCTCTATCAGAATTTGGGAAGATTGGAGAAACTTAATTTTTCACCCAAAAAAAAAAACGTAAGGGGTACCACTGTCGTTTTTTTTTCGGGCCGAATTTTTGATTTTTGTTATCTCCGCTCTGGAAGGGGCTAGAGCCTCCATTTTTGTACTCAGGTCTAAGTCTCATGGCCCTCTATCAGAATTTGGGAAGATTGGAGAAACTTAATTTTTTGCCCCAAAAAAAAACGTAAGGGGTACCACTGTCGTTTTTTTTTCGGGCCGAATTTTTGAGTTTCGATATCTCAGCTCTGGAAGGGGCTAGAGCCTCCATTTTTGCACTCAGGTCTAAGTCTCATGGCCCTCTATCAGAATTTGGGAAGATTGGAGAAACTTAATTTTTCGCCCAAAAAAAAAAACGTAAGGGGTACCACTGTCGTTTTTTTTTTTCGGGCCGAATTTTTGAGTTTCGATATCTCAGCTCTGGAAGGGGCTAGAGCCTCCATTTTTGCACTCAGGTCTAAGTCTCATGGCCCTCTATCAGAATTTGGGAAGATTGGAGAAACGTAATTTTTCGCCCAAAAAAAAAAACGTAAGGGGTACCACTGTCGTTTTTTTTTTCGGGCCGAATTTTTGATTTTCGATATCTCAGCTCTGGAAGGGGCTAGAGCCTCCATTTTTGCACTCAGGTCTAAGTCTCATGGCCCTCTATCAGAATTTGGGAAGATTGGAGAAACTTAATTTTTCGCCCAAAAAAAAAAACGTAAGGGGTACCACTGTCGTTTTTTTTTCGGGCCGAATTTTTGAGTTTCGATATCTCAGCTCTGGAAGGGGCTAGAGCCTCCATTTTTGCACTCAGGTCTAAGTCTCATGGCCCTCTATCAGAATTTGGGAAGATTGGAGAAACTTAATTTTTCGCCCAAAAAAAAAAACGTAAGGGGTACCACTGTCGTTTTTTTTTCGGGCCGAATTTTTGAGTTTCGATATCTCAGCTCTGGAAGGGGCTAGAGCCTCCATTTTTGCACTCAAGTCTAAGTCTCATGGCCCTCTATCAGAATTTGGGAAGATTGGAGAAACTTAATTTTTCGCCCAAAAAAAAAAACGTAAGGGGTACCACTGTCGTTTTTTTTTTTCGGGCCGAATTTTTGAGTTTCGATATCTCAGCTCTGGAAGGGGCTAGAGCCTCCATTTTTGCACTCAGGTCTAAGTCTCATGGCCCTCTATCAGAATTTGGGAAGATTGGAGAAACGTAATTTTTCGCCCAAAAAAAAAACGTAAGGGGTACCACTGTCGTTTTTTTTTCGGGCCGAATTTTTGATTTTCGATATCTCAGCTCTGGAAGGGGCTAGAGCCTCCATTTTTGCACTCAGGTCTAAGTCTCATGGCCCTCTATCAGAATTTGGGAAGATTGGAGAAACTTAATTTTTCGCCCAAAAAAAAAAACGTAAGGGGTACCACTGTCGTTTTTTTTTCGGGCCGAATTTGTGAGTTTCGATATCTCAGCTCTGGAAGGGGCTAGAGCCTCCATTTTTGCACTCAGGTCTAAGTCTCATGGCCCTCTATCAGAATTTGGGAAGATTGGAGAAACTTAATTTTTCGCCCCAAAAAAAAAACGTAAGGGGTACCACTGTCGTTTTTTTTTTTCGGGCCGAATTTTTGAGTTTCGATATCTCAGCTCTGGAAGGGGCTAGAGCCTCCATTTTTGCACTCAGGTCTAAGTCTCATGGCCCTCTATCAGAATTTGGGAAGATTGGAGAAACTTAATTTTTCGCCCCAAAAAAAAAAACGTAAGGGGTACCACTGTCGTTTTTTTTTCGGGCCGAATTTTTGAGTTTCGATATCTCAGCTCTGGAAGGGGCTAGAGCCTCCATTTTTGCACTCAGGTCTAAGTCTCATGGCCCTCTATCAGAATTTGGGAAGATTGGAGAAACTTAATTTTTCGCCCAAAAAAAAAAAACGTAAGGGGTACCACTGTCGTTTTTTTTTCGGGCCGAATTTTTGAGTTTCGATATCTCAGCTCTGGAAGGGGCTAGAGCCTCCATTTTTGCACTCAGGTCTAAGTCTCATGGCCCTCTATCAGAATTTGGGAAGATTGGAGAAACGTAATTTTTCGCCCAAAAAAAAAACGTAAGGGGTACCACTGTCGTTTTTTTTTTTCGGGCCGAATTTTTGAGTTTCGATATCTCAGCTCTGGAAGGGGCTAGAGCCTCCATTTCTGCACTCAGGTCTAAGTCTCATGGCCCTCTATCAGAATTTGGGAAGATTGGAGAAACTTAATTTTTCGCCCAAAAAAAAAAACGTAAGGGGTACCACTGTCGTTTTTTTTTCGGGCCGAATTTTTGAGTTTCGATATCTCAGCTCTGGAAGGGGCTAGAGCCTCCATTTTTGCACTCAGGTCTAAGTCTCATGGCCCTCTATCAGAATTTGGGAAGATTGGAGAAACTTAATTTTTCGCCCAAAAAAAAAACGTAAGGGGTACCACTGTCGTTTTTTTTTCGGGCTGAATTTTTGAGTTTCGATATCTCAGCTCTGGAAGGGGCTAGAGCCTCCATTTTTGCACTCAGGTCTAAGTCTCATGGCCCTCTATCAGAATTTGGGAAGATTGGAGAAACTTAATTTTTCGCCCAAAAAAAAAAAACGTAAGGGGTACCACTGTCGTTTTTTTTTTCGGGCCGAATTTTTGAGTTTCGATATCTCAGCTCTGGAAGGGGCTAGAGCCTCCATTTTTGCACTCAGGTCTAAGTCTCATGGCCCTCTATCAGAATTTGGGAAGATTGGAGAAACTTAATTTTTCGCCCAAAAAAAAAAAACGTAAGGGGTACCACTGTCGTTTTTTTTTCGGGCCGAATTTTTGATTTTTGTTATCTCAGCTCTGGAAGGGGCTAGAGCCTCCATTTTTGCACTCAGGTCTAAGTCTCATGGCCCTCTATCAGAATTTGGGAAGATTGGAGAAACTTAATTTTTCGCCCAAAAAAAAAACGTAAGGGGTACCACTGTCGTTTTTTTTTCGGGCCGAATTTTTGAGTTTCGATATCTCAGCTCTGGAAGGGGCTAGAGCCTCCATTTTTGCACTCAGGTCTAAGTCTCATGGCCCTCTATCAGAATTTGGGAAGATTGGAGAAACTTAATTTTTCGCCCAAAAAAAAAAAACGTAAGGGGTACCACTGTCGTTTTTTTTTCGGGCCGAATTTTTGATTTTTGTTATCTCAGCTCTGGAAGGGGCTAGAGCCTCCATTTTTGCACTCAGGTCTAAGTCTCATGGCCCTCTATCAGAATTTGGGAAGATTGGAGAAACGTAATTTTTCGCCCAAAAAAAAAAACGTAAGGGGTACCACTGTCGTTTTTTTTTTCGGGCCGAATTTTTGATTTTTGTTATCTCAGCTCTGGAAGGGGCTAGAGCCTCCATTTTTGCACTCAGGTCTAAGTCTCATGGCCCTCTATCAGAATTTGGGAAGATTGGAGAAACTTAATTTTTCGCCCAAATAAAAAAACGTAAGGGGTACCACTGTCGTTTTTTTTTCGGGCCGAATTTTTGAGTTTCGATATCTCAGCTCTGGAAGGGGCTAGAGCCTCCATTTTTGCACTCAGGTCTAAGTCTCATGGCCCTCTATCAGAATTTGGGAAGATTGGAGAAACTTAATTTTTCGCCCAAAAAAAAAAAACGTAAGGGGTACCACTGTCGTTTTTTTTTCGGGCCGAATTTGTGAGTTTCGATATCTCAGCTCTGGAAGGGGCTAGAGCCTCTATTTTTGCACTCAGGTCTAAGTCTCATGGCCCTCTATCAGAATTTGGGAAGATTGGAGAAACTTAATTTTTCGCCCAAAAAAAAAACGTAAGGGGTACCACTGTCGTTTTTTTTTTCGGGCCGAATTTTTGATTTTTGTTATCTCAGCTCTGGAAGGGGCTAGAGCCTCCATTTTTGCACTCAGGTCTAAGTCTCATGGCCCTCTATCAGAATTTGGGAAGATTGGAGAAACTTAATTTTTCGCCCAAAAAAAAAAACGTAAGGGGTACCACTGTCGTTTTTTTTTCGGGCCGAATTTTTGATTTTTGTTATCTCAGCTCTGGAAGGGGCTAGAGCCTCCATTTTTGCACTCAGGTCTAAGTCTCATGGCCCTCTATCAGAATTTGGGAAGATTGGAGAAACTTAATTTTTCGCCCCAAAAAAAAACGTAAGGGGTACCACTGTCGTTTTTTTTTCGGGCCGAATTTTTGAGTTTCGATATCTCAGCTCTGGAAGGGGCTAGAGCCTCCATTTTTGCACTCAGGTCTAAGTCTCATGGCCCTCTATCAGAATTTGGGAAGATTGGAGAAACTTAATTTTTCGCCCAAAAAAAAAAACGTAAGGGGTACCACTGTCGTTTTTTTTTCGGGCCGAATTTGTGAGTTTCGATATCTCAGCTCTGGAAGGGGCTAGAGCCTCCATTTTTGCACTCAGGTCTAAGTCTCATGCCCCTCTATCAGAATTTGGGAAGATTGGAGAAACTTAATTTTTCGCCCCAAAAAAAAACCGTAAGGGGTACCACTGTCGTTTTTTTTTTCGGGCCGAATTTTTGAGTTTCGATATCTCAGCTCTGGAAGGGGCTAGAGCCTCCATTTTTGCACTCAGGTCTAAGTCTCATGGCCCTCTATCAGAATTTGGGAAGATTGGAGAAACTTAATTTTTCGCCCAAAAAAAAAAAACGTAAGGGGTACCACTGTCGTTTTTTTTTCGGGCCGAATTTTTGATTTTTGTTATCTCAGCTCTGGAAGGGGCTAGAGCCTCCATTTTTGCACTCAGGTCTAAGTCTCATGGCCCTCTATCAGAATTTGGGAAGATTGGAGAAACGTAATTTTTCGCCCAAAAAAAAAAACGTAAGGGGTACCACTGTGGTTTTTTTTTCGGGCCGAATTTTTGAGTTTCGATATCTCAGCTCTGGAAGGGGCTAGAGCCTCCATTTTTGCACTCAGGTCTAAGTCTCATGGCCCTCTATCAGAATTTGGGAAGATTGGAGAAACGTAATTTTTCGCCCAAAAAAAAAAACGTAAGGGGTACCACTGTCGTTTTTTTTTCGGGCCGAATTTTTGAGTTTCGATATCTCAGCTCTGGAAGGGGCTAGAGCCTCCATTTTTGCACTCAGGTCTAAGTCTCATGGCCCTCTATCAGAATTTGGGAAGATTGGAGAAACTTAATTTTTCGCCCAAATAAAAAAACGTAAGGGGTACCACTGTCGGTTTTTTTTCGGGCCGAATTTTTGAGTTTCGATATCTCAGCTCTGGAAGGGGCTAGAGCCTCCATTTTTGCACTCAGGTCTAAGTCTCATGGCCCTCTATCAGAATTTGGGAAGATTGGAGAAACTTAATTTTTCGCCCAAAAAAAAAACGTAAGGGGTACCACTGTCGTTTTTTTTTCGGGCCGAATTTTTGAGTTTCGATATCTCAGCTCTGGAAGGGGCTAGAGCCTCCATTTTTGCACTCAGGTCTAAGTCTCATGGCCCTCTATCAGAATTTGGGAAGATTGGAGAAACTTAATTTTTCGCCCAAAAAAAAAAACGTAAGGGGTACCACTGTCGTTTTTTTTTCGGGCCGAATTTTTGAGTTTCGATATCTCAGCTCTGGAAGGGGCTAGAGCCTCCATTTCTGCACTCAGGTCTAAGTCTCATGGCCCTCTATCAGAATTTGGGAAGATTGGAGAAACTTAATTTTTCGCCCAAAAAAAAAAAACGTAAGGGGTACCACTGTCGTTTTTTTTTCGGGCCGAATTTTTGAGTTTCGATATCTCAGCTCTGGAAGGGGCTAGAGCCTCCATTTTTGCACTCAGGTCTAAGTCTCATGGCCCTCTATCAGAATTTGGGAAGATTGGAGAAACTTAATTTTTCGCCCAAAAAAAAAACGTAAGGGGTACCACTGTCGTTTTTTTTTCGGGCCGAATTTTAGATTTTTGTTATCTCAGCTCTGGAAGGGGCTAGAGCCTCCATTTTTGCACTCAGGTCTAAGTCTCATGGCCCTCTATCAGAATTTGGGAAGATTGGAGAAACTTAATTTTTCGCCCAAAAAAAAAAAACGTAAGGGGTACCACTGTCGTTTTTTTTTCGGGCCGAATTTTTGATTTTTGTTATCTCAGCTCTGGAAGGGGCTAGAGCCTCCATTTTTGCACTCAGGTCTAAGTCTCATGGCCCTCTATCAGAATTTGGGAAGATTGGAGAAACTTAATTTTTCGCCCAAAAAAAAAACGTAAGGGGTACCACTGTCGTTTTTTTTTCGGGCCGAATTTTTGAGTTTCGATATCTCAGCTCTGGAAGGGGCTAGAGCCTCCATTTTTGCACTCAGGTCTAAGTCTCATGGCCCTCTATCAGAATTTGGGAAGATTGGAGAAACTTAATTTTTCGCCCAAAAAAAAAAAACGTAAGGGGTACCACTGTGGTTTTTTTTTCGGGCCGAATTTTTGATTTTTGTTATCTCAGCTCTGGAAGGGGCTAGAGCCTCCATTTTTGCACTCAGGTCTAAGTCTCATGGCCCTCTATCAGAATTTGGGAAGATTGGAGAAACGTAATTTTTCGCAAAAAAAAAAAACGTAAGGGGTACCACTGTCGTTTTTTTTTTCGGGCCGAATTTTTGATTTTTGTTATCTCAGCTCTGGAAGGGGCTAGAGCCTCCATTTTTGCACTCAGGTCTAAGTCTCATGGCCCTCTATCAGAATTTGGGAAGATTGGAGAAACTTAATTTTTCGCCCAAATAAAAAAACGTAAGGGGTACCACTGTCGTTTTTTTTTCGGGCCGAATTTTTGAGTTTCGATATCTCAGCTCTGGAAGGGGCTAGAGCCTCCATTTTTGCACTCAGGTCTAAGTCTCATGGCCCTCTATCAGAATTTGGGAAGATTGGAGAAACTTAATTTTTCGCCCAAAAAAAAAAAACGTAAGGGGTACCACTGTCGTTTTTTTTTCGGGCCGAATTTTTGAGTTTCGATATCTCAGCTCTGGAAGGGGCTAGAGCCTCCATTTTTGCACTCAGGTCTAAGTCTCATGGCCCTCTATCAGAATTTGGGAAGATTGGAGAAACTTAATTTTTCGCCCAAAAAAAAAAACGTAAGGGGTACCACTGTCGTTTTTTTTTCGGGCCGAATTTTTGAGTTTCGATATCTCTGCTCTGGAAGGGGCTAGAGCCTCCATTTCTGCACTCAGGTCTAAGTCTCATGGCCCTTTATCAGAATTTGGGAAGATTGGAGAAACTTAATTTTTCGCCCAAAAAAAAAAAACGTAAGGGGTACCACTGTCGTTTTTTTTTTCGGGCCGAATTTTTGAGTTTCGATATCTCAGCTCTGGAAGGGGCTAGAGCCTCCATTTTTGCACTCAGGTCTAAGTCTCATGGCCCTCTATCAGAATATGGGAAGATTGGAGAAACTTAATTTTTCGCCCAAAAAAAAAAACGTAAGGGGTACCACTGTCGTTTTTTTTTCGGGCCGAATTTTTGATTTTTGTTATCTCAGCTCTGGAAGGGGCTAGAGCCTCCATTTTTGCACTCAGGTCTAAGTCTCATGGCCCTCTATCAGAATTTGGGAAGATTGGAGAAACTTAATTTTTCGCCCCAAAAAAAAAAACGTAAGGGGTACCACTGTCGTTTTTTTTTTCGGGCCGAATTTTTGAGTTTCGATATCTCAGCTCTGGAAGGGGCTAGAGCCTCCATTTTTGCACTCAGGTCTAAGTCTCATGGCCCTCTATCAGAATTTGGGAAGATTGGAGAAACTTAATTTTTCGCCCAAAAAAAAAAAACGTAAGGGGTACCACTGTCGTTTTTTTTTCGGGCCGAATTTTTGATTTTTGTTATCTCAGCTCTGGAAGGGGCTAGAGCCTCCATTTTTGCACTCAGGTCTAAGTCTCATGGCCCTCTATCAGAATTTGGGAAGATTGGAGAAACTTAATTTTTCGCCCAAAAAAAAAAACGTAAGGGGTACCACTGTCGTTTTTTTTTCGGGCCGAATTTTTGAGTTTCGATATCTCAGCTCTGGAAGGGGCTAGAGCCTCCATTTTTGCACTCAGGTCTAAGTCTCATGGCCCTCTATCAGAATTTGGGAAGATTGGAGAAACTTAATTTTTCGCCCAAAAAAAAAACGTAAGGGGTACCACTGTCGTTTTTTTTTCGGGCCGAATTTTTGATTTTTGTTATCTCAGCTCTGGAAGGGGCTAGAGCCTCCATTTTTGCACTCAGGTCTAAGTCTCATGGCCCTCTATCAGAATTTGGGAAGATTGGAGAAACTTAATTTTTCACCCAAAAAAAAAAACGTAAGGGGTACCACTGTCGTTTTTTTTTCGGGCCGAATTTTTGATTTTTGTTATCTCAGCTCTGGAAGGGGCTAGAGCCTCCATTTTTGTACTCAGGTCTAAGTCTCATGGCCCTCTATCAGAATTTGGGAAGATTGGAGAAACTTAATTTTTTGCCCCAAAAAAAAACGTAAGGGGTACCACTGTCGTTTTTTTTTCGGGCCGAATTTTTGAGTTTCGATATCTCAGCTCTGGAAGGGGCTAGAGCCTCCATTTTTGCACTCAGGTCTAAGTCTCATGGCCCTCTATCAGAATTTGGGAAGATTGGAGAAACTTAATTTTTCGCCCAAAAAAAAAAACGTAAGGGGTACCACTGTCGTTTTTTTTTTTCGGGCCGAATTTTTGAGTTTCGATATCTCAGCTCTGGAAGGGGCTAGAGCCTCCATTTTTGCACTCAGGTCTAAGTCTCATGGCCCTCTATCAGAATTTGGGAAGATTGGAGAAACGTAATTTTTCGCCCAAAAAAAAAAACGTAAGGGGTACCACTGTCGTTTTTTTTTTCGGGCCGAATTTTTGATTTTCGATATCTCAGCTCTGGAAGGGGCTAGAGCCTCCATTTTTGCACTCAGGTCTAAGTCTCATGGCCCTCTATCAGAATTTGGGAAGATTGGAGAAACTTAATTTTTCGCCCAAAAAAAAAAACGTAAGGGGTACCACTGTCGTTTTTTTTTCGGGCCGAATTTTTGAGTTTCGATATCTCAGCTCTGGAAGGGGCTAGAGCCTCCATTTTTGCACTCAGGTCTAAGTCTCATGGCCCTCTATCAGAATTTGGGAAGATTGGAGAAACTTAATTTTTCGCCCAAAAAAAAAACGTAAGGGGTACCACTGTCGGTTTTTTTTCGGGCCGAATTTTTGATTTTTGTTATCTCAGCTCTGGAAGGGGCTAGAGCCTCCATTTTTGCACTCAGGTCTAAGTCTCATGGCCCTCTATCAGAATTTGGGAAGATTGGAGAAACTTAATTTTTCACCCAAAAAAAAAAACGTAAGGGGTACCACTGTCGTTTTTTTTTCGGGCCGAATTTTTGATTTTTGTTATCTCAGCTCTAGAAGGGGCTAGAGCCTCCATTTTTGTACTCAGGTCTAAGTCTCATGGCCCTCTATCAGAATTTGGGAAGATTGGAGAAACTTAATTTTTTGCCCCAAAAAAAAACGTAAGGGGTACCACTGTCGTTTTTTTTTCGGGCCGAATTTTTGAGTTTCGATATCTCAGCTCTGGAAGGGGCTAGAGCCTCCATTTTTGCACTCAGGTCTAAGTCTCATGGCCCTCTATCAGAATTTGGGAAGATTGGAGAAACTTAATTTTTCGCCCAAAAAAAAAAACGTAAGGGGTACCACTGTCGTTTTTTTTTTTCGGGCCGAATTTTTGAGTTTCGATATCTCAGCTCTGGAAGGGGCTAGAGCCTCCATTTTTGCACTCAGGTCTAAGTCTCATGGCCCTCTATCAGAATTTGGGAAGATTGGAGAAACGTAATTTTTCGCCCAAAAAAAAAACGTAAGGGGTACCACTGTCGTTTTTTTTTCGGGCCGAATTTTTGATTTTCGATATCTCAGCTCTGGAAGGGGCTAGAGCCTCCATTTTTGCACTCAGGTCTAAGTCTCATGGCCCTCTATCAGAATTTGGGAAGATTGGAGAAACTTAATTTTTCGCCCCAAAAAAAAACCGTAAGGGGTACCACTGTCGTTTTTTTTTTTCGGGCCGAATTTTTGAGTTTCGATATCTCAGCTCTGGAAGGGGCTAGAGCCTCCATTTTTGCACTCAGGTCTAAGTCTCATGGCCCTCTATCAGAATTTGGGAAGATTGGAGAAACTTAATTTTTCGCCCAAAAAAAAAAAAACGTAAGGGGTACCACTGTCGTTTTTTTTTCGGGCCGAATTTTTGATTTTTGTTATCTCAGCTCTGGAAGGGGCTAGAGCCTCCATTTTTGCACTCAGGTCTAAGTCTCATGGCCCTCTATCAGAATTTGGGAAGATTGGAGAAACGTAATTTTTCGCCCAAAAAAAAAAACGTAAGGGGTACCACTGTGGTTTTTTTTTCGGGCCGAATTTTTGAGTTTCGATATCTCAGCTCTGGAAGGGGCTAGAGCCTCCATTTTTGCACTCAGGTCTAAGTCTCATGGCCCTCTATCAGAATTTGGGAAGATTGGAGAAACGTAATTTTTCGCCCAAAAAAAAAAACGTAAGGGGTACCACTGTCGTTTTTTTTTCGGGCCGAATTTTTGAGTTTCGATATCTCAGCTCTGGAAGGGGCTAGAGCCTCCATTTTTGCACTCAGGTCTAAGTCTCATGGCCCTCTATCAGAATTTGGGAAGATTGGAGAAACTTAATTTTTCGCCCAAATAAAAAAACGTAAGGGGTACCACTGTCGTTTTTTTTTCGGGCCGAATTTTTGAGTTTCGATATCTCAGCTCTGGAAGGGGCTAGAGCCTCCATTTTTGCACTCAGGTCTAAGTCTCATGGCCCTCTATCAGAATTTGGGAAGATTGGAGAAACTTAATTTTTCGCCCAAAAAAAAAACGTAAGGGGTACCACTGTCGTTTTTTTTTCGGGCCGAATTTTTGAGTTTCGATATCTCAGCTCTGGAAGGGGCTAGAGCCTCCATTTTTGCACTCAGGTCTAAGTCTCATGGCCCTCTATCAGAATTTGGGAAGATTGGAGAAACTTAATTTTTCGCCCAAAAAAAAAAACGTAAGGGGTACCACTGTCGTTTTTTTTTCGGGCCGAATTTTTGAGTTTCGATATCTCAGCTCTGGAAGGGGCTAGAGCCTCCATTTCTGCACTCAGGTCTAAGTCTCATGGCCCTCTATCAGAATTTGGGAAGATTGGAGAAACTTAATTTTTCGCCCAAAAAAAAAAAACGTAAGGGGTACCACTGTCGTTTTTTTTTCGGGCCGAATTTTTGAGTTTCGATATCTCAGCTCTGGAAGGGGCTAGAGCCTCCATTTTTGCACTCAGGTCTAAGTCTCATGGCCCTCTATCAGAATTTGGGAAGATTGGAGAAACTTAATTTTTCGCCCAAAAAAAAAACGTAAGGGGTACCACTGTCGTTTTTTTTTCGGGCCGAATTTTAGATTTTTGTTATCTCAGCTCTGGAAGGGGCTAGAGCCTCCATTTTTGCACTCAGGTCTAAGTCTCATGGCCCTCTATCAGAATTTGGGAAGATTGGAGAAACTTAATTTTTCGCCCAAAAAAAAAAAACGTAAGGGGTACCACTGTCGTTTTTTTTTCGGGCCGAATTTTTGATTTTTGTTATCTCAGCTCTGGAAGGGGCTAGAGCCTCCATTTTTGCACTCAGGTCTAAGTCTCATGGCCCTCTATCAGAATTTGGGAAGATTGGAGAAACTTAATTTTTCGCCCAAAAAAAAAACGTAAGGGGTACCACTGTCGTTTTTTTTTCGGGCCGAATTTTTGAGTTTCGATATCTCAGCTCTGGAAGGGGCTAGAGCCTCCATTTTTGCACTCAGGTCTAAGTCTCATGGCCCTCTATCAGAATTTGGGAAGATTGGAGAAACTTAATTTTTCGCCCAAAAAAAAAAAACGTAAGGGGTACCACTGTGGTTTTTTTTTCGGGCCGAATTTTTGATTTTTGTTATCTCAGCTCTGGAAGGGGCTAGAGCCTCCATTTTTGCACTCAGGTCTAAGTCTCATGGCCCTCTATCAGAATTTGGGAAGATTGGAGAAACGTAATTTTTCGCAAAAAAAAAAAACGTAAGGGGTACCACTGTCGTTTTTTTTTTCGGGCCGAATTTTTGATTTTTGTTATCTCAGCTCTGGAAGGGGCTAGAGCCTCCATTTTTGCACTCAGGTCTAAGTCTCATGGCCCTCTATCAGAATTTGGGAAGATTGGAGAAACTTAATTTTTCGCCCAAATAAAAAAACGTAAGGGGTACCACTGTCGTTTTTTTTTCGGGCCGAATTTTTGAGTTTCGATATCTCAGCTCTGGAAGGGGCTAGAGCCTCCATTTTTGCACTCAGGTCTAAGTCTCATGGCCCTCTATCAGAATTTGGGAAGATTGGAGAAACTTAATTTTTCGCCCAAAAAAAAAAAACGTAAGGGGTACCACTGTCGTTTTTTTTTCGGGCCGAATTTTTGAGTTTCGATATCTCAGCTCTGGAAGGGGCTAGAGCCTCCATTTTTGCACTCAGGTCTAAGTCTCATGGCCCTCTATCAGAATTTGGGAAGATTGGAGAAACTTAATTTTTCGCCCAAAAAAAAAAACGTAAGGGGTACCACTGTCGTTTTTTTTTCGGGCCGAATTTTTGAGTTTCGATATCTCTGCTCTGGAAGGGGCTAGAGCCTCCATTTCTGCACTCAGGTCTAAGTCTCATGGCCCTTTATCAGAATTTGGGAAGATTGGAGAAACTTAATTTTTCGCCCAAAAAAAAAAAACGTAAGGGGTACCACTGTCGTTTTTTTTTTCGGGCCGAATTTTTGAGTTTCGATATCTCAGCTCTGGAAGGGGCTAGAGCCTCCATTTTTGCACTCAGGTCTAAGTCTCATGGCCCTCTATCAGAATATGGGAAGATTGGAGAAACTTAATTTTTCGCCCAAAAAAAAAAACGTAAGGGGTACCACTGTCGTTTTTTTTTCGGGCCGAATTTTTGATTTTTGTTATCTCAGCTCTGGAAGGGGCTAGAGCCTCCATTTTTGCACTCAGGTCTAAGTCTCATGGCCCTCTATCAGAATTTGGGAAGATTGGAGAAACTTAATTTTTCGCCCCAAAAAAAAAAACGTAAGGGGTACCACTGTCGTTTTTTTTTTCGGGCCGAATTTTTGAGTTTCGATATCTCAGCTCTGGAAGGGGCTAGAGCCTCCATTTTTGCACTCAGGTCTAAGTCTCATGGCCCTCTATCAGAATTTGGGAAGATTGGAGAAACTTAATTTTTCGCCCAAAAAAAAAAAAACGTAAGGGGTACCACTGTCGTTTTTTTTTCGGGCCGAATTTTTGATTTTTGTTATCTCAGCTCTGGAAGGGGCTAGAGCCTCCATTTTTGCACTCAGGTCTAAGTCTCATGGCCCTCTATCAGAATTTGGGAAGATTGGAGAAACTTAATTTTTCGCCCAAAAAAAAAAACGTAAGGGGTACCACTGTCGTTTTTTTTTCGGGCCGAATTTTTGAGTTTCGATATCTCAGCTCTGGAAGGGGCTAGAGCCTCCATTTTTGCACTCAGGTCTAAGTCTCATGGCCCTCTATCAGAATTTGGGAAGATTGGAGAAACTTAATTTTTCGCCCAAAAAAAAAACGTAAGGGGTACCACTGTCGTTTTTTTTTCGGGCCGAATTTTTGATTTTTGTTATCTCAGCTCTGGAAGGGGCTAGAGCCTCCATTTTTGCACTCAGGTCTAAGTCTCATGGCCCTCTATCAGAATTTGGGAAGATTGGAGAAACTTAATTTTTCACCCAAAAAAAAAAACGTAAGGGGTACCACTGTCGTTTTTTTTTCGGGCCGAATTTTTGATTTTTGTTATCTCAGCTCTGGAAGGGGCTAGAGCCTCCATTTTTGTACTCAGGTCTAAGTCTCATGGCCCTCTATCAGAATTTGGGAAGATTGGAGAAACTTAATTTTTTGCCCCAAAAAAAAACGTAAGGGGTACCACTGTCGTTTTTTTTTCGGGCCGAATTTTTGAGTTTCGATATCTCAGCTCTGGAAGGGGCTAGAGCCTCCATTTTTGCACTCAGGTCTAAGTCTCATGGCCCTCTATCAGAATTTGGGAAGATTGGAGAAACTTAATTTTTCGCCCAAAAAAAAAAACGTAAGGGGTACCACTGTCGTTTTTTTTTTTCGGGCCGAATTTTTGAGTTTCGATATCTCAGCTCTGGAAGGGGCTAGAGCCTCCATTTTTGCACTCAGGTCTAAGTCTCATGGCCCTCTATCAGAATTTGGGAAGATTGGAGAAACGTAATTTTTCGCCCAAAAAAAAAAACGTAAGGGGTACCACTGTCGTTTTTTTTTTCGGGCCGAATTTTTGATTTTCGATATCTCAGCTCTGGAAGGGGCTAGAGCCTCCATTTTTGCACTCAGGTCTAAGTCTCATGGCCCTCTATCAGAATTTGGGAAGATTGGAGAAACTTAATTTTTCGCCCAAAAAAAAAAACGTAAGGGGTACCACTGTCGTTTTTTTTTCGGGCCGAATTTTTGAGTTTCGATATCTCAGCTCTGGAAGGGGCTAGAGCCTCCATTTTTGCACTCAGGTCTAAGTCTCATGGCCCTCTATCAGAATTTGGGAAGATTGGAGAAACTTAATTTTTCGCCCAAAAAAAAAACGTAAGGGGTACCACTGTCGGTTTTTTTTCGGGCCGAATTTTTGATTTTTGTTATCTCAGCTCTGGAAGGGGCTAGAGCCTCCATTTTTGCACTCAGGTCTAAGTCTCATGGCCCTCTATCAGAATTTGGGAAGATTGGAGAAACTTAATTTTTCACCCAAAAAAAAAAACGTAAGGGGTACCACTGTCGTTTTTTTTTCGGGCCGAATTTTTGATTTTTGTTATCTCAGCTCTAGAAGGGGCTAGAGCCTCCATTTTTGTACTCAGGTCTAAGTCTCATGGCCCTCTATCAGAATTTGGGAAGATTGGAGAAACTTAATTTTTTGCCCCAAAAAAAAACGTAAGGGGTACCACTGTCGTTTTTTTTTCGGGCCGAATTTTTGAGTTTCGATATCTCAGCTCTGGAAGGGGCTAGAGCCTCCATTTTTGCACTCAGGTCTAAGTCTCATGGCCCTCTATCAGAATTTGGGAAGATTGGAGAAACTTAATTTTTCGCCCAAAAAAAAAAACGTAAGGGGTACCACTGTCGTTTTTTTTTTTCGGGCCGAATTTTTGAGTTTCGATATCTCAGCTCTGGAAGGGGCTAGAGCCTCCATTTTTGCACTCAGGTCTAAGTCTCATGGCCCTCTATCAGAATTTGGGAAGATTGGAGAAACGTAATTTTTCGCCCAAAAAAAAAACGTAAGGGGTACCACTGTCGTTTTTTTTTCGGGCCGAATTTTTGATTTTCGATATCTCAGCTCTGGAAGGGGCTAGAGCCTCCATTTTTGCACTCAGGTCTAAGTCTCATGGCCCTCTATCAGAATTTGGGAAGATTGGAGAAACTTAATTTTTCGCCCAAAAAAAAAACGTAAGGGGTACCACTGTCGTTTTTTTTTCGGGCCGAATTTGTGAGTTTCGATATCTCAGCTCTGGAAGGGGCTAGAGCCTCCATTTTTGCACTCAGGTCTAAGTCTCATGGCCCTCTATCAGAATTTGGGAAGATTGGAGAAACTTAATTTTTCGCCCCAAAAAAAAAACGTAAGGGGTACCACTGTCGTTTTTTTTTTTCGGGCCGAATTTTTGAGTTTCGATATCTCAGCTCTGGAAGGGGCTAGAGCCTCCATTTTTGCACTCAGGTCTAAGTCTCATGGCCCTCTATCAGAATTTGGGAAGATTGGAGAAACTTAATTTTTCGCCCCAAAAAAAAAAACGTAAGGGGTACCACTGTCGTTTTTTTTTCGGGCCGAATTTTTGAGTTTCGATATCTCAGCTCTGGAAGGGGCTAGAGCCTCCATTTTTGCACTCAGGTCTAAGTCTCATGGCCCTCTATCAGAATTTGGGAAGATTGGAGAAACTTAATTTTTCGCCCAAAAAAAAAAAACGTAAGGGGTACCACTGTCGTTTTTTTTTCGGGCCGAATTTTTGAGTTTCGATATCTCAGCTCTGGAAGGGGCTAGAGCCTCCATTTTTGCACTCAGGTCTAAGTCTCATGGCCCTCTATCAGAATTTGGGAAGATTGGAGAAACGTAATTTTTCGCCCAAAAAAAAAACGTAAGGGGTACCACTGTCGTTTTTTTTTTTCGGGCCGAATTTTTGAGTTTCGATATCTCAGCTCTGGAAGGGGCTAGAGCCTCCATTTTTGCACTCAGGTCTAAGTCTCATGGCCCTCTATCAGAATTTGGGAAGATTGGAGAAACTTAATTTTTCGCCCAAATAAAAAAACGTAAGGGGTACCACTGTCGTTTTTTTTTCGGGCCGAATTTTTGAGTTTCGATATCTCAGCTCTGGAAGGGGCTAGAGCCTCCATTTTTGCACTCAGGTCTAAGTCTCATGGCCCTCTATCAGAATTTGGGAAGATTGGAGAAACTTAATTTTTCGCCCAAAAAAAAAAACGTAAGGGGTACCACTGTCGTTTTTTTTTCGGGCCGAATTTTTGAGTTTCGATATCTCAGCTCTGGAAGGGGCTAGAGCCTCCATTTCTGCACTCAGGTCTAAGTCTCATGGCCCTCTATCAGAATTTGGGAAGATTGGAGAAACTTAATTTTTCGCCCAAAAAAAAAAACGTAAGGGGTACCACTGTCGTTTTTTTTTCGGGCCGAATTTTTGAGTTTCGATATCTCAGCTCTGGAAGGGGCTAGAGCCTCCATTTTTGCACTCAGGTCTAAGTCTCATGGCCCTCTATCAGAATTTGGGAAGATTGGAGAAACTTAATTTTTCGCCCAAAAAAAAAAACGTAAGGGGTACCACTGTCGTTTTTTTTTCGGGCTGAATTTTTGAGTTTCGATATCTCAGCTCTGGAAGGGGCTAGAGCCTCCATTTTTGCACTCAGGTCTAAGTCTCATGGCCCTCTATCAGAATTTGGGAAGATTGGAGAAACTTAATTTTTCGCCCAAAAAAAAAAAAACGTAAGGGGTACCACTGTCGTTTTTTTTTTCGGGCCGAATTTTTGAGTTTCGATATCTCAGCTCTGGAAGGGGCTAGAGCCTCCATTTTTGCACTCAGGTCTAAGTCTCATGGCCCTCTATCAGAATTTGGGAAGATTGGAGAAACTTAATTTTTCGCCCAAAAAAAAAAAAACGTAAGGGGTACCACTGTCGTTTTTTTTTCGGGCCGAATTTTTGATTTTTGTTATCTCAGCTCTGGAAGGGGCTAGAGCCTCCATTTTTGCACTCAGGTCTAAGTCTCATGGCCCTCTATCAGAATTTGGGAAGATTGGAGAAACTTAATTTTTCGCCCAAAAAAAAAACGTAAGGGGTACCACTGTCGTTTTTTTTTCGGGCCGAATTTTTGAGTTTCGATATCTCAGCTCTGGAAGGGGCTAGAGCCTCCATTTTTGCACTCAGGTCTAAGTCTCATGGCCCTCTATCAGAATTTGGGAAGATTGGAGAAACTTAATTTTTCGCCCAAAAAAAAAAAACGTAAGGGGTACCACTGTCGTTTTTTTTTCGGGCCGAATTTTTGATTTTTGTTATCTCAGCTCTGGAAGGGGCTAGAGCCTCCATTTTTGCACTCAGGTCTAAGTCTCATGGCCCTCTATCAGAATTTGGGAAGATTGGAGAAACGTAATTTTTCGCCCAAAAAAAAAAACGTAAGGGGTACCACTGTCGTTTTTTTTTTCGGGCCGAATTTTTGATTTTTGTTATCTCAGCTCTGGAAGGGGCTAGAGCCTCCATTTTTGCACTCAGGTCTAAGTCTCATGGCCCTCTATCAGAATTTGGGAAGATTGGAGAAACTTAATTTTTCGCCCAAATAAAAAAACGTAAGGGGTACCACTGTCGTTTTTTTTTTCGGGCCGAATTTTTGAGTTTCGATATCTCAGCTCTGGAAGGGGCTAGAGCCTCCATTTTTGCACTCAGGTCTAAGTCTCATGGCCCTCTATCAGAATTTGGGAAGATTGGAGAAACTTAATTTTTCGCCCAAAAAAAAAAAACGTAAGGGGTACCACTGTCGTTTTTTTTTCGGGCCGAATTTTTGAGTTTCGATATCTCAGCTCTGGAAGGGGCTAGAGCCTCCATTTTTGCACTCAGGTCTAAGTCTCATGGCCCTCTATCAGAATTTGGGAAGATTGGAGAAACTTAATTTTTCGCCCAAAAAAAAAAACGTAAGGGGTACCACTGTCGTTTTTTTTTCGGGCCGAATTTGTGAGTTTCGATATCTCAGCTCTGGAAGGGGCTAGAGCCTCTATTTTTGCACTCAGGTCTAAGTCTCATGGCCCTCTATCAGAATTTGGGAAGATTGGAGAAACTTAATTTTTCGCCCAAAAAAAAAACGTAAGGGGTACCACTGTCGTTTTTTTTTTCGGGCCGAATTTTTGATTTTTGTTATCTCAGCTCTGGAAGGGGCTAGAGCCTCCATTTTTGCACTCAGGTCTAAGTCTCATGGCCCTCTATCAGAATTTGGGAAGATTGGAGAAACTTAATTTTTCGCCCAAAAAAAAAAACGTAAGGGGTACCACTGTCGTTTTTTTTTCGGGCCGAATTTTTGATTTTTGTTATCTCAGCTCTGGAAGGGGCTAGAGCCTCCATTTTTGCACTCAGGTCTAAGTCTCATGGCCCTCTATCAGAATTTGGGAAGATTGGAGAAACTTAATTTTTCGCCCCAAAAAAAAACGTAAGGGGTACCACTGTCGTTTTTTTTTCGGGCCGAATTTTTGAGTTTCGATATCTCAGCTCTGGAAGGGGCTAGAGCCTCCATTTTTGCACTCAGGTCTAAGTCTCATGGCCCTCTATCAGAATTTGGGAAGATTGGAGAAACTTAATTTTTCGCCCAAAAAAAAAACGTAAGGGGTACCACTGTCGTTTTTTTTTCGGGCCGAATTTGTGAGTTTCGATATCTCAGCTCTGGAAGGGGCTAGAGCCTCCATTTTTGCACTCAGGTCTAAGTCTCATGGCCCTCTATCAGAATTTGGGAAGATTGGAGAAACTTAATTTTTCGCCCAAAAAAAAACCGTAAGGGGTACCACTGTCGTTTTTTTTTTTCGGGCCGAATTTTTGAGTTTCGATATCTCAGCTCTGGAAGGGGCTAGAGCCTCCATTTTTGCACTCAGGTCTAAGTCTCATGGCCCTCTATCAGAATTTGGGAAGATTGGAGAAACTTAATTTTTCGCCCAAAAAAAAAAACGTAAGGGGTACCACTGTCGTTTTTTTTTCGGGCCGAATATTTGATTTTTGTTATCTCAGCTCTGGAAGGGGCTAGAGCCTCCATTTTTGCACTCAGGTCTAAGTCTCATGGCCCTCTATCAGAATTTGGGAAGATTGGAGAAACGTAATTTTTCGCCCAAAAAAAAAAACGTAAGGGGTACCACTGTCGTTTTTTTTTCGGGCCGAATTTTTGATTTTTGTTATCTCAGCTCTGGAAGGGGCTAGAGCCTCCATTTTTGCACTCAGGTCTAAGTCTCATGGCCCTCTATCAGAATTTGGGAAGATTGGAGAAACTTAATTTTTCGCCCAAATAAAAAAACGTAAGGGGTACCACTGTCGTTTTTTTTTCGGGCCGAATTTTTGAGTTTCGATATCTCAGCTCTGGAAGGGGCTAGAGCCTCCATTTTTGCACTCAGGTCTAAGTCTCATGGCCCTCTATCAGAATTTGGGAAGATTGGAGAAACTTAATTTTTCGCCCAAAAAAAAAACGTAAGGGGTACCACTGTCGTTTTTTTTTTCGGGCCGAATTTTTGAGTTTCGATATCTCAGCTCTGGAAGGGGCTAGAGCCTCCATTTTTGCACTCAGGTCTAAGTCTCATGGCCCTCTATCAGAATTTGGGAAGATTGGAGAAACTTAATTTTTCGCCCAAAAAAAAAAACGTAAGGGGTACCACTGTCGTTTTTTTTTCGGGCCGAATTTTTGAGTTTCGATATCTCAGCTCTGGAAGGGGCTAGAGCCTCCATTTCTGCACTCAGGTCTAAGTCTCATGGCCCTCTATCAGAATTTGGGAAGATTGGAGAAACTTAATTTTTCGCCCAAAAAAAAAAAACGTAAGGGGTACCACTGTCGTTTTTTTTTCGGGCCGAATTTTTGAGTTTCGATATCTCAGCTCTGGAAGGGGCTAGAGCCTCCATTTTTGCACTCAGGTCTAAGTCTCATGGCCCTCTATCAAAATTTGGGAAGATTGGAGAAACTTAATTTTTCGCCCAAAAAAAAAACGTAAGGGGTACCACTGTCGTTTTTTTTTCGGGCCGAATTTTTGATTTTTGTTATCTCAGCTCTGGAAGGGGCTAGAGCCTCCATTTTTGCACTCAGGTCTAAGTCTCATGGCCCTCTATCAGAATTTGGGAAGATTGGAGAAACTTAATTTTTCGCCCAAAAAAAAAAAAACGTAAGGGGTACCACTGTCGTTTTTTTTTTCGGGCCGAATTTTTGAGTTTCGATATCTCAGCTCTGGAAGGGGCTAGAGCCTCCATTTTTGCACTCAGGTCTAAGTCTCATGGCCCTCTATCAGAATTTGGGAAGATTGGAGAAACTTAATTTTTCGCCCAAAAAAAAAAAACGTAAGGGGTACCACTGTCGTTTTTTTTTTCGGGCCGAATTTTTGATTTTTGTTATCTCAGCTCTGGAAGGGGCTAGAGCCTCCATTTTTGCACTCAGGTCTAAGTCTCATGGCCCTCTATCAGAATTTGGGAAGATTGGAGAAACTTAATTTTTCGCCCAAAAAAAAAAACGTAAGGGGTACCACTGTCGTTTTTTTTTCGGGCCGAATTTTTGAGTTTCGATATCTCAGCTCTGGAAGGGGCTAGAGCCTCCATTTTTGCACTCAGGTCTAAGTCTCATGGCCCTCTATCAGAATTTGGGAAGATTGGAGAAACTTAATTTTTCGCCCAAAAAAAAAACGTAAGGGGTACCACTGTCGTTTTTTTTTCGGGCCGAATTTTTGAGTTTCGATATCTCAGCTCTGGAAGGGGCTAGAGCCTCCATTTTTGCACTCAGGTCTAAGTCTCATGGCCCTCTATCAGAATTTGGGAAGATTGGAGAAACTTAATTTTTCGCCCAAAAAAAAAACGTAAGGGGTACCACTGTCGTTTTTTTTTCGGGCCGAATTTTTGAGTTTCGATATCTCAGCTCTGGAAGGGGCTAGAGCCTCCATTTTTGCACTCAGGTCTAAGTCTCATGGCCCTCTATCAGAATTTGGGAAGATTGGAGAAACTTAATTTTTCACCCAAAAAAAAAAAACGTAAGGGGTACCACTGTCGTTTTTTTTTTCGGGCCGAATTTTTGAGTTTCGATATCTCAGCTCTGGAAGGGGCTAGAGCCTCCATTTTTGCACTCAGGTCTAAGTCTCATGGCCCTCTATCAGAATTTGGGAAGATTGGAGAAACTTAATTTTTCGCCCAAAAAAAAAAAACGTAAGGGGTACCACTGTCGTTTTTTTTTCGGGCTGAATTTTTGAGTTTCGATATCTCAGCTCTGGAAGGGGCTAGAGCCTCCATTTTTGCACTCAGGTCTAAGTCTCATGGCCCTCTATCAGAATTTGGGAAGATTGGAGAAACGTAATTTTTCGCCCAAAAAAAAAACGTAAGGGGTACCACTGTCGTTTTTTTTTCGGGCCGAATTTTTGATTTTCGATATCTCAGCTCTGGAAGGGGCTAGAGCCTCCATTTTTGCACTCAGGTCTAACTCTCATGGCCCTCTATCAGAATTTGGGAAGATTGGAGAAACTTAATTTTTCGCCCCCAAAAAAAAACGTAAGGGGTACCACTGTCGTTTTTTTTTTCGGGCCGAATTTTTGAGTTTCGATATCTCAGCTCTGGAAGGGGCTAGAGCCTCCATTTTTGCACTCAGGTCTAAGTCTCATGGCCCTCTATCAGAATTTGGGAAGATTGGAGAAACTTAATTTTTCGCCCAAAAAAAAAAAACGTAAGGGGTACTACTGTCGTTTTTTTTTCGGGCCGAATTTTTGAGTTTCGATATCTCAGCTCTGGAAGGGGCTAGAGCCTCCATTTTTGCACTCAGGTCTAAGTCTCATGGCCCTCTATCAGAATTTGGGAAGATTGGAGAAACTTAATTTTTCGCCCAAAAAAAAAACGTAAGGGGTACCACTGTCGTTTTTTTTTCGGGCCGAATTTTTGATTTTTGTTATCTCAGCTCTGGAAGGGGCTAGAGCCTCCATTTTTGCACTCAGGTCTAAGTCTCATGGCCCTTTATCAGAATTTGGGAAGATTGGAGAAACTTAATTTTTCGCCCAAAAAAAAAAAACGTAAGGGGTACCACTGTCGTTTTTTTTTCGGGCCGAATTTTTGAGTTTCGATATCTCAGCTCTGGAAGGGGCTAGAGCCTCCATTTTTGCACTCAGGTCTAAGTCTCATGGCCCTCTATCAGAATTTGGGAAGATTGGAGAAACTTAATTTTTCGCCCAAAAAAAAACGTAAGGGGTACCACTGTCGTTTTTTTTTCGGGCCGAATTTTTGAGTTTCGATATCTCAGCTCTGGAAGGGGCTAGAGCCTCCATTTTTGCACTCAGGTCTAAGTCTCATGGCCCTCTATCAGAATTTGGGAAGATTGGAGAAACTTAATTTTTCGCCCAAAAAAAAAAACGTAAGGGGTACCACTGTCGTTTTTTTTTCGGGCCGAATTTTTGAGTTTCGATATCTCAGCTCTGGAAGGGGCTAGAGCCTCCATTTCTGCACTCAGGTCTAAGTCTCATGGCCCTCTATCAGAATTTGGGAAGATTGGAGAAACTTAATTTTTCGCCCAAAAAAAAAAAACGTAAGGGGTACCACTGTCGTTTTTTTTTTCGGGCCGAATTTTTGAGTTTCGATATCTCAGCTCTGGAAGGGGCTAGAGCCTCCATTTTTGCACTCAGGTCTAAGTCTCATGGCCCTCTATCAGAATTTGGGAAGATTGGAGAAACTTAATTTTTCGCCCAAAAAAAAAAACGTAAGGGGTACCACTGTCGTTTTTTTTCGGGCCGAATTTTTGATTTTTGTTATCTCAGCTCTGGAAGGGGCTAGAGCCTCCATTTTTGCACTCAGGTCTAAGTCTCATGGCCCTCTATCAGAATTTGGGAAGATTGGAGAAACTTAATTTTTCGCCCCAAAAAAAAAAAACGTAAGGGGTACCACTGTCGTTTTTTTTTTCGGGCCGAATTTTTGATTTTTGTTATCTCAGCTCTGGAAGGGGCTAGAGCCTCCATTTTTGCACTCAGGTCTAAGTTTCATGGCCCTCTATCAGAATTTGGGAAGATTGGAGAAACTTAATTTTTCGCCCAAAAAAAAAAAAACGTAAGGGGTACCACTGTCGTTTTTTTTTTCGGGCCGAATTTTTGATTTTTGTTATCTCAGCTCTGGAAGGGGCTAGAGCCTCCATTTTTGCACTCAGGTCTAAGTCTCATGGCCCTCTATCAGAATTTGGGAAGATTGGAGAAACTTAATTTTTCGCCCAAAAAAAAAAAAAACGTAAGGGGTACCACTGTCGTTTTTTTTTTCGGGCCGAATTTTTGAGTTTCGATATCTCAGCTCTGGAAGGGGCTAGAGCCTCCATTTTTGCACTCAGGTCTAAGTCTCATGGCCCTCTATCAGAATTTGGGAAGATTGGAGAAACTTAATTTTTCGCCCAAAAAAAAAAAAACGTAAGGGGTACCACTGTCGTTTTTTTTTCGGGCCGAATTTTTGATTTTTGTTATCTCAGCTCTGGAAGGGGCTAGAGCCTCCATTTTTGCACTCAGGTCTAAGTCTCATGGCCCTCTATCAGAATTTGGGAAGATTGGAGAAACTTAATTTTTCGCCCAAAAAAAAAACGTAAGGGGTACCACTGTCGTTTTTTTTTCGGGCCGAATTTTTGAGTTTCGATATCTCAGCTCTGGAAGGGGCTAGAGCCTCCATTTTTGCACTCAGGTCTAAGTCTCATGGCCCTCTATCAGAATTTGGGAAGATTGGAGAAACTTAATTTTTCGCCCAAAAAAAAAAAACGTAAGGGGTACCACTGTCGTTTTTTTTTCGGGCCGAATTTTTGATTTTTGTTATCTCAGCTCTGGAAGGGGCTAGAGCCTCCATTTTTGCACTCAGGTCTAAGTCTCATGGCCCTCTATCAGAATTTGGGAAGATTGGAGAAACGTAATTTTTCGCCCAAAAAAAAAAACGTAAGGGGTACCACTGTCGTTTTTTTTTTCGGGCCGAATTTTTGATTTTTGTTATCTCAGCTCTGGAAGGGGCTAGAGCCTCCATTTTTGCACTCAGGTCTAAGTCTCATGGCCCTCTATCAGAATTTGGGAAGATTGGAGAAACTTAATTTTTCGCCCAAATAAAAAAACGTAAGGGGTACCACTGTCGTTTTTTTTTTCGGGCCGAATTTTTGAGTTTCGATATCTCAGCTCTGGAAGGGGCTAGAGCCTCCATTTTTGCACTCAGGTCTAAGTCTCATGGCCCTCTATCAGAATTTGGGAAGATTGGAGAAACTTAATTTTTCGCCCAAAAAAAAAAAACGTAAGGGGTACCACTGTCGTTTTTTTTTCGGGCCGAATTTTTGAGTTTCGATATCTCAGCTCTGGAAGGGGCTAGAGCCTCCATTTTTGCACTCAGGTCTAAGTCTCATGGCCCTCTATCAGAATTTGGGAAGATTGGAGAAACTTAATTTTTCGCCCAAAAAAAAAAACGTAAGGGGTACCACTGTCGTTTTTTTTTCGGGCCGAATTTGTGAGTTTCGATATCTCAGCTCTGGAAGGGGCTAGAGCCTCTATTTTTGCACTCAGGTCTAAGTCTCATGGCCCTCTATCAGAATTTGGGAAGATTGGAGAAACTTAATTTTTCGCCCAAAAAAAAAACGTAAGGGGTACCACTGTCGTTTTTTTTTTCGGGCCGAATTTTTGATTTTTGTTATCTCAGCTCTGGAAGGGGCTAGAGCCTCCATTTTTGCACTCAGGTCTAAGTCTCATGGCCCTCTATCAGAATTTGGGAAGATTGGAGAAACTTAATTTTTCGCCCAAAAAAAAAAACGTAAGGGGTACCACTGTCGTTTTTTTTTCGGGCCGAATTTTTGATTTTTGTTATCTCAGCTCTGGAAGGGGCTAGAGCCTCCATTTTTGCACTCAGGTCTAAGTCTCATGGCCCTCTATCAGAATTTGGGAAGATTGGAGAAACTTAATTTTTCGCCCCAAAAAAAAACGTAAGGGGTACCACTGTCGTTTTTTTTTCGGGCCGAATTTTTGAGTTTCGATATCTCAGCTCTGGAAGGGGCTAGAGCCTCCATTTTTGCACTCAGGTCTAAGTCTCATGGCCCTCTATCAGAATTTGGGAAGATTGGAGAAACTTAATTTTTCGCCCAAAAAAAAAACGTAAGGGGTACCACTGTCGTTTTTTTTTCGGGCCGAATTTGTGAGTTTCGATATCTCAGCTCTGGAAGGGGCTAGAGCCTCCATTTTTGCACTCAGGTCTAAGTCTCATGCCCCTCTATCAGAATTTGGGAAGATTGGAGAAACTTAATTTTTCGCCCCAAAAAAAAACCGTAAGGGGTACCACTGTCGTTTTTTTTTTTCGGGCCGAATTTTTGAGTTTCGATATCTCAGCTCTGGAAGGGGCTAGAGCCTCCATTTTTGCACTCAGGTCTAAGTCTCATGGCCCTCTATCAGAATTTGGGAAGATTGGAGAAACTTAATTTTTCGCCCAAAAAAAAAAAACGTAAGGGGTACCACTGTCGTTTTTTTTTCGGGCCGAATTTTTGAGTTTCGATATCTCAGCTCTGGAAGGGGCTAGAGCCTCCATTTTTGCACTCAGGTCTAAGTCTCATGGCCCTCTATCAGAATTTGGGAAGATTGGAGAAACTTAATTTTTCGCCCAAAAAAAAAAAAACGTAAGGGGTACCACTGTGGTTTTTTTTTCGGGCCGAATTTTTGAGTTTCGATATCTCAGCTCTGGAAGGGGCTAGAGCCTCCATTTTTGCACTCAGGTCTAAGTCTCATGGCCCTCTATCAGAATTTGGGAAGATTGGAGAAACGTAATTTTTCGCCCAAAAAAAAAAACGTAAGGGGTACCACTGTCGTTTTTTTTTCGGGCCGAATTTTTGAGTTTCGATATCTCAGCTCTGGAAGGGGCTAGAGCCTCCATTTTTGCACTCAGGTCTAAGTCTCATGGCCCTCTATCAGAATTTGGGAAGATTGGAGAAACTTAATTTTTCGCCCAAATAAAAAAACGTAAGGGGTACCACTGTCGTTTTTTTTTCGGGCCGAATTTTTGAGTTTCGATATCTCAGCTCTGGAAGGGGCTAGAGCCTCCATTTTTGCACTCAGGTCTAAGTCTCATGGCCCTCTATCAGAATTTGGGAAGATTGGAGAAACTTAATTTTTCGCCCAAAAAAAAAACGTAAGGGGTACCACTGTCGTTTTTTTTTTCGGGCCGAATTTTTGAGTTTCGATATCTCAGCTCTGGAAGGGGCTAGAGCCTCCATTTTTGCACTCAGGTCTAAGTCTCATGGCCCTCTATCAGAATTTGGGAAGATTGGAGAAACTTAATTTTTCGCCCAAAAAAAAAAACGTAAGGGGTACCACTGTCGTTTTTTTTTCGGGCCGAATTTTTGAGTTTCGATATCTCAGCTCTGGAAGGGGCTAGAGCCTCCATTTCTGCACTCAGGTCTAAGTCTCATGGCCCTTTATCAGAATTTGGGAAGATTGGAGAAACTTAATTTTTCGCCCAAAAAAAAAAAACGTAAGGGGTACCACTGTCGTTTTTTTTTCGGGCCGAATTTTTGATTTTTGTTATCTCAGCTCTGGAAGGGGCTAGAGCCTCCATTTTTGCACTCAGGTCTAAGTCTCATGGCCCTCTATCAGAATTTGGGAAGATTGGAGAAACTTAATTTTTCGCCCAAAAAAAAAAACGTAAGGGGTACCACTGTCGTTTTTTTTTTGGGGGCGAATTTTTGAGTTTCGATATCTCAGCTCTGGAAGGGGCTAGAGCCTCCATTTTTGCACTCAGGTCTAAGTCTCATGGCCCTCTATCAGAATTTGGGAAGATTGGAGAAACTTAATTTTTCGCCCAAAAAAAAAAACGTAAGGGGTACCACTGTCGTTTTTTTTTCGGGCCGAATTTTTGATTTTTGTTATCTCAGCTCTGGAAGGGGCTAGAGCCTCCATTTTTGCACTCAGGTCTAAGTCTCATGGCCCTCTATCAGAATTTGGGAAGATTGGAGAAACTTAATTTTTCGCCCAAAAAAAAAAAAACGTAAGGAGTACCACTGTCGTTTTTTTTTTCGGGCCGAATTTTTGAGTTTCGATATCTCAGCTCTGGAAGGGGCTAGAGCCTCCATTTTTGCACTCAGGTCTAAGTCTCATGGCCCTCTATCAGAATTTGGGAAGATTGGAGAAACTTAATTTTTCGCCCAAAAAAAAAAAACGTAAGGGGTACCACTGTCGGTTTTTTTTCGGGCCGAATTTTTGATTTTTGTTATCTCAGCTCTGGAAGGGGCTAGAGCCTCCATTTTTGCACTCAGGTCTAAGTCTCATGGCCCTCTATCAGAATTTGGGAAGATTGGAGAAACTTAATTTTTCGCCCAAAAAAAAAAACGTAAGGGGTACCACTGTCGTTTTTTTTTGGGGCCGAATTTTTGAGTTTCGATATCTCAGCTCTGGAAGGGGCTAGAGCCTCCATTTTTGCACTCAGGTCTAAGTCTCATGGCCCTCTATCAGAATTTGGGAAGATTGGAGAAACTTAATTTTTCGCCCAAAAAAAAAACGTAAGGGGTACCACTGTCGTTTTTTTTTCGGGCCGAATTTTTGAGTTTCGATATCTCAGCTCTGGAAGGGGCTAGAGCCTCCATTTTTGCACTCAGGTCTAAGTCTCATGGCCCTCTATCAGAATTTGGGAAGATTGGAGAAACTTAATTTTTCGCCCAAAAAAAAAAACGTAAGGGGTACCACTGTCGTTTTTTTTTCGGGCCGAATTTTTGATTTTTGTTATCTCAGCTCTGGAAGGGGCTAGAGCCTCCATTTTTGCACTCAGGTCTAAGTCTCATGGCCCTCTATCAGAATTTGGGAAGATTGGAGAAACGTAATTTTTCGCCCAAAAAAAAAAACGTAAGGGGTACCACTGTCGTTTTTTTTTCGGGCCGAATTTTAGATTTTTGTTATCTCAGCTCTGGAAGGGGCTAGAGCCTCCATTTTTGCACTCAGGTCTAAGTCTCATGGCCCTCTATCAGAATTTGGGAAGATTGGAGAAACTTAATTTTTCGCCCAAAAAAAAAAACGTAAGGGGTACCACTGTCGTTTTTTTTTCGGGCCGAATTTTTGAGTTTCGATATCTCAGCTCTGGAAGGGGCTAGAGCCTCCATTTTTGCACTCAGGTCTAAGTCTCATGGCCCTCTATCAGAATTTGGGAAGATTGGAGAAACTTAATTTTTCGCCCAAAAAAAAAACGTAAGGGGTACCACTGTCGTTTTTTTTTCGGGCCGAATTTTTGAGTTTCGATATCTCAGCTCTGGAAGGGGCTAGAGCCTCCATTTTTGCACTCAGGTCTAAGTCTCATGGCCCTCTATCAGAATTTGGGAAGATTGGAGAAACTTAATTTTTCGCCCAAAAAAAAAAACGTAAGGGGTACCACTGTCGTTTTTTTTTCGGGCCGAATATTTGATTTTTGTTATCTCAGCTCTGGAAGGGGCTAGAGCCTCCATTTTTGCACTCAGGTCTAAGTCTCATGGCCCTCTATCAGAATTTGGGAAGATTGGAGAAACGTAATTTTTCGCCCAAAAAAAAAAACGTAAGGGGTACCACTGTCGTTTTTTTTTCGGGCCGAATTTTTGATTTTTGTTATCTCAGCTCTGGAAGGGGCTAGAGCCTCCATTTTTGCACTCAGGTCTAAGTCTCATGGCCCTCTATCAGAATTTGGGAAGATTGGAGAAACTTAATTTTTCGCCCAAATAAAAAAACGTAAGGGGTACCACTGTCGTTTTTTTTTCGGGCCGAATTTTTGAGTTTCGATATCTCAGCTCTGGAAGGGGCTAGAGCCTCCATTTTTGCACTCAGGTCTAAGTCTCATGGCCCTCTATCAGAATTTGGGAAGATTGGAGAAACTTAATTTTTCGCCCAAAAAAAAAACGTAAGGGGTACCACTGTCGTTTTTTTTTTCGGGCCGAATTTTTGAGTTTCGATATCTCAGCTCTGGAAGGGGCTAGAGCCTCCATTTTTGCACTCAGGTCTAAGTCTCATGGCCCTCTATCAGAATTTGGGAAGATTGGAGAAACTTAATTTTTCGCCCAAAAAAAAAAACGTAAGGGGTACCACTGTCGTTTTTTTTTCGGGCCGAATTTTTGAGTTTCGATATCTCAGCTCTGGAAGGGGCTAGAGCCTCCATTTCTGCACTCAGGTCTAAGTCTCATGGCCCTCTATCAGAATTTGGGAAGATTGGAGAAACTTAATTTTTCGCCCAAAAAAAAAAAACGTAAGGGGTACCACTGTCGTTTTTTTTTCGGGCCGAATTTTTGAGTTTCGATATCTCAGCTCTGGAAGGGGCTAGAGCCTCCATTTTTGCACTCAGGTCTAAGTCTCATGGCCCTCTATCAAAATTTGGGAAGATTGGAGAAACTTAATTTTTCGCCCAAAAAAAAAACGTAAGGGGTACCACTGTCGTTTTTTTTTCGGGCCGAATTTTTGATTTTTGTTATCTCAGCTCTGGAAGGGGCTAGAGCCTCCATTTTTGCACTCAGGTCTAAGTCTCATGGCCCTCTATCAGAATTTGGGAAGATTGGAGAAACTTAATTTTTCGCCCAAAAAAAAAAAAACGTAAGGGGTACCACTGTCGTTTTTTTTTTCGGGCCGAATTTTTGAGTTTCGATATCTCAGCTCTGGAAGGGGCTAGAGCCTCCATTTTTGCACTCAGGTCTAAGTCTCATGGCCCTCTATCAGAATTTGGGAAGATTGGAGAAACTTAATTTTTCGCCCAAAAAAAAAAAACGTAAGGGGTACCACTGTCGTTTTTTTTTTCGGGCCGAATTTTTGATTTTTGTTATCTCAGCTCTGGAAGGGGCTAGAGCCTCCATTTTTGCACTCAGGTCTAAGTCTCATGGCCCTCTATCAGAATTTGGGAAGATTGGAGAAACTTAATTTTTCGCCCAAAAAAAAAAACGTAAGGGGTACCACTGTCGTTTTTTTTTCGGGCCGAATTTTTGAGTTTCGATATCTCAGCTCTGGAAGGGGCTAGAGCCTCCATTTTTGCACTCAGGTCTAAGTCTCATGGCCCTCTATCAGAATTTGGGAAGATTGGAGAAACTTAATTTTTCGCCCAAAAAAAAAACGTAAGGGGTACCACTGTCGTTTTTTTTTCGGGCCGAATTTTTGAGTTTCGATATCTCAGCTCTGGAAGGGGCTAGAGCCTCCATTTTTGCACTCAGGTCTAAGTCTCATGGCCCTCTATCAGAATTTGGGAAGATTGGAGAAACTTAATTTTTCGCCCAAAAAAAAAACGTAAGGGGTACCACTGTCGTTTTTTTTTCGGGCCGAATTTTTGAGTTTCGATATCTCAGCTCTGGAAGGGGCTAGAGCCTCCATTTTTGCACTCAGGTCTAAGTCTCATGGCCCTCTATCAGAATTTGGGAAGATTGGAGAAACTTAATTTTTCACCCAAAAAAAAAAAACGTAAGGGGTACCACTGTCGTTTTTTTTTTCGGGCCGAATTTTTGAGTTTCGATATCTCAGCTCTGGAAGGGGCTAGAGCCTCCATTTTTGCACTCAGGTCTAAGTCTCATGGCCCTCTATCAGAATTTGGGAAGATTGGAGAAACTTAATTTTTCGCCCAAAAAAAAAAAACGTAAGGGGTACCACTGTCGTTTTTTTTTCGGGCTGAATTTTTGAGTTTCGATATCTCAGCTCTGGAAGGGGCTAGAGCCTCCATTTTTGCACTCAGGTCTAAGTCTCATGGCCCTCTATCAGAATTTGGGAAGATTGGAGAAACGTAATTTTTCGCCCAAAAAAAAAACGTAAGGGGTACCACTGTCGTTTTTTTTTCGGGCCGAATTTTTGATTTTCGATATCTCAGCTCTGGAAGGGGCTAGAGCCTCCATTTTTGCACTCAGGTCTAACTCTCATGGCCCTCTATCAGAATTTGGGAAGATTGGAGAAACTTAATTTTTCGCCCCCAAAAAAAAACGTAAGGGGTACCACTGTCGTTTTTTTTTTCGGGCCGAATTTTTGAGTTTCGATATCTCAGCTCTGGAAGGGGCTAGAGCCTCCATTTTTGCACTCAGGTCTAAGTCTCATGGCCCTCTATCAGAATTTGGGAAGATTGGAGAAACTTAATTTTTCGCCCAAAAAAAAAAAACGTAAGGGGTACTACTGTCGTTTTTTTTTCGGGCCGAATTTTTGAGTTTCGATATCTCAGCTCTGGAAGGGGCTAGAGCCTCCATTTTTGCACTCAGGTCTAAGTCTCATGGCCCTCTATCAGAATTTGGGAAGATTGGAGAAACTTAATTTTTCGCCCAAAAAAAAAACGTAAGGGGTACCACTGTCGTTTTTTTTTCGGGCCGAATTTTTGATTTTTGTTATCTCAGCTCTGGAAGGGGCTAGAGCCTCCATTTTTGCACTCAGGTCTAAGTCTCATGGCCCTTTATCAGAATTTGGGAAGATTGGAGAAACTTAATTTTTCGCCCAAAAAAAAAAAACGTAAGGGGTACCACTGTCGTTTTTTTTTCGGGCCGAATTTTTGAGTTTCGATATCTCAGCTCTGGAAGGGGCTAGAGCCTCCATTTTTGCACTCAGGTCTAAGTCTCATGGCCCTCTATCAGAATTTGGGAAGATTGGAGAAACTTAATTTTTCGCCCAAAAAAAAACGTAAGGGGTACCACTGTCGTTTTTTTTTCGGGCCGAATTTTTGAGTTTCGATATCTCAGCTCTGGAAGGGGCTAGAGCCTCCATTTTTGCACTCAGGTCTAAGTCTCATGGCCCTCTATCAGAATTTGGGAAGATTGGAGAAACTTAATTTTTCGCCCAAAAAAAAAAACGTAAGGGGTACCACTGTCGTTTTTTTTTCGGGCCGAATTTTTGAGTTTCGATATCTCAGCTCTGGAAGGGGCTAGAGCCTCCATTTCTGCACTCAGGTCTAAGTCTCATGGCCCTCTATCAGAATTTGGGAAGATTGGAGAAACTTAATTTTTCGCCCAAAAAAAAAAAACGTAAGGGGTACCACTGTCGTTTTTTTTTTCGGGCCGAATTTTTGAGTTTCGATATCTCAGCTCTGGAAGGGGCTAGAGCCTCCATTTTTGCACTCAGGTCTAAGTCTCATGGCCCTCTATCAGAATTTGGGAAGATTGGAGAAACTTAATTTTTCGCCCAAAAAAAAAAACGTAAGGGGTACCACTGTCGTTTTTTTTCGGGCCGAATTTTTGATTTTTGTTATCTCAGCTCTGGAAGGGGCTAGAGCCTCCATTTTTGCACTCAGGTCTAAGTCTCATGGCCCTCTATCAGAATTTGGGAAGATTGGAGAAACTTAATTTTTCGCCCCAAAAAAAAAAAACGTAAGGGGTACCACTGTCGTTTTTTTTTTCGGGCCGAATTTTTGATTTTTGTTATCTCAGCTCTGGAAGGGGCTAGAGCCTCCATTTTTGCACTCAGGTCTAAGTTTCATGGCCCTCTATCAGAATTTGGGAAGATTGGAGAAACTTAATTTTTCGCCCAAAAAAAAAACGTAAGGGGTACCACTGTCGTTTTTTTTTCGGGCCGAATTTTTGAGTTTTGTTATCTCAGCTCTGGAAGGGGCTAGAGCCTCCATTTTTGCACTCAGGTCTAAGTCTCATGGCCCTCTATCAGAATTTGGGAAGATTGGAGAAACTTAATTTTTCGCCCAAATAAAAAAACGTAAGGGGTACCACTGTCGTTTTTTTTTCGGGCCGAATTTTTGAGTTTCGATATCTCAGCTCTGGAAGGGGCTAGAGCCTCCATTTTTGCACTCAGGTCTAAGTCTCATGGCCCTCTATCAGAATTTGGGAAGATTGGAGAAACTTAATTTTTCGCCCAAAAAAAAAAACGTAAGGGGTACCACTGTCGTTTTTTTTTCGGGCCGAATTTTTGAGTTTCGATATCTCAGCTCTGGAAGGGGCTAGAGCCTCCATTTTTGCACTCAGGTCTAAGTCTCATGGCCCTCTATCAGAATTTGGGAAGATTGGAGAAACTTAATTTTTCGCCCAAAAAAAAAAACGTAAGGGGTACCACTGTGTTTTTTTTTTCGGGCCGAATTTTTGAGTTTCGATATCTCAGCTCTGGAAGGGGCTAGAGCCTCCATTTCTGCACTCAGGTCTAAGTCTCATGGCCCTCTATCAGAATTTGGGAAGATTGGAGAAACTTAATTTTTCGCCCAAAAAAAAAAAACGTAAGGGGTACCACTGTCGTTTTTTTTTCGGGCCGAATTTTTGAGTTTCGATATCTCAGCTCTGGAAGGGGCTAGAGCCTCCATTTTTGCACTCAGGTCTAAGTCTCATGGCCCTCTATCAGAATTTGGGAAGATTGGAGAAACTTAATTTTTCGCCCAAAAAAAAAAAACGTAAGGGGTACCACTGTCGTTTTTTTTCGGGCCGAATTTTTGATTTTTGTTATCTCAGCTCTGGAAGGGGCTAGAGCCTCCATTTTTGCACTCAGGTCTAAGTCTCATGGCCCTCTATCAGAATTTGGGAAGATTGGAGAAACTTAATTTTTCGCCCAAAAAAAAAAACGTAAGGGGTACCACTGTCGTTTTTTTTTCGGGCCGAATTTTTGATTTTTGTTATCTCAGCTCTGGAAGGGGCTAGAGCCTCCATTTTTGAACTCAGGTCTAAGTCTCATGGCCCTCTATCAGAATTTGGGAAGATTGGAGAAACTTAATTTTTCGCCCCAAAAAAAAACGTAAGGGGTACCACTGTCGTTTTTTTTTTCGGGCCGAATTTTTGAGTTTCGATATCTCAGCTCTGGAAGGGGCTAGAGCCTCCATTTTTGCACTCAGGTCTAAGTCTCATGGCCCTCTATCAGAATCTGGAAAGATTGGAGAAACTTAATTTTTCGCCCAAAAAAAAAACGTAAGGGGTACCACTGTCGTTTTTTTTTCGGGCCGAATTTTTGAGTTTCGATATCTCAGCTCTGGAAGGGGCTAGAGCCTCCATTTTTGCACTCAGGTCTAAGTCTCGTGGCCCTCTATCAGAATTTGGGAAGATTGGAGAAACTTAATTTTTCGCCCAAAAAAAAAAACGTAAGGGGTACCACTGTCGTTTTTTTTTTCGGGCCGAATTTTTGAGTTTCGATATCTCAGCTCTGGAAGGGGCTAGAGCCTCCATTTTTGCACTCAGGTCTAAGTCTCATGGCCCTCTATCAGAATTTGGGAAGATTGGAGAAACTTAATTTTTCGCCCAAAAAAAACGTAAGGGGTACCACTGTCGTTTTTTTTTCGGGCCGAATTTTTGAGTTTCGATATCTCAGCTCTGGAAGGGGCTAGAGCCTCCATTTTTGCACTCAGGTCTAAGTCTCATGGCCCTCTATCAGAATTTGGGAAGATTGGAGAAACTTAATTTTTCGCCCAAAAAAAAAACCGTAAGGGGTACCACTGTCGTTTTTTTTTCGGGCCGAATTTTTGAGTTTCGATATCTCAGCTCTGGAAGGGGCTAGAGCCTCCATTTTTGCACTCAGGTCTAAGTCTCATGGCCCTCTATCAGAATTTGGGAAGATTGGAGAAACTTAATTTTTCGCCCAAAAAAAAAAAACCGTAAGGGGTACCACTGTCGTTTTTTTTTCGGGCCGAATTTTTGAGTTTCGATATCTCAGCTCTGGAAGGGGCTAGAGCCTCCATTTTTGCACTCAGGTCTAAGTCTCATGGCCCTCTATCAGAATTTGGGAAGATTGGAGAAACTTAATTTTTCGCCCAAAAAAAAAAACGTAAGGGGTACCACTGTCGTTTTTTTTTCGGGCCGAATTTTTGATTTTTGTTATCTCAGCTCTGGAAGGGGCTAGAGCCTCCATTTTTGCACTCAGGTCTAAGTCTCATGGCCCTCTATCAGAATTTGGGAAGATTGGAGAAACTTAATTTTTCGCCCAAAAAAAAAAAACGTAAGGGGTACCACTGTCGTTTTTTTTTTCGGGCCGAATTTTTGATTTTTGTTATCTCAGCTCTGGAAGGGGCTAGAGCCTCCATTTTTGCACTCAGGTCTAAGTTTCATGGCCCTCTATCAGAATTTGGGAAGATTGGAGAAACTTAATTTTTCGCCCAAAAAAAAAACGTAAGGGGTACCACTGTCGTTTTTTTTTCGGGCCGAATTTTTGAGATTTGTTATCTCAGCTCTGGAAGGGGCTAGAGCCTCCATTTTTGCACTCAGGTCTAAGTCTCATGGCCCTCTATCAGAATCTGGAAAGATTGGAGAAACTTAATTTTTCGCCCAAAAAAAAAACGTAAGGGGTACCACTGTCGTTTTTTTTTCGGGCCGAATTTTTGAGTTTCGATATCTCAGCTCTGGAAGGGGCTAGAGCCTCCATTTTTGCACTCAGGTCTAAGTCTCGTGGCCCTCTATCAGAATTTGGGAAGATTGGAGAAACTTAATTTTTCGCCCAAAAAAAAAAACGTAAGGGGTACCACTGTCGTTTTTTTTTTCGGGCCGAATTTTTGAGTTTCGATATCTCAGCTCTGGAAGGGGCTAGAGCCTCCATTTTTGCACTCAGGTCTAAGTCTCATGGCCCTCTATCAGAATTTGGGAAGATTGGAGAAACTTAATTTTTCGCCCAAAAAAAACGTAAGGGGTACCACTGTCGTTTTTTTTTCGGGCCGAATTTTTGAGTTTCGATATCTCAGCTCTGGAAGGGGCTAGAGCCTCCATTTTTGCACTCAGGTCTAAGTCTCATGGCCCTCTATCAGAATTTGGGAAGATTGGAGAAACTTAATTTTTCGCCCAAAAAAAAAACCGTAAGGGGTACCACTGTCGTTTTTTTTTCGGGCCGAATTTTTGAGTTTCGATATCTCAGCTCTGGAAGGGGCTAGAGCCTCCATTTTTGCACTCAGGTCTAAGTCTCATGGCCCTCTATCAGAATTTGGGAAGATTGGAGAAACTTAATTTTTCGCCCAAAAAAAAAAAACCGTAAGGGGTACCACTGTCGTTTTTTTTTCGGGCCGAATTTTTGAGTTTCGATATCTCAGCTCTGGAAGGGGCTAGAGCCTCCATTTTTGCACTCAGGTCTAAGTCTCATGGCCCTCTATCAGAATTTGGGAAGATTGGAGAAACTTAATTTTTCGCCCAAAAAAAAAAAACGTAAGGGGTACCACTGTCGTTTTTTTTTCGGGCCGAATTTTTGATTTTTGTTATCTCAGCTCTGGAAGGGGCTAGAGCCTCCATTTTTGCACTCAGGTCTAAGTCTCATGGCCCTCTATCAGAATTTGGGAAGATTGGAGAAACTTAATTTTTCGCCCAAAAAAAAAAAACGTAAGGGGTACCACTGTCGTTTTTTTTTTCGGGCCGAATTTTTGATTTTTGTTATCTCAGCTCTGGAAGGGGCTAGAGCCTCCATTTTTGCACTCAGGTCTAAGTTTCATGGCCCTCTATCAGAATTTGGGAAGATTGGAGAAACTTAATTTTTCGCCCAAAAAAAAAACGTAAGGGGTACCACTGTCGTTTTTTTTTCGGGCCGAATTTTTGAGATTTGTTATCTCAGCTCTGGAAGGGGCTAGAGCCTCCATTTTTGCACTCAGGTCTAAGTCTCATGGCCCTCTATCAGAATTTGGGAAGATTGGAGAAACTTAATTTTTCGCCCAAAAAAAAAAACGTAAGGGGTACCACTGTCGTTTTTTTTTCGGGCCGAATTTTTGAGTTTCGATATCTCAGCTCTGGAAGGGGCTAGAGCCTCCATTTTTGCACTCAGGTCTAAGTCTCGTGGCCCTCTATCAGAATTTGGGAAGATTGGAGAAACTTAATTTTTCGCCCAAATAAAAAAACGTAAGGGGTACCACTGTCGTTTTTTTTTCGGGCCGAATTTTTGAGTTTCGATATCTCAGCTCTGGAAGGGGCTAGAGCCTCCATTTTTGCACTCAGGTCTAAGTCTCATGGCCCTCTATCAGAATTTGGGAAGATTGGAGAAACTTAATTTTTCGCCCAAAAAAAAAAACGTAAGGGGTACCACTGTCGTTTTTTTTTCGGGCCGAATTTTTGAGTTTCGATATCTCAGCTCTGGAAGGGGCTAGAGCCTCCATTTCTGCACTCAGGTCTAAGTCTCATGGCCCTCTATCAGAATTTGGGAAGATTGGAGAAACTTAATTTTTCGCCCAAAAAAAAAAAACCGTAAGGGGTACCACTGTCGTTTTTTTTTCGGGCCGAATTTTTGAGTTTCGATATCTCAGCTCTGGAAGGGGCTAGAGCCTCCATTTTTGCACTCAGGTCTAAGTCTCATGGCCCTCTATCAGAATTTGGGAAGATTGGAGAAACTTAATTTTTCGCCCAAAAAAAAAAACGTAAGGGGTACCACTGTCGTTTTTTTTTCGGGCCGAATTTTTGATTTTTGTTATCTCAGCTCTGGAAGGGGCTAGAGCCTCCATTTTTGCACTCAGGTCTAAGTCTCATGGCCCTCTATCAGAATTTGGGAAGATTGGAGAAACTTAATTTTTCGCCCAAAAAAAAAAAACGTAAGGGGTACCACTGTCGTTTTTTTTTTCGGGCCGAATTTTTGAGTTTCGATATCTCAGCTCTGGAAGGGGCTAGAGCCTCCATTTTTGCACTCAGGTCTAAGTCTCGTGGCCCTCTATCAGAATTTGGGAAGATTGGAGAAACTTAATTTTTCGCCCAAATAAAAAAACGTAAGGGGTACCACTGTCGTTTTTTTTTCGGGCCGAATTTTTGAGTTTCGATATCTCAGCTCTGGAAGGGGCTAGAGCCTCCATTTTTGCACTCAGGTCTAAGTCTCATGGCCCTCTATCAGAATTTGGGAAGATTGGAGAAACTTAATTTTTCGCCCAAAAAAAAAAACGTAAGGGGTACCACTGTCGTTTTTTTTTCGGGCCGAATTTTTGAGTTTCGATATCTCAGCTCTGGAAGGGGCTAGAGCCTCAATTTCTGCACTCAGGTCTAAGTCTCATGGCCCTCTATCAGAATTTGGGAAGATTGGAGAAACTTAATTTTTCGCCCAAAAAAAAAAAACGTAAGGGGTACCACTGTCGTTTTTTTTTTCGGGCCGAATTTTTGAGTTTCGATATCTCAGCTCTGGAAGGGGCTAGAGCCTCCATTTTTGCACTCAGGTCTAAGTCTCATGGCCCTCTATCAGAATTTGGGAAGATTGGAGAAACTTAATTTTTCGCCCAAAAAAAAAAACGTAAGGGGTACCACTGTCGTTTTTTTTTCGGGCCGAATTTTTGATTTTTGTTATCTCAGCTCTGGAAGGGGCTAGAGCCTCCATTTTTGCACTCAGGTCTAAGTCTCATGGCCCTCTATCAGAATTTGGGAAGATTGGAGAAACTTAATTTTTCGCCCAAAAAAAAAAAACGTAAGGGGTACCACTGTCGTTTTTTTTTTCGGGCCGAATTTTTGATTTTTGTTATCTCAGCTCTGGAAGGGGCTAGAGCCTCCATTTTTGCACTCAGGTCTAAGTTTCATGGCCCTCTATCAGAATTTGGGAAGATTGGAGAAACTTAATTTTTCGCCCAAAAAAAAAACGTAAGGGGTACCACTGTCGTTTTTTTTTCGGGCCGAATTTTTGAGTTTTGTTATCTCAGCTCTGGAAGGGGCTAGAGCCTCCGTTTTTGCACTCAGGTCTAAGTCTCATGGCCCTCTATCAGAATTTGGGAAGATTGGAGAAACTTAATTTTTCGCCCAAAAAAAAAAAACGTAAGGGGTACCACTGTCGGTTTTTTTTTCGGGCCGAATTTTTGATTTTTGTTATCTCAGCTCTGGAAGGCGCTAGAGCCTCCATTTTTGCACTCAGGTCTAAGTCTCATGGCCCTCTATCAGAATTTGGGAAGATTGGAGAAACTTAATTTTTCGCCCAAAAAAAAAAACGTAAGGGGTACCACTGTCGTTTTTTTTTCGGGCCGAATTTTTGAGTTTCGATATCTCAGCTCTGGAAGGGGCTAGAGCCTCCATTTTTGCACTCAGGTCTAAGTCTCATGGCCCTCTATCAGAATTTGGGAAGATTGGAGAAACTAAATTTTTCGCCCAAAAAAAAACGTAAGGGGTACCACTGTCGTTTTTTTTTCGGGCCGAATTTTTGAGTTTCGATATCTCAGCTCTGGAAGGGGCTAGAGCCTCCATTTTTGCACTCAGGTCTAAGTCTCATGGCCCTCTATCAGAATTTGGGAAGATTGGAGAAACTTAATTTTTCGCCCAAAAAAAAAAACGTAAGGGGTACCACTGTCGTTTTTTTTTCGGGCCGAATTTTTGAGTTTCGATATCTCAGCTCTGGAAGGGGCTAGAGCCTCCATTTTTGCACTCAGGTCTAAGTCTCATGGCCCTCTATCAGAATTTGGGAAGATTGGAGAAACTTAATTTTTCGCCCAAAAAAAAAAACGTAAGGGGTACCACTGTCGTTTTTTTTTTCGGGCCGAATTTTTGATTTTTGTTATCTCAGCTCTGGAAGGGGCTAGAGCCTCCATTTTTGCACTCAGGTCTAAGTCTCATGGCCCTCTATCAGAATTTGGGAAGATTGGAGAAACTTAATTTTTCGCCCAAAAAAAAAAAACGTAAGGGGTACCACTGTCGTTTTTTTTTCGGGCCGAATTTTTGAGTTTCGATATCTCAGCTCTGGAAGGGGCTAGAGCCTCCATTTTTGCACTCAGGTCTAAGTCTCATGGCCCTCTATCAGAATTTGGGAAGATTGGAGAAACTTAATTTTTCGCCCAAAAAAAAACGTAAGGGGTACCACTGTCGTTTTTTTTTCGGGCCGAATTTTTGAGTTTCGATATCTCAGCTCTGGAAGGGGCTAGAGCCTCCATTTTTGCACTCAGGTCTAAGTCTCATGGCCCTCTATCAGAATTTGGGAAGATTGGAGAAACTTAATTTTTCGCCCAAAAAAAAAAACGTAAGGGGTACCACTGTCGTTTTTTTTTCGGGCCGAATTTTTGAGTTTCGATATCTCAGCTCTGGAAGGGGCTAGAGCCTCCATTTTTGCACTCAGGTCTAAGTCTCATGGCCCTCTATCAGAATTTGGGAAGATTGGAGAAACTTAATTTTTCGCCCAAAAAAAAAACGTAAGGGGTACCACTGTCGTTTTTTTTTTCGGGCCGAATTTTTGATTTTTGTTATCTCAGCTCTGGAAGGGGCTAGAGCCTCCATTTTTGCACTCAGGTCTAAGTCTCATGGCCCTCTATCAGAATTTGGGAAGATTGGAGAAACTTAATTTTTCGCCCAAAAAAAAAAAACGTAAGGGGTACCACTGTCGTTTTTTTTTCGGGCCGAATTTTTGAGTTTCGATATCTCAGCTCTGGAAGGGGCTAGAGCCTCCATTTTTGCACTCAGGTCTAAGTCTCATGGCCCTCTATCAGAATTTGGGAAGATTGGAGAAACTTAATTTTTCGCCCAAAAAAAAACGTAAGGGGTACCACTGTCGTTTTTTTTTCGGGCCGAATTTTTGAGTTTCGATATCTCAGCTCTGGAAGGGGCTAGAGCCTCCATTTTTGCACTCAGGTCTAAGTCTCATGGCCCTCTATCAGAATTTGGGAAGATTGGAGAAACTTAATTTTTCGCCCAAAAAAAAAAACGTAAGGGGTACCACTGTCGTTTTTTTTTCGGGCCGAATTTTTGAGTTTCGATATCTCAGCTCTGGAAGGGGCTAGAGCCTCCATTTCTGCACTCAGGTCTAAGTCTCATGGCCCTCTATCAGAATTTGGGAAGATTGGAGAAACTTAATTTTTCGCCCAAAAAAAAAAAACGTAAGGGGTACCACTGTCGTTTTTTTTTTCGGGCCGAATTTTTGAGTTTCGATATCTCAGCTCTGGAAGGGGCTAGAGCCTCCATTTTTGCACTCAGGTCTAAGTCTCATGGCCCTCTATCAGAATTTGGGAAGATTGGAGAAACTTAATTTTTCGCCCCAAAAAAAAAACGTAAGGGGTACCACTGTCGTTTTTTTTCGGGCCGAATTTTTGATTTTTGTTATCTCAGCTCTGGAAGGGGCTAGAGCCTCCATTTTTGCACTCAGGTCTAAGTCTCATGGCCCTCTATCAGAATTTGGGAAGATTGGAGAAACTTAATTTTTCGCCCAAAAAAAAAAAACGTAAGGGGTACCACTGTCATTTTTTTTTTCGGGCCGAATTTTTGATTTTTGTTATCTCAGCTCTGGAAGGGGCTAGAGCCTCCATTTTTGCACTCAGGTCTAAGTTTCATGGCCCTCTATCAGAATTTGGGAAGATTGGAGAAACTTAATTTTTCGCCCAAAAAAAAAACGTAAGGGGTACCACTGTCGTTTTTTTTTTTCGGGCCGAATTTTTGAGTTTTGTTATCTCAGCTCTGGAAGGGGCTAGAGCCTCCATTTTTGCACTCAGGTCTAAGTCTCATGGCCCTCTATCAGAATTTGGGAAGATTGGAGAAACTTAATTTTTCGCCCCAAAAAAAAAACGTAAGGGGTACCACTGTGTTTTTTTTTTCGGGCCGAATTTTTGAGTTTCGATATCTCAGCTCTGGAAGGGGCTAGAGCCTCCATTTCTGCACTCAGGTCTAAGTCTCATGGCCCTCTATCAGAATTTGGGAAGATTGGAGAAACTTAATTTTTCGCCCAAAAAAAAAAAAAACGTAAGGGGTACCACTGTCGTTTTTTTTTCGGGCCGAATTTTTGAGTTTCGATATCTCAGCTCTGGAAGGGGCTAGAGCCTCCATTTTTGCACTCAGGTCTAAGTCTCATGGCCCTCTATCAGAATTTGGGAAGATTGGAGAAACTTAATTTTTCGCCCAAAAAAAAAAACGTAAGGGGTACCACTGTCGTTTTTTTTTCGGGCTGAATTTTTGATTTTTGTTATCTCAGCTCTGGAAGGGGCTAGAGCCTCCATTTTTGCACTCAGGTCTAAGTCTCATGGCCCTCTATCAGAATTTGGGAAGATTGGAGAAACTTAATTTTTCGCCCAAAAAAAAAACGTAAGGGGTACCACTGTCGTTTTTTTTTCGGGCCGAATTTTTGATTTTTGTTATCTCAGCTCTGGAAGGGGCTAGAGCCTCCATTTTTGAACTCAGGTCTAAGTCTCATGGCCCTCTATCAGAATTTGGGAAGATTGGAGAAACTTAATTTTTCGCCCCAAAAAAAAACGTAAGGGGTACCACTGTCGTTTTTTTTTCGGGCCGAATTTTTGAGTTTCGATATCTCAGCTCTGGAAGGGGCTAGAGCCTCCATTTTTGCACTCAGGTCTAAGTCTCATGGCCCTCTATCAGAATTTGGGAAGATTGGAGAAACTTAATTTTTCGCCCAAAAAAAAAAACGTAAGGGGTACCACTGTCGTTTTTTTTTCGGGCCGAATTTTTGAGTTTCGATATCTCAGCTCTGGAAGGGGCTAGAGCCTCCATTTTTGCACTCAGGTCTAAGTCTCATGGCCCTCTATCAGAATTTGGGAAGATTGGAGAAACTTAATTTTTCGCCCAAAAAAAAAAACGTAAGGGGTACCACTGTCGTTTTTTTTTTCGGGCCGAATTTTTGAGTTTCGATATCTCAGCTCTGGAAGGGGCTAGAGCCTCCATTTCTGCACTCAGGTCTAAGTCTCATGGCCCTCTATCAGAATTTGGGAAGATTGGAGAAACTTAATTTTTCGCCCAAAAAAAAAAAACGTAAGGGGTACCACTGTCGTTTTTTTTTCGGGCCGAATTTTTGAGTTTCGATATCTCAGCTCTGGAAGGGGCTAGAGCCTCCATTTTTGCACTCAGGTCTAAGTCTCATGGCCCTCTATCAGAATTTGGGAAGATTGGAGAAACTTAATTTTTCGCCCAAAAAAAAAAACGTAAGGGGTACCACTGTCGTTTTTTTTTCGGGCCGAATTTTTGATTTTTGTTATCTCAGCTCTGGAAGGGGCTAGAGCCTCCATTTTTGCACTCAGGTCTAAGTCTCATGGCCCTCTATCAGAATTTGGGAAGATTGGAGAAACTTAATTTTTCGCCCAAAAAAAAAAAAACGTAAGGGGTACCACTGTCGTTTTTTTTTTCGGGCCGAATTTTTGAGTTTCGATATCTCAGCTCTGGAAGGGGCTAGAGCCTCCATTTTTGCACTCAGGTCTAAGTCTCGTGGCCCTCTATCAGAATTTGGGAAGATTGGAGAAACTTAATTTTTCGCCCAAATAAAAAAACGTAAGGGGTACCACTGTCGTTTTTTTTTGGGGCCGAATTTTTGAGTTTCGATATCTCAGCTCTGGAAGGGGCTAGAGCCTCCATTTTTGCACTCAGGTCTAAGTCTCATGGCCCTCTATCAGAATTTGGGAAGATTGGAGAAACTTAATTTTTCGCCCAAAAAAAAAAACGTAAGGGGTACCACTGTCGTTTTTTTTTCGGGCCGAATTTTTGAGTTTCGATATCTCAGCTCTGGAAGGGGCTAGAGCCTCAATTTCTGCACTCAGGTCTAAGTCTCATGGCCCTCTATCAGAATTTGGGAAGATTGGAGAAACTTAATTTTTCGCCCAAAAAAAAAAAACGTAAGGGGTACCACTGTCGTTTTTTTTTTCGGGCCGAATTTTTGAGTTTCGATATCTCAGCTCTTGAAGGGACTAGAGCCTCCATTTTTGCACTCAGGTCTAAGTCTCATGGCCCTCTATCAGAATTTGGGAAGATTGGAGAAACTTAATTTTTCGCCCAAAAAAAAAAACGTAAGGGGTACCACTGTCGTTTTTTTTTCGGGCCGAATTTTTGATTTTTGTTATCTCAGCTCTGGAAGGGGCTAGAGCCTCCATTTTTGCACTCAGGTCTAAGTCTCATGGCCCTCTATCAGAATTTGGGAAGATTGGAGAAACTTAATTTTTCGCCCAAAAAAAAAAAACGTAAGGGGTACCACTGTCGTTTTTTTTTTCGGGCCGAATTTTTGATTTTTGTTATCTCAGCTCTGGAAGGGGCTAGAGCCTCCATTTTTGCACTCAGGTCTAAGTTTCATGGCCCTCTATCAGAATTTGGGAAGATTGGAGAAACTTAATTTTTCGCCCAAAAAAAAAACGTAAGGGGTACCACTGTCGTTTTTTTTTCGGGACGAATTTTTGAGTTTTGTTATCTCAGCTCTGGAAGGGGCTAGAGCCTCCATTTTTGCACTCAGGTCTAAGTCTCATGGCCCTCTATCAGAATTTGGGAAGATTGGAGAAACTTAATTTTTCGCCCAAAAAAAAAACGTAAGGGGTACCACTGTCGTTTTTTTTTTCGGGCCGAATTTTTGATTTTTGTTATCTCAGCTCTGGAAGGGGCTAGAGCCTCCATTTTTGCACTCAGGTCTAAGTCTCATGGCCCTCTATCAGAATTTGGGAAGATTGGAGAAACTTAATTTTTCGCCCAAAAAAAAAAACGTAAGGGGTACCACTGTCGTTTTTTTTTCAGGCCGAATTTTTGAGTTTCGATATCTCAGCTCTGGAAGGGGCTAGAGCCTCCATTTTTGCACTCAGGTCTAAGTCTCATGGCCCTCTATCAGAATTTGGGAAGATTGGAGAAACTTAATTTTTCGCCCAAAAAAAAACGTAAGGGGTACCACTGTCGTTTTTTTTTTCGGGCCGAATTTTTGAGTTTCGATATCTCAGCTCTGGAAGGGGCTAGAGCCTCCATTTTTGCACTCAGGTCTAAGTCTCATGGCCCTCTATCAGAATTTGGGAAGATTGGAGAAACTTAATTTTTCGCCCAAAAAAAAAAACGTAAGGGGTACCACTGTCGTTTTTTTTTCGGGCCGAATTTTTGAGTTTCGATATCTCAGCTCTGGAAGGGGCTAGAGCCTCCATTTTTGCACTCAGGTCTAAGTCTCATGGCCCTCTATCAGAATTTGGGAAGATTGGAGAAACTTAATTTTTCGCCCAAAAAAAAAACGTAAGGGGTACCACTGTCGGTTTTTTTTTCGGGCCGAATTTTTGATTTTTGTTATCTCAGCTCTGGAAGGGGCTAGAGCCTCCATTTCTGCACTCAGGTCTAAGTCTCATGGCCCTCTATCAGAATTTGGGAAGATTGGAGAAACTTAATTTTTCGCCCAAAAAAAAAAAACGTAAGGGGTACCACTGTCGTTTTTTTTTTCGGGCCGAATTTTTGAGTTTCGATATCTCAGCTCTGGAAGGGGCTAGAGCCTCCATTTTTGCACTCAGGTCTAAGTCTCATGGCCCTCTATCAGAATTTGGGAAGATTGGAGAAACTTAATTTTTCGCCCAAAAAAAAAAACGTAAGGGGTACCACTGTCGTTTTTTTTCGGGCCGAATTTTTGATTTTTGTTATCTCAGCTCTGGAAGGGGCTAGAGCCTCCATTTTTGCACTCAGGTCTAAGTCTCATGGCCCTCTATCAGAATTTGGGAAGATTGGAGAAACTTAATTTTTCGCCCAAAAAAAAAAAAACGTAAGGGGTACCACTGTCATTTTTTTTTTCGGGCCGAATTTTTGATTTTTGTTATCTCAGCTCTGGAAGGGGCTAGAGCCTCCATTTTTGCACTCAGGTCTAAGTTTCATGGCCCTCTATCAGAATTTGGGAAGATTGGAGAAACTTAATTTTTCGCCCAAAAAAGAAACCTAAGGGGTACCACTGTCGTTTTTTTTTCGGGCCGAATTTTTGAGTTTTGTTATCTCAGCTCTGGAAGGGGCTAGAGCCTCCATTTTTGCACTCAGGTCTAAGTCTCATGGCCCTCTATCAGAATTTGGGAAGATTGGAGAAACTTAATTTTTCGCCCAAAAAAAAAAACGTAAGGGGTACCACTGTCGTTTTTTTTTCGGGCCGAATTTTTGAGTTTCGATATCTCAGCTCTGGAAGGGGCTAGAGCCTCCATTTTTGCACTCAGGTCTAAGTCTCATGGCCCTCTATCAGAATTTGGGAAGATTGGAGAAACTTAATTTTTCGCCCAAAAAAAAAAACGTAAGGGGTACCACTGTGTTTTTTTTTTCGGGCCGAATTTTTGAGTTTCGATATCTCAGCTCTGGAAGGGGCTAGAGCCTCCATTTCTGCACTCAGGTCTAAGTCTCATGACCCTCTATCAGAATTTGGGAAGATTGGAGAAACTTAATTTTTCGCCCAAAAAAAAAAAAACGTAAGGGGTACCACTGTCGTTTTTTTTTCGGGCCGAATTTTTGAGTTTCGATATCTCAGCTCTGGAAGGGGCTAGAGCCTCCATTTTTGCACTCAGGTCTAAGTCTCATGGCCCTCTATCAGAATTTGGGAAGATTGGAGAAACTTAATTTTTCGCCCAAAAAAAAAACGTAAGGGGTACCACTGTGTTTTTTTTTTCGGGCCGAATTTTTGAGTTTCGATATCTCAGCTCTGGAAGGGGCTAGAGCCTCCATTTCTGCACTCAGATCTAAGTCTCATGGCCCTCTATCAGAATTTGGGAAGATTGGAGAAACTTAATTTTTCGCCCAAAAAAAAAAAACGTAAGGGGTACCACTGTCGTTTTTTTTTCGGGCCGAATTTTTGAGTTTCGATATCTCAGCTCTGGAAGGGGCTAGAGCCTCCATTTTTGCACTCAGGTCTAAGTCTCATGGCCCTCTATCAGAATTTGGGAAGATTGGAGAAACTTAATTTTTCGCCCAAAAAAAAAAAACGTAAGGGGTACCACTGTCGTTTTTTTTTCGGGCTGAATTTTTGATTTTTGTTATCTCAGCTCTGGAAGGGGCTAGAGCCTCCATTTTTGCACTCAGGTCTAAGTCTCATGGCCCTCTATCAGAATTTGGGAAGATTGGAGAAACTTAATTTTTCGCCCAAAAAAAAAACGTAAGGGGTACCACTGTCGTTTTTTTTTCGGGCCGAATTTTTGATTTTTGTTATCTCAGCTCTGGAAGGGGCTAGAGCCTCCATTTTTGAACTCAGGTCTAAGTCTCATGGCCCTCTATCAGAATTTGGGAAGATTGGAGAAACTTAATTTTTCGCCCCAAAAAAAAACGTAAGGGGTACCACTGTCTTTTTTTTTTTCGGGCCGAATTTTTGAGTTTCGATATCTCAGCTCTGGAAGGGGCTAGAGCCTCCATTTTTGCACTCAGGTCTAAGTCTCATGGCCCTCTATCAGAATTTGGGAAGATTGGAGAAACTTAATTTTTCGCCCAAAAAAAAAAAACGTAAGGGGTACCACTGTCGTTTTTTTTTCGGGCCGAATTTTTGAGTTTCGTTATCTCAGCTCTGGAAGGGGCTAGAGCCTCCATTTTTGCACTCAGGTCTAAGTCTCGTGGCCCTCTATCAGAATTTGGGAAGATTGGAGAAACTTAATTTTTCGCCCAAATAAAAAAACGTAAGGGGTACCACTGTCGTTTTTTTTTGGGGCCGAATTTTTGAGTTTCGATATCTCAGCTCTGGAAGGGGCTAGAGCCTCCATTTTTGCACTCAGGTCTAAGTCTCATGGCCCTCTATCAGAATTTGGGAAGATTGGAGAAACTTAATTTTTCGCCCAAAAAAAAAAACGTAAGGGGTACCACTGTCGTTTTTTTTTCGGGCCGAATTTTTGAGTTTCGATATCTCAGCTCTGGAAGGGGCTAGAGCCTCCATTTCTGCACTCAGGTCTAAGTCTCATGGCCCTCTATCAGAATTTGGGAAGATTGGAGAAACTTAATTTTTCGCCCAAAAAAAAAAAACGTAAGGGGTACCACTGTCGTTTTTTTTTCGGGCCGAATTTTTGAGTTTCGATATCTCAGCTCTTGAAGGGACTAGAGCCTCCATTTTTGCACTCAGGTCTAAGTCTCATGGCCCTCTATCAGAATTTGGGAAGATTGGAGAAACTTAATTTTTCGCCCAAAAAAAAAAACGTAAGGGGTACCACTGTCGTTTTTTTTTCGGGCCGAATTTTTGATTTTTGTTATCTCAGCTCTGGAAGGGGCTAGAGCCTCCATTTTTGCACTCAGGTCTAAGTCTCATGGCCCTCTATCAGAATTTGGGAAGATTGGAGAAACTTAATTTTTCGCCCAAAAAAAAAAAACGTAAGGGGTACCACTGTCGTTTTTTTTTTCGGGCCGAATTTTTGATTTTTGTTATCTCAGCTCTGGAAGGGGCTAGAGCCTCCATTTTTGCACTCAGGTCTAAGTTTCATGGCCCTCTATCAGAATTTGGGAAGATTGGAGAAACTTAATTTTTCGCCCAAAAAAAAAACGTAAGGGGTACCACTGTCGTTTTTTTTTCGGGCCGAATTTTTGAGTTTTGTTATCTCAGCTCTGGAAGGGGCTAGAGCCTCCATTTTTGCACTCAGGTCTAAGTCTCATGGCCCTCTATCAGAATTTGGGAAGATTGGAGAAACTTAATTTTTCGCCCAAAAAAAAAAACGTAAGGGGTACCACTGTCGTTTTTTTTTTCGGGCCGAATTTTTGATTTTTGTTATCTCAGCTCTGGAAGGGGCTAGAGCCTCCATTTTTGCACTCAGGTCTAAGTCTCATGGCCCTCTATCAGAATTTGGGAAGATTGGAGAAACTTAATTTTTCGCCCAAAAAAAAAACGTAAGGGGTACCACTGTCGTTTTTTTTTCAGGCCGAATTTTTGAGTTTCGATATCTCAGCTCTGGAAGGGGCTAGAGCCTCCATTTTTGCACTCAGGTCTAAGTCTCATGGCCCTCTATCAGAATTTGGGAAGATTGGAGAAACTTAATTTTTCGCCCAAAAAAAAACGTAAGGGGTACCACTGTCGTTTTTTTTTTCGGGCCGAATTTTTGAGTTTCGATATCTCAGCTCTGGAAGGGGCTAGAGCCTCCATTTTTGCACTCAGGTCTAAGTCTCATGGCCCTCTATCAGAATTTGGGAAGATTGGAGAAACTTAATTTTTCGCCCAAAAAAAAAAACGTAAGGGGTACCACTGTCGTTTTTTTTTCGGGCCGAATTTTTGAGTTTCGATATCTCAGCTCTGGAAGGGGCTAGAGCCTCCATTTTTGCACTCAGGTCTAAGTCTCATGGCCCTCTATCAGAATTTGGGAAGATTGGAGAAACTTAATTTTTCGCCCAAAAAAAAAAACGTAAGGGGTACCACTGTCGTTTTTTTTTTCGGGCCGAATTTTTGATTTTTGTTATCTCAGCTCTGGAAGGGGCTAGAGCCTCCATTTCTGCACTCAGGTCTAAGTCTCATGGCCCTCTATCAGAATTTGGGAAGATTGGAGAAACTTAATTTTTCGCCCAAAAAAAAAAAACGTAAGGGGTACCACTGTCGTTTTTTTTTTCGGGCCGAATTTTTGAGTTTCGATATCTCAGCTCTGGAAGGGGCTAGAGCCTCCATTTTTGCACTCAGGTCTAAGTCTCATGGCCCTCTATCAGAATTTGGGAAGATTGGAGAAACTTAATTTTTCGCCCAAAAAAAAAAACGTAAGGGGTACCACTGTCGTTTTTTTTCGGGCCGAATTTTTGATTTTTGTTATCTCAGCTCTGGAAGGGGCTAGAGCCTCCATTTTTGCACTCAGGTCTAAGTCTCATGGCCCTCTATCAGAATTTGGGAAGATTGGAGAAACTTAATTTTTCGCCCAAAAAAAAAAAACGTAAGGGGTACCACTGTCATTTTTTTTTTCGGGCCGAATTTTTGATTTTTGTTATCTCAGCTCTGGAAGGGGCTAGAGCCTCCATTTTTGCACTCAGGTCTAAGTTTCATGGCCCTCTATCAGAATTTGGGAAGATTGGAGAAACTTAATTTTTCGCCCAAAAAAGAAACCTAAGGGGTACCACTGTCGTTTTTTTTTCGGGCCGAATTTTTGAGTTTTGTTATCTCAGCTCTGGAAGGGGCTAGAGCCTCCATTTTTGCACTCAGGTCTAAGTCTCATGGCCCTCTATCAGAATTTGGGAAGATTGGAGAAACTTAATTTTTCGCCCAAAAAAAAAAACGTAAGGGGTACCACTGTCGTTTTTTTTTCGGGCCGAATTTTTGAGTTTCGATATCTCAGCTCTGGAAGGGGCTAGAGCCTCCATTTTTGCACTCAGGTCTAAGTCTCATGGCCCTCTATCAGAATTTGGGAAGATTGGAGAAACTTAATTTTTCGCCCAAAAAAAAAAACGTAAGGGGTACCACTGTGTTTTTTTTTTCGGGCCGAATTTTTGAGTTTCGATATCTCAGCTCTGGAAGGGGCTAGAGCCTCCATTTCTGCACTCAGGTCTAAGTCTCATGGCCCTCTATCAGAATTTGGGAAGATTGGAGAAACTTAATTTTTCGCCCAAAAAAAAAAAACGTAAGGGGTACCACTGTCGTTTTTTTTTCGGGCCGAATTTTTGAGTTTCGATATCTCAGCTCTGGAAGGGGCTAGAGCCTCCATTTTTGCACTCAGGTCTAAGTCTCATGGCCCTCTATCAGAATTTGGGAAGATTGGAGAAACTTAATTTTTCGCCCAAAAAAAAAAACGTAAGGGGTACCACTGTCGTTTTTTTTCGGGCCGAATTTTTGATTTTTGTTATCTCAGCTCTGGAAGGGGCTAGAGCCTCCATTTTTGCACTCAGGTCTAAGTCTCATGGCCCTCTATCAGAATTTGGGAAGATTGGAGAAACTTAATTTTTCGCCCAAAAAAAAAAAACGTAAGGGGTACCACTGTCGTTTTTTTTTCGGGCCGAATTTTTGATTTTTGTTATCTCAGCTCTGGAAGGGGCTAGAGCCTCCATTTTTGAACTCAGGTCTAAGTCTCATGGCCCTCTATCAGAATTTGGGAAGATTGGAGAAACTTAATTTTTCGCCCCAAAAAAAAACGTAAGGGGTACCACTGTCGTTTTTTTTTCGGGCCGAATTTTTGAGTTTCGATATCTCAGCTCTGGAAGGGGCTAGAGCCTCCATTTTTGCACTCAGGTCTAAGTCTCATGGCCCTCTATCAGAATTTGGGAAGATTGGAGAAACTTAATTTTTCGCCCAAAAAAAAAAAACGTAAGGGGTACCACTGTTGTTTTTTTTTCGGGCCGAATTTTTGAGTTTCGATATCTCAGCTCTGGAAGGGGCTAGAGCCTCCATTTTTGCACTCAGGTCTAAGTCTCATGGCCCTCTATCAGAATTTGGGAAGATTGGAGAAACTTAATTTTTCGCCCAAAAAAAAAAACGTAAGGGGTACCACTGTCGTTTTTTTTTCGGGCCGAATTTTTGAGTTTCGATATCTCAGCTCTGGAAGGGGCTAGAGCCTCCATTTCTGCACTCAGGTCTAAGTCTCATGGCCCTCTATCAGAATTTGGGAAGATTGGAGAAACTTAATTTTTCGCCCAAAAAAAAAAAACGTAAGGGGTACCACTGTCGTTTTTTTTCGGGCCGAATTTATGAGTTTCGATATCTCAGCTCTGGAAGGGGCTAGAGCCTCCATTTTTGCACTCAGGTATAAGTCTCATGGCCCTCTATCAGAATTTGGGAAGATTGGAGAAACTTAATTTTTCGCCTAAAAAAAAAAACGTAAGGGGTACCACTGTCGTTTTTTTTTCGGGCTGAATTTTTGATTTTTGTTATCTCAGCTCTGGAAGGGGCTAGAGCCTCCATTTTTGCACTCAGGTCTAAGTCTCATGGCCCTCTATCAGAATTTGGGAAGATTGGAGAAACTTAATTTTTCGCCCAAAAAAAAAACGTAAGGGGTACCACTGTCGTTTTTTTTTCGGGCCGAATTTTTGATTTTTGTTATCTCAGCTCTGGAAGGGGCTAGAGCCTCCATTTTTGAACTCAGGTCTAAGTCTCATGGCCCTCTATCAGAATTTGGGAAGATTGGAGAAACTTAATTTTTCGCCCAAAAAAAAAAAACGTAAGGGGTACCACTGTCGTTTTTTTTTCGGGCCGAATTTTTGAGTTTCGATATCTCAGCTCTGGAAGGGGCTAGAGCCTCCATTTTTGCACTCAGGTCTAAGTCTCATGGCCCTCTATCAGAATTTGGGAAGATTGGAGAAACTTAATTTTTCGCCCAAAAAAAAAAACGTAAGGGGTACCACTGTCGTTTTTTTTTCGGGCCGAATTTTTGAGTTTCGATATCTCAGCTCTGGAAGGGGCTAGAGCCTCCATTTCTGCACTCAGGTCTAAGTCTCATGGCCCTCTATCAGAATTTGGGAAGATTGGAGAAACTTAATTTTTCGCCCAAAAAAAAAAACGTAAGGGGTACCACTGTCGTTTTTTTTTCGGGCCGAATTTTTGAGTTTCGATATCTCAGCTCTGGAAGGGGCTAGAGCCTCCATTTTTGCACTCAGGTCTAAGTCTCATGGCCCTCTATCAGAATTTGGGAAGATTGGAGAAACTTAATTTTTCGCCCAAAAAAAAAAACGTAAGGGGTACCACTGTGTTTTTTTTTTCGGGCCGAATTTTTGAGTTTCGATATCTCAGCTCTGGAAGGGGCTAGAGCCTCCATTTCTGCACTCAGATCTAAGTCTCATGGCCCTCTATCAGAATTTGGGAAGATTGGAGAAACTTAATTTTTCGCCCAAAAAAAAAAAACGTAAGGGGTACCACTGTCGTTTTTTTTTCGGGCCGAATTTTTGAGTTTCGATATCTCAGCTCTGGAAGGGGCTAGAGCCTCCATTTTTGCACTCAGGTCTAAGTCTCATGGCCCTCTATCAGAATTTGGGAAGATTGGAGAAACTTAATTTTTCGCCCAAAAAAAAAAAACGTAAGGGGTACCACTGTCGTTTTTTTTTCGGGCTGAATTTTTGATTTTTGTTATCTCAGCTCTGGAAGGGGCTAGAGCCTCCATTTTTGCACTCAGGTCTAAGTCTCATGGCCCTCTATCAGAATTTGGGAAGATTGGAGAAACTTAATTTTTCGCCCAAAAAAAAAACGTAAGGGGTACCACTGTCGTTTTTTTTTCGGGCCGAATTTTTGATTTTTGTTATCTCAGCTCTGGAAGGGGCTAGAGCCTCCATTTTTGAACTCAGGTCTAAGTCTCATGGCCCTCTATCAGAATTTGGGAAGATTGGAGAAACTTAATTTTTCGCCCCAAAAAAAAACGTAAGGGGTACCACTGTCGTTTTTTTTTTCGGGCCGAATTTTTGAGTTTCGATATCTCAGCTCTGGAAGGGGCTAGAGCCTCCATTTTTGCACTCAGGTCTAAGTCTCATGGCCCTCTATCAGAATTTGGGAAGATTGGAGAAACTTAATTTTTCGCCCAAAAAAAAAAAACGTAAGGGGTACCACTGTCGTTTTTTTTTCGGGCCGAATTTTTGAGTTTCGATATCTCAGCTCTGGAAGGGGCTAGAGCCTCCATTTTTGCACTCAAGTCTAAGTCTCGTGGCCCTCTATCAGAATTTGGGAAGATTGGAGAAACTTAATTTTTCGCCCAAATAAAAAAACGTAAGGGGTACCACTGTCGTTTTTTTTTCGGGCCGAATTTTTGAGTTTCGATATCTCAGCTCTGGAAGGGGCTAGAGCCTCCATTTTTGCACTCAGGTCTAAGTCTCATGGCCCTCTATCAGAATTTGGGAAGATTGGAGAAACTTAATTTTTCGCCCAAAAAAAAAAACGTAAGGGGTACCACTGTCGTTTTTTTTTCGGGCCGAATTTTTGAGTTTCGATATCTCAGCTCTGGAAGGGGCTAGAGCCTCCATTTCTGCACTCAGGTCTAAGTCTCATGGCCCTCTATCAGAATTTGGGAAGATTGGAGAAACTTAATTTTTCGCCCAAAAAAAAAAAACGTAAGGGGTACCACTGTCGTTTTTTTTTCGGGCCGAATTTTTGAGTTTCGATATCTCAGCTCTGGAAGGGGCTAGAGCCTCCATTTTTGCACTCAGGTCTAAGTCTCTTGGCCCTCTATCAGAATTTGGGAAGATTGGAGAAACTTAATTTTTCGCCAAAAAAAAAAAACGTAAGGGGTACCACTGTCGTTTTTTTTTCGGGCCGAATTTTTGATTTTTGTTATCTCAGCTCTGGAAGGGGCTAGAGCCTCCATTTTTGCACTCAGGTCTAAGTCTCATGGCCCTCTATCAGAATTTGGGAAGATTGGAGAAACTTAATTTTTCGCCCAAAAAAAAAAAACGTAAGGGGTACCACTGTCGTTTTTTTTTCGGGCCGAATTTTTGAGTTTTGTTATCTCAGCTCTGGAAGGGGCTAGAGCCTCCATTTTTGCACTCAGGTCTAAGTCTCATGGCCCTCTATCAGAATTTGGGAAGATTGGAGAAACTTAATTTTTCGCCCAAAAAAAAAAACGTAAGGGGTACCACTGTCGTTTTTTTTTCGGGCCGAATTTTTGATTTTTGTTATCTCAGCTCTGGAAGGGGCTAGAGCCTCCATTTTTGCACTCAGGTCTAAGTCTCATGGCCCTCTATCAGAATTTGGGAAGATTGGAGAAACTTAATTTTTCGCCCAAAAAAAAAAACGTAAGGGGTACCACTGTCGTTTTTTTTTTCGGGCCGAATTTTTGAGTTTCGATATCTCAGCTCTGGAAGGGGCTAGAGCCTCCATTTTTGCACTCAGGTCTAAGTCTCATGGCCCTCTATCAGAATTTGGGAAGATTGGAGAAACTTAATTTTTCGCCCAAAAAAAACGTAAGGGGTACCACTGTCGTTTTTTTTTCGGGCCGAATTTTTGAGTTTCGATATCTCAGCTCTGGAAGGGGCTAGAGCCTCCATTTTTGCACTCAGGTCTAAGTCTCATGGCCCTCTATCAGAATTTGGGAAGATTGGAGAAACTTAATTTTTCGCCCAAAAAAAAAAAACGTAAGGGGTACCACTGTCGTTTTTTTTTTCGGGCCGAATTTTTGAGTTTCGATATCTCAGCTCTGGAAGGGGCTAGAGCCTCCATTTTTGCACTCAGGTCTAAGTCTCATGGCCCTCTATCAGAATTTGGGAAGATTGGAGAAACTTAATTTTTCGCCCAAAAAAAAAAAACGTAAGGGGTACCACTGTCGTTTTTTTTTCGGGCCGAATTTTTGAGTTTCGATATCTCAGCTCTGGAAGGGGCTAGAGCCTCCATTTTTGCACTCAGGTCTAAGTCTCATGGCCCTCTATCAGAATTTGGGAAGATTGGAGAAACTTAATTTTTCGCCCAAAAAAAAAACGTAAGGGGTACCACTGTCGTTGTTTTTCGGGCCGAATTTTTGATTTTTGTTATCTCAGCTCTGGAAGGGGCTAGAGCCTCCATTTTTGCACTCAGGTCTAAGTCTCATGGCCCTCTATCAGAATTTGGGAAGATTGGAGAAACTTAATTTTTCGCCCAAAAAAAAAAAACGTAAGGGGTACCACTGTCGTTTTTTTTTTTCGGGCCGAATTTTTGATTTTTGTTATCTCAGCTCTGGAAGGGGCTAGAGCCTCCATTTTTGCACTCAGGTCTAAGTTTCATGGCCCTCTATCAGAATTTGGGAAGATTGGAGAAACTTAATTTTTCGCCCAAAAAAAAAACGTAAGGGGTACCACTGTCGTTTTTTTTTCGGGCCGAATTTTTGAGATTTGTTATCTCAGCTCTGGAAGGGGCTAGAGCCTCCATTTTTGCACTCAGGTCTAAGTCTCATGGCCCTCTATCAGAATTTGGGAAGATTGGAGAAACTTAATTTTTCGCCCAAAAAAAAAACGTAAGGGGTACCACTGTCGTTTTTTTTTCGGGCCGAATTTTTGATTTTTGTTATCTCAGCTCTGGAAGGGGCTAGAGCCTCCATTTTTGAACTCAGGTCTAAGTCTCATGGCCCTCTATCAGAATTTGGGAAGATTGGAGAAACTTAATTTTTCGCCCCAAAAAAAAACGTAAGGGGTACCACTGTCGTTTTTTTTTCGGGCCGAATTTTTGAGTTTCGATATCTCAGCTCTGGAAGGGGCTAGAGCCTCCATTTTTGCACTCAGGTCTAAGTCTCATGGCCCTCTATCAGAATTTGGGAAGATTGGAGAAACTTAATTTTTCGCCCAAAAAAAAAAAACGTAAGGGGTACCACTGTCGTTTTTTTTTCGGGCCGAATTTTTGAGTTTCGATATCTCAGCTCTGGAAGGGGCTAGAGCCTCCATTTTTGCACTCAGGTCTAAGTCTCGTGGCCCTCTATCAGAATTTGGGAAGATTGGAGAAACTTAATTTTTCGCCCAAATAAAAAAACGTAAGGGGTACCACTGTCGTTTTTTTTTCGGGCCGAATTTTTGAGTTTCGATATCTCAGCTCTGGAAGGGGCTAGAGCCTCCATTTTTGCACTCAGGTCTAAGTCTCATGGCCCTCTATCAGAATTTGGGAAGATTGGAGAAACTTAATTTTTCACCCAAAAAAAAAAACGTAAGGGGTACCACTGTCGTTTTTTTTTCGGGCCGAATTTTTGAGTTTCGATATCTCAGCTCTGGAAGGGGCTAGAGCCTCCATTTCTGCACTCAGGTCTAAGTCTCATGGCCCTCTATCAGAATTTGGGAAGATTGGAGAAACTTAATTTTTCGCCCAAAAAAAAAAAACGTAAGGGGTACCACTGTCGTTTTTTTTTCGGGCCGAATTTTTGAGTTTCGATATCTCAGCTCTGGAAGGGGCTAGAGCCTCCATTTTTGCACTCAGGTCTAAGTCTCATGGCCCTCTATCAGAATTTGGGAAGATTGGAGAAACTTAATTTTTCGCCCAAAAAAAAAACGTAAGGGGTACCACTGTCGTTTTTTTTCGGGCCGAATTTTTGATTTTTGTTATCTCAGCTCTGGAAGGGGCTAGAGCCTCCATTTTTGCACTCAGGTCTAAGTCTCATGGCCCTCTATCAGAATTTGGGAAGATTGGAGAAACTTAATTTTTCGCCCCAAAAAAAAACGTAAGGGGTACCACTGTCGTTTTTTTTTCGGGCCGAATTTTTGAGTTTCGATATCTCAGCTCTGGAAGGGGCTAGAGCCTCCATTTTTGCACTCAGGTCTAAGTCTCATGGCCCTCTATCAGAATTTGGGAAGATTGGAGAAACTTAATTTTTCGCCCAAAAAAAAAAAAACGTAAGGGGTACCACTGTCGTTTTTTTTTCGGGCCGAATTTTTGAGTTTCGATATCTCAGCTCTGGAAGGGGCTAGAGCCTCCATTTTTGCACTCAGGTCTAAGTCTCGTAACCCTCTATCAGAATTTGGGAAGATTGGAGAAACTTAATTTTTCGCCCAAATAAAAAAACGTAAGGGGTACCACTGTCGTTTTTTTTTCGGGCCGAATTTTTGAGTTTCGATATCTCAGCTCTGGAAGGGGCTAGAGCCTCCATTTTTGCACTCAGGTCTAAGTCTCATGGCCCTCTATCAGAATTTGGGAAGATTGGAGAAACTTAATTTTTCACCCAAAAAAAAAAACGTAAGGGGTACCACTGTCGTTTTTTTTTCGGGCCGAATTTTTGAGTTTCGATATCTCAGCTCTGGAAGGGGCTAGAGCCTCCATTTCTGCACTCAGGTCTAAGTCTCATGGCCCTCTATCAGAATTTGGGAAGATTGGAGAAACTTAATTTTTCGCCCAAAAAAAAAAACGTAAGGGGTACCACTGTCGTTTTTTTTTCGGGCCGAATTTTTGAGTTTCGATATCTCAGCTCTGGAAGGGGCTAGAGCCTCCATTTTTGCACTCAGGTCTAAGTCTCATGGCCCTCTATCAGAATTTGGGAAGATTGGAGAAACTTAATTTTTCGCCCAAAAAAAAAAACGTAAGGGGTACCACTGTCGTTTTTTTTTCGGGCCGAATTTTTGATTTTTGTTATCTCAGCTCTGGAAGGGGCTAGAGCCTCCATTTTTGCACTCAGGTCTAAGTCTCATGGCCCTCTATCAGAATTTGGGAAGATTGGAGAAACTAAATTTTTCGCCCAAAAAAAAAAAACGTAAGGGGTACCACTGTCGTTTTTTTTTTCGGGCCGAATTTTTGAGTTTTGTTATCTCAGCTCTGGAAGGGGCTAGAGCCTCCATTTTTGCACTCAGGTCTAAGTCTCATGGCCCTCTATCAGAATTTGGGAAGATTGGAGAAACTTAATTTTTCGCCCAAAAAAAAAAACGTAAGGGGTACCACTGTCGTTTTTTTTTCGGGCCGAATTTTTGATTTTTGTTATCTCAGCTCTGGAAGGGGCTAGAGCCTCCATTTTTGCACTCAGGTCTAAGTCTCATGGCCCTCTATCAGAATTTGGGAAGATTGGAGAAACTTAATTTTTCGCCCAAAAAAAAAAACGTAAGGGGTACCACTGTCGTTTTTTTTTTCGGGCCGAATTTTTGAGTTTCGATATCTCAGCTCTGGAAGGGGCTAGAGCCTCCATTTTTGCACTCAGGTCTAAGTCTCATGGCCCTCTATCAGAATTTGGGAAGATTGGAGAAACTTAATTTTTCGCCCAAAAAAAACGTAAGGGGTACCACTGTCGTTTTTTTTTCGGGCCGAATTTTTGAGTTTCGATATCTCAGCTCTGGAAGGGGCTAGAGCCTCCATTTTTGCACTCAGGTCTAAGTCTCATGGCCCTCTATCAGAATTTGGGAAGATTGGAGAAACTTAATTTTTCGCCCAAAAAAAAAAAACCGTAAGGGGTACCACTGTCGTTTTTTTTTCGGGCCGAATTTTTGAGTTTCGATATCTCAGCTCTGGAAGGGGCTAGAGCCTCCATTTTTGCACTCAGGTCTAAGTCTCAATGGCCCTCTATCAGAATTTGGGAAGATTGGAGAAACTTAATTTTTCGCCCAAAAAAAAAAACGTAAGGGGTACCACTGTCGTTTTTTTTCGGGCCGAATTTTTGATTTTTGTTATCTCAGCTCTGGAAGGGGCTAGAGCCTCCATTTTTGCACTCAGGTCTAAGTCTCATGGCCCTCTATCAGAATTTGGGAAGATTGGAGAAACTTAATTTTTCGCCCAAAAAAAAAAAACGTAAGGGGTACCACTGTCGTTTTTTTTTTTCGGGCCGAATTTTTGATTTTTGTTATCTCAGCTCTGGAAGGGGCTAGAGCCTCCATTTTTGCACTCAGGTCTAAGTTTCATGGCCCTCTATCAGAATTTGGGAAGATTGGAGAAACTTAATTTTTCGCCCAAAAAAAAAACGTAAGGGGTACCACTGTCGTTTTTTTTTCGGGCCGAATTTTTGAGATTTGTTATCTCAGCTCTGGAAGGGGCTAGAGCCTCCATTTTTGCACTCAGGTCTAAGTCTCATGGCCCTCTATCAGAATTTGGGAAGATTGGAGAAACTTAATTTTTCGCCCAAAAAAAAAAAACGTAAGGGGTACCACTGTCGTTTTTTTTTCGGGCCGAATTTTTGAGTTTCGATATCTCAGCTCTGGAAGGGGCTAGAGCCTCCATTTTTGCACTCAGGTCTAAGTCTCATGGCCCTCTATCAGAATTTGGGAAGATTGGAGAAACTTAATTTTTCGCCCAAAAAAAAAAACGTAAGGGGTACCACTGTCGTTTTTTTTTCGGGCCGAATTTTTGAGTTTCGATATCTCAGCTCTGGAAGGGGCTAGAGCCTCCATTTCTGCACTCAGGTCTAAGTCTCATGGCCCTCTATCAGAATTTTGGAAGATTGGAGAAACTTAATTTTTCGCCCAAAAAAAAAAAACGTAAGGGGTACCACTGTCGTTTTTTTTTCGGGCCGAATTTTTGAGTTTCGATATCTCAGCTCTGGAAGGGGCTAGAGCCTCCATTTTTGCACTCAGGTCTAAGTCTCATGGCCCTCTATCAGAATTTGGGAAGATTGGAGAAACTTAATTTTTCGCCCAAAAAAAAAAACGTAAGGGGTACCACTGTCGTTTTTTTTTCGGGCCGAATTTTTGAGTTTCGATATCTCAGCTCTGGAAGGGGCTAGAGCCTCCATTTTTGCACTCAGGTCTAAGTCTCATGGCCCTCTATCAGAATTTGGGAAGATTGGAGAAACTTAATTTTTCGCCCAAAAAAAAAAACGTAAGGGGTACCACTGTGTTTTTTTTTTCGGGCCGAATTTTTGAGTTTCGATATCTCAGCTCTGGATGGGGCTAGAGCCTCCATTTCTGCACTCAGGTCTAAGTCTCATGGCCCTCTATCAGAATTTGGGAAGATTGGAGAAACTTAATTTTTCGCCCAAAAAAAAAAAACGTAAGGGGTACCACTGTCGTTTTTTTTTCGGGCCGAATTTTTGAGTTTCGATATCTCAGCTCTGGAAGGGGCTAGAGCCTCCATTTTTGCACTCAGGTCTAAGTCTCATGGCCCTCTATCAGAATTTGGGAAGATTGGAGAAACTTAATTTTTCGCCCAAAAAAAAAAAACGTAAGGGGTACCACTGTCGTTTTTTTTTCGGGCTGAATTTTTGATTTTTGTTATCTCAGCTCTGGAAGGGGCTAGAGCCTCCATTTTTGCACTCAGGTCTAAGTCTCATGGCCCTCTATCAGAATTTGGGAAGATTGGAGAAACTTAATTTTTCGCCCAAAAAAAAAACGTAAGGGGTACCACTGTCGTTTTTTTTTCGGGCCGAATTTTTGATTTTTGTTATCTCAGCTCTGGAAGGGGCTAGAGCCTCCATTTTTGAACTCAGGTCTAAGTCTCATGGCCCTCTATCAGAATTTGGGAAGATTGGAGAAACTTAATTTTTCGCCCCAAAAAAAAACGTAAGGGGTACCACTGTCGTTTTTTTTTCGGGCCGAATTTTTGAGTTTCGATATCTCAGCTCTGGAAGGGGCTAGAGCCTCCATTTTTGCACTCAGGTCTAAGTCTCATGGCCCTCTATCAGAATTTGGGAAGATTGGAGAAACTTAATTTTTCGCCCAAAAAAAAAAACGTAAGGGGTACCACTGTCGTTTTTTTTTCGGGCCGAATTTTTGAGTTTCGATATCTCAGCTCTGGAAGGGGCTAGAGCCTCCATTTTTGCACTCAGGTCTAAGTCTCGTGGCCCTCTATCAGAATTTGGGAAGATTGGAGAAACTTAATTTTTCGCCCAAATAAAAAAACGTAAGGGGTACCACTGTCGTTTTTTTTTTCGGGCCGAATTTTTGAGTTTCGATATCTCAGCTCTGGAAGGGGCTAGAGCCTCCATTTTTGCACTCAGGTCTAAGTCTCATGGCCCTCTATCAGAATTTGGGAAGATTGGAGAAACTTAATTTTTCGCCCAAAAAAAAAAACGTAAGGGGTACCACTGTCGTTTTTTTTTTCGGGCCGAATTTTTGAGTTTCGATATCTCAGCTCTGGAAGGGGATAGAGCCTCCATTTCTGCACTCAGGTCTAAGTCTCATGGCCCTCTATCAGAATTTGGGAAGATTGGAGAAACTTAATTTTTCGCCCAAAAAAAAAAAACGTAAGGGGTACCACTGTCGTTTTTTTTTCGGGCCGAATTTTTGAGTTTCGATATCTCAGCTCTGGAAGGGGCTAGAGCCTCCATTTTTGCACTCAGGTCTAAGTCTCATGGCCCTCTATCAGAATTTGGGAAGATTGGAGAAACTTAATTTTTCGCCCAAAAAAAAAAACGTAAGGGGTACCACTGTCGTTTTTTTTTCGGGCCGAATTTTTGATTTTTGTTATCTCAGCTCTGGAAGGGGCTAGAGCCTCCATTTTTGCACTCAGGTCTAAGTCTCATGGCCCTCTATCAGAATTTGGGAAGATTGGAGAAACTTAATTTTTCGCCCAAAAAAAAAAACGTAAGGGGTACCACTGTCGTTTTTTTTTTCGGGCCGAATTTTTGAGTTTCGATATCTCAGCTCTGGAAGGGGCTAGAGCCTCCATTTTTGCACTCAGGTCTAAGTCTCATGGCCCTCTATCAGAATTTGGGAAGATTGGAGAAACTTAATTTTTCGCCCAAAAAAAACGTAAGGGGTACCACTGTCGTTTTTTTTTCGGGCCGAATTTTTGAGTTTCGATATCTCAGCTCTGGAAGGGGCTAGAGCCTCCATTTTTGCACTCAGGTCTAAGTCTCATGGCCCTCTATCAGAATTTGGGAAGATTGGAGAAACTTAATTTTTCGCCCAAAAAAAAAAAACGTAAGGGGTACCACTGTCGTTTTTTTTTTCGGGCCGAATTTTTGAGTTTCGATATCTCAGCTCTGGAAGGGGCTAGAGCCTCCATTTTTGCACTCAGGTCTAAGTCTCATGGCCCTCTATCAGAATTTGGGAAGATTGGAGAAACTTAATTTTTCGCCCAAAAAAAAAAAACGTAAGGGGTACCACTGTCGTTTTTTTTTCGGGCCGAATTTTTGAGTTTCGATATCTCAGCTCTGGAAGGGGCTAGAGCCTCCATTTTTGCACTCAGGTCTAAGTCTCATGGCCCTCTATCAGAATTTGGGAAGATTGGAGAAACTTAATTTTTCGCCCAAAAAAAAAACGTAAGGGGTACCACTGTCGTTTTTTTTCGGGCCGAATTTTTGATTTTTGTTATCTCAGCTCTGGAAGGGGCTAGAGCCTCCATTTTTGCACTCAGGTCTAAGTCTCATGGCCCTCTATCAGAATTTGGGAAGATTGGAGAAACTTAATTTTTCGCCCAAAAAAAAAAAACGTAAGGGGTACCACTGTCGTTTTTTTTTTTCGGGCCGAATTTTTGATTTTTGTTATCTCAGCTCTGGAAGGGGCTAGAGCCTCCATTTTTGCACTCAGGTCTAAGTTTCATGGCCCTCTATCAGAATTTGGGAAGATTGGAGAAACTTAATTTTTCGCCCAAAAAAAAAACGTAAGGGGTACCACTGTCGTTTTTTTTTCGGGCCGAATTTTTGAGATTTGTTATCTCAGCTCTGGAAGGGGCTAGAGCCTCCATTTTTGCACTCAGGTCTAAGTCTCATGGCCCTCTATCAGAATTTGGGAAGATTGGAGAAACTTAATTTTTCGCCCAAAAAAAAAACGTAAGGGGTACCACTGTCGTTTTTTTTTCGGGCCGAATTTTTGATTTTTGTTATCTCAGCTCTGGAAGGGGCTAGAGCCTCCATTTTTGAACTCAGGTCTAAGTCTCATGGCCCTCTATCAGAATTTGGGAAGATTGGAGAAACTTAATTTTTCGCCCCAAAAAAAAAACGTAAGGGGTACCACTGTCGTTTTTTTTTCGGGCCGAATTTTTGAGTTTCGATATCTCAGCTCTGGAAGGGGCTAGAGCCTCCATTTTTGCACTCAGGTCTAAGTCTCATGGCCCTCTATCAGAATTTGGGAAGATTGGAGAAACTTAATTTTTCGCCCAAAAAAAAAAAACGTAAGGGGTACCACTGTCGTTTTTTTTTCGGGCCGAATTTTTGAGTTTCGATATCTCAGCTCTGGAAGGGGCTAGAGCCTCCATTTTTGCACTCAGGTCTAAGTCTCGTGGCCCTCTATCAGAATTTGGGAAGATTGGAGAAACTTAATTTTTCGCCCAAATAAAAAAACGTAAGGGGTACCACTGTCGTTTTTTTTTCGGGCCGAATTTTTGAGTTTCGATATCTCAGCTCTGGAAGGGGCTAGAGCCTCCATTTTTGCACTCAGGTCTAAGTCTCATGGCCCTCTATCAGAATTTGGGAAGATTGGAGAAACTTAATTTTTCACCCAAAAAAAAAAACGTAAGGGGTACCACTGTCGTTTTTTTTTCGGGCCGAATTTTTGAGTTTCGATATCTCAGCTCTGGAAGGGGCTAGAGCCTCCATTTCTGCACTCAGGTCTAAGTCTCATGGCCCTCTATCAGAATTTGGGAAGATTGGAGAAACTTAATTTTTCGCCCAAAAAAAAAAAACGTAAGGGGTACCACTGTCGTTTTTTTTTCGGGCCGAATTTTTGAGTTTCGATATCTCAGCTCTGGAAGGGGCTAGAGCCTCCATTTTTGCACTCAGGTCTAAGTCTCATGGCCCTCTATCAGAATTTGGGAAGATTGGAGAAACTTAATTTTTCGCCCAAAAAAAAAACGTAAGGGGTACCACTGTCGTTTTTTTTCGGGCCGAATTTTTGATTTTTGTTATCTCAGCTCTGGAAGGGGCTAGAGCCTCCATTTTTGCACTCAGGTCTAAGTCTCATGGCCCTCTATCAGAATTTGGGAAGATTGGAGAAACTTAATTTTTCGCCCAAAAAAAAAAAACGTAAGGGGTACCACTGTCGTTTTTTTTTTTCGGGCCGAATTTTTGATTTTTGTTATCTCAGCTCTGGAAGGGGCTAGAGCCTCCATTTTTGCACTCAGGTCTAAGTTTCATGGCCCTCTATCAGAATTTGGGAAGATTGGAGAAACTTAATTTTTCGCCCAAAAAAAAAACGTAAGGGGTACCACTGTCGTTTTTTTTTCGGGCCGAATTTTTGAGATTTGTTATCTCAGCTCTGGAAGGGGCTAGAGCCTCCATTTTTGCACTCAGGTCTAAGTCTCATGGCCCTCTATCAGAATTTGGGAAGATTGGAGAAACTTAATTTTTCGCCCAAAAAAAAAACGTAAGGGGTACCACTGTCGTTTTTTTTTCGGGCCGAATTTTTGATTTTTGTTATCTCAGCTCTGGAAGGGGCTAGAGCCTCCATTTTTGAACTCAGGTCTAAGTCTCATGGCCCTCTATCAGAATTTGGGAAGATTGGAGAAACTTAATTTTTCGCCCCAAAAAAAAACGTAAGGGGTACCACTGTCGTTTTTTTTTCGGGCCGAATTTTTGAGTTTCGATATCTCAGCTCTGGAAGGGGCTAGAGCCTCCATTTTTGCACTCAGGTCTAAGTCTCATGGCCCTCTATCAGAATTTGGGAAGATTGGAGAAACTTAATTTTTCGCCCAAAAAAAAAAAACGTAAGGGGTACCACTGTCGTTTTTTTTTCGGGCCGAATTTTTGAGTTTCGATATCTCAGCTCTGGAAGGGGCTAGAGCCTCCATTTTTGCACTCAGGTCTAAGTCTCGTAACCCTCTATCAGAATTTGGGAAGATTGGAGAAACTTAATTTTTCGCCCAAATAAAAAAACGTAAGGGGTACCACTGTCGTTTTTTTTTCGGGCCGAATTTTTGAGTTTCGATATCTCAGCTCTGGAAGGGGCTAGAGCCTCCATTTTTGCACTCAGGTCTAAGTCTCATGGCCCTCTATCAGAATTTGGGAAGATTGGAGAAACTTAATTTTTCACCCAAAAAAAAAAACGTAAGGGGTACCACTGTCGTTTTTTTTTCGGGCCGAATTTTTGAGTTTCGATATCTCAGCTCTGGAAGGGGCTAGAGCCTCCATTTCTGCACTCAGGTCTAAGTCTCATGGCCCTCTATCAGAATTTGGGAAGATTGGAGAAACTTAATTTTTCGCCCAAAAAAAAAAACGTAAGGGGTACCACTGTCGTTTTTTTTTCGGGCCGAATTTTTGAGTTTCGATATCTCAGCTCTGGAAGGGGCTAGAGCCTCCATTTTTGCACTCAGGTCTAAGTCTCATGGCCCTCTATCAGAATTTGGGAAGATTGGAGAAACTTAATTTTTCGCCCAAAAAAAAAAACGTAAGGGGTACCACTGTCGTTTTTTTTTCGGGCCGAATTTTTGATTTTTGTTATCTCAGCTCTGGAAGGGGCTAGAGCCTCCATTTTTGCACTCAGGTCTAAGTCTCATGGCCCTCTATCAGAATTTGGGAAGATTGGAGAAACTAAATTTTTCGCCCAAAAAAAAAAAACGTAAGGGGTACCACTGTCGTTTTTTTTTTCGGGCCGAATTTTTGAGTTTTGTTATCTCAGCTCTGGAAGGGGCTAGAGCCTCCATTTTTGCACTCAGGTCTAAGTCTCATGGCCCTCTATCAGAATTTGGGAAGATTGGAGAAACTTAATTTTTCGCCCAAAAAAAAAAACGTAAGGGGTACCACTGTCGTTTTTTTTTCGGGCCGAATTTTTGATTTTTGTTATCTCAGCTCTGGAAGGGGCTAGAGCCTCCATTTTTGCACTCAGGTCTAAGTCTCATGGCCCTCTATCAGAATTTGGGAAGATTGGAGAAACTTAATTTTTCGCCCAAAAAAAAAAACGTAAGGGGTACCACTGTCGTTTTTTTTTTCGGGCCGAATTTTTGAGTTTCGATATCTCAGCTCTGGAAGGGGCTAGAGCCTCCATTTTTGCACTCAGGTCTAAGTCTCATGGCCCTCTATCAGAATTTGGGAAGATTGGAGAAACTTAATTTTTCGCCCAAAAAAAACGTAAGGGGTACCACTGTCGTTTTTTTTTCGGGCCGAATTTTTGAGTTTCGATATCTCAGCTCTGGAAGGGGCTAGAGCCTCCATTTTTGCACTCAGGTCTAAGTCTCATGGCCCTCTATCAGAATTTGGGAAGATTGGAGAAACTTAATTTTTCGCCCAAAAAAAAAAACGTAAGGGGTACCACTGTCGTTTTTTTTCGGGCCGAATTTTTGAGTTTCGATATCTCAGCTCTGGAAGGGGCTAGAGCCTCCATTTTTGCACTCAGGTCTAAGTCTCATGGCCCTCTATCAGAATTTGGGAAGATTGGAGAAACTTAATTTTTCGCCCAAAAAAAAAAACCGTAAGGGGTACCACTGTCGTTTTTTTTTCGGGCCGAATTTTTGAGTTTCGATATCTCAGCTCTGGAAGGGGCTAGAGCCTCCATTTTTGCACTCAGGTCTAAGTCTCAATGGCCCTCTATCAGAATTTGGGAAGATTGGAGAAACTTAATTTTTCGCCCAAAAAAAAAAACGTAAGGGGTACCACTGTCGTTTTTTTTCGGGCCGAATTTTTGATTTTTGTTATCTCAGCTCTGGAAGGGGCTAGAGCCTCCATTTTTGCACTCAGGTCTAAGTCTCATGGCCCTCTATCAGAATTTGGGAAGATTGGAGAAACTTAATTTTTCGCCCAAAAAAAAAAACGTAAGGGGTACCACTGTCGTTTTTTTTTTCGGGCCGAATTTTTGATTTTTGTTATCTCAGCTCTGGAAGGGGCTAGAGCCTCCATTTTTGCACTCAGGTCTAAGTCTCATGGCCCTCTATCAGAATTTGGGAAGATTGGAGAAACTTAATTTTTCGCCCAAAAAAAAAAACGTAAGGGGTACCACTGTCGTTTTTTTTTCAGGCCGAATTTTTGAGTTTCGATATCTCAGCTCTGGAAGGGGCTAGAGCCTCCATTTTTGCACTCAGGTCTAAGTCTCATGGCCCTCTATCAGAATTTGGGAAGATTGGAGAAACTTAATTTTTCGCCCAAAAAAAAACGTAAGGGGTACCACTGTCGTTTTTTTTTTCGGGCCGAATTTTTGAGTTTCGATATCTCAGCTCTGGAAGGGGCTAGAGCCTCCATTTTTGCACTCAGGTCTAAGTCTCATGGCCCTCTATCAGAATTTGGGAAGATTGGAGAAACTTAATTTTTCGCCCAAAAAAAAAAACGTAAGGGGTACCACTGTCGTTTTTTTTTCGGGCCGAATTTTTGAGTTTCGATATCTCAGCTCTGGAAGGGGCTAGAGCCTCCATTTTTGCACTCAGGTCTAAGTCTCATGGCCCTCTATCAGAATTTGGGAAGATTGGAGAAACTTAATTTTTCGCCCAAAAAAAAAAACGTAAGGGGTACCACTGTCGTTTTTTTTTTCGGGCCGAATTTTTGATTTTTGTTATCTCAGCTCTGGAAGGGGCTAGAGCCTCCATTTCTGCACTCAGGTCTAAGTCTCATGGCCCTCTATCAGAATTTGGGAAGATTGGAGAAACTTAATTTTTCGCCCAAAAAAAAAAAACGTAAGGGGTACCACTGTCGTTTTTTTTTTCGGGCCGAATTTTTGAGTTTCGATATCTCAGCTCTGGAAGGGGCTAGAGCCTCCATTTTTGCACTCAGGTCTAAGTCTCATGGCCCTCTATCAGAATTTGGGAAGATTGGAGAAACTTAATTTTTCGCCCAAAAAAAAAAACGTAAGGGGTACCACTGTCGTTTTTTTTCGGGCCGAATTTTTGATTTTTGTTATCTCAGCTCTGGAAGGGGCTAGAGCCTCCATTTTTGCACTCAGGTCTAAGTCTCATGGCCCTCTATCAGAATTTGGGAAGATTGGAGAAACTTAATTTTTCGCCCAAAAAAAAAAAACGTAAGGGGTACCACTGTCATTTTTTTTTTCGGGCCGAATTTTTGATTTTTGTTATCTCAGCTCTGGAAGGGGCTAGAGCCTCCATTTTTGCACTCAGGTCTAAGTTTCATGGCCCTCTATCAGAATTTGGGAAGATTGGAGAAACTTAATTTTTCGCCCAAAAAAGAAACCTAAGGGGTACCACTGTCGTTTTTTTTTCGGGCCGAATTTTTGAGTTTTGTTATCTCAGCTCTGGAAGGGGCTAGAGCCTCCATTTTTGCACTCAGGTCTAAGTCTCATGGCCCTCTATCAGAATTTGGGAAGATTGGAGAAACTTAATTTTTCGCCCAAAAAAAAAAACGTAAGGGGTACCACTGTCGTTTTTTTTTCGGGCCGAATTTTTGAGTTTCGATATCTCAGCTCTGGAAGGGGCTAGAGCCTCCATTTTTGCACTCAGGTCTAAGTCTCATGGCCCTCTATCAGAATTTGGGAAGATTGGAGAAACTTAATTTTTCGCCCAAAAAAAAAAACGTAAGGGGTACCACTGTGTTTTTTTTTTCGGGCCGAATTTTTGAGTTTCGATATCTCAGCTCTGGAAGGGGCTAGAGCCTCCATTTCTGCACTCAGGTCTAAGTCTCATGGCCCTCTATCAGAATTTGGGAAGATTGGAGAAACTTAATTTTTCGCCCAAAAAAAAAAAAACGTAAGGGGTACCACTGTCGTTTTTTTTTCGGGCCGAATTTTTGAGTTTCGATATCTCAGCTCTGGAAGGGGCTAGAGCCTCCATTTTTGCACTCAGGTCTAAGTCTCATGGCCCTCTATCAGAATTTGGGAAGATTGGAGAAACTTAATTTTTCGCCCAAAAAAAAAAACGTAAGGGGTACCACTGTCGTTTTTTTTCGGGCCGAATTTTTGATTTTTGTTATCTCAGCTCTGGAAGGGGCTAGAGCCTCCATTTTTGCACTCAGGTCTAAGTCTCATGGCCCTCTATCAGAATTTGGGAAGATTGGAGAAACTTAATTTTTCGCCCAAAAAAAAAAAACGTAAGGGGTACCACTGTCGTTTTTTTTTCGGGCCGAATTTTTGATTTTTGTTATCTCAGCTCTGGAAGGGGCTAGAGCCTCCATTTTTGAACTCAGGTCTAAGTCTCATGGCCCTCTATCAGAATTTGGGAAGATTGGAGAAACTTAATTTTTCGCCCCAAAAAAAAACGTAAGGGGTACCACTGTCGTTTTTTTTTCGGGCCGAATTTTTGAGTTTCGATATCTCAGCTCTGGAAGGGGCTAGAGCCTCCATTTTTGCACTCAGGTCTAAGTCTCATGGCCCTCTATCAGAATTTGGGAAGATTGGAGAAACTTAATTTTTCGCCCAAAAAAAAAAAAACGTAAGGGGTACCACTGTTGTTTTTTTTTCGGGCCGAATTTTTGAGTTTCGATATCTCAGCTCTGGAAGGGGCTAGAGCCTCCATTTTTGCACTCAGGTCTAAGTCTCATGGCCCTCTATCAGAATTTGGGAAGATTGGAGAAACTTAATTTTTCGCCCAAAAAAAAAAACGTAAGGGGTACCACTGTCGTTTTTTTTTCGGGCCGAATTTTTGAGTTTCGATATCTCAGCTCTGGAAGGGGCTAGAGCCTCCATTTCTGCACTCAGGTCTAAGTCTCATGGCCCTCTATCAGAATTTGGGAAGATTGGAGAAACTTAATTTTTCGCCCAAAAAAAAAAAACGTAAGGGGTACCACTGTCGTTTTTTTTCGGGCCGAATTTATGAGTTTCGATATCTCAGCTCTGGAAGGGGCTAGAGCCTCCATTTTTGCACTCAGGTATAAGTCTCATGGCCCTCTATCAGAATTTGGGAAGATTGGAGAAACTTAATTTTTCGCCTAAAAAAAAAAACGTAAGGGGTACCACTGTCGTTTTTTTTTCGGGCTGAATTTTTGATTTTTGTTATCTCAGCTCTGGAAGGGGCTAGAGCCTCCATTTTTGCACTCAGGTCTAAGTCTCATGGCCCTCTATCAGAATTTGGGAAGATTGGAGAAACTTAATTTTTCGCCCAAAAAAAAAACGTAAGGGGTACCACTGTCGTTTTTTTTTCGGGCCGAATTTTTGATTTTTGTTATCTCAGCTCTGGAAGGGGCTAGAGCCTCCATTTTTGAACTCAGGTCTAAGTCTCATGGCCCTCTATCAGAATTTGGGAAGATTGGAGAAACTTAATTTTTCGCCCAAAAAAAAAAAACGTAAGGGGTACCACTGTCGTTTTTTTTTCGGGCCGAATTTTTGAGTTTCGATATCTCAGCTCTGGAAGGGGCTAGAGCCTCCATTTTTGCACTCAGGTCTAAGTCTCATGGCCCTCTATCAGAATTTGGGAAGATTGGAGAAACTTAATTTTTCGCCCAAAAAAAAAAACGTAAGGGGTACCACTGTCGTTTTTTTTTCGGGCCGAATTTTTGAGTTTCGATATCTCAGCTCTGGAAGGGGCTAGAGCCTCCATTTCTGCACTCAGGTCTAAGTCTCATGGCCCTCTATCAGAATTTGGGAAGATTGGAGAAACTTAATTTTTCGCCCAAAAAAAAAAACGTAAGGGGTACCACTGTCGTTTTTTTTTTCGGGCCGAATTTTTGAGTTTCGATATCTCAGCTCTGGAAGGGGCTAGAGCCTCCATTTTTGCACTCAGGTCTAAGTCTCATGGCCCTCTATCAGAATTTGGGAAGATTGGAGAAACTTAATTTTTCGCCCAAAAAAAAAAACGTAAGGGGTACCACTGTGTTTTTTTTTTCGGGCCGAATTTTTGAGTTTCGATATCTCAGCTCTGGAAGGGGCTAGAGCCTCCATTTCTGCACTCAGATCTAAGTCTCATGGCCCTCTATCAGAATTTGGGAAGATTGGAGAAACTTAATTTTTCGCCCAAAAAAAAAAAACGTAAGGGGTACCACTGTCGTTTTTTTTTCGGGCCGAATTTTTGAGTTTCGATATCTCAGCTCTGGAAGGGGCTAGAGCCTCCATTTTTGCACTCAGGTCTAAGTCTCATGGCCCTCTATCAGAATTTGGGAAGATTGGAGAAACTTAATTTTTCGCCCAAAAAAAAAAAACGTAAGGGGTACCACTGTCGTTTTTTTTTCGGGCTGAATTTTTGATTTTTGTTATCTCAGCTCTGGAAGGGGCTAGAGCCTCCATTTTTGCACTCAGGTCTAAGTCTCATGGCCCTCTATCAGAATTTGGGAAGATTGGAGAAACTTAATTTTTCGCCCAAAAAAAAAACGTAAGGGGTACCACTGTCGTTTTTTTTTCGGGCCGAATTTTTGATTTTTGTTATCTCAGCTCTGGAAGGGGCTAGAGCCTCCATTTTTGAACTCAGGTCTAAGTCTCATGGCCCTCTATCAGAATTTGGGAAGATTGGAGAAACTTAATTTTTCGCCCCAAAAAAAAACGTAAGGGGTACCACTGTCGTTTTTTTTTTCGGGCCGAATTTTTGAGTTTCGATATCTCAGCTCTGGAAGGGGCTAGAGCCTCCATTTTTGCACTCAGGTCTAAGTCTCATGGCCCTCTATCAGAATTTGGGAAGATTGGAGAAACTTAATTTTTCGCCCAAAAAAAAAAAACGTAAGGGGTACCACTGTCGTTTTTTTTTCGGGCCGAATTTTTGAGTTTCGATATCTCAGCTCTGGAAGGGGCTAGAGCCTCCATTTTTGCACTCAAGTCTAAGTCTCGTGGCCCTCTATCAGAATTTGGGAAGATTGGAGAAACTTAATTTTTCGCCCAAATAAAAAAACGTAAGGGGTACCACTGTCGTTTTTTTTTCGGGCCGAATTTTTGAGTTTCGATATCTCAGCTCTGGAAGGGGCTAGAGCCTCCATTTTTGCACTCAGGTCTAAGTCTCATGGCCCTCTATCAGAATTTGGGAAGATTGGAGAAACTTAATTTTTCGCCCAAAAAAAAAAACGTAAGGGGTACCACTGTCGTTTTTTTTTCGGGCCGAATTTTTGAGTTTCGATATCTCAGCTCTGGAAGGGGCTAGAGCCTCCATTTCTGCACTCAGGTCTAAGTCTCATGGCCCTCTATCAGAATTTGGGAAGATTGGAGAAACTTAATTTTTCGCCCAAAAAAAAAAAACGTAAGGGGTACCACTGTCGTTTTTTTTTCGGGCCGAATTTTTGAGTTTCGATATCTCAGCTCTGGAAGGGGCTAGAGCCTCCATTTTTGCACTCAGGTCTAAGTCTCTTGGCCCTCTATCAGAATTTGGGAAGATTGGAGAAACTTAATTTTTCGCCAAAAAAAAAAAACGTAAGGGGTACCACTGTCGTTTTTTTTTCGGGCCGAATTTTTGATTTTTGTTATCTCAGCTCTGGAAGGGGCTAGAGCCTCCATTTTTGCACTCAGGTCTAAGTCTCATGGCCCTCTATCAGAATTTGGGAAGATTGGAGAAACTTAATTTTTCGCCCAAAAAAAAAAAACGTAAGGGGTACCACTGTCGTTTTTTTTTCGGGCCGAATTTTTGAGTTTTGTTATCTCAGCTCTGGAAGGGGCTAGAGCCTCCATTTTTGCACTCAGGTCTAAGTCTCATGGCCCTCTATCAGAATTTGGGAAGATTGGAGAAACTTAATTTTTCGCCCAAAAAAAAAAACGTAAGGGGTACCACTGTCGTTTTTTTTTCGGGCCGAATTTTTGATTTTTGTTATCTCAGCTCTGGAAGGGGCTAGAGCCTCCATTTTTGCACTCAGGTCTAAGTCTCATGGCCCTCTATCAGAATTTGGGAAGATTGGAGAAACTTAATTTTTCGCCCAAAAAAAAAAACGTAAGGGGTACCACTGTCGTTTTTTTTTTCGGGCCGAATTTTTGAGTTTCGATATCTCAGCTCTGGAAGGGGCTAGAGCCTCCATTTTTGCACTCAGGTCTAAGTCTCATGGCCCTCTATCAGAATTTGGGAAGATTGGAGAAACTTAATTTTTCGCCCAAAAAAAACGTAAGGGGTACCACTGTCGTTTTTTTTTCGGGCCGAATTTTTGAGTTTCGATATCTCAGCTCTGGAAGGGGCTAGAGCCTCCATTTTTGCACTCAGGTCTAAGTCTCATGGCCCTCTATCAGAATTTGGGAAGATTGGAGAAACTTAATTTTTCGCCCAAAAAAAAAAAACGTAAGGGGTACCACTGTCGTTTTTTTTTTCGGGCCGAATTTTTGAGTTTCGATATCTCAGCTCTGGAAGGGGCTAGAGCCTCCATTTTTGCACTCAGGTCTAAGTCTCATGGCCCTCTATCAGAATTTGGGAAGATTGGAGAAACTTAATTTTTCGCCCAAAAAAAAAAAACGTAAGGGGTACCACTGTCGTTTTTTTTTCGGGCCGAATTTTTGAGTTTCGATATCTCAGCTCTGGAAGGGGCTAGAGCCTCCATTTTTGCACTCAGGTCTAAGTCTCATGGCCCTCTATCAGAATTTGGGAAGATTGGAGAAACTTAATTTTTCGCCCAAAAAAAAAACTTAAGGGGTACCACTGTCGTTTTTTTTCGGGCCGAATTTTTGATTTTTGTTATCTCAGCTCTGGAAGGGGCTAGAGCCTCCATTTTTGCACTCAGGTCTAAGTCTCATGGCCCTCTATCAGAATTTGGGAAGATTGGAGAAACTTAATTTTTCGCCCAAAAAAAAAAAACGTAAGGGGTACCACTGTCGTTTTTTTTTTTCGGGCCGAATTTTTGATTTTTGTTATCTCAGCTCTGGAAGGGGCTAGAGCCTCCATTTTTGCACTCAGGTCTAAGTTTCATGGCCCTCTATCAGAATTTGGGAAGATTGGAGAAACTTAATTTTTCGCCCAAAAAAAAAACGTAAGGGGTACCACTGTCGTTTTTTTTTCGGGCCGCATTTTTGAGATTTGTTATCTCAGCTCTGGAAGGGGCTAGAGCCTCCATTTTTGCACTCAGGTCTAAGTCTCATGGCCCTCTATCAGAATTTGGGAAGATTGGAGAAACTTAATTTTTCGCCCAAAAAAAAAACGTAAGGGGTACCACTGTCGTTTTTTTTTCGGGCCGAATTTTTGATTTTTGTTATCTCAGCTCTGGAAGGGGCTAGAGCCTCCATTTTTGAACTCAGGTCTAAGTCTCATGGCCCTCTATCAGAATTTGGGAAGATTGGAGAAACTTAATTTTTCGCCCCAAAAAAAAACGTAAGGGGTACCACTGTCGTTTTTTTTTCGGGCCGAATTTTTGAGTTTCGATATCTCAGCTCTGGAAGGGGCTAGAGCCTCCATTTTTGCACTCAGGTCTAAGTCTCATGGCCCTCTATCAGAATTTGGGAAGATTGGAGAAACTTAATTTTTCGCCCAAAAAAAAAAAACGTAAGGGGTACCACTGTCGTTTTTTTTTCGGGCCGAATTTTTGAGTTTCGATATCTCAGCTCTGGAAGGGGCTAGAGCCTCCATTTTTGCACTCAGGTCTAAGTCTCGTGGCCCTCTATCAGAATTTGGGAAGATTGGAGAAACTTAATTTTTCGCCCAAATAAAAAAACGTAAGGGGTACCACTGTCGTTTTTTTTTCGGGCCGAATTTTTGAGTTTCGATATCTCAGCTCTGGAAGGGGCTAGAGCCTCCATTTTTGCACTCAGGTCTAAGTCTCATGGCCCTCAATCAGAATTTGGGAAGATTGGAGAAACTTAATTTTTCACCCAAAAAAAAAAACGTAAGGGGTACCACTGTCGTTTTTTTTTCGGGCCGAATTTTTGAGTTTCGATATCTCAGCTCTGGAAGGGGCTAGAGCCTCCATTTCTGCACTCAGGTCTAAGTCTCATGGCCCTCTATCAGAATTTGGGAAGATTGGAGAAACTTAATTTTTCGCCCAAAAAAAAAAAACGTAAGGGGTACCACTGTCGTTTTTTTTTCGGGCCGAATTTTTGAGTTTCGATATCTCAGCTCTGGAAGGGGCTAGAGCCTCCATTTTTGCACTCAGGTCTAAGTCTCATGGCCCTCTATCAGAATTTGGGAAGATTGGAGAAACTTAATTTTTCGCCCAAAAAAAAAACGTAAGGGGTACCACTGTCGTTTTTTTTCGGGCCGAATTTTTGATTTTTGTTATCTCAGCTCTGGAAGGGGCTAGAGCCTCCATTTTTGCACTCAGGTCTAAGTCTCATGGCCCTCTATCAGAATTTGGGAAGATTGGAGAAACTTAATTTTTCGCCCAAAAAAAAAAAACGTAAGGGGTACCACTGTCGTTTTTTTTTTCGGGCCGAATTTTTGATTTTTGTTATCTCAGCTCTGGAAGGGGCTAGAGCCTCCATTTTTGCACTCAGGTCTAAGTTTCATGGCCCTCTATCAGAATTTGGGAAGATTGGAGAAACTTAATTTTTCGCCCAAAAAAAAAACGTAAGGGGTACCACTGTCGTTTTTTTTTCGGGCCGAATTTTTGAGATTTGTTATCTCAGCTCTGGAAGGGGCTAGAGCCTCCATTTTTGCACTCAGGTCTAAGTCTCATGGCCCTCTATCAGAATTTGGGAAGATTGGAGAAACTTAATTTTTCGCCCAAAAAAAAACGTAAGGGGTACCACTGTCGTTTTTTTTTCGGGCCGAATTTTTGATTTTTGTTATCTCAGCTCTGGAAGGGGCTAGAGCCTCCATTTTTGAACTCAGGTCTAAGTCTCATGGCCCTCTATCAGAATTTGGGAAGATTGGAGAAACTTAATTTTTCGCCCCAAAAAAAAACGTAAGGGGTACCACTGTCGTTTTTTTTTCGGGCCGAATTTTTGAGTTTCGATATCTCAGCTCTGGAAGGGGCTAGAGCCTCCATTTTTGCACTCAGGTCTAAGTCTCATGGCCCTCTATCAGAATTTGGGAAGATTGGAGAAACTTAATTTTTCGCCCAAAAAAAAAAAACGTAAGGGGTACCACTGTCGTTTTTTTTTCGGGCCGAATTTTTGAGTTTCGATATCTCAGCTCTGGAAGGGGCTAGAGCCTCCATTTTTGCACTCAGGTCTAAGTCTCGTAACCCTCTATCAGAATTTGGGAAGATTGGAGAAACTTAATTTTTCGCCCAAATAAAAAAACGTAAGGGGTACCACTGTCGTTTTTTTTTCGGGCCGAATTTTTGAGTTTCGATATCTCAGCTCTGGAAGGGGCTAGAGCCTCCATTTTTGCACTCAGGTCTAAGTCTCATGGCCCTCTATCAGAATTTGGGAAGATTGGAGAAACTTAATTTTTCACCCAAAAAAAAAAAACGTAAGGGGTACCACTGTCGTTTTTTTTTCGGGCCGAATTTTTGAGTTTCGATATCTCAGCTCTGGAAGGGGCTAGAGCCTCCATTTCTGCACTCAGGTCTAAGTCTCATGGCCCTCTATCAGAATTTGGGAAGATTGGAGAAACTTAATTTTTCGCCCAAAAAAAAAAACGTAAGGGGTACCACTGTCGTTTTTTTTTCGGGCCGAATTTTTGAGTTTCGATATCTCAGCTCTGGAAGGGGCTAGAGCCTCCATTTTTGCACTCAGGTCTAAGTCTCATGGCCCTCTATCAGAATTTGGGAAGATTGGAGAAACTTAATTTTTCGCCCAAAAAAAAAAACGTAAGGGGTACCACTGTCGTTTTTTTTTCGGGCCGAATTTTTGATTTTTGTTATCTCAGCTCTGGAAGGGGCTAGAGCCTCCATTTTTGCACTCAGGTCTAAGTCTCATGGCCCTCTATCAGAATTTGGGAAGATTGGAGAAACTAAATTTTTCGCCCAAAAAAAAAAAACGTAAGGGGTACCACTGTCGTTTTTTTTTTCGGGCCGAATTTTTGAGTTTTGTTATCTCAGCTCTGGAAGGGGCTAGAGCCTCCATTTTTGCACTCAGGTCTAAGTCTCATGGCCCTCTATCAGAATTTGGGAAGATTGGAGAAACTTAATTTTTCGCCCAAAAAAAAAAACGTAAGGGGTACCACTGTCGTTTTTTTTTCGGGCCGAATTTTTGATTTTTGTTATCTCAGCTCTGGAAGGGGCTAGAGCCTCCATTTTTGCACTCAGGTCTAAGTCTCATGGCCCTCTATCAGAATTTGGGAAGATTGGAGAAACTTAATTTTTCGCCCAAAAAAAAAAACGTAAGGGGTACCACTGTCGTTTTTTTTTTCGGGCCGAATTTTTGAGTTTCGATATCTCAGCTCTGGAAGGGGCTAGAGCCTCCATTTTTGCACTCAGGTCTAAGTCTCATGGCCCTCTATCAGAATTTGGGAAGATTGGAGAAACTTAATTTTTCGCCCAAAAAAAACGTAAGGGGTACCACTGTCGTTTTTTTTTCGGGCCGAATTTTTGAGTTTCGATATCTCAGCTCTGGAAGGGGCTAGAGCCTCCATTTTTGCACTCAGGTCTAAGTCTCATGGCCCTCTATCAGAATTTGGGAAGATTGGAGAAACTTAATTTTTCGCCCAAAAAAAAAAACGTAAGGGGTACCACTGTCGTTTTTTTTTCGGGCCGAATTTTTGAGTTTCGATATCTCAGCTCTGGAAGGGGCTAGAGCCTCCATTTTTGCACTCAGGTCTAAGTCTCATGGCCCTCTATCAGAATTTGGGAAGATTGGAGAAACTTAATTTTTCGCCCAAAAAAAAAAAACCGTAAGGGGTACCACTGTCGTTTTTTTTTCGGGCCGAATTTTTGAGTTTCGATATCTCAGCTCTGGAAGGGGCTAGAGCCTCCATTTTTGCACTCAGGTCTAAGTCTCAATGGCCCTCTATCAGAATTTGGGAAGATTGGAGAAACTTAATTTTTCGCCCAAAAAAAAAAACGTAAGGGGTACCACTGTCGTTTTTTTTCGGGCCGAATTTTTGATTTTTGTTATCTCAGCTCTGGAAGGGGCTAGAGCCTCCATTTTTGCACTCAGGTCTAAGTCTCATGGCCCTCTATCAGAATTTGGGAAGATTGGAGAAACTTAATTTTTCGCCCAAAAAAAAAAAACGTAAGGGGTACCACTGTCGTTTTTTTTTTTCGGGCCGAATTTTTGATTTTTGTTATCTCAGCTCTGGAAGGGGCTAGAGCCTCCATTTTTGCACTCAGGTCTAAGTTTCATGGCCCTCTATCAGAATTTGGGAAGATTGGAGAAACTTAATTTTTCGCCCAAAAAAAAAACGTAAGGGGTACCACTGTCGTTTTTTTTTCGGGCCGAATTTTTGAGATTTGTTATCTCAGCTCTGGAAGGGGCTAGAGCCTCCATTTTTGCACTCAGGTCTAAGTCTCATGGCCCTCTATCAGAATTTGGGAAGATTGGAGAAACTTAATTTTTCGCCCAAAAAAAAAAAACGTAAGGGGTACCACTGTCGTTTTTTTTTCGGGCCGAATTTTTGAGTTTCGATATCTCAGCTCTGGAAGGGGCTAGAGCCTCCATTTTTGCACTCAGGTCTAAGTCTCATGGCCCTCTATCAGAATTTGGGAAGATTGGAGAAACTTAATTTTTCGCCCAAAAAAAAAAACGTAAGGGGTACCACTGTCGTTTTTTTTTCGGGCCGAATTTTTGAGTTTCGATATCTCAGCTCTGGAAGGGGCTAGAGCCTCCATTTCTGCACTCAGGTCTAAGTCTCATGGCCCTCTATCAGAATTTTGGAAGATTGGAGAAACTTAATTTTTCGCCCAAAAAAAAAAAACGTAAGGGGTACCACTGTCGTTTTTTTTTCGGGCCGAATTTTTGAGTTTCGATATCTCAGCTCTGGAAGGGGCTAGAGCCTCCATTTTTGCACTCAGGTCTAAGTCTCATGGCCCTCTATCAGAATTTGGGAAGATTGGAGAAACTTAATTTTTCGCCCAAAAAAAAAAACGTAAGGGGTACCACTGTCGTTTTTTTTTCGGGCCGAATTTTTGAGTTTCGATATCTCAGCTCTGGAAGGGGCTAGAGCCTCCATTTTTGCACTCAGGTCTAAGTCTCATGGCCCTCTATCAGAATTTGGGAAGATTGGAGAAACTTAATTTTTCGCCCAAAAAAAAAAACGTAAGGGGTACCACTGTGTTTTTTTTTTCGGGCCGAATTTTTGAGTTTCGATATCTCAGCTCTGGATGGGGCTAGAGCCTCCATTTCTGCACTCAGGTCTAAGTCTCATGGCCCTCTATCAGAATTTGGGAAGATTGGAGAAACTTAATTTTTCGCCCAAAAAAAAAAAACGTAAGGGGTACCACTGTCGTTTTTTTTTCGGGCCGAATTTTTGAGTTTCGATATCTCAGCTCTGGAAGGGGCTAGAGCCTCCATTTTTGCACTCAGGTCTAAGTCTCATGGCCCTCTATCAGAATTTGGGAAGATTGGAGAAACTTAATTTTTCGCCCAAAAAAAAAAAACGTAAGGGGTACCACTGTCGTTTTTTTTTCGGGCTGAATTTTTGATTTTTGTTATCTCAGCTCTGGAAGGGGCTAGAGCCTCCATTTTTGCACTCAGGTCTAAGTCTCATGGCCCTCTATCAGAATTTGGGAAGATTGGAGAAACTTAATTTTTCGCCCAAAAAAAAAACGTAAGGGGTACCACTGTCGTTTTTTTTTCGGGCCGAATTTTTGATTTTTGTTATCTCAGCTCTGGAAGGGGCTAGAGCCTCCATTTTTGAACTCAGGTCTAAGTCTCATGGCCCTCTATCAGAATTTGGGAAGATTGGAGAAACTTAATTTTTCGCCCCAAAAAAAAACGTAAGGGGTACCACTGTCGTTTTTTTTTCGGGCCGAATTTTTGAGTTTCGATATCTCAGCTCTGGAAGGGGCTAGAGCCTCCATTTTTGCACTCAGGTCTAAGTCTCATGGCCCTCTATCAGAATTTGGGAAGATTGGAGAAACTTAATTTTTCGCCCAAAAAAAAAAACGTAAGGGGTACCACTGTCGTTTTTTTTTCGGGCCGAATTTTTGAGTTTCGATATCTCAGCTCTGGAAGGGGCTAGAGCCTCCATTTTTGCACTCAGGTCTAAGTCTCGTGGCCCTCTATCAGAATTTGGGAAGATTGGAGAAACTTAATTTTTCGCCCAAATAAAAAAACGTAAGGGGTACCACTGTCGTTTTTTTTTTCGGGCCGAATTTTTGAGTTTCGATATCTCAGCTCTGGAAGGGGCTAGAGCCTCCATTTTTGCACTCAGGTCTAAGTCTCATGGCCCTCTATCAGAATTTGGGAAGATTGGAGAAACTTAATTTTTCGCCCAAAAAAAAAAACGTAAGGGGTACCACTGTCGTTTTTTTTTTCGGGCCGAATTTTTGAGTTTCGATATCTCAGCTCTGGAAGGGGATAGAGCCTCCATTTCTGCACTCAGGTCTAAGTCTCATGGCCCTCTATCAGAATTTGGGAAGATTGGAGAAACTTAATTTTTCGCCCAAAAAAAAAAAACGTAAGGGGTACCACTGTCGTTTTTTTTTCGGGCCGAATTTTTGAGTTTCGATATCTCAGCTCTGGAAGGGGCTAGAGCCTCCATTTTTGCACTCAGGTCTAAGTCTCATGGCCCTCTATCAGAATTTGGGAAGATTGGAGAAACTTAATTTTTCGCCCAAAAAAAAAAACGTAAGGGGTACCACTGTCGTTTTTTTTTCGGGCCGAATTTTTGATTTTTGTTATCTCAGCTCTGGAAGGGGCTAGAGCCTCCATTTTTGCACTCAGGTCTAAGTCTCATGGCCCTCTATCAGAATTTGGGAAGATTGGAGAAACTTAATTTTTCGCCCAAAAAAAAAAACGTAAGGGGTACCACTGTCGTTTTTTTTTTCGGGCCGAATTTTTGAGTTTCGATATCTCAGCTCTGGAAGGGGCTAGAGCCTCCATTTTTGCACTCAGGTCTAAGTCTCATGGCCCTCTATCAGAATTTGGGAAGATTGGAGAAACTTAATTTTTCGCCCAAAAAAAACGTAAGGGGTACCACTGTCGTTTTTTTTTCGGGCCGAATTTTTGAGTTTCGATATCTCAGCTCTGGAAGGGGCTAGAGCCTCCATTTTTGCACTCAGGTCTAAGTCTCATGGCCCTCTATCAGAATTTGGGAAGATTGGAGAAACTTAATTTTTCGCCCAAAAAAAAAAAACGTAAGGGGTACCACTGTCGTTTTTTTTTTCGGGCCGAATTTTTGAGTTTCGATATCTCAGCTCTGGAAGGGGCTAGAGCCTCCATTTTTGCACTCAGGTCTAAGTCTCATGGCCCTCTATCAGAATTTGGGAAGATTGGAGAAACTTAATTTTTCGCCCAAAAAAAAAAAACGTAAGGGGTACCACTGTCGTTTTTTTTTCGGGCCGAATTTTTGAGTTTCGATATCTCAGCTCTGGAAGGGGCTAGAGCCTCCATTTTTGCACTCAGGTCTAAGTCTCATGGCCCTCTATCAGAATTTGGGAAGATTGGAGAAACTTAATTTTTCGCCCAAAAAAAAAACGTAAGGGGTACCACTGTCGTTTTTTTTCGGGCCGAATTTTTGATTTTTGTTATCTCAGCTCTGGAAGGGGCTAGAGCCTCCATTTTTGCACTCAGGTCTAAGTCTCATGGCCCTCTATCAGAATTTGGGAAGATTGGAGAAACTTAATTTTTCGCCCAAAAAAAAAAAACGTAAGGGGTACCACTGTCGTTTTTTTTTTTCGGGCCGAATTTTTGATTTTTGTTATCTCAGCTCTGGAAGGGGCTAGAGCCTCCATTTTTGCACTCAGGTCTAAGTTTCATGGCCCTCTATCAGAATTTGGGAAGATTGGAGAAACTTAATTTTTCGCCCAAAAAAAAAACGTAAGGGGTACCACTGTCGTTTTTTTTTCGGGCCGAATTTTTGAGATTTGTTATCTCAGCTCTGGAAGGGGCTAGAGCCTCCATTTTTGCACTCAGGTCTAAGTCTCATGGCCCTCTATCAGAATTTGGGAAGATTGGAGAAACTTAATTTTTCGCCCAAAAAAAAAACGTAAGGGGTACCACTGTCGTTTTTTTTTCGGGCCGAATTTTTGATTTTTGTTATCTCAGCTCTGGAAGGGGCTAGAGCCTCCATTTTTGAACTCAGGTCTAAGTCTCATGGCCCTCTATCAGAATTTGGGAAGATTGGAGAAACTTAATTTTTCGCCCCAAAAAAAAACGTAAGGGGTACCACTGTCGTTTTTTTTTCGGGCCGAATTTTTGAGTTTCGATATCTCAGCTCTGGAAGGGGCTAGAGCCTCCATTTTTGCACTCAGGTCTAAGTCTCATGGCCCTCTATCAGAATTTGGGAAGATTGGAGAAACTTAATTTTTCGCCCAAAAAAAAAAAACGTAAGGGGTACCACTGTCGTTTTTTTTTCGGGCCGAATTTTTGAGTTTCGATATCTCAGCTCTGGAAGGGGCTAGAGCCTCCATTTTTGCACTCAGGTCTAAGTCTCGTGGCCCTCTATCAGAATTTGGGAAGATTGGAGAAACTTAATTTTTCGCCCAAATAAAAAAACGTAAGGGGTACCACTGTCGTTTTTTTTTCGGGCCGAATTTTTGAGTTTCGATATCTCAGCTCTGGAAGGGGCTAGAGCCTCCATTTTTGCACTCAGGTCTAAGTCTCATGGCCCTCTATCAGAATTTGGGAAGATTGGAGAAACTTAATTTTTCACCCAAAAAAAAAAACGTAAGGGGTACCACTGTCGTTTTTTTTTCGGGCCGAATTTTTGAGTTTCGATATCTCAGCTCTGGAAGGGGCTAGAGCCTCCATTTCTGCACTCAGGTCTAAGTCTCATGGCCCTCTATCAGAATTTGGGAAGATTGGAGAAACTTAATTTTTCGCCCAAAAAAAAAAAACGTAAGGGGTACCACTGTCGTTTTTTTTTCGGGCCGAATTTTTGAGTTTCGATATCTCAGCTCTGGAAGGGGCTAGAGCCTCCATTTTTGCACTCAGGTCTAAGTCTCATGGCCCTCTATCAGAATTTGGGAAGATTGGAGAAACTTAATTTTTCGCCCAAAAAAAAAACGTAAGGGGTACCACTGTCGTTTTTTTTCGGGCCGAATTTTTGATTTTTGTTATCTCAGCTCTGGAAGGGGCTAGAGCCTCCATTTTTGCACTCAGGTCTAAGTCTCATGGCCCTCTATCAGAATTTGGGAAGATTGGAGAAACTTAATTTTTCGCCCAAAAAAAAAAAACGTAAGGGGTACCACTGTCGTTTTTTTTTTTCGGGCCGAATTTTTGATTTTTGTTATCTCAGCTCTGGAAGGGGCTAGAGCCTCCATTTTTGCACTCAGGTCTAAGTTTCATGGCCCTCTATCAGAATTTGGGAAGATTGGAGAAACTTAATTTTTCGCCCAAAAAAAAAACGTAAGGGGTACCACTGTCGTTTTTTTTTCGGGCCGAATTTTTGAGATTTGTTATCTCAGCTCTGGAAGGGGCTAGAGCCTCCATTTTTGCACTCAGGTCTAAGTCTCATGGCCCTCTATCAGAATTTGGGAAGATTGGAGAAACTTAATTTTTCGCCCAAAAAAAAAACGTAAGGGGTACCACTGTCGTTTTTTTTTCGGGCCGAATTTTTGATTTTTGTTATCTCAGCTCTGGAAGGGGCTAGAGCCTCCATTTTTGAACTCAGGTCTAAGTCTCATGGCCCTCTATCAGAATTTGGGAAGATTGGAGAAACTTAATTTTTCGCCCCAAAAAAAAACGTAAGGGGTACCACTGTCGTTTTTTTTTCGGGCCGAATTTTTGAGTTTCGATATCTCAGCTCTGGAAGGGGCTAGAGCCTCCATTTTTGCACTCAGGTCTAAGTCTCATGGCCCTCTATCAGAATTTGGGAAGATTGGAGAAACTTAATTTTTCGCCCAAAAAAAAAAAACGTAAGGGGTACCACTGTCGTTTTTTTTTCGGGCCGAATTTTTGAGTTTCGATATCTCAGCTCTGGAAGGGGCTAGAGCCTCCATTTTTGCACTCAGGTCTAAGTCTCGTAACCCTCTATCAGAATTTGGGAAGATTGGAGAAACTTAATTTTTCGCCCAAATAAAAAAACGTAAGGGGTACCACTGTCGTTTTTTTTTCGGGCCGAATTTTTGAGTTTCGATATCTCAGCTCTGGAAGGGGCTAGAGCCTCCATTTTTGCACTCAGGTCTAAGTCTCATGGCCCTCTATCAGAATTTGGGAAGATTGGAGAAACTTAATTTTTCACCCAAAAAAAAAAACGTAAGGGGTACCACTGTCGTTTTTTTTTCGGGCCGAATTTTTGAGTTTCGATATCTCAGCTCTGGAAGGGGCTAGAGCCTCCATTTCTGCACTCAGGTCTAAGTCTCATGGCCCTCTATCAGAATTTGGGAAGATTGGAGAAACTTAATTTTTCGCCCAAAAAAAAAAACGTAAGGGGTACCACTGTCGTTTTTTTTTCGGGCCGAATTTTTGAGTTTCGATATCTCAGCTCTGGAAGGGGCTAGAGCCTCCATTTTTGCACTCAGGTCTAAGTCTCGTGGCCCTCTATCAGAATTTGGGAAGATTGGAGAAACTTAATTTTTCGCCCAAATAAAAAAACGTAAGGGGTACCACTGTCGTTTTTTTTTTCGGGCCGAATTTTTGAGTTTCGATATCTCAGCTCTGGAAGGGGCTAGAGCCTCCATTTTTGCACTCAGGTCTAAGTCTCATGGCCCTCTATCAGAATTTGGGAAGATTGGAGAAACTTAATTTTTCGCCCAAAAAAAAAAACGTAAGGGGTACCACTGTCGTTTTTTTTTTCGGGCCGAATTTTTGAGTTTCGATATCTCAGCTCTGGAAGGGGATAGAGCCTCCATTTCTGCACTCAGGTCTAAGTCTCATGGCCCTCTATCAGAATTTGGGAAGATTGGAGAAACTTAATTTTTCGCCCAAAAAAAAAAAAACGTAAGGGGTACCACTGTCGTTTTTTTTTCGGGCCGAATTTTTGAGTTTCGATATCTCAGCTCTGGAAGGGGCTAGAGCCTCCATTTTTGCACTCAGGTCTAAGTCTCATGGCCCTCTATCAGAATTTGGGAAGATTGGAGAAACTTAATTTTTCGCCCAAAAAAAAAAACGTAAGGGGTACCACTGTCGTTTTTTTTTCGGGCCGAATTTTTGATTTTTGTTATCTCAGCTCTGGAAGGGGCTAGAGCCTCCATTTTTGCACTCAGGTCTAAGTCTCATGGCCCTCTATCAGAATTTGGGAAGATTGGAGAAACTTAATTTTTCGCCCAAAAAAAAAAAACGTAAGGGGTACCACTGTCGTTTTTTTTTTTCGGGCCGAATTTTTGATTTTTGTTATCTCAGCTCTGGAAGGGGCTAGAGCCTCCATTTTTGCACTCAGGTCTAAGTTTCATGGCCCTCTATCAGAATTTGGGAAGATTGGAGAAACTTAATTTTTCGCCCAAAAAAAAAACGTAAGGGGTACCACTGTCGTTTTTTTTTCGGGCCGAATTTTTGAGTTTTGTTATCTCAGCTCTGGAAGGGGCTAGAGCCTCCATTTTTGCACTCAGGTCTAAGTCTCATGGCCCTCTATCAGAATTTGGGAAGATTGGAGAAACTTAATTTTTCGCCCAAAAAAAAAAACGTAAGGGGTACCACTGTCGTTTTTTTTTCGGGCCGAATTTTTGATTTTTGTTATCTCAGCTCTGGAAGGGGCTAGAGCCTCCATTTTTGCACTCAGGTCTAAGTCTCATGGCCCTCTATCAGAATTTGGGAAGATTGGAGAAACTTAATTTTTCGCCCAAAAAAAAAAACGTAAGGGGTACCACTGTCGTTTTTTTTTTTCGGGCCGAATTTTTGAGTTTCGATATCTCAGCTCTGGAAGGGGCTAGAGCCTCCATTTTTGCACTCAGGTCTAAGTCTCATGGCCCTCTATCAGAATTTGGGAAGATTGGAGAAACTTAATTTTTCGCCCAAAAAAAACGTAAGGGGTACCACTGTCGTTTTTTTTTCGGGCCGAATTTTTGAGTTTCGATATCTCAGCTCTGGAAGGGGCTAGAGCCTCCATTTTTGCACTCAGGTCTAAGTCTCATGGCCCTCTATCAGAATTTGGGAAGATTGGAGAAACTTAATTTTTCGCCCAAAAAAAAAAACGTAAGGGGTACCACTGTCGTTTTTTTTTCGGGCCGAATTTTTGAGTTTCGATATCTCAGCTCTGGAAGGGGCTAGAGCCTCCATTTTTGCACTCAGGTCTAAGTCTCATGGCCCTCTATCAGAATTTGGGAAGATTGGAGAAACTTAATTTTTCGCCCAAAAAAAAAAAAACGTAAGGGGTACCACTGTCGTTTTTTTTTCGGGCCGAATTTTTGAGTTTCGATATCTCAGCTCTGGAAGGGGCTAGAGCCTCCATTTTTGCACTCAGGTCTAAGTCTCATGGCCCTCTATCAGAATTTGGGAAGATTGGAGAAACTTAATTTTTCGCCCAAAAAAAAAACGTAAGGGGTACCACTGTCGTTTTTTTTCGGGCCGAATTTTTGATTTTTGTTATCTCAGCTCTGGAAGGGGCTAGAGCCTCCATTTTTGCACTCAGGTCTAAGTCTCATGGCCCTCTATCAGAATTTGGGAAGATTGGAGAAACTTAATTTTTCGCCCAAAAAAAAAAAACGTAAGGGGTACCACTGTCGTTTTTTTTTTCGGGCCGAATTTTTGATTTTTGTTATCTCAGCTCTGGAAGGGGCTAGAGCCTCCATTTTTGCACTCAGGTCTAAGTTTCATGGCCCTCTATCAGAATTTGGGAAGATTGGAGAAACTTAATTTTTCGCCCAAAAAAAAAACGTAAGGGGTACCACTGTCGTTTTTTTTTCGGGCCGAATTTTTGAGTTTTGTTATCTCAGCTCTGGAAGGGGCTAGAGCCTCCATTTTTGCACTCAGGTCTAAGTCTCATGGCCCTCTATCAGAATTTGGGAAGATTTGAGAAACTTAATTTTTCGCCCAAAAAAAAAAACGTAAGGGGTACCACTGTCGTTTTTTTTTCGGGCCGAATTTTTGAGTTTCGATATCTCAGCTCTGGAAGGGGCTAGAGCCTCAATTTTTGCACTCAGGTCTAAGTCTCATGGCCCTCTATCAGAATTTGGGAAGATTGGAGAAACTTAATTTTTCGCCCAAAAAAAAAACGTAAGGGGTACCACTGTCGTTTTTTTTTCGGGCCGAATTTTTGAGTTTCGATATCTCAGCTCTGGAAGGGGCTAGAGCCTCCATTTCTGCACTCAGGTCTAAGTCTCATGGCCCTCTATCAGAATTTGGGAAGATTGGAGAAACTTAATTTTTCGCCCAAAAAAAAAAAACGTAAGGGGTACCACTGTCGTTTTTTTTTCGGGCCGAATTTTTGAGTTTCGATATCTCAGCTCTGGAAGGGGCTAGAGCCTCCATTTTTGCACTCAGGTCTAAGTCTCATGGCCCTCTATCAGAATTTGGGAAGATTGGAGAAACTTAATTTTTCGCCCAAAAAAAAAAACGTAAGGGGTACCACTGTCGTTTTTTTTTCGGGCCGAATTTTTGATTTTTGTTATCTCAGCTCTGGAAGGGGCTAGAGCCTCCATTTTTGCACTCAGGTCTAAGTCTCATGGCCCTCTATCAGAATTTGGGAAGATTGGAGAAACTTAATTTTTCGCCCAAAAAAAAAAACGTAAGGGGTACCACTGTCGTTTTTTTTTCGGGCCGAATTTTTGAGTTTTGTTATCTCAGCTCTGGAAGGGGCTAGAGCCTCCATTTTTGCACTCAGGTCTAAGTCTCATGGCCCTCTATCAGAATTTGGGAAGATTGGAGAAACTTAATTTTTCGCCCCAAAAAAAAAACGTAAGGGGTACCACTGTCGTTTTTTTTTCGGGCCGAATTTTTGATTTTTGTTATCTCAGCTCTGGAAGGGGCTAGAGCCTCCATTTTTGCACTCAGGTCTAAGTCTCATGGCCCTCTATCAGAATTTGGGAAGATTGGAGAAACTTAATTTTTCGCCCAAAAAAAAAACGTAAGGGGTACCACTGTCGTTTTTTTTTTCGGGCCGAATTTTTGAGTTTCGATATCTCAGCTCTGGAAGGGGCTAGAGCCTCCATTTTTGCACTCAGGTCTAAGTCTCATGGCCCTCTATCAGAATTTGGGAAGATTGGAGAAACTTAATTTTTCGCCCAAAAAAAAAAACGTAAGGGGTACCACTGTCGTTTTTTTTTCGGGCCGAATTTTTGAGTTTCGATATCTCAGCTCTGGAAGGGGCTAGAGCCTCCATTTTTGCACTCAGGTCTAAGTCTCATGGCCCTCTATCAGAATTTGGGAAGATTGGAGAAACTTAATTTTTCGCCCAAAAAAAAAAACGTAAGGGGTACCACTGTCGTTTTTTTTTCGGGCCGAATTTTTGAGTTTCGATATCTCAGCTCTGGAAGGGGCTAGAGCCTCAATTTTTGCACTCAGGTCTAAGTCTCATGGCCCTCTATCAGAATTTGGGAAGATTGGAGAAACTTAATTTTTCGCCCAAAAAAAAAACGTAAGGGGTACCACTGTCGTTTTTTTTTCGGGCCGAATTTTTGAGTTTCGATATCTCAGCTCTGGAAGGGGCTAGAGCCTCCATTTCTGCACTCAGGTCTAAGTCTCATGGCCCTCTATCAGAATTTGGGAAGATTGGAGAAACTTAATTTTTCGCCCAAAAAAAAAAAACGTAAGGGGTACCACTGTCGTTTTTTTTTCGGGCCGAATTTTTGAGTTTCGATATCTCAGCTCTGGAAGGGGCTAGAGCCTCCATTTTTGCACTCAGGTCTAAGTCTCATGGCCCTCTATCAGAATTTGGGAAGATTGGAGAAACTTAATTTTTCGCCCAAAAAAAAAAACGTAAGGGGTACCACTGTCGTTTTTTTTTCGGGCCGAATTTTTGATTTTTGTTATCTCAGCTCTGGAAGGGGCTAGAGCCTCCATTTTTGCACTCAGGTCTAAGTCTCATGGCCCTCTATCAGAATTTGGGAAGATTGGAGAAACTTAATTTTTCGCCCAAAAAAAAAAACGTAAGGGGTACCACTGTCGTTTTTTTTTCGGGCCGAATTTTTGAGTTTTGTTATCTCAGCTCTGGAAGGGGCTAGAGCCTCCATTTTTGCACTCAGGTCTAAGTCTCATGGCCCTCTATCAGAATTTGGGAAGATTGGAGAAACTTAATTTTTCGCCCCAAAAAAAAAACGTAAGGGGTACCACTGTCGTTTTTTTTTCGGGCCGAATTTTTGATTTTTGTTATCTCAGCTCTGGAAGGGGCTAGAGCCTCCATTTTTGCACTCAGGTCTAAGTCTCATGGCCCTCTATCAGAATTTGGGAAGATTGGAGAAACTTAATTTTTCGCCCAAAAAAAAAACGTAAGGGGTACCACTGTCGTTTTTTTTTTCGGGCCGAATTTTTGAGTTTCGATATCTCAGCTCTGGAAGGGGCTAGAGCCTCCATTTTTGCACTCAGGTCTAAGTCTCATGGCCCTCTATCAGAATTTGGGAAGATTGGAGAAACTTAATTTTTCGCCCAAAAAAAAAAACGTAAGGGGTACCACTGTCGTTTTTTTTTCGGGCCGAATTTTTGAGTTTCGATATCTCAGCTCTGGAAGGGGCTAGAGCCTCCATTTTTGCACTCAGGTCTAAGTCTCATGGCCCTCTATCAGAATTTGGGAAGATTGGAGAAACTTAATTTTTCGCCCAAAAAAAAAAAACGTAAGGGGTACCACTGTCGTTTTTTTTTCGGGCTGAATTTTTGATTTTTGTTATCTCAGCTCTGGAAGGGGCTAGAGCCTCCATTTTTGCACTCAGGTCTAAGTCTCATGGCCCTCTATCAGAATTTGGGAAGATTGGAGAAACTTAATTTTTCGCCCCCAAAAAAAACGTAAGGGGTACCACTGTCGTTTTTTTTTCGGGCCGAATTTTTGAGTTTCGATATCTCAGCTCTGGAAGGGGCTAGAGCCTCCATTTTTGCACTCAGGTCTAAGTCTCATGGCCCTCTATCAGAATTTGGGAAGATTGGAGAAACTTAATTTTTCGCCCAAAAAAAAAAAAAGTAAGGGGTACCACTGTCGTTTTTTTTTCGGGCCGAATTTTTGAGTTTCGATATCTCAGCTCTGGAAGGGGCTAGAGCCTCCATTTTTGCACTCAGGTCTAAGTCTCGTGGCCCTCTATCAGAATTTGGGAAGATTGGAGAAACTTAATTTTTCGCCCAAATAAAAAAACGTAAGGGGTACCACTGTCGTTTTTTTTTTCGGGCCGAATTTTTGAGTTTCGATATCTCAGCTCTGGAAGGGGCTAGAGCCTCCATTTTTGCACTCAGGTCTAAGTCTCATGGCCCTCTATCAGAATTTGGGAAGATTGGAGAAACTTAATTTTTCGCCCAAAAAAAAAAACGTAAGGGGTACCACTGTCGTTTTTTTTTTCGGGCCGAATTTTTGAGTTTCGATATCTCAGCTCTGGAAGGGGCTAGAGCCTCCATTTCTGCACTCAGGTCTAAGTCTCATGGCCCTCTATCAGAATTTGGGAAGATTGGAGAAACTTAATTTTTCGCCCAAAAAAAAAAAACGTAAGGGGTACCACTGTCGTTTTTTTTTCGGGCCGAATTTTTGAGTTTCGATATCTCAGCTCTGGAAGGGGCTAGAGCCTCCATTTTTGCACTCAGGTCTAAGTCTCATGGCCCTCTATCAGAATTTGGGAAGATTGGAGAAACTTAATTTTTCGCCCAAAAAAAAAAACGTAAGGGGTACCACTGTCGTTTTTTTTTCGGGCCGAATTTTTGATTTTTGTTATCTCAGCTCTGGAAGGGGCTAGAGCCTCCATTTTTGCACTCAGGTCTAAGTCTCATGGCCCTCTATCAGAATTTGGGAAGATTGGAGAAACTTAATTTTTCGCCCAAAAAAAAAAAACGTAAGGGGTACCACTGTCGTTTTTTTTTTCGGGCCGAATTTTTGATTTTTGTTATCTCAGCTCTGGAAGGGGCTAGAGCCTCCATTTTTGCACTCAGGTCTAAGTTTCATGGCCCTCTATCAGAATTTGGGAAGATTGGAGAAACTTAATTTTTCGCCCAAAAAAAAAACGTAAGGGGTACCACTGTCGTTTTTTTTTCGGGCCGAATTTTTGAGTTTTGTTATCTCAGCTCTGGAAGGGGCTAGAGCCTCCATTTTTGCACTCAGGTCTAAGTCTCATGGCCCTCTATCAGAATTTGGGAAGATTGGAGAAACTTAATTTTTCGCCCAAAAAAAAAAACGTAAGGGGTACCACTGTCGTTTTTTTTTCGGGCCGAATTTTTGATTTTTGTTATCTCAGCTCTGGAAGGGGCTAGAGCCTCCATTTTTGCACTCAGGTCTAAGTCTCATGGCCCTCTATCAGAATTTGGGAAGATTGGAGAAACTTAATTTTTCGCCCAAAAAAAAAAACGTAAGGGGTACCACTGTCGTTTTTTTTTTTCGGGCCGAATTTTTGAGTTTCGATATCTCAGCTCTGGAAGGGGCTAGAGCCTCCATTTTTGCACTCAGGTCTAAGTCTCATGGCCCTCTATCAGAATTTGGGAAGATTGGAGAAACTTAATTTTTCGCCCAAAAAAAACGTAAGGGGTACCACTGTCGTTTTTTTTTCGGGCCGAATTTTTGAGTTTCGATATCTCAGCTCTGGAAGGGGCTAGAGCCTCCATTTTTGCACTCAGGTCTAAGTCTCATGGCCCTCTATCAGAATTTGGGAAGATTGGAGAAACTTAATTTTTCGCCCAAAAAAAAAAACGTAAGGGGTACCACTGTCGTTTTTTTTTCGGGACGAATTTTTGAGTTTCGATATCTCAGCTCTGGAAGGGGCTAGAGCCTCCATTTTTGCACTCAGGTCTAAGTCTCATGGCCCTCTATCAGAATTTGGGAAGATTGGAGAAACTTAATTTTTCGCCCAAAAAAAAAAAACGTAAGGGGTACCACTGTCGTTTTTTTTTCGGGCCGAATTTTTGAGTTTCGATATCTCAGCTCTGGAAGGGGCTAGAGCCTCCATTTTTGCACTCAGGTCTAAGTCTCATGGCCCTCTATCAGAATTTGGGAAGATTGGAGAAACTTAATTTTTCGCCCAAAAAAAAAACGTAAGGGGTACCACTGTCGTTTTTTTTCGGGCCGAATTTTTGATTTTTGTTATCTCAGCTCTGGAAGGGGCTAGAGCCTCCATTTTTGCACTCAGGTCTAAGTCTCATGGCCCTCTATCAGAATTTGGGAAGATTGGAGAAACTTAATTTTTCGCCCAAAAAAAAAAAACGTAAGGGGTACCACTGTCGTTTTTTTTTTCGGGCCGAATTTTTGATTTTTGTTATCTCAGCTCTGGAAGGGGCTAGAGCCTCCATTTTTGCACTCAGGTCTAAGTTTCATGGCCCTCTATCAGAATTTGGGAAGATTGGAGAAACTTAATTTTTCGCCCAAAAAAAAAACGTAAGGGGTACCACTGTCGTTTTTTTTTCGGGCCGAATTTTTGAGTTTTGTTATCTCAGCTCTGGAAGGGGCTAGAGCCTCCATTTTTGCACTCAGGTCTAAGTCTCATGGCCCTCTATCAGAATTTGGGAAGATTTGAGAAACTTAATTTTTCGCCCAAAAAAAAAAACGTAAGGGGTACCACTGTCGTTTTTTTTTCGGGCCGAATTTTTGAGTTTCGATATCTCAGCTCTGGAAGGGGCTAGAGCCTCAATTTTTGCACTCAGGTCTAAGTCTCATGGCCCTCTATCAGAATTTGGAAAGATTGGAGAAACTTAATTTTTCGCCCAAAAAAAAAAACGTAAGGGGTACCACTGTCGTTTTTTTTTCGGGCCGAATTTTTGAGTTTCGATATCTCAGCTCTGGAAGGGGCTAGAGCCTCCATTTCTGCACTCAGGTCTAAGTCTCATGGCCCTCTATCAGAATTTGGGAAGATTGGAGAAACTTAATTTTTCGCCCAAAAAAAAAAACCGTAAGGGGTACCACTGTCGTTTTTTTTTCGGGCCGAATTTTTGAGTTTCGATATCTCAGCTCTGGAAGGGGCTAGAGCCTCCATTTTTGCACTCAGGTCTAAGTCTCATGGCCCTCTATCAGAATTTGGGAAGATTGGAGAAACTTAATTTTTCGCCCAAAAAAAAAAACGTAAGGGGTACCACTGTCGTTTTTTTTTCGGGCCGAATTTTTGATTTTTGTTATCTCAGCTCTGGAAGGGGCTAGAGCCTCCATTTTTGCACTCAGGTCTAAGTCTCATGGCCCTCTATCAGAATTTGGGAAGATTGGAGAAACTTAATTTTTCGCCCAAAAAAAAAAAACGTAAGGGGTACCACTGTCGTTTTTTTTTTCAGGCCGAATTTTGGATTTTTGTTATCTCAGCTCTGGAAGGGGCTAGAGCCTCCATTTTTGCACTCAGGTCTAAGTTTCATGGCCCTCTATCAGAATTTGGGAAGATTGGAGAAACTTAATTTTTCGCCCAAAAAAAAAAACGTAAGGGGTACCACTGTCGTTTTTTTTTCGGGCCGAATTTTTGAGTTTTGTTATCTCAGCTCTGGAAGGGGCTAGAGCCTCCATTTTTGCACTCAGGTCTAAGTCTCATGGCCCTCTATCAGAATTTGGGAAGATTGGAGAAACTTAATTTTTCGCCCCAAAAAAAAAACGTAAGGGGTACCACTGTCGTTTTTTTTTCGGGCCGAATTTTTGATTTTTGTTATCTCAGCTCTGGAAGGGGCTAGAGCCTCCATTTTTGCACTCAGGTCTAAGTCTCATGGCCCTCTATCAGAATTTGGGAAGATTGGAGAAACTTAATTTTTCGCCCAAAAAAAAAAACGTAAGGGGTACCACTGTCGTTTTTTTTTTCGGGCCGAATTTTTGAGTTTCGATATCTCAGCTCTGGAAGGGGCTAGAGCCTCCATTTTTGCACTCAGGTCTAAGTCTCATGGCCCTCTATCAGAATTTGGGAAGATTGGAGAAACTTAATTTTTCGCCCAAAAAAAAAAACGTAAGGGGTACCACTGTCGTTTTTTTTTCGGGCCGAATTTTTGATTTTTGTTATCTCAGCTCTGGAAGGGGCTAGAGCCTCCATTTCTGCACTCAGGTCTAAGTCTCATGGCCCTCTATCAGAATTTGGGAAGATTGGAGAAACTTAATTTTTCGCCCAAAAAAAAAAAACGTAAGGGGTACCACTGTCGTTTTTTTTTCGGGCCGAATTTTTGAGTTTCGATATCTCAGCTCTGGAAGGGGCTAGAGCCTCCATTTTTGCACTCAGGTCTAAGTCTCATGGCCCTCTATCAGAATTTGGGAAGATTGGAGAAACTTAATTTTTCGCCCAAAAAAAACGTAAGGGGTACCACTGTCGTTTTTTTTTCGGGCCGAATTTTTGAGTTTCGATATCTCAGCTCTGGAAGGGGCTAGAGCCTCCATTTTTGCACTCAGGTCTAAGTCTCATGGCCCTCTATCAGAATTTGGGAAGATTGGAGAAACTTAATTTTTCGCCCAAAAAAAAAAACGTAAGGGGTACCACTGTCGTTTTTTTTTCGGGCCGAATTTTTGAGTTTCGATATCTCAGCTCTGGAAGGGGCTAGAGCCTCCATTTTTGCACTCAGGTCTAAGTCTCATGGCCCTCTATCAGAATTTGGGAAGATTGGAGAAACTTAATTTTTCGCCCAAAAAAAAAAAAACGTAAGGGGTACCACTGTCGTTTTTTTTTCGGGCCGAATTTTTGAGTTTCGATATCTCAGCTCTGGAAGGGGCTAGAGCCTCCATTTTTGCACTCAGGTCTAAGTCTCATGGCCCTCTATCAGAATTTGGGAAGATTGGAGAAACTTAATTTTTCGCCCAAAAAAAAAACGTAAGGGGTACCACTGTCGTTTTTTTTCGGGCCGAATTTTTGATTTTTGTTATCTCAGCTCTGGAAGGGGCTAGAGCCTCCATTTTTGCACTCAGGTCTAAGTCTCATGGCCCTCTATCAGAATTTGGGAAGATTGGAGAAACTTAATTTTTCGCCCAAAAAAAAAAAACGTAAGGGGTACCACTGTCGTTTTTTTTTTCGGGCCGAATTTTTGATTTTTGTTATCTCAGCTCTGGAAGGGGCTAGAGCCTCCATTTTTGCACTCAGGTCTAAGTTTCATGGCCCTCTATCAGAATTTGGGAAGATTGGAGAAACTTAATTTTTCGCCCAAAAAAAAAACGTAAGGGGTACCACTGTCGTTTTTTTTTCGGGCCGAATTTTTGAGTTTTGTTATCTCAGCTCTGGAAGGGGCTAGAGCCTCCATTTTTGCACTCAGGTCTAAGTCTCATGGCCCTCTATCAGAATTTGGGAAGATTTGAGAAACTTAATTTTTCGCCCAAAAAAAAAAACGTAAGGGGTACCACTGTCGTTTTTTTTTCGGGCCGAATTTTTGAGTTTCGATATCTCAGCTCTGGAAGGGGCTAGAGCCTCAATTTTTGCACTCAGGTCTAAGTCTCATGGCCCTCTATCAGAATTTGGGAAGATTGGAGAAACTTAATTTTTCGCCCAAAAAAAAAACGTAAGGGGTACCACTGTCGTTTTTTTTTCGGGCCGAATTTTTGAGTTTCGATATCTCAGCTCTGGAAGGGGCTAGAGCCTCCATTTCTGCACTCAGGTCTAAGTCTCATGGCCCTCTATCAGAATTTGGGAAGATTGGAGAAACTTAATTTTTCGCCCAAAAAAAAAAAACGTAAGGGGTACCACTGTCGTTTTTTTTTCGGGCCGAATTTTTGAGTTTCGATATCTCAGCTCTGGAAGGGGCTAGAGCCTCCATTTTTGCACTCAGGTCTAAGTCTCATGGCCCTCTATCAGAATTTGGGAAGATTGGAGAAACTTAATTTTTCGCCCCAAAAAAAAAACGTAAGGGGTACCACTGTCGTTTTTTTTTCGGGCCGAATTTTTGATTTTTGTTATCTCAGCTCTGGAAGGGGCTAGAGCCTCCATTTTTGCACTCAGGTCTAAGTCTCATGGCCCTCTATCAGAATTTGGGAAGATTGGAGAAACTTAATTTTTCGCCCAAAAAAAAAACGTAAGGGGTACCACTGTCGTTTTTTTTTTCGGGCCGAATTTTTGAGTTTCGATATCTCAGCTCTGGAAGGGGCTAGAGCCTCCATTTTTGCACTCAGGTCTAAGTCTCATGGCCCTCTATCAGAATTTGGGAAGATTGGAGAAACTTAATTTTTCGCCCAAAAAAAAAAACGTAAGGGGTACCACTGTCGTTTTTTTTTCGGGCCGAATTTTTGAGTTTCGATATCTCAGCTCTGGAAGGGGCTAGAGCCTCCATTTTTGCACTCAGGTCTAAGTCTCATGGCCCTCTATCAGAATTTGGGAAGATTGGAGAAACTTAATTTTTCGCCCAAAAAAAAAAAACGTAAGGGGTACCACTGTCGTTTTTTTTTCGGGCTGAATTTTTGATTTTTGTTATCTCAGCTCTGGAAGGGGCTAGAGCCTCCATTTTTGCACTCAGGTCTAAGTCTCATGGCCCTCTATCAGAATTTGGGAAGATTGGAGAAACTTAATTTTTCGCCCAAAAAAAAAACGTAAGGGGTACCACTGTCGTTTTTTTTTCGGGCCGAATTTTTGATTTTTGTTATCTCAGCTCTGGAAGGGGCTAGAGCCTCCATTTTTGCACTCAGGTCTAAGTCTCATGGCCCTCTATCAGAATTTGGGAAGATTGGAGAAACTTAATTTTTCGCCCAAAAAAAAAAAACGTAAGGGGTACCACTGTCGTTTTTTTTTTCGGGCCGAATTTTTGATTTTTGTTATCTCAGCTCTGGAAGGGGCTAGAGCCTCCATTTTTGCACTCAGGTCTAAGTTTCATGGCCCTCTATCAGAATTTGGGAAGATTGGAGAAACTTAATTTTTCGCCCAAAAAAAAAACGTAAGGGGTACCACTGTCGTTTTTTTTTCGGGCCGAATTTTTGAGTTTTGTTATCTCAGCTCTGGAAGGGGCTAGAGCCTCCATTTTTGCACTCAGGTCTAAGTCTCATGGCCCTCTATCAGAATTTGGGAAGATTGGAGAAACTTAATTTTTCGCCCAAAAAAAAAAACGTAAGGGGTACCACTGTCGTTTTTTTTTCGGGCCGAATTTTTGATTTTTGTTATCTCAGCTCTGGAAGGGGCTAGAGCCTCCATTTTTGCACTCAGGTCTAAGTCTCATGGCCCTCTATCAGAATTTGGGAAGATTGGAGAAACTTAATTTTTCGCCCAAAAAAAAAAACGTAAGGGGTACCACTGTCGTTTTTTTTTTTCGGGCCGAATTTTTGAGTTTCGATATCTCAGCTCTGGAAGGGGCTAGAGCCTCCATTTTTGCACTCAGGTCTAAGTCTCATGGCCCTCTATCAGAATTTGGGAAGATTGGAGAAACTTAATTTTTCGCCCAAAAAAAACGTAAGGGGTACCACTGTCGTTTTTTTTTCGGGCCGAATTTTTGAGTTTCGATATCTCAGCTCTGGAAGGGGCTAGAGCCTCCATTTTTGCACTCAGGTCTAAGTCTCATGGCCCTCTATCAGAATTTGGGAAGATTGGAGAAACTTAATTTTTCGCCCAAAAAAAAAAACGTAAGGGGTACCACTGTCGTTTTTTTTTCGGGACGAATTTTTGAGTTTCGATATCTCAGCTCTGGAAGGGGCTAGAGCCTCCATTTTTGCACTCAGGTCTAAGTCTCATGGCCCTCTATCAGAATTTGGGAAGATTGGAGAAACTTAATTTTTCGCCCAAAAAAAAAAAACGTAAGGGGTACCACTGTCGTTTTTTTTTCGGGCCGAATTTTTGAGTTTCGATATCTCAGCTCTGGAAGGGGCTAGAGCCTCCATTTTTGCACTCAGGTCTAAGTCTCATGGCCCTCTATCAGAATTTGGGAAGATTGGAGAAACTTAATTTTTCGCCCAAAAAAAAAACGTAAGGGGTACCACTGTCGTTTTTTTTCGGGCCGAATTTTTGATTTTTGTTATCTCAGCTCTGGAAGGGGCTAGAGCCTCCATTTTTGCACTCAGGTCTAAGTCTCATGGCCCTCTATCAGAATTTGGGAAGATTGGAGAAACTTAATTTTTCGCCCAAAAAAAAAAAACGTAAGGGGTACCACTGTCGTTTTTTTTTTCGGGCCGAATTTTTGATTTTTGTTATCTCAGCTCTGGAAGGGGCTAGAGCCTCCATTTTTGCACTCAGGTCTAAGTTTCATGGCCCTCTATCAGAATTTGGGAAGATTGGAGAAACTTAATTTTTCGCCCAAAAAAAAAACGTAAGGGGTACCACTGTCGTTTTTTTTTCGGGCCGAATTTTTGAGTTTTGTTATCTCAGCTCTGGAAGGGGCTAGAGCCTCCATTTTTGCACTCAGGTCTAAGTCTCATGGCCCTCTATCAGAATTTGGGAAGATTTGAGAAACTTAATTTTTCGCCCAAAAAAAAAAACGTAAGGGGTACCACTGTCGTTTTTTTTTCGGGCCGAATTTTTGAGTTTCGATATCTCAGCTCTGGAAGGGGCTAGAGCCTCAATTTTTGCACTCAGGTCTAAGTCTCATGGCCCTCTATCAGAATTTGGGAAGATTGGAGAAACTTAATTTTTCGCCCAAAAAAAAAAACGTAAGGGGTACCACTGTCGTTTTTTTTTCGGGCCGAATTTTTGAGTTTCGATATCTCAGCTCTGGAAGGGGCTAGAGCCTCCATTTCTGCACTCAGGTCTAAGTCTCATGGCCCTCTATCAGAATTTGGGAAGATTGGAGAAACTTAATTTTTCGCCCAAAAAAAAAAAACGTAAGGGGTACCACTGTCGTTTTTTTTTCGGGCCGAATTTTTGAGTTTCGATATCTCAGCTCTGGAAGGGGCTAGAGCCTCCATTTTTGCACTCAGGTCTAAGTCTCATGGCCCTCTATCAGAATTTGGGAAGATTGGAGAAACTTAATTTTTCGCCCAAAAAAAAAAACGTAAGGGGTACCACTGTCGTTTTTTTTTCGGGCCGAATTTTTGATTTTTGTTATCTCAGCTCTGGAAGGGGCTAGAGCCTCCATTTTTGCACTCAGGTCTAAGTCTCATGGCCCTCTATCAGAATTTGGGAAGATTGGAGAAACTTAATTTTTCGCCCAAAAAAAAAAAACGTAAGGGGTACCACTGTCGTTTTTTTTTTCAGGCCGAATTTTGGATTTTTGTTATCTCAGCTCTGGAAGGGGCTAGAGCCTCCATTTTTGCACTCAGGTCTAAGTTTCATGGCCCTCTATCAGAATTTGGGAAGATTGGAGAAACTTAATTTTTCGCCCAAAAAAAAAAACGTAAGGGGTACCACTGTCGTTTTTTTTTCGGGCCGAATTTTTGAGTTTTGTTATCTCAGCTCTGGAAGGGGCTAGAGCCTCCATTTTTGCACTCAGGTCTAAGTCTCATGGCCCTCTATCAGAATTTGGGAAGATTGGAGAAACTTAATTTTTCGCCCCAAAAAAAAAACGTAAGGGGTACCACTGTCGTTTTTTTTTCGGGCCGAATTTTTGATTTTTGTTATCTCAGCTCTGGAAGGGGCTAGAGCCTCCATTTTTGCACTCAGGTCTAAGTCTCATGGCCCTCTATCAGAATTTGGGAAGATTGGAGAAACTTAATTTTTCGCCCAAAAAAAAAAACGTAAGGGGTACCACTGTCGTTTTTTTTTTCGGGCCGAATTTTTGAGTTTCGATATCTCAGCTCTGGAAGGGGCTAGAGCCTCCATTTTTGCACTCAGGTCTAAGTCTCATGGCCCTCTATCAGAATTTGGGAAGATTGGAGAAACTTAATTTTTCGCCCAAAAAAAAAAACGTAAGGGGTACCACTGTCGTTTTTTTTTCGGGCCGAATTTTTGATTTTTGTTATCTCAGCTCTGGAAGGGGCTAGAGCCTCCATTTCTGCACTCAGGTCTAAGTCTCATGGCCCTCTATCAGAATTTGGGAAGATTGGAGAAACTTAATTTTTCGCCCAAAAAAAAAAAAACGTAAGGGGTACCACTGTCGTTTTTTTTTCGGGCCGAATTTTTGAGTTTCGATATCTCAGCTCTGGAAGGGGCTAGAGCCTCCATTTTTGCACTCAGGTCTAAGTCTCATGGCCCTCTATCAGAATTTGGGAAGATTGGAGAAACTTAATTTTTCGCCCAAAAAAAAAAACGTAAGGGGTACCACTGTCGTTTTTTTTCGGGCCGAATTTTTGATTTTTGTTATCTCAGCTCTGGAAGGGGCTAGAGCCTCCATTTTTGCACTCAGGTCTAAGTCTCATGGCCCTCTATCAGAATTTGGGAAGATTGGAGAAACTTAATTTTTCGCCCAAAAAAAAAAACGTAAGGGGTACCACTGTCGTTTTTTTTTCGGGCCGAATTTTTGATTTTTGTTATCTCAGCTCTGGAAGGGGCTAGAGCCTCCATTTTTGCACTCAGGTCTAAGTCTCATGGCCCTCTATCAGAATTTGGGAAGATTGGAGAAACTTAATTTTTCGCCCAAAAAAAAAAACGTAAGGGGTACCACTGTCGTTTTTTTTTTTCGGGCCGAATTTTTGAGTTTCGATATCTCAGCTCTGGAAGGGGCTAGAGCCTCCATTTTTGCACTCAGGTCTAAGTCTCATGGCCCTCTATCAGAATTTGGGAAGATTGGAGAAACTTAATTTTTCGCCCCAAAAAAAACGTAAGGGGTACCACTGTCGTTTTTTTTTCGGGCCGAATTTTTGAGTTTCGATATCTCAGCTCTGGAAGGGGCTAGAGCCTCCATTTTTGCACTCAGGTCTAAGTCTCATGGCCCTCTATCAGAATTTGGGAAGATTGGAGAAACTTAATTTTTCGCCCAAAAAAAAAAACGTAAGGGGTACCACTGTCGTTTTTTTTTCGGGCCGAATTTTTGAGTTTCGATATCTCAGCTCTGGAAGGGGCTAGAGCCTCCATTTTTGCACTCAGGCCTAAGTCTCATTGCCCTCTATCAGAATTTGGGAAGATTGGAGAAACTTAATTTTTCGCCCAAAAAAAAAAAACGTAAGGGGTACCACTGTCGTTTTTTTTTCGGGCCGAATTTTTGAGTTTCGATATCTCAGCTCTGGAAGGGGCTAGAGCCTCCATTTTTGCACTCAGGTCTAAGTCTCATGGCCCTCTATCAGAATTTGGGAAGATTGGAGAAACTTAATTTTTCGCCCAAAAAAAAAAACGTAAGGGGTACCACTGTCGTTTTTTTTCGGGCCGAATTTTTGATTTTTGTTATCTCAGCTCTGGAAGGGGCTAGAGCCTCCATTTTTGCACTCAGGTCTAAGTCTCATGGCCCTCTATCAGAATTTGGGAAGATTGGAGAAACTTAATTTTTCGCCCAAAAAAAAAAAACGTAAGGGGTACCACTGTCGTTTTTTTTTTCGGGCCGAATTTTTGATTTTTGTTATCTCAGCTCTGGAAGGGGCTAGAGCCTCCATTTTTGCACTCAGGTCTAAGTTTCATGGCCCTCTATCAGAATTTGGGAAGATTGGAGAAACTTAATTTTTCGCCCAAAAAAAAAACGTAAGGGGTACCACTGTCGTTTTTTTTTCGGGCCGAATTTTTGAGTTTTGTTATCTCAGCTCTGGAAGGGGCTAGAGCCTCCATTTTTGCACTCAGGTCTAAGTCTCATGGCCCTCTATCAGAATTTGGGAAGATTGGAGAAACTTAATTTTTCGCCCAAAAAAAAAAACGTAAGGGGTACCACTGTCGTTTTTTTTTCGGGCCGAATTTTTGAGTTTCGATATCTCAGCTCTGGAAGGGGCTAGAGCCTCAATTTTTGCACTCAGGTCTAAGTCTCATGGCCCTCTATCAGAATTTGGGAAGATTGGAGAAACTTAATTTTTCGCCCAAAAAAAAAAACGTAAGGGGTACCACTGTCGTTTTTTTTTCGGGACGAATTTTTGAGTTTCGATATCTCAGCTCTGGAAGGGGCTAGAGCCTCCATTTCTGCACTCAGGTCTAAGTCTCATGGCCCTCTATCAGAATTTGGGAAGATTGGAGAAACTTAATTTTTCGCCCAAAAAAAAAAAACGTAAGGGGTACCACTGTCGTTTTTTTTTCGGGCCGAATTTTTGAGTTTCGATATCTCAGCTCTGGAAGGGGCTAGAGCCTCCATTTTTGCACTCAGGTCTAAGTCTCATGGCCCTCTATCAGAATTTGGGAAGATTGGAGAAACTTAATTTTTCGCCCAAAAAAAAAAACGTAAGGGGTACCACTGTCGTTTTTTTTTTCGGGCCGAATTTTTGATTTTTGTTATCTCAGCTCTGGAAGGGGCTAGAGCCTCCATTTTTGCACTCAGGTCTAAGTTTCATGGCCCTCTATCAGAATTTGGGAAGATTGGAGAAACTTAATTTTTCGCCCAAAAAAAAAAACGTAAGGGGTACCACTGTCGTTTTTTTTTCGGGCCGAATTTTTGAGTTTTGTTATCTCAGCTCTGGAAGGGGCTAGAGCCTCCATTTTTGCACTCAGGTCTAAGTCTCATGGCCCTCTATCAGAATTTGGGAAGATTGGAGAAACTTAATTTTTCGCCCCAAAAAAAAAACGTAAGGGGTACCACTGTCGTTTTTTTTTCGGGCCGAATTTTTGATTTTTGTTATCTCAGCTCTGGAAGGGGCTAGAGCCTCCATTTTTGCACTCAGGTCTAAGTCTCATGGCCCTCTATCAGAATTTGGGAAGATTGGAGAAACTTAATTTTTCGCCCAAAAAAAAAAACGTAAGGGGTACCACTGTCGTTTTTTTTTCGGGCCGAATTTTTGAGTTTCGATATCTCAGCTCTGGAAGGGGCTAGAGCCTCCATTTTTGCACTCAGGTCTAAGTCTCATGGCCCTCTATCAGAATTTGGGAAGATTGGAGAAACTTAATTTTTCGCCCAAAAAAAAAAAACGTAAGGGGTACCACTGTCGTTTTTTTTTCGGGCCGAATTTTTGAGTTTCGATATCTCAGCTCTGGAAGGGGCTAGAGCCTCCATTTCTGCACTCAGGTCTAAGTCTCATGGCCCTCTATCAGAATTTGGGAAGATTGGAGAAACGTAATTTTTCGCCCAAAAAAAAAAAACGTAAGGGGTACCACTGTCGTTTTTTTTTCGGGCCGAATTTTTGAGTTTCGATATCTCAGCTCTGGAAGGGGCTAGAGCCTCCATTTTTGCACTCAGGTCTAAGTCTCATGGCCCTCTATCAGAATTTGGGAAGATTGGAGAAACTTAATTTTTCGCCCAAAAAAAAAACGTAAGGGGTACCACTGTCGTTTTTTTTCGGGCCGAATTTTTGATTTTTGTTATCTCAGCTCTGGAAGGGGCTAGAGCCTCCATTTTTGCACTCAGGTCTCAGTCTCATGGCCCTCTATCAGAATTTGGGAAGATTGGAGAAACTTAATTTTTCGCCCAAAAAAAAAAACGTAAGGGGTACCACTGTCGTTTTTTTTTCGGGCCGAATTTTTGATTTTTGTTATCTCAGCTCTGGAAGGGGCTAGAGCCTCCATTTTTGCACTCAGGTCTAAGTCTCATGGCCCTCTATCAGAATTTGGGAAGATTGGAGAAACTTAATTTTTCGCCCAAAAAAAAAAACGTAAGGGGTACCACTGTCGTTTTTTTTTTTCGGGCCGAATTTTTGAGTTTCGATATCTCAGCTCTGGAAGGGGCTAGAGCCTCCATTTTTGCACTCAGGTCTAAGTCTCATGGCCCTCTATCAGAATTTGGGAAGATTGGAGAAACTTAATTTTTCGCCCAAAAAAAACGTAAGGGGTACCACTGTCGTTTTTTTTTCGGGCCGAATTTTTGAGTTTCGATATCTCAGCTCTGGAAGGGGCTAGAGCCTCCATTTTTGCACTCAGGTCTAAGTCTCATGGCCCTCTATCAGAATTTGGGAAGATTGGAGAAACTTAATTTTTCGCCCAAAAAAAAAAACGTAAGGGGTACCACTGTCGTTTTTTTTTCGGGACGAATTTTTGAGTTTCGATATCTCAGCTCTGGAAGGGGCTAGAGCCTCCATTTTTGCACTCAGGTCTAAGTCTCATGGCCCTCTATCAGAATTTGGGAAGATTGGAGAAACTTAATTTTTCGCCCAAAAAAAAAAAAACGTAAGAGGTACCACTGTCGTTTTTTTTTCGGGCCGAATTTTTGAGTTTCGATATCTCAGCTCTGGAAGGGGCTAGAGCCTCCATTTTTGCACTCAGGTCTAAGTCTCATGGCCCTCTATCAGAATTTGGGAAGATTGGAGAAACTTAATTTTTCGCCCAAAAAAAAAACGTAAGGGGTACCACTGTCGTTTTTTTTCGGGCCGAATTTTTGATTTTTGTTATCTCAGCTCTGGAAGGGGCTAGAGCCTCCATTTTTGCACTCAGGTCTAAGTCTCATGGCCCTCTATCAGAATTTGGGAAGATTAGAGAAACTTAATTTTTCGCCCAAAAAAAAAAAACGTAAGGGGTACCACTGTCGTTTTTTTTTTCGGGCCGAATTTTTGATTTTTGTTATCTCAGCTCTGGAAGGGGCTAGAGCCTCCATTTTTGCACTCAGGTCTAAGTTTCATGGCCCTCTATCAGAATTTGGGAAGATTGGAGAAACTTAATTTTTCGCCCAAAAAAAAAACGTAAGGGGTACCACTGTCGTTTTTTTTTCGGGCCGAATTTTTGAGTTTTGTTATCTCAGCTCTGGAAGGGGCTAGAGCCTCCATTTTTGCACTCAGGTCTAAGTCTCATGGCCCTCTATCAGAATTTGGGAAGATTTGAGAAACTTAATTTTTCGCCCAAAAAAAAAAACGTAAGGGGTACCACTGTCGTTTTTTTTTCGGGCCGAATTTTTGAGTTTCGATATCTCAGCTCTGGAAGGGGCTAGAGCCTCAATTTTTGCACTCAGGTCTAAGTCTCATGGCCCTCTATCAGAATTTGGGAAGATTGGAGAAACTTAATTTTTCGCCCAAAAAAAAAAACGTAAGGGGTACCACTGTCGTTTTTTTTTCGGGCCGAATTTTTGAGTTTCGATATCTCAGCTCTGGAAGGGGCTAGAGCCTCCATTTCTGCACTCAGGTCTAAGTCTCATGGCCCTCTATCAGAATTTGGGAAGATTGGAGAAACTTAATTTTTCGCCCAAAAAAAAAAAACGTAAGGGGTACCACTGTCGTTTTTTTTTCGGGCCGAATTTTTGAGTTTCGATATCTCAGCTCTGGAAGGGGCTAGAGCCTCCATTTTTGCACTCAGGTCTAAGTCTCATGGCCCTCTATCAGAATTTGGGAAGATTGGAGAAACTTAATTTTTCGCCCAAAAAAAAAAACGTAAGGGGTACCACTGTCGTTTTTTTTCGGGCCGAATTTTTGATTTTTGTTATCTCAGCTCTGGAAGGGGCTAGAGCCTCCATTTTTGCACTCAGGTCTAAGTCTCATGGCCCTCTATCAGAATTTGGGAAGATTGGAGAAACTTAATTTTTCGCCCAAAAAAAAAAAACGTAAGGGGTACCACTGTCGTTTTTTTTTTCAGGCCGAATTTTGGATTTTTGTTATCTCAGCTCTGGAAGGGGCTAGAGCCTCCATTTTTGCACTCAGGTCTAAGTTTCATGGCCCTCTATCAGAATTTGGGAAGATTGGAGAAACTTAATTTTTCGCCCAAAAAAAAAAACGTAAGGGGTACCACTGTCGTTTTTTTTTCGGGCCGAATTTTTGAGTTTTGTTATCTCAGCTCTGGAAGGGGCTAGAGCCTCCATTTTTGCACTCAGGTCTAAGTCTCATGGCCCTCTATCAGAATTTGGGAAGATTGGAGAAACTTAATTTTTCGCCCCAAAAAAAAAACGTAAGGGGTACCACTGTCGTTTTTTTTTCGGGCCGAATTTTTGATTTTTGTTATCTCAGCTCTGGAAGGGGCTAGAGCCTCCATTTTTGCACTCAGGTCTAAGTCTCATGGCCCTCTATCAGAATTTGGGAAGATTGGAGAAACTTAATTTTTCGCCCAAAAAAAAAAACGTAAGGGGTACCACTGTCGTTTTTTTTTTCGGGCCGAATTTTTGAGTTTCGATATCTCAGCTCTGGAAGGGGCTAGAGCCTCCATTTTTGCACTCAGGTCTAAGTCTCATGGCCCTCTATCAGAATTTGGGAAGATTGGAGAAACTTAATTTTTCGCCCAAAAAAAAAAACGTAAGGGGTACCACTGTCGTTTTTTTTTCGGGCCGAATTTTTGATTTTTGTTATCTCAGCTCTGGAAGGGGCTAGAGCCTCCATTTCTGCACTCAGGTCTAAGTCTCATGGCCCTCTATCAGAATTTGGGAAGATTGGAGAAACTTAATTTTTCGCCCAAAAAAAAAAAACGTAAGGGGTACCACTGTCGTTTTTTTTTCGGGCCGAATTTTTGAGTTTCGATATCTCAGCTCTGGAAGGGGCTAGAGCCTCCATTTTTGCACTCAGGTCTAAGTCTCATGGCCCTCTATCAGAATTTGGGAAGATTGGAGAAACTTAATTTTTCGCCCAAAAAAAAAAACGTAAGGGGTACCACTGTCGTTTTTTTTCGGGCCGAATTTTTGATTTTTGTTATCTCAGCTCTGGAAGGGGCTAGAGCCTCCATTTTTGCACTCAGGTCTAAGTCTCATGGCCCTCTATCAGAATTTGGGAAGATTGGAGAAACTTAATTTTTCGCCCAAAAAAAAAAACGTAAGGGGTACCACTGTCGTTTTTTTTTCGGGCCGAATTTTTGATTTTTGTTATCTCAGCTCTGGAAGGGGCTAGAGCCTCCATTTTTGCACTCAGGTCTAAGTCTCATGGCCCTCTATCAGAATTTGGGAAGATTGGAGAAACTTAATTTTTCGCCCAAAAAAAAAAACGTAAGGGGTACCACTGTCGTTTTTTTTTTTCGGGCCGAATTTTTGAGTTTCGATATCTCAGCTCTGGAAGGGGCTAGAGCCTCCATTTTTGCACTCAGGTCTAAGTCTCATGGCCCTCTATCAGAATTTGGGAAGATTGGAGAAACTTAATTTTTCGCCCCAAAAAAAACGTAAGGGGTACCACTGTCGTTTTTTTTTCGGGCCGAATTTTTGAGTTTCGATATCTCAGCTCTGGAAGGGGCTAGAGCCTCCATTTTTGCACTCAGGTCTAAGTCTCATGGCCCTCTATCAGAATTTGGGAAGATTGGAGAAACTTAATTTTTCGCCCAAAAAAAAAAACGTAAGGGGTACCACTGTCGTTTTTTTTTTCGGGCCGAATTTTTGAGTTTCGATATCTCAGCTCTGGAAGGGGCTAGAGCCTTCATTTTTGCACTCAGGCCTAAGTCTCATTGCCCTCTATCAGAATTTGGGAAGATTGGAGAAACTTAATTTTTCGCCCAAAAAAAAAAAACGTAAGGGGTACCACTGTCGTTTTTTTTTTCGGGCCGAATTTTTGAGTTTCGATATCTCAGCTCTGGAAGGGGCTAGAGCCTCCATTTTTGCACTCAGGTCTAAGTCTCATGGCCCTCTATCAGAATTTGGGAAGATTGGAGAAACTTAATTTTTCGCCCAAAAAAAAAAACGTAAGGGGTACCACTGTCGTTTTTTTTCGGGCCGAATTTTTGATTTTTGTTATCTCAGCTCTGGAAGGGGCTAGAGCCTCCATTTTTGCACTCAGGTCTAAGTCTCATGGCCCTCTATCAGAATTTGGGAAGATTGGAGAAACTTAATTTTTCGCCCAAAAAAAAAAAACGTAAGGGGTACCACTGTCGTTTTTTTTTTCGGGCCGAATTTTTGATTTTTGTTATCTCAGCTCTGGAAGGGGCTAGAGCCTCCATTTTTGCACTCAGGTCTAAGTTTCATGGCCCTCTATCAGAATTTGGGAAGATTGGAGAAACTTAATTTTTCGCCCAAAAAAAAAACGTAAGGGGTACCACTGTCGTTTTTTTTTCGGGCCGAATTTTTGAGTTTTGTTATCTCAGCTCTGGAAGGGGCTAGAGCCTCCATTTTTGCACTCAGGTCTAAGTCTCATGGCCCTCTATCAGAATTTGGGAAGATTGGAGAAACTTAATTTTTCGCCCAAAAAAAAAAACGTAAGGGGTACCACTGTCGTTTTTTTTTCGGGCCGAATTTTTGAGTTTCGATATCTCAGCTCTGGAAGGGGCTAGAGCCTCAATTTTTGCACTCAGGTCTAAGTCTCATGGCCCTCTATCAGAATTTGGGAAGATTGGAGAAACTTAATTTTTCGCCCAAAAAAAAAAACGTAAGGGGTACCACTGTCGTTTTTTTTTTCGGGACGAATTTTTGAGTTTCGATATCTCAGCTCTGGAAGGGGCTAGAGCCTCCATTTCTGCACTCAGGTCTAAGTCTCATGGCCCTCTATCAGAATTTGGGAAGATTGGAGAAACTTAATTTTTCGCCCAAAAAAAAAAAACGTAAGGGGTACCACTGTCGTTTTTTTTTCGGGCCGAATTTTTGAGTTTCGATATCTCAGCTCTGGAAGGGGCTAGAGCCTCCATTTTTGCACTCAGGTCTAAGTCTCATGGCCCTCTATCAGAATTTGGGAAGATTGGAGAAACTTAATTTTTCGCCCAAAAAAAAAAACGTAAGGGGTACCACTGTCGTTTTTTTTTTCGGGCCGAATTTTTGATTTTTGTTATCTCAGCTCTGGAAGGGGCTAGAGCCTCCATTTTTGCACTCAGGTCTAAGTTTCATGGCCCTCTATCAGAATTTGGGAAGATTGGAGAAACTTAATTTTTCGCCCAAAAAAAAAAACGTAAGGGGTACCACTGTCGTTTTTTTTTCGGGCCGAATTTTTGAGTTTTGTTATCTCAGCTCTGGAAGGGGCTAGAGCCTCCATTTTTGCACTCAGGTCTAAGTCTCATGGCCCTCTATCAGAATTTGGGAAGATTGGAGAAACTTAATTTTTCGCCCCAAAAAAAAAACGTAAGGGGTACCACTGTCGTTTTTTTTTCGGGCCGAATTTTTGATTTTTGTTATCTCAGCTCTGGAAGGGGCTAGAGCCTCCATTTTTGCACTCAGGTCTAAGTCTCATGGCCCTCTATCAGAATTTGGGAAGATTGGAGAAACTTAATTTTTCGCCCAAAAAAAAAAACGTAAGGGGTACCACTGTCGTTTTTTTTTCGGGCCGAATTTTTGAGTTTCGATATCTCAGCTCTGGAAGGGGCTAGAGCCTCCATTTTTGCACTCAGGTCTAAGTCTCATGGCCCTCTATCAGAATTTGGGAAGATTGGAGAAACTTAATTTTTCGCCCAAAAAAAAAAACGTAAGGGGTACCACTGTCGTTTTTTTTTCGGGCCGAATTTTTGAGTTTCGATATCTCAGCTCTGGAAGGGGCTAGAGCCTCCATTTCTGCACTCAGGTCTAAGTCTCATGGCCCTCTATCAGAATTTGGGAAGATTGGAGAAACGTAATTTTTCGCCCAAAAAAAAAAAAACGTAAGGGGTACCACTGTCGTTTTTTTTTCGGGCCGAATTTTTGAGTTTCGATATCTCAGCTCTGGAAGGGGCTAGAGCCTCCATTTTTGCACTCAGGTCTAAGTCTCATGGCCCTCTATCAGAATTTGGGAAGATTGGAGAAACTTAATTTTTCGCCCAAAAAAAAAACGTAAGGGGTACCACTGTCGTTTTTTTTCGGGCCGAATTTTTGATTTTTGTTATCTCAGCTCTGGAAGGGGCTAGAGCCTCCATTTTTGCACTCAGGTCTCAGTCTCATGGCCCTCTATCAGAATTTGGGAAGATTGGAGAAACTTAATTTTTCGCCCAAAAAAAAAAACGTAAGGGGTACCACTGTCGTTTTTTTTTCGGGCCGAATTTTTGAGTTTCGATATCTCAGCTCTGGAAGGGGCTAGAGCCTCCATTTTTGCACTCAGGTCTAAGTCTCATGGCCCTCTATCAGAATTTGGGAAGATTGGAGAAACTTAATTTTTCGCCCAAAAAAAAAAAACGTAAGGGGTACCACTGTCGTTTTTTTTTTCGGGCCGAATTTTTGAGTTTCGATATCTCAGCTCTGGAAGGGGCTAGAGCCTCCATTTTTGCACTCAGGTCTAAGTCTCATGGCCCTCTATCAGAATTTGGGAAGATTGGAGAAACTTAATTTTTCGCCCAAAAAAAAAACGTAAGGGGTACCACTGTCGTTTTTTTTTCGGGCCGAATTTTTGAGTTTCGATATCTCAGCTCTGGAAGGGGCTAGAGCCTCCATTTTTGCACTCAGGTCTAAGTCTCATGGCCCTCTATCAGAATTTGGGAAGATTGGAGAAACTTAATTTTTCGCCCAAAAAAAAAAAACGTAAGGGGTACCACTGTCGTTTTTTTTTTTTTGGGCCGAATTTTTGAGTTTCGATATCTCAGCTCTGGAAGGGGCTAGAGCCTCCATTTTTGCACTCAGGTCTAAGTCTCATGGCCCTTTATCAGAATTTGGGAAGATTGGAGAAACTTAATTTTTCGCCCAAAAAAAAAAACGTAAGGGGTACCACTGTCGGAAATGGAAACTCAATGGAAAATCAACAATTCCACCCGGAAAAAAAAAAAACGACAGTGGTACCCCTTTCGTTTTTTTTTTCTTTCGGGCGAAAAATTAAGTGTCTCCAATCTTCTCAAAACTCTGGATTCTGATAGAGGGCCATGAGACTTAAACCTGAGTGCAAAAATGGAGGCTCTAGACCCTTCCAGAGCTGAGATATGGAAACTCAAAGATTCCACCCGGAAAAAAAAAAACGACAGTGGGACCCCTTTCGTTTTGTTTTTTTTTTCGGGCGAAAAATTAAGTGTCTCCAATCTTCTCAAAACTCTGGATTCTGATAGAGGGCCATGAGACTTAAACCTGAGTGCAAAAATGGAGGCTCTAGACCCTTCCAGAGCTGAGATATGGAAACTCAAAAATTCCACCCGGAAAAAAAAACGACAGTGGGACCCCTTTCGTTTTTTTTTTTTTTTGGGGCGAAAAATTAAGTTTCTCCAATCTTCTCAAAACTCTGGATTCTAATAGAGGGCCATGAGACTCAAACCTGAGTGCAAAAATGGAGGCTCTAGACCATGCCAGAGCTGAGATATGGAAACTCCAAAATTCCACCCGGAAAAAAAAAACGACAGTGGTACCCCTTTCGTTTTTTTTTTTTTTGGGCGAAAAATTAAGTGTCTCCAATCTTTTCAAAACTCTTGATTCTGATAGAGGGCCATGAGACTTAAACCTGAGTGCAAAAATGGAGGCTCTAGACCCTTCCAGAGCTGAGATATGGAAACTCAAAAATTCCACCCGGAAAAAAAAAACGACAGTGGTACCCCTTTCGTTTTTTTTTTTTCGGGTGAAAAATTAAGTTTCTCCAATCTTCTCAAAACTCTGGATTCTGATAGAGGGCCATGAGACATAGACCTGAGTGCAAAAATGGAGGCTCTAGACCCTTCCAGAGCTGAGATATGGAAACTCAAAAATTCCACCCGGAAAAAAAAAAACGACAGTGGTACCCCTTTCGTTTTTTTTTTTCGGGTGAAAAATTTAGTTTGTCCAAAATTCTCAAAACTCTGGATTCTGATAGAGGGCCATGATACTTAAACCTGAGTGCAAAAATGGAGGCTCTAGACCCTTCCAGAGCTGAGATATGGAAACTCAAAAATTCCACCCAGAAAAAAAAAAAACGACAGTGGTACCCCTTTCGTTTTTTTTTTTTGGGCGAAAAATTAAGTTTCTCCAATCTTCTCAAAACTCTGGATTCTGATAGAGGGCCATGAGACTTAAACCTGAGTGCAAAAATGGAGGCTCTAGACCATGCCAGAGCTGAGATATGGAAACTCAAAAACTCCACCTGGAAAAAAAAAACGACAGTGGTACCCCTTTCGTTTTTTTTTTTTGGGCGAAAAATTAAGTTTCTCCAATCGCCTCAAAACTCTGGATTCTGATAGAGGGCCATGAGACTTAAACCTGAGTGCAAAAATGGAGGCTCTAGACCCTTCCAGAGCTGAGATATGGAAACTCCAAAATTCCACCCGGAAAAAAAAACGACAGTGGTACCCCTTTCGTGTTTTTTTTTTTCGGGCGAAAAATTAAGTGTCTCCAATCTTTTCAAAACTCTGGATTCTGATAGAGGGCCATGAGACTTAAACCTGAGTGCAAAAATGGAGGCTCTAGACCCTTCCAGAGCTGAGATATGGAAACTCAAAAATTCCACCCGGAAAAAAAAAACGACAGTGGTACCCCTTTCGTTTTTTTTTTTCGGCCGAAAAATTAAGTTTCTCCAATCTTCTCAAAACTCTGGATTCTGATAGAGGGCCATGAGACTTAAACCTGAGTGCAAAAATGGAGGCTCTAGACCCTTCCAGAGCTGAGATATGGAAACTCAAAAATTCCACCCGGGAAAAAAAACCGACAGTGGTACCCCTTTCGTTTTTTTTTTTGGGGTGAAAAATTAAGTTTCTCCAATCTTCTCAAAACTCTGGATTCTGATAGAGGGCCATGAGACTTAAACTTGAGTGCAAAAATGGAGGCTCTAGACCCTTCCAGAGCTGAGATATGGAAACTCAAAAATTCCACCCGGAAAAAAAAACGACAGTGGTACCCCTTTCGTGTTTTTTTTTTCGGGCGAAAAATTAAGTGTCTCCATGTTCCATGGGAACCAGGTCCAACCGAGGTCCAAACGACAGTTATAACAGTTACAGATGCAGCTTCAAATGTCTTTAAACGACACTAGACGATGAATAAGGGTCTTATCATGCGAAACGATCGGTTATTTCAAAGCTTTTTCCAAAAATGTAACTTTTCTAAGGACAATGCTAGCCTTTCTCCATTCTGTGAGGCGCGTTTGCAACGTCACGTTTTACGTAATTACATTCAAAAGGTCACGGGCGACGTAGCCGAAAGTACAGAGTCAGAGTGTTTTCAAGTTGAACGCATAGGTTGAACGTGAAAACTAACTCAAACGCCGTTTACAAAAAAGGAATTAAAAGGTAAAACAACGATGTCGGACGATATTGATTCTGTACTTCCGGCTACGTCGCCCGTGACCTTTTGAACGTAATTACGTATTACGTGACATTGCAAACGCGCCTCACAATATATTACAAGGCTAGCATTTGTCCTTAGAAAAGTTATATTTTTGAAATAAGCTTTGAAATAACCGATCGTTTCGCATGATAAGACACTTATTCATCGTTTGGTGTCGTTTAAAGACATTTGAAGCTGCATCTGAAACTGTTATTAACTGTCGTTTGGACCTCGGTTGGACCTGGTTCCCATTGAAGTCCATTATAAGGAGAAAAATCAAAAATCATTATAAGGAGTTTTCATCAAAAACCTTAATTTCTTTTCGACTGAGGAAAGAAAGACATGGACATCTTGGATGACATGGGGGTGAGTAATTTATCAGCAAAAGTTTTTTCAAAAGTGAACTAATCCTTTAAGTCAGGAGCACTATCATGCGGTCTTAGTTTCACATCTCATCATTACATTGACGCTGACACGTCCAGAATTATTCAGCACAGCCACACACAGGATCACATGACACTCAACTTCAACAATAGAGCAATAATAAAATACAGCGGCAACCAAATTATGAAATTCACCATACAGAAATACACATTTAAACTATGAAGTCCAAAAATAAACTATAAAGTCAAAATAAACATTATCACTCAAATCACCAAAATATCATCCCCTCAGCTGGGGGCTGTTTCATAAAAGCCGCTTAGAAAAGCGGGGATTAAAGTCCAAAACCTGACTTGAATGAGCCGAGTTAAACATCCGCGCTTAAATTGGTTCCATAACAGTAAGTTTAGGATCATATGATCTTACTAATTTGAGTCAGGTTTAAATAGTCTAGATAATTGCGCGTGCACGCCATTCTCTAAAAGTCCTGAAAAGTCGAGCATGGGTCAATCGATATACTGTGGGCTACCATGGCAACAAAAGGAAAAGATAGAGCAGCGATGTTCACAGAAACATATAATGAAGAATTTAAAGATGTCATCACCAAAAAAGTCAATACAGCGGCATTAAAGAAAGCAAGAGAGAAAGTTTGGCAGGAAATTGCTGATCGTCTCAATGCGTAAGTAGCGGTGTAAACTATTTAAAATGCTTCAACATTTAATGTGTGTCACAATACATTGCAAAATGTGTGTGTGAATAACAGTAGGCTAACGTTAATTGCTTTCACGCAGCAGCAAAAGTGAAGGAAAAAGAACCTGGCAGCAGGTGAAAATAAAATATAAAAATATAGTCTGAATGGTACGTAAATCTTACGGTATATGTAATCAATGCCAGCTTGAAGTTACAACTAATCAGGGTTTTTTTTTTTGTTGTTGTTGTTAATTATTTTCTTTATTGAAGCGACCAAAAAGAAGACTGAGGGGGGTGGGGGGGGCATCATCTAAAATGATATCACGTATTATAAGGAGTGAGTATATAAAAGGTGTGTGTGTGTGTGTATTTTACATTGTAGGCCTAAGTACATCATAGCAGTAATGTCATGTGGTACTTGTGCTATTGTAATGGTGCATTTTGGTAAAAAAAAAATGTTCTATCAAGATTCTGTATGCTTTATGGATCCACCAGACATCATGTTGCCTGTGAGTATGAGACCTTTTTAATCAGTTATGTAAGCTAATGAGTTTAACTGAGTTTGAGAAGGCCCATCAGTTGAGGAGGATGAGGAGACTGTCTGTATGTTCAAGGAGGGGGTACTCCATCCATGCTATACTGTATTGAATATTAAAAAGTGTACTTGTGTGATAAAATGATCATAATGTGTTTTCAGGATGCTGACACTGTTCTAGAGTTCTGTTCTAGAGTATTAAGAAATTAAAACAATGTGACAAGAGTAATGAAATAACTGAAATGTTGCTACATAACCCAGAAAACATAAAAGGAGAGTATAAACGATACTGCCTTAAATAAATGGAAGCAACTGATATCGACATCGAGTATAAAAAACTAAAGATGAGGAAGTTGGAGCTGGAAATTCAACAGCTACAGAAAAATGCAAGTAGAACTACCTTTTTTTTTTAAAGGAAAAGAAAAAAAAACATTATCTTTTTGATCATTCACAACATTTATTTGTGTGTTTTCACCCCTAACAGGCAGATTCACTCTGAATAAAGACAAATCACATTAAATAAGGAGAAAGTTGAGGGGCCAGGGAAAATTTTAAAGGCTACACAGTCATGGTTTAGACCATATTAAACAAAATAATTTTATATGTATATGTGTGGGCTTGGTAATCTACAAATATATGCAATCCCAACTCTTGAGAACTTATATCGTTCATATAGTTAGCTGTCATTTAATGCCAATGGGTCTGACCTGTCTCTGAAAGTTCTCTCTCTTTAAAATGCCCTCCGCAAGACTATAGCTCCCTCATCCAACACCTCATCTATGAAAGGACATGCCATGGTTAAGTTTGGAAACGAGTTCAGCTCCCTATTTATATACTTCATTAATTACCAAACTCATTAAACAAACTCACCAATTAAATACACAAGTTTTGAACATTTCTTAGTGCATTTATACCATATAATTTCTTACATTTATTAGTAAAGTACATTTCCTTATTTATTTTTAAAAAAAAAGTTGCATTAATAGTGGTTAAGTAAAATAAAATGACATCGAAATACCAGCAGGTGAGTATAAATTGTATGCTCGTTAAGCCTGAACTCAGACTTAGCCTGACAGTTAGCCTGCCCCGGACCAGGCTAGTTTCCCAGCATAAGTTTCCAGGGTAACCGAGTTTGAACTATTTTAAGTTTGCTTTATGAAACAGAATTCACCGACAATAAGTTTGACTAACCAAAATAAGCCTGGCTTATTTTCGAATCTTGTTTTATGGAACAACCCTCTGATCTTCCACCGTCAGCTACATGACCCGAAGCACTTCAAGAACTCGAACTTCAACAACCTCCGCCAGTATAAACAAGGGTTTGCCGATTGACTTCGTCTGAATGAGGGGTCAATTCCTTCTATCTTTGGAGATGACGAACAGAGCATTTCGATAAGCTGTAAATATCGTTAATAAAAATAAAGTACTTTACTTTCTTAAAACACATGGTGGTCATGGTTTAGCAGTACATTTCTCTTTGTTTTTGTTTGAAGTAACATTAGACGTCTGCAGTATTATTGTTCTTGAGTTTCATCAATGGTCATTTAGCTGCTGTGTTTTCTGATGCTTTTATAAACGTATCATATTATCAATACAGATTTTTAGAGGTAAGATTAGACTGTAGTCATTTATCTTGTCAGTGTGCTTGTTTTACCAAGAGAAATAATCGACTTTCACTTATAACACACAATACACTTACATACCATTGCACAACATCCATATGAAGACGTTCTGCAGGTTCGTCGTCGTCTTTTTCAACTTGCTCGCTCTGGATCGCACATGTAAGGCTTGAAGGACAAGTCTTCCGTTATTGACATTTTGTAAGTATGAATAAAAATGTTCTTTGAATATATATAATCGTGTATTTCTAATCAAACTACAAAAATGTCTGAACGGGGTGGAGTTGAACCGGTGTGAACTCAGCAACCTGGAGAAAAGGTGTGACGCATCTCCTTTTTATTTAAAGGGGCCGCTCCAAAACGGGTTGCCCACAGACGCACATCAGAAAAGGGGTAGAGAAGGGGCCTGTGGAGCTATAATGATGAGGAATTCAGACACAAGCATTGCAGTTTCGCTTTATATAGACCACAAATGTATGATTTATATGTAAAAAGGAATGATTTAAAAGCATACCCTTTTAAAGCTTTCAGTTGCCAGCGACATCCATGTGAACTCCATCAATCATTGTCCTGACGCCACGTGTCATTTCCTGCGGTCTGAAATCTGTCAGTGTCCAGTTCTTCGTCATGATCACCAGTTGCCGGAAACACATGGAGTGGAATCTAGTGTTTCTGAAGCAGCATAAAGGGGCGTTTTTTTAATGCCATATAAGGCCTGATTGTTACCAAACTCCTGTTTAACTATTCATTGAGGACACAGGTGCCAAGTGTTGGTGTGTATGTCTCTCAGACCAAAGGAAGACAAGCCAATACCGGAGATAAGAGAACACGTATCCCTGACCAACGACTGCGGGGTGAGCCACCGACAGGATCAGCCATCACCACCCATCGAGGTAATTCTTTTAAACGTGTTGGTTTCGCATTGGTCGCGTATGAAATTTCGAGATCGAATGCTTGATTTACTTTCAAACGTGTTATTATGAAAAGTCCCCCAAATGGATGAAGAAAAGACTGTTGTGTGCTGGAATGTGAGATGCGTCTGAAACAGAACTGACTAGCAACTGTTTTACACCAACAGAAGCACAACACGACCGACTAGGGTTGCTTTTGACAAGAACAAGAGGGAACTTATGTGACACGCTCACACGCAGTTAAGTGACCAAATCAGGCTCATGTCTTGGGGGTTTGTGCTTTTCACTCGGTGAATCTCTGATTTACTACTTGAGTTGATTCCTCAATCATGGACCTTCCTCCTCAGATGTCTCGACTGGACATCGATGTGGATTTGGGCTTTGCTCTCTTCTTCTTGGCCCTGCTGTGTTTGTTTCTGCTGGTTACAATGGTGCGTTGTGCTCAGATGGTTCTGGATCCGTACAGCTCCATTTCTGCGTCAACCTATCAGGAAGAGATGGAAGAGGAGGGATGAAGAATCAATGGATGCATTAAACTTGTGATGGAGGACAATTGGATTATAGCCAAAGACCATCTAAACTTTCTCTAACCTCTTAGATTTCTCTTGGAGCTCAGCCTGGAAAAGGGATCCGAGTTGCGTCCTGCCAATCATTAAGCACAACTAAATAAATAAAACTGATGTGATTGGCTGACAGGGGAAACATGCAGTGGCTCACTGAATATTATTTTGTTTTTGGTTCAGTGAGTCTTAACTGAAAGAACTGTAGTGCCGTGAAACTCAAGACCACATGGATGGATCTTATTACACTTTTCCAGGTGATCACATGGCAATATTGAAACTGTGAGCTTTCCTCACATAATTAAATTTGAAACATTTGAAATGCTTAGAGTGAATGGGAGTTAATTAGTTAATGTGCATCTAGTGCATGATTTTATTTATGCATGTTGAATAGCAGCTAAATAATAAAAATGTTTTATAAAAAAAAAAGAAAGATGTTATTTAGTATTTTTAAGGTGAGGTATTACAATAAATAGTCTTTTAATTAAACTACCATATTATGATGCAAATATGAAATATGATCAATTTGAAAAAAAGGAAGGGAAAGGAAAAAAATCCATATATACACCGCATATAGTTAATCATTTACACATATTTAAAAGGACAATATGTAAGATTTTTGGATTTGTTATATTTTGTTGATTTGTATCCCAAATGTTTCCAACAATGTTTAAATCCAGAGAAATAACCACTTTATTTTAACCAGTGTCATTGTGACACCTGGAAACACTACAGATGCTTTTTATTATGTTTTTTTTAAATATATTATGTTTTTATTAGGTGAGCAACTGTTTGGGATACCTTTATTGACATAAAACTAATCATAGCTATATAGCTCAACTCTGTTTTGTCTTATTGTTTGACCATCTTGTTTTCTTTATTTACTGCGAGTAACTTGTTTGTACCCAAAAACTATATCAGACAACACTATATTGTAACTTACATATCATAATCAGAGTGAGCTTTATTTGTATTAACAGTAAAACGGCATTTTCTCCACCATACAATGGTTTAAAATTAATTGCATGCTATATAGCAACAGAAGTCGTCTAGCTATTATTAATAATTATTGGTTGACCGATGTTGGATTCTGGATGGCCGCTCGGCGATATCTTCGAGAGCAGGGTGGCCGACATAAAGCAGATATGTGTGTATGTATTTACAGTTGTGCTCAGAATTAATGGCACCCCTGGTAAATATGACCAAAAATGACTGTAGAAAATAAATCTGCATTGTTTTTCTTTTTGATCTTTCTTTCAAAAATTCGCAAAAATCTTAAAAGTCAAAATTAACGTGTTTACACATGCAATTAATTTCAGTTTAACACTTTAAAAACATTTAACGCAATCAATGCAGTATCCATTTTTTTCTGTCATTCTTTGGCATAATAATATCATGCTCTTATTCAAGCAAATCAATAAAATTAACTCTTAAATGCATGTAAAGATTTGTGAGAAAATAGGATGTGTGTCAGATCCACGTCATGTGCGTCAGGTCTTAAAGTGACAGCAGCCTAATTAAACCCGCTGCTGTAATGTGTCATTAATACAGATGGGCGATATATTATCGTTGGCGATATACCGGTAAAAATCTTCCTCACGATAAGAATTAGTCTTCCCACCATTATAACAATAAAGCCTATGATGGGACCCATTCGCAGCTCACGCGCATGGCGGAAGGCTGAGGTGAAGTTTATCGCTAAACAAGTTACTACCTCTACAATCTGGTACACACAGATATATTTTTATCTGGCCATCTCGCCGAACACTGTGCTTTCGCTCACCGTCAAGTGATCCGTTATATCAGTTCATCTCAATGAATCCACAGTGTGTTTGACCCGCAGTAAACACTAGTGAGCCGCATGACTGGCTGTCACTTTGCTGAGAGCGCTCAGTGTTTCTCACACACTCGTTGAGAGAGAGTCTTACATACCACGCAGAATTGAAGTGTACATGACGTCTACATGTAAATTATATTATTTGTTGTATTTTCCTGTAAAAATAATGGAGTTCATTTGAAATTATTCAGCTTTTATGAGCAAGCAGAAACTAATGCGCAAACGCAGACGTGATTAATATTCATGAACCCGGCAGTTCATAAATCTTTAGTGTGGGATTGTTATTAGTATCAGAATTCGTAGTAGTATTAGTATAATTATTCGTTGTTCGTTTTTTTACATTTCAAACTTATAAATGATTTGAATTATTACTGTGTGATGTTTTTCAGTAGAGTTGCACTATTTAAACGTTATCTGCACTTTTACAGAAGAAACGTATAAATGCAACTTTTCCATTTCTGCAAGGGAAGGTGTTTGGATTTTTACTGTTTTTTTTTATTATTATATGTACGGTAATTGGTATTTTATAGGAGCCTATTTGATGAAGGGTACATTTTACTTTGCATACAACTATCACTTGTAGCCAAAAATAGTGGTGAATATGGTATTATATTTATATCGTCATTGATATCATTATTGCAATAAATGCCAGAAAATATTGCGATATATTTAAGTCGTTATCGCCCATCTCAAGTCATTATGATAACTAAAGAACAAAAGACAGAAAATCACTCACTGCTTCTAGCACGTCAAATGCACGCTGTAACATTGTTATTTAAACGATATGGTCTTATGTATGTGCGTTGATCAGTGTTAAGGTTTCTAAATCACACGTGGTCCCCAGATAATACTAATCCAGTGGCACCTCATGGACAACAGAGGGCACTCCCAGTGCTAAGGAGCACACTGGCAGAGCGTCCTCTTCAAAGTGAAAGTTGTCGTGCTCTGCCATCCACGTTGGCTGCCATATTAACAATGGCAAAGCCAGAAATAGCATCTTTGTTGAGACGCTGGATGTTCAGTTAAAGCAACACTAAGTATGATTTTTTACCTTTAAATAATGTTTCCAAAATCGTTTCAGTGGTTCAAGTCGTAACAGGGTGAAAGGCAATTTTGGACTTGCTTTGCAGTCCTATATCTGCTATAACCACTCTATGTAAGATTACCAGATCGGGTCGCGTTTCTGTAGTTCTAATGAGACATAAGAAAACTACAAATTTGACTCGCTTTACGTCAAGTGTTATAAAAGTCAATATTATGTTTTTCTTCGTTTCTGAGTCGCAATACATCATACTTTCATGAAATCATGCAACTCTACCTTGGGTGCTTCTCAATATCCCTCCTCGTCTCCTCGCTCCTCTGTCCTCCCTCCTATGACCCGGAAACCGATCGAGCTCAGCCATCTTGAAGGACATCTCAATTCTCGAATTGCACCGTGAGGAGTCGAGGATAGAGGAGTGAGGAGACTTCCTGAGGAGTCATAAGCGAGGATACACAGGTGCATCCTACGCGGAACTGTTATATTGACTAAACGTGACGCACGTGTCAATTCTCCTCCCCCTTCACATCGGTCACAATCATTTTAATTTATACTTTACCTTTGCAGTTTATATAAACCACACATCTCATATATTTCAACAGTATAGCCCATCTTTATTATTATTTATTATGAATTTATTAAATAACCAAACTTGAACAACATAAGGGCAGATCCTTTTAGCGCTGCTGATGACACTGTGGAGTGACGCTCGAGTGATCAAGTATTCCAATGTATATAAAAAAGCTTTTATTCGATTCCTCTGTCCTCCTTTCCTTTCCTCGCTTCCTTCCCTCACGTCCTACAGGGGGTGGAGCTGAGACGCAAGGAAAGGAAGCAAGGAAAGGAAACGAGGATGCACAAATAAGAAATGAGAAGCACCCCTAGTCTGTGGACATCGTTCATTCCAAAGCCGATTGCTGCATAAAAAGTGAGTGTGTGTGACAGTGGACTGCGGTAGGCTAAATTATTTACAACAGGGGTAGTGAACAATTCCGCTTCCAACCTGTAGGGTGACCGCAGAGGAAAAGTTACTTGGTGTTGCTTTTAATGATGACAACTACATTGTTTTGTTTAGAATGCTGTGTTAAGTGAGATGAACTCGTTTTCAGCGAACTTCTGAATTATGAACGGGATTTGTAGTTCGACTGGTCGACACTGTTTTCCAAAGATAGCTCCTGCCTGTATACGTGAAGTGGACTGTCTACCAAAATGTCCTATCCTAAATACCAAATGTCCAATCCTAAATACCAAAAGGCCCTATCCTAAATACCAAATGGCCAATCCTAAATACCAAAATGCCCAATCCTAAATATCAAATGCCCTATCCAAAATACCAAATGCCCAATCCTAATACCAAAATGCCCTATCCTAAATACCAAATGTCCAATCCTAAACACCAAATGCCCAGTCCTAAATACCAAATGCCCAGCCCTAAATTCCTAAATGCCCAATCCTAAATACCAAATGCTCAATCCTAAATTCCTAAATGCCCAATCCTAACCCCAAATGCCCAATCCTAAATACCAAATGCCCAATCCTAAATACCAAATGCCCTATCCTAAATTCCTAAATGTCCAATCCTAAATACCAAATGCCCAATCCTAAATTCCTAAATGCCCAATCCTAAACCCAAATGCCCAATCCTAAATACCAAACGGCCAATCCTAAATACGAAATGCCCAATCCTAAATACCTAAAATCCCAATCCTAAATACCAAATGTCCAATCCTAAATACCAAATGCCCAATCCTAAATTCCTAAATGCCCAATCCTAAATACCTAAATGCCCAATCCTAAATACCAAACGGCCAATCCTAAATACCAAACGACCAATCCTGAATACCTAAATGCCCAATCCTAAATACCTAAATGCCCAATCCTAAATACCTAAATGTCACAATCCTAAATGACCAAATACCCAATCCTAAATACAAAATGCCTATCCTAAAAACCAAATCCCAATCCTAAATACCAAATGCTCAATCGTAATTACCAAATTCCCAATCCTAAATACCCGAATGCCCAATCCTAAATACCTAAATGCCCAATCCTAAATACCAAACGGCCAATCCTAAATACCAAACGACCAATCCTGAATACCTAAATGCCCAATCCTATACCTAAATGCCCAATCCTAAATACCTAAATGTCACAATCCTAAATGACCAAATGCCCTATCCTAAAAAACAAATGCCCTATCCTAAATACCAAATGCCCAGTCCTAAATTCCTAAATGCCCAATCCTAAATACCAAATGCCCAATCCTAAATTCCTAAATGCCCAATCCTAAATACCAAACGGCCAAATGCCACAATCCTAAAAGACCAAATGCCCAATCCTAAATGCAAAATGCCCTATCCTAAATTACCAAATGCCCAATCCTAAAAACAAAATGCCTATCCTAAAAACCAAATGCTCAATCCTAAATACCAAATTCCCAATCCAGAATACCCAAATGCCCAATCTTAAATGACCAAATGCCCAATCCTAAACAAAAAATGCCCTATCCTAAAAACCAAATGCCCTATCCTAAATACCAAATGCCCAATCCTAAATACCAAATGCCCAATCCTAAATACCAAATGCCCAGTCCTAAAGTCCTAAATGCCCAATCCTAAATACCAAATGCCCAATCCTAAATTCCTAAATGCCCAATCCTAAACCCAAATGCCCAATCCTAAATACATTATGGCCAATCCTAAATATGAAATGCCCAATCCTAAATACCTAAATGCCCAATCCTAAATACCAAATGCCCTATCCTAAATAGCAAATGTTCAATCCTAAATACCAAATGCCCAATCCTAAATACCAAATGCCCAATCCTAAATTCCTAAATGCCCAATCCTAAATACCTAAATGCCCAATCCTAAACACCAAATGCCACAATCCTAAATGACCAAATGTCACAATCCTAAATTACCAAATGCCCAATCCTAAATACAAAATGCCCTATCCTAAATTACCAAATGCCCAATCCTAAATACAAAATGCCCATCCTAAAAACCAAATGCCCTATCCTAAATTACCAAATGCCCAATCCTAAATACAAAATGCCCATCCTAAAAACCAAATGCCCTATCCTAAATTACCAAATGCCCAATCCTAAATACCAAACGACCAATCCTGAATACCTAAATGCCCAATCCTAAATACCTAAATGCCCAATCCTAAATACCTAAATGTCACAATCCTAAAAGACCAAATGCACTATCCTAAAAAACAAATGCCCTATCCTAAATACCAAATGCCCAGTCCTAAATTCCTAAATGCCCAATCCTAAATACCAAATGCCCAATCCTAAATTCCTAAATGCCAATCCTAAATACCAAACGGCCAAATGCCACAATCCTAAAAGACCAAATGCCCAATCCTAAATGCAAAATGCCCTATCCTAAATTACCAAATGACCAATCCTAAAAACAAAATGCCTATCCTAAAAACCAAATGCCCAATCCTAAATACCAAATGCTCAATCCTAAATACCAAATTCCCAATCCTTAATACCCAAATGCCCAATCTTAAATGACCAAATGCCCAATCCTAAATAAAAAATGCCCTATCCTAAAAACCAAATCCCCTATCCTAAATACCAAATGCCCAATCCTAAATACCAAATGCCCAATTCTAAATACCAAATACCCAGTCCTAAATTCCTAAATGCCCAATCCTAAATACCAAATGCCCAATCCTAAATTCCTAAATGCCCAATCCTAAACCCAAATGCCCAATCCTAAATACATTATGGCCAATCCTAAATATGAAATGCCCAATCCCAAATACAAAATGACCTATCCTAAAAACCAAATGCCCTATCCTAAATACCAATTGCCCAATCTTAAATACCAAATGCCCAATCCTAAATGACCAAATGCCCAATCCTAAATACAAAATGCCCAATCCTAAATACAAAATGCCTTTCCTAAATACCAAAATGTCCTATGTCCAAATGCCCATCCTAAATACAAAATGCCCTATCCTAAAAACCAAATGCCCTATCCTAAATACCAATTGCCCAATCTTAAATACCAAATGCCCAATCCTAAATGACCAAATGCCCAATCCTAAATACAAAATGCCCAATCCTAAATACAAAATGCCTTTCCTAAATACCAAAATGTCCTATGTCCAAATGCCCATCCTAAATACAAAATGCCCAATCCTAAATACAAAATGCCCTATCCTAAAAACCAAATGCCCTATCCTAAATACCAATTGCCCAATCTTAAATACCAAATGCCCAATCCTAAATGACCAAATGCCCAATCCTAAATACAAAATGCCCAATCCTAAATACAAAATGCCTTTCCTAAATACCAAAATGTTCTATCCTAAATACCAAATGTCCAATCCTAAATACCAAATGCCCAATCCTAAATACCAAAATGCCCAATCCTAAATACCAAATGTACAATCCTAAATACAAAATGTCTATCCTAAATACAAAATGCCTTTCCTAAATACCAAAATGTCTAACACAGTCTCATCCCAAATCGTCATATAACTGACGTTTTGGGACGTATTTTGACCATACGTCAATATCCGCCTTTTTAGGGCCCCCTTAAACGTCGATAGATGGCGATCCCGGGCCGTCATACAACTGACGCTTTACCTTTAACGTCAGTTAGGTGACGGGTTAGGTTTAGGGTTAAGTTTAGGTATGGGGTAGAGTTAGGATCCCATAACCTCATCTACCGACGTTTAAGGGGGCCCTAAAAAGGCGAATATTGACAAAGTAAATAATATAGTCAATTTTGATTTAAATAAAAAAAGATGAATATATATATTTTTTAACATTTAGCACCACACACAAAATAAAATAGTTGACAAAAACTTTTAAATATTCTCTTAATTTAAAAGACAATTATATTATAAGTATTTCGATTAAATAAAAGTAGGCCTATAAATAATGTGACTTAAAAAAGATCAAAAGATCATAGTATTTTAAACTCGCAATCTACTCACTTCAAAAAGGACACTCAAAAGGTACCTACAAACTGAAACATAAGGTGCACTATAATAATCATTGTGAATTGTATAATGTCGACTCTACTGTGTGTGAGTAAAAGAGAACGAAAAAGAAAGAGTGAGTCACTAAGAAAATTGCCTAACCAAAAGATCCTTACCATGTTAATGTTTAATAGAGAGGTGCTAATAATATAATTTCTAACGCTTAGACATAGACGGTTACATACAAGTCGTTTACCCACATCTAAACGATCCCAACAAGATCACGGACTTTTAATTTGAAAAATTGACAAATAATTTTTATTCTTCGTAACAAATTGGACTTTTATTCTGAAAGACGTTCAATGGCTGCTGTGATAGTGTGTACACATGGATAACACTGTCTATGATAACACACCGGTATCGCTATATTTACCTGGAGGATTTCCTAAGTTTTGAAATATTTAACATCCAACTGTGATTTGAAGCACTTTCTAACTTCGGATTCTCAGAAGGTAAAGCGAGTTTAAAAGACAGATTGAGTTGAGCACGCGACAGGATCTAAGTTAATGCCACTGTGCTAGCGATTGAAGGTCATAATTAGAAGAGCATAATGAACACATTTATCACACAATCATTGATGTAGATGTCATGCTTGAGAGTAAATCTGCGTTATTAATGGTTTTGCAGCATGTCTTTGTTTGGAGGACTGTTGAGTCGCGCGGGGACTTTCTGCGCGAGACACTTCAGCACAGGTGTGTGTGTGTGTGTGGATTCTTCATTCACTATTTATATCTGATTGATTGTGCATATTGTCCTCTTGTTTCATATGAGTTGCATGTCCGGTATCACACAGGTACTTGTGCTAGAATACGAATGCACGCCATTCCCAAACTGAAAGAGGTGGATCGATGGACGGAGAAGAGAAGCATGTTTGGAGTTTATGACAACATTGGGATATTGGGTGAGTGACTTATGTACACATATACAGTTCACCCTTAATTTATTGCTATTTGTTAAACTTTGCTCTTCTTTGTATTTCTTTAAGAAGTGTGTATACAGAACTAACGTTACTGTATAAATGTGGTGTAGGAACACTAGAATTCACGTATATTAATGTCCTAATGTCTCAGTAGTACATACAATATTTAGTGTAATACAATTTAATTTTTAATTAACTTTTTTTATTATATACATGTACCAAAATAACAATGCATAGCAAAACAAATTTTTACATATTATTTTATATTTACCTTCTCAATAAGTGTAAAATACCACACAAGAAGTTATGTAAACTAGGAATGATGCAAATAAATCGTTGTATTCTAAACTGATTAGATTTGACTCATAAACATGATTGGCTTTTCCAATCGCTCTAATGAGTCTCATTTTGCTATCAAGGTTCAAACCTGAGATGCAATTCAAAAAATATTTGTCTTAATATTTTAACTCGGTTGTGAAAAGGATTGCACCCAAAACTGGTCAACCAGGATGGAAAAACATAACGCATGGACAAATATTGCATTATAATCATCATAATGTTCTAATAACGATTTTTCTAATTCTTCAATGTATAACAAATTGTACAGGCCAGGGGTCAAATATGATCATCCTCACATGAGGGACCCCATCCTAAAATTTAAAAGGCAGCTAATTTTCATGTATGGAGACAAAAATTACGCTGTGAAAATGAATATTATAAATGTGTAAAAAAGACAAGTGCGTCTATTGTAACATTAAATATTTCCTACTCGCTATTAATAATAAATAGCTGATGAATGTATTTAGATGTATTGATTTATTTATCTTAATGTTTCATTTTATTCAGTGTATTTATTTTAGTTTTAATTACATTGACCTATTATTGGATTATTTGACATAGGCCCAAAGGTTTGTATATTAAAGCATCCTGCAAGGAATAGTACTGACGGTTAGTATTACCGTTTAAAATGTAATTATCATTAAAACCGTGTTTGATTATCGCGATTAATAACTCGCTGTAAATCCTGTCGGCCAGTCTCGCGCTGCACGCAATGTTTACTATTCGAGAAGGAATGGCGGAAGGCAGTGACCGTGCTTGGGAGATTCAGCCTTTTAAGAGGACCAAATCTGGAGTGTGGTCATAGTTAGGCTTTTACAAAAGTCCTGAGGGAAACTTGATCGAGGATAGTCACCCTGTCTGCAGAACAAAAAGTCACTGTCCAAAAGAAACACTTAAAATCTGCCGAGTCGTCTTCTTGTGTAACCATCACCCGCTGTTGTATAGCGAACACAAGGCAAGTTAACTTTGACTTCAATACCGAAACTAGGTCTGGGAAACAATTGGGCGCGAAATGTTGTTTTGAGTTTAAACATTTTATGTCACTCACTTGAAATAGAAGTGAAGCTTCCGCGAAGAAAATTTTGCAGCAAGTGTCTTTGAGCCGACGAACGAACATCTTCAAATAAGATTATTATTAAAAGTGACGTTTTAAGGGATACATAACGTATTACACCGATTTTATTTTTACCACATTATTACGGGGACATATTGAATTGATAATGAGTTTAGCTAATGTTTTAAATCTTACCCGTTTATAAATTCATTTAGTAAAACAATCGTCCAGACAAGATGATTATTAAACCAATATTATCAAACTCTGTAAACAATAAATCAACTCTGATTTCATTTTCAAAACAATCAAAAACTGGAGACGCAAGACGGCCGGCAAGTTGTATTTGAATTAAACGAGCACGTGTCCGTTGTGATATTGATGTGCGCGGTGTGTGTAATAATGCGTTGCTATTAACGACGGGCATTATAAAGAAGGAAATGCCATAGAATCTTGCTTAAAAAAAAACTGCATAGAGCTGCTTGTTTATTTGTTGTTTGTTGATTTTCATTCATAAAACTTGTTGAAATGTTTTCAGTGATCATCAGTTCTTTTTGAACACTTTATATTTTATATTTTTACACTTTATATTTTGAACACTTTATATCTAAATTTAAGAAAACCGTGATAATATTGATAATCGCGATAATTGTGGACACTATAATTGTGATATGAAATTTTCATACCGTCCCATCCCTAGTATGGACTAATGTCCCAAAAAGTCAGAGTGTTCCTTTAATATTAACTAAGATCATTCTTAGTTCTTGTTAACTTAGGTAGCTAAATAATGTTAACTAAAGAACCTTATTGTAATGTGTTGCCAAATAATTTAAAAAGATTTCAGGACCCCTTTAATCTTATTTTACACTGTACTTTTGGACTGTAAGGAACCGCTCTGTGTTCCCAGACAGCCGTGTAACGCTGCGCTGACTGTGTTTGACTGCAGGTGATTTTAAAGCCCACCCAAAAGACCTGATCAGAGGGCCCGTGTGGCTCCGAGGCTTCAGAGGAATAGAGCTTCAGCGTCTCATCAGGAAGAAGCGGATGGTGGGAGACCGGATGATGACGGAGGACAAGCACATCCTGGACAAGAGGATCAGCTTTCTGTACCGCCGGTTCAACAGATATGGCAAGCACAGATAGACTGAACCACAGCTGGTGTGTGTGTATGTCCTTCATCTGTATCCATGTGAAGCTCATTTTGTGTCAAAAGCTGCAGCTCTGTTTATTAAACTGTAAAAAAACATTTGTCACAATGTCTTCATTACAAAAGATTATCATTTCAAAAGGGTTGAGATTAAATGCATGGAAGCTTGTTTCTGCCACAGAATTAAAAGGGTAATCTCACAGTTCTGACATTTAGTTTGATATCTCACAGTTTGAACTTTGACTCCCAATTTTGTAACTCAGAAATTCCGATTTTTTTTTTTTTTGTGGGGTTATAAATGTTGAACTACGAGCCAAAATTATGAGATTTGCAATAACCTTTTTATATTTATACCTAAAAGTTTACATTTGTACGTTTATAGCTCACAATTTTTTTCTTGCATAATCTCACAATTTATAACTTTCAATTCCAAGTTTGTATATCACAATTCAAAGGGGGAAAAAAAAAAATCATAATTGTAGGAAATAAACTGAATTACACAATTGCTAGGAAAAAAAGTTATTTTAATCCTGTGGCGGAAACAAGCTTACATAAAAATGCTCTACGGTAATTCTCATTCAGCCCCACAAAAAAAAACTAAAAAACCCTTCAGTTGCTTGATTCCCTGTAAGTGGAGGTTCAGAGGGTGTTTCTGCTCTGGGATCAGTGAGAGAGGGAACTAGGACTGGGGAATCCGGTGAACGGACCTTCTGTAATGACCGGCTGCTCCGACTCCATCTGTGGGGGAACACAACAACGCGCATCTTAGTATTGTCACTATCATTACTGATCATACTAGAGGTCATGGTTCTGCAGCATTTGTGTTCAAATGACTCGTCAAATCGCGTGTCTTGAGGAAGGTGTGAGTTATTGGAGATGTACGCCCCCTTCCTAAAGTGACATTTATTCTCTCTAGGGTGTAATATTACCTCATTGAAATGTTAATTTGATCAGTATCATGATTTTCTTCCTTTTTCTGCTTCTAACTGGCACTAAAAAAAGGGACCACATTACTCCAGACCAGTACTACACTGTCTTCATTGGCTACCGGTTCATTACAGGATTGAGTATAAGATTCTACTAATGGTTTTTAAAGCGATGCATAACATGTCCCCAAACAACATTGTTGACCTTTTAGGATCGTACAAATCAGGCAGGACTTTAAGATCAACGAACCAGCTTCTGCTGACAGTCCCTTATTCCTAAAAGAAGTCAAAGGGTGACCAAGCTTTTTCATTTGTGGCTCCCAAGCTGCGGAACAGTCTTCCTTCTCATATCCGTCTAACTCAGACAATAGAAATGTTTAAGTCTCAATTAAAAACGTATCTTTTTAACCTAGCTTTTAGTTATGTGCATTGTAGACATAATTTACTCTTAGTTTTCACTATTTTAATTATTTCTACAATGACCTCACTAAGAGTGTGTGCTATTTATAAATAACTATGCTAAAATAAATAACTATTTTAATTATTTCTACAATGACCTCACTAAGAGTGTGTGTTACCTTCATATGCGCTTTTATACATGAATGTCTGTCTAACTGTTTTTAGTTAACTGTGAACAACATTGCTAGTATTAAATGTGCTTTAAATAAATTTAAGTTGAAAAAAATATAAATGTTCTTTTTCATAAAAGAATGGAGGAACATTAAATGAATCATGGTTTCCACAAAAAAAATATGAAGCACAACAAACAACTGTTTTCAACATAAATAATAAGACTTTGGCCTTTGACTCATTATTTTGTAATTCAGAAATTCAGTTTTTTTTATTCATCTGAATTGTTGGTTATAAATGTGGAACTGTGAGCAAAAAAAAAAAAAAAATAGGAGATTAAGGCCCCATTTACATGAAGGGAAAATGCAGATATATTTTCCTGTGGATTGGCCTCTCTTTTGAACGTTTTATCACAGAAAACGATTATTTCTAAAAACTCCGGCCAAAGTGGAGATTTCTGAAAACGCCGGCGTTTTAGGTTCTTTCTTGTCGTTTCTGAGGATTCTGATTGGCTTGCATGTCTTTATCATTAACCCCTACACTGCTGCCAATAGGTTTGGCATAGTTATGATGGCGCTCGACACCGTATTTATGCGGGTGTGTGAACAACGTTATTTTTGAAAACGGAGGGGGAAAATATTTGTTTTACTAAATACCCGGCTTTGTGTAAACATGGCCTAAAAGGTTGCAATTATGTTAAATATTTATCCCTTTAACAACTTTATATTTGTAAGTTTACAGCACACAGTTCTGACTTTTTTTCCTTGTATGATTTCTGAAGGATCATGTGACACTGAAGACTGGAGTAATGATGCTGAAAATTCAGCTTTGATCACAGGAATAAATTACATTTTAAAATATATTCACATAGAAAACAGCTATTTTAAATAGTAATAATATTTCACAATATTGCTGTTTTACTGTATTTTTTAAATCAAATACAGTAAAAGCAGAAGAGACTTCTTTCAAAAACATCTTAACTGCAGTCTGTCCCAGGATTATAATCTTTAACAAGATCTTGGTCTGGTCCTTCATACCTGTGCGTCTCTCTCTCTGTCCTTGGGAACCCGATGCCTCTTTTTCTTGGGTCCACCGGCGGACTGAAGAGCAAACGCTGGGGAAGAGACGTCTTCATCGAGAGCAGGATCTAAAGCCTTTCCTTCGTCCTGTTTGAACACATCGTGTGTGTCGTCAGCTTCAGTGTTAGAACAAATAGAGTTGAATTACTTTCAAATAAATCCGATTTAAAAGCCGATTCGGGTGTGAACACAGCTTTATGTTAAAGAAGTTTTTGTTCCTCGCCTCTAGTGGGATGGTGAGCTGAGCCGTCCTGTAATCATCTCCATACGAGTCCAGAGTCTTCATGAGGAACCTGAGTACACATGAGCAGATGTTACGCTGAGTTATGACTGTTATATTGTAATATTATGACACTACATTTCCTAAAGGGTAACTAAACCCCTGGTCAGAGCCTGACTCCACCCACTGGCAATATTTGAAAAATGCTGAAAAAGGGGGCAGACCCCAGCGGAGATAGAGGGGACGAAAATTTTGACGAAACAAGCTGTTTTTTTATATTGCCAAGAGTGTAGCTCCTAGCTCGTACCAAGAACGTGGTGAGCTGAAACCTGCGTACATCACGAAGTGAACATCCAACTGCAGTAGCCACCGTTCAACCTGAAGAGGGCAGCACTAAGACGCTTTTACACCATATATTATAGAAATAAAACACTTTAAACACAAATGTCAAAAAAGTTACTCGAATCAATGACTGGTATTAATAAAGATCCATTCTTTCAGATCATTAACTAAAAAAAGTTGGTTTAGGGTTTAGTTACTCTTTAAGAAAAATACCCGAATATAATCCCTTTTATGAAGTCTTGATTTTGTTTTTGGGGTGTACTAGACTATATTTTCAAGCTTGATTATTCAAAAAACACATTATATTTCACATTATTTCAGCACCTCTCTCCCCAGTCTGGCTTGAACATTGATTTTGATGAAGCCCCTCCTTCTGAAATATGAAGGCGCTGTGATTGGTCAGCGTGTTGTGATTGACAGACTGCGAGCTCTTCTTTAGTGTAAATTTTAACAATGGTGTCAATTTCAAACCAAAGAGCTCAATTCAGACAATGTTAATGAATGAGAGGACAGTGCGGAATGGATTTCATGCACCGACTTTGCAAGCACAGATTTCACAGGGCGTTTCAGAGTGGCATGATTGTTTTTTGTAATTTTCTTATAGGCCTACATTATAGATATGATGTTATCCACAATTTCGGCAGCCTTAGGAAGGTCAAACAAATGAGTTTGGAAAAAAAACTGTCTCTCTTTGACATAGCAGCAGCTCAACCAGGCCTCGTCCACTTTCTGTGGATTATTAAAATGAGGAACATTGTGACTTCAAAACGTGTTGCTCAAACTGCAACATTACACACTAAAGTTAAAAAGTGGAAAAGCATATTAGGACCCCTTTAAATAAATAATACAAATACATTTGTGGATATAATCAACACTAGCCATTATTGGGCTAAATTTAATTGTAAAAAAATAAAATTAAAAAAATCATGGTAAAAATTGCAGAATCATTAGATAAATTTATCAATTGAAAAAAAAAAAAAAGATTGTTAGTAGCAACCTTAGTTATTATTATTATTCCATTTATGCTTTTAGTAATATGTGTTTTTGTTTATGTGTCGGGTGTTTTTGATTGTTTTATTTGTGATAACGCAATGAAACATGCCAAATTGTGCAACATAATTTTTGGCCAGCCAGGCTGTCATACAAAGAAATTATGAACATGCAAAAACGAGAGAACAAACCAAATATTTAAATTCGTATTTTGTTGTTTTTATCGAACGTGTATGCTAATTCAAAACAAATATCCCCTCCAGACTCACAGCCACTACTTATATTTATCCTTTAACGCCATAATCATGGCAAACTCAGGAGTGATAACGTTTATAATAACCATCGCTAGTGTTTGTTTCTAAAACAGAGTGCATGTACCTTCTTTCTTTCCTCAGTCGGCGTGTCAGTCTTTGGATCTGGTGAAGCCGTCCCAAAATCTTCTCATTTACCTGAGAACGGGTTCATAGGACTTTTAGTCAAGAAGCCTTTCACTTAAATGTATAGATCAGACAAACATTTTAAAATACATTACCATTTACACACCTTCATGTCGTTCCAAATCTGCGACACATTATTTAATTTTATTTTCCACTACAAAAAATTGACCTTTTGTGTTCCCCATAAAAAAAAGAAAGTCATATAGTAACCAAGTTATGGAACAACTTTTTTTGGAGCAAAATGTTTGTACAGCAGGGGCTTTTTAATCTTTTAGATGCCACAGACCCCCAAATATGATCATTTTCGTGTGAGGGACCCCATCCTGAAAAATAACAGGCATCTATCGATTATTAACACCCTATTTAGACATTGATTGCACCGTTACGTGTATTATTTATTTAAATGTTATCTATTTTTGTTCACTTATATAAAAATAAATAAACATTTTGATTCATCTAATTTAATCTATTTAATAGATTAATAGCTAACTGCTATTTTTATTTTAATCTAATTTATTTACTTATTCTTTATTAGTTTTTTGAGGAGAGATTATAATTCCTTAAGCAAAATATTTAAAAAAGTATTAAATAAGTCATAAGGCATTTATCTATTATAATCACTTAATAAATTTACTAAAAAATAATAGAAAATGATTTTTAATAAGTCACACACACAAACAGTACTGTGTGTGTGAGTGTATATATACGTGTAACTTATTAAAAATCAAAAATCACTTTCTATGATTATGAGTTCATAGTATAGTATATAAACTCGCTATAGTAATGCACTGTTAAATGTATTATTTATATTAAGATAAATAAATTATAGATAAATCTATAAAGATTGTTGATTAATCTAAATGAATCCATTTAATAAATAAATAACAAATAATAAAAAAAGAAATTCACATTTTTATTCATTCATTTATTTATTTTAATGGAATTAATTTATTTGACAGTTGTTCTTTAGTCTTTTCCCCGGACCCCAGTTTGAAACCCCTGCTCTACTTCATTGTTCAGGGCAAATGCAAAAGCGGTTCACCTGTTCAATCTCTTTGCACCTCTTGCTGAGAGCTTGATACTTGCTTTTGTCAAGCTCTCTCCTCTCATCTTCCCCATCCTGTGTGGGGCCGGCAGGGGCCCCGTCGTCCTCCAGGAGCTCACTGCCGCTGGGGCCCAGCTCCACTCCACCCGTCTCCAGCTCCGCTTCCAGAATGTGACCCCCAAACAGTGGAGGTAAAGCCAGACCTGAGAAATCCTCCATCATCTGAAGCACATGAACAAACGATGATTTGTCTTAACGTTACATACACAAGTGTTGTTCAACAAATGTATAGTGCATTCATTATGAGTGCACTTTCTCACCCGATATTCAGTTTGTACAGTTACATTACAGATAATGTTGGAAATTACTGACCAAGCATACATTTTTCTATGACCTGCTTCTCACATGGCTCGTTTCTGTACAGCAGTATGAAATGCTTGTGAATAAGCATAACGTTAATTTAATAATTCACTTTTTTTTTTTTAAACTTCATTTTTAGCCGTTTTACTGATTGTGTTAGATTCAGCTCTGTACTCACCTTTTGTTATTGATGTTATGAAGAGCCGAGCATGATGTCCGTTTATTGTAACGCTAGCAAATACCGAAGGTCTCTTTTGAACTCCTCCTCAGTTCCGTCTAACTTACAAATAATTTAATCATGCATCCAACCAAATCATGTATTAGCCTTTGTTATATAATAAAATAAAACTAAAAACCTTCATTTTTAGCTACATTACAGCTCTCAAAACAACACGATCTAGCATAAGACGCGTTTTAAACACGTAATTGACCGTTGAGCCAATCCAGAGCGAAAGCGTCACCAACATTTTTGTTTTATTAAACTACATTTCCCATGATGCCTGAAGCACAGGACTACAGAAGCAAACATGGCGGCCAGTAAGTACATTTTGCTTGTTAGCCGTTTGAAACAAGACATGTTTTATTGTAGTTCAGTTCGATCGTATTGTACAATAACAGAGTCAATAGGGAATTGAGGAGCGGTATATAAAATATTCGTGTAGTAAAAAATAATTAATGTTTAATGTGCGAATACGAGAATGACCTTGGCTGTGGTTTTCTTTGCTCTGTTTCAAACATGAATTTATGATGAGAACTTATCTTTGTTGTGCACCTATGACTCCTTTAGAAACATAGCAAAATGTTTTTTTTTTTTTTTCCGATACAACGGTATTCTCAAAATATATTGCCATAATTCAGCACTGTCTCTGTTGTATTTACACTAACGTTAATACTGGTCAATAGTTTAGAATAATTAATGTTTTTTATAGGTCTAACAATAATTTAATAATTTTTAAATGTTTTTGAAAGAAGTCTCTCCAAGACTAAATTTATTTGATAAAATACAGTAAAACGATAATACTATAAAAATATTATTACAATTTAACAGCTGTGCTGCCTTATGTGGAAACTTCGATGCATTTTATTTTTCAGGATTCTTTGAGGAATAGAAAGTTCAAAGTACAGCAGTTATTTAAAAATAAATCTTTTGTGACATTAATGTATTTACTGTCACTTTTGGTCTACTTAATGCGTCCTTGACTCCTTGCTAATAAAACTATTAATTGCCTTAAAAAAAAAAAAAAAAACGTTTGAATGGTGTTGTATCAGTTATCAATCCTTGAAATGCACAATATTACTGTTTTTGATCAAATACTGCTGCCAGAAGAGACTTCTTTCAAGTGTTTAACCTGTAATGTACCACAGTATTATCATATAATGTTAATGTATAATGCCATATCAAATTAAGCACTGCAATCGAATTACATTATACAACACAAACCGAATAAGCACGCCACTTCGCCCGGTTGTGTCTGCTTTGGCAGATGATTGCATTTACTCTTTCTTTCTTTAGTTGGCAGGTTTTTGAAGAATGCCTGGAACAAAGAGCCTGTGATCACAGTTTCCTGTGGACTCGGACTGCTGGGTGTGTGTGAGACGATTGAACACGATGGCATTTTCAGTGTTCATCATCCTGCTTTATGAATCTAACATATATTTTGTTTTTCACTCAGCTTGTATTCTGCCGGCTGTGAGCCCTTTAACAAAGTACACAGGAATGATGAACAAAGCTGTTCCGTTTAATTATCCAGGTACGTTATTCTTTTTGCATGATGTCTAAATAGTTCAGGTCACTTCTATGTGGGTGTTTCTTCAATAAGAGGGACGGTTTAATATATTTCAGACATTGTAAACAACAAAGTAATGTTGCTATTTGGTTATTTCCCCGTTAGTTTGATCTTTTTAATCACGTTTGACTCTCTTCAGTCCCAGTTCGAGATGATGGAAACATGCCAGACGTCCCAGCGCACCCTTGTGACCCACAGGGGAGAAACCTGGATTGGCTAAAAAACATGTGAAAAGTCCTTCAAAATCCTGTACAATCTTGAATCCAAACCCTCCTTTACTTCTGTCTCACTTGATGAATAGCCCTCAATAAAATCTCTTTATTTAATTATCATGTTGTTTTTTTCTTGATATTTTAGCCTTTATAAAATAGACTTGCCATATAATGCTAGTTTTAAAATGCTTATTGGCTTTTTAGCATCATTGTTAGTATATAGAGATCGACACCTAAAACAACAAAGATTAACTTTGTTTATTGAGGTACATTTAAAAAAAAAATCTATATAGTTATCATGATGTTAAAACATTCAAGAGTTCAAAATATATGAATGATCCATAGAGACTGAATCCTGAGCCAAAAACATCTAGGGAAAGTAGTCATGTGTCTGTCAGGTGCCTTCATAACACATAAGCATAAAATAATAATCAGAATAGTACAGCAAAGCAGCCGGACTGACTTGTACAGTAAAGTCCTGCTTTAAACACCAGTAGCAGGAGTCTCTGGGATATTTCATAAAAGTACAATGTCAACAGGGATCAAACCTGCTCAACCGCGATTACATCAGTTCGGAAATTAAAATGACAAACTAATACAGGCTAACATGCAGAGGAGTCCAAAAGTCTGAGCTGTGTCTGGGATAACGTATTACAAGTTACGTAATCAGATTTCTAGTAGAGTAATGCATTACTTTTACAACAAAATATGAGTTACTTTTTCAAATAAGCAACTCAAGTAATCGACATTTCCTTAAGTTCACTTTTGGTGTGAAAGGTCCTTTACATTTGCTAAAAATATAACTTTTTTTGGTTATTAAATCACAAACAAGCAAGCCCAGCCCAGGTGTGAGAAGTAATGCAAAATTACCTTTACTTTTACTTTACAAACAAGTAACGGATTACTTTTAAAAGTAACTTTCCCCAATAGCGAGTCGAGATGCTTTTCAATGAATGAAAAATGAACATGGTATTCCAGATGTATATTTGTAGATCTCTAATCAAGCGTAAACGAGTGTCATTGATCATGTGACTTAGACGGTCAGATCTTCTTCCATTGAAACTCAAGGTGCTCTTTGGATTGTCTCAAATCATGCAGAGACGCATCAAATATCAAAACTATGATCATTTTTTTCAGTTAATCTTACTGAAATAGTTATGGTGATGCATTAAGAAAACATTTGTATTAAATTTTTGAATATTCTCAGACTTTTGGACCTCACTGTATTACAATAGACAGTTAAATTTACATATATAAGGTTGGAGATTAACCCCTTTTTGCATTATTCAATTTAAGATATCCTTATAATAAAAAAAGTTAATAAACGAAGGGGTCAAAACAAATTGACCCAGGAGTGGAGAAAACAAATGAACAAAGTTGGCATCAGTTATATTAGTTTCAGTGTAAAATCTTTTAAGACAACAGACCTTAGTCAGATTAGATGCCATATTGAGTTGAACGCGGATGAAAACGAGGCTAGACGTGTAGTTTTTACAATGGCACAATGCTATAAACATCTTAGATAATGTAATTTACACAACTCACATTTATAGTCGTGGAGTTTTTGTCTTCAGTAAGACGTTTTATCAGCTGAACAATGTATGTTAAACAGCAGTACAATCCATTTAACACACTGTAATTTTGCAGCCCCGCTTTCATTCCTGTCAAAAATGTAATATGGCGCTACCCTGACCAAGATCTGCTCAAAAACAATTAACACAAATTCACATGTAACTGAATCATATGTTGAGGTTCATTTTAAACCAATGGACAAAGACATCTCTGTCCCAAAATTATGGCAAAAACATGGGGAAGAAAGAGTTTGGTAACACTTTATTATAAGGTGACGTAGTTTGTTTATAGTAACAGTAAATTATGCATAATCACAAGTAACTAACCTTAAACCAAGCACTAACCATAACTATAGGAAGTACAAGTAATTGTTACTCAGTACTAATAAGAGTAATTACAATGTCGCAACGTCACCTTAACAAGTGTAACAGAGAGTGTTTCATTGTCTTTTATTTATAGATTGAACAACCTACAGCTACACGACTTCAGCACAGTCACATCCTCCAACACGTCTACACTTTCCAGACCTTTCTTTCACATCTTCAGATCTTCTCTCTGCACACAGCCTTCAAACCCCTCACCTAGAGTCTGCTGCAACTCGTGACTACAAGCTTATGTTTGGCAGATCGGGGGTTTAAACAAATACAAAGCCCTTCTGTAATTATACTCCATTTTCCATTCAATTTATTCTTTCCTTTTGACACCAGCCGCCTGCATACCTACTAAAGTTCCAGGATTCATTGTCTTTATTTAATGAAAACTTCAAAAAGTTTTTTTTTTTTTTTTGTGGGGAGAGAGTATCTTAATCATATCATGTGTATCAGTATTGTACAGAAAAGAGAAAAAAAATATCTTGTTAAAAAAAATTATTTAGTGCTCAACAGAAAAAAAAAATACAGCATATGTAATAGGGATAGTTCACTTTGAAATTAATTGTTGATATGTTTTAGCTTACCTCAAAGGCATCCAAGATGTAGGTGTCTTTGTTTCCACGGTATTTTCAATTTTGATATTTTTAGGTCAAACCGTTCTTGTCTGTCAGTCATATAATGGAGGTCTATGGTCACCACCTCAAAGAGCATGCACAGAGAAGTCCAGATTAAACACGATTTAATGACTCGTAAATGTAAGTACACATGATGCCCTAAGACACGAAACGAGTGGTTTGTGAGACAAAATGAACAGTATTTATATCGTTTTTACCTCTTGTAACCACAGCCACGTCCAAGTGATCTGAGGGCACGGGCGTTTTGCTCTGCGCAAACGCTGGAAGTGATCTCTCAAAGGTGATCTCTCAAACAATGAGTACGTCACTCATTGTTTACACAGAGATTTCGAAAGCATTACCTTTCACTGTGAAGATCTAAACATATTTAGATATACAGGAAATCACAATGGAAGACGATTTCGATTTATCAACAGACAACGTTTTTTCGCAACCGCACAAGAGATTACTTCCGCCGCTTGATCACTCAGATCACTTGGACGTGGCTGTGGTTACAAGAGGGGAAACCAATATAAATACTGTTCGTTTTCTCACACAAACCACTAGTTTCGTGTCTTAGGGCATCATGTGTACTTACATTTACGAGTCATTAAATCGTGTTTAATTTGGACTTCTCTGTGGATGCTCTTTGAGGTGGTGACCATAGACCTCCATTATATGACTGACAGACAAGAACGGTTTGACCTAAAAATATCCAAATTGAAACTACTGCGGAAACAAAGACACCTACATCTTGGACGCCCTTGAGGTATAAGCTAAAACATACCAAAAATTAATTTCAAAGTGAACTATCCCTTTAAAAGACATGGCAGTGAGTAAACAATGACAGAATTTACATTTAGATGAACTATTCCTTTATATATATTAAGGGTTGCGCAGACTAGTCGACTTTGATGTTCTGCCATGACGCTTAAAGATGACAATTTTAACAATGAAAAATGAAATTCTTCAAAATATCTTCCTTTGTGTTCAGCAGAAGAAAGACATTCATACAGGTTTGTAATAACTTGAGGGTGAGCACGTTTTTTAAGTCAACTATTCCTTTAAGCTTGACCATGGCCTATAGAGGGGACAACAGGATAAGAAATCTAAGAAGTCTAAGACAGTTAAAATGATTAAAAATAAATGCATACTCTGAGATATGTTTGATAACAGAGCGTCGAGATGCTCAAAAGTGATCGAGTGAATGCACGTTTTAAACAGCTTATTGTAAACGTGAGTTAATCGCTGTTCTAAACTAATGTGATGCTGTATTGTAACACACACATAAAAAGACATGCTTTTAAAACACTGTCATCCATAACATGAATTCAAATGTTATAGATCAGATTTCCCCCTCTCTATTCCATGTGCAGTGCACTCATACCAAATAACATAAAAACCCTTGAAATATTTCATTATCTTATAATGTAATACATATATAATATTCATTTGATGTTCTAAATGCTATTTTATCATTTATCTGCGCTTTAATCCTATTGGTTACTGTCTAAATGTGTTTCTGTTGGCAAAAGTGTTGCATATCAAAGGTTCAAAGCATTAGGCATCAGTGACCTTATTCCAGTCAGCATCTGTGGTTGTCAATCAAAGGCTCTGTTATATTACCGGGGCGGAGCGATCATTGGTCACCGTCTTCCTGAGTCGGATATGGGCGAAGGGATTGATCCTGTGAAGAGGTCAAGTTTAATCAACGAACCCATCAGACATGTAGTGTCTTAACATGCTCTTCTACACAGAGGGGACTAGCTGTACCTGGTGGGTGATGGCGGTGGAGAGGTGAAATCGCTGGACATCTGAGGAACACGAAAACCGTGTCAGTGGAATATATGCCAATATACTCTAATCCTAGCATGATTTAGTAAGACAGAAAAAACAACAACATCTACAATAGCAAAATTGATAATAATCTTAAATAGGAATAATCTTAAAGTCCCCATGTGGAATAAAGTTGTTTATAATGTCTATGTGGTGTTTTTAATGTGGTGTAAGACAATCCATGTGTAAATTCATACATTAAGTCGACGGCATTGCTGAGAATTTTCTCCTTAAAACTGCAGAGAACAAAAGACAGTCTCAAAAACACGGTTTGAAATCGATGGTGTTTCTGACGTCACAAACTTCCTTGTAGCCAGTGCTGGGAAAGTTCACTTTCTACATGAACTACTTCAAAGTTCAACTCACAAATTTTAAAATGAACTAGTTCAGTTCATAGTTCATACTTCACAATTTTGAACTAAGTTCGCGGTTCCAAAAAATGAACTAGTTCATAGTTCTTTTTTTCCATTTTTTTTAATTATTGCCACATACAACCCCTACTTCACTACCATAGTACAATAGCCTGGATGCCAGCCTGAACCCCGCCCACAACATTTTTTGGTTGGGAAGTTCGGTCTGGACTCAATCCATTGAGGAGTAATTATGATCAGTCAAAAAATGATCGGGCCAATCAAATTGCCAGGGCGGGCTTTATACGATGATGGACAGATGATCTGCAAGGACGTAATCATCACGTTATCAATTCAAAGAGCGCTTAACTGGTTTCCCTCAAAGATGACTGAAGCTGGAGAATTGAGATGTATAGATTCCGCTGTCACGTCTGTTGTGAAATAAATCGACAGCGCATTAATTTTAATAGACAAACAGAGAACTGAAATCAAGGCATTTGTTGATCGTAAAGATATTTTTGGCGTCCTTCCTACATGATTCGGGAAAAGTGTAACTTATCAGCTAGCTCTGACGATCGTTAAGAAGATGGGACGTAATGAAAAGCCTGTGGTCGTTGTGGTTTCTCCTTTGGTCGCACACTCGAAGCAACACTCGTTAGTTTACTTCTAAAATAAGTAAGTTCTGTAGTTGACAACTGTGATATGCTAAGTAGTTGACGACTATCCAATTGAGTGCAGTGTTTTTTTCCCCAGTTCGGTTAAGACACGCCTCATAATCAAAGCCCTACGGAGCTAGTTCTACTGACTAGAATACGAGTATGACGAAGTCAGGCTAATAGTACGATGCATCGTTGGAGAAATCAACTAGCTAGTCACGACTGTTTCCCGAAACCCATTGTTTGCAAAGTATCGTTCAACCACGTTGGTTTCGCACGTGGTGGAGTAACAACTACTTTTAATGAAACTGTTTGAGATCAAATTAACACTAGATTTGTTTTATATAAATTACAGACATGTCATCTGAGGACTATTTCTAATTGTTCTCAGTTATTTTGCTTAATTACCATACTCAATATTTGGCTCGTTCTTACATAGTCTAGCACGTTTGCACATGCACACTCTTCAAACATGGTACTTTAAATCTTTTGACAAACTAAAAGACGTAAATTACTAGGGCTGGGTAATAAATATCGATTTCTCGATATTAATCGATTCTCATTTTTACGAACCGATATCGATTCTTAAATCTCAAGAATCGATTAGTCATCCTGTTTCATTTGAATGAATGAGACATTGTATCGCGGCTGTGCGCATTCAAAAAATCGCAATAATCTTTGTCCTTTGTTACTATTGATATGAAACAAAGTCTTAATTTTCAAATTACGTCCATTTTCTTTAGAAATTCAAAAACATAAATAGCGTTTTGGCGCTGTGGCGTGAGATCGCTCTGGAGAAGCAGCAGCACTGATCTTTCTTCCGGGTTAATAATACCAGTCACAGCGCCAAATAAACATGAATGAGCATCTGAAAGTGTGTTAAAGATAGAGTACAACTTATCGAAATCCGTATCATGTCACATTCATTCGCTCAATCAGCATTTCAACCGTGGAAAGACGTCAGTTAAACAACTTGTAATCAATGTATCGTCATATTTACCTCAGAAAACCCACATAAACTCGTTAGTCAGCTAGAAAAAATAACTCCAGAGAGGAGCATTTTGCTAAATATATACACTATATTACATGCATTATAATCTTAATGTTCTTCAATATTTAATGCATATTTGAATAAATCTGGCAAGTTTTTATGACAGCCACCATTTAAATGTTTATATTTCATATAATCTTCTTATTATAAAAATAAATAAAAGTGTAATTCAAGTGATTCATTCATTATTACCTTCATATTAGGCTAATAAAGCCTAGTAGGCTACAACTAGTCTCCCATAGTTTACAGCATTAGTTAAGAGATTTGATTCCCTTGAGAAAATTTGCCATTTATTGTAACTGATATCCAAAATAATCGATATTGAATCGAATCGTAATCGAAATTGAATCGAATTGCAAGCTTGTGAATTGAAATCGAATCGAATTGTGAAATTTGTCTCAATACCCAGCCCTATAAATTACATTTGTATGTATTCTAAATAAAAGGCACTGGTTGTACTGAATATCAGCTTGCTTATTTTGTTCAAGATTAGGATGATGTCCAAATGTGAAACTATGCCTCAGGTCGAGAGCTGTCGTTCAAACCACACAACTTTGCGATGCTTTATGCGAATGTTCGTTGGAATGATGGTTTTGGGAAACACCGACTTGTTTGACTATGCAGATAACGACGGAACTTGTGACCATATTTGGCTAACGTTGCTTTCAGGAAACGCACCCCTGATTAACAAGTCAACGAGTGAATCTCTGAGCTGGTGTGAGTGAGTGGAGGCAGGGCTAATTAGCATATTCCTAGAACTGCATACTGAATGAGGCAAATAAGTCTAAATAAATAAGTTTAAATATGTCATTTTGGTGATCAAAGATGAGTTTTAAGAGATAAAATGATTGAGCACAGGGGGACTTTAAGGCAAGACACTATAAGCAAAACCCTTGTTTTTCATGCACTGGTCAATATTGAGATTTTGTGGCTATTTTGCTTCCATAACTTGTCTTCTTTGAGACTATTGGAAAGAAGACATCCATTTTAACATTTAAAGTTACACTAAGTAACTTTTTTGTTTGACATTAATTCACAAATTTAAATAATGAGTCAATCTTTAATCCTTCTTCCAAAATGTGTTTTTTTCTTAACCTGATTCACCATGGAGAGCCTGTTTTAAGTGTTTATATTTTAAAGCTGACAGGATGGTTTTCACAGGGAAATTGCGTATATGCGCCACTCGCCCGTGTGTCTCATATCCGGAAATAGAGAAAAGCTGTTCCGGCTATTTGACGTGTGTCTGGTGTGTGAGTGGCAGAGGTCAGTTGTCACAACGAGTGAGAAAGGTTGACATGGAGTAGCTAAATCTCTGACCTCCAGGGAACAGAAGAGTGTAAATTAAACATGATTTGTAATAAAACAAGAATCAACATTGGCTTGGCTTTCCAGAAATGGGCATATTTAAATAGGTAATGCCTCATTTGCATATTTACGCATAACATTCCAGAAAGCTTAATGTCTTAATATACTGTGATTAGTGTATGGTGGTAACGATTACTAATATTTTTTTTACCCTATTCGCATGCAGTGTCTGGCCTTATGTAGCACTACAGTCAGAGGAGACAGTCATGATGAACGTGTGTTTTCTGACCATGTCCTTCAGGCGCAGTCGTGGGCTCATCCTGCTGGTTTCGGGGTTCATCATGCTGTAGGGTCGTGGTCTGAAGGTGCTGACCCGCTGAGATATTACACTCCTCTCATCCTCTGAATCAGGAGAGGCCTGCTGTAGCTGACCAGCGGGAGGAAGCCTGTCCAGCTGCCCCATGCTGGTGCTGTTCACCTTCGACAGGGGAAGAGCGCTGGAGGAAGAGGGATAGAGAGAAAACAGAGAATGCGTATGGGAATGCATAAACAAAATTGAACATGAATGGGGTTTTGTTTTCCATACGGACCTGACGTCTTGTCCCGGAGTGTCTGGATAAGTCTGTGTGTAGGAGACGGGAAACCAGCCTTTTCTATGAAGGAGAGTTTAGATCATTAGCATACATGACATGAGCATCTGAATATCTTCTGAGCTGGATAGGTTTAGGCATAAACCTATACAGGTTAGCTTGTTTTGAACTCTTTCACAGCAATGAAGGCAATTTCCATCGTTTATGAGTCAACGCTAAATCTGGATGTAGTCTTTGACAAAAACACGATTTTCTCAGCTTTTTGCTCAAAATGCTGCTTTTTTATGAAACTTGGACAAAAACTACAATAAATCCTGTTGGAAAGCATCTTTTGCAGCGATTTTTGTGTGAGCATATCAGTGAACACCCCCGACCACTATGTGAGTTTCACGTCTTTGTAAACTAAAGTTTAACCCTCCTGTTACCCTCAAATCTGATAACACTTTTTACCCTCTGGGGTCAATTTGACCCCAGTAATTTAAACCTCCACAATATGTTTATTTTTTTTTTTACAAAGGTTTGTCTCAGTTAATTTATATCTTTGTTGATTACTTAAGTAACGTTTTAAGTTGACATCCCTCCCCACCCCACCTAACCCCATCTAACCCCACCTAACCCCATCCAGAATACCCATTGCACGACTATGGACAAATTTACAAATCAACATAAAATCTTACTGATTTGACCTAAAATTGGAAAAGTATAAATACATCTGGTGTTTTATTTGTTTTATAATATTTCTAAGTATAGATTTATGTAATCTATGACATTTGGAAAGAAAAACTATTTATTTTATCAAGGATAGTAACACGAGTTATGTTTGGGGTCAATCTTGCAAAAATTATGTTTTCTCCTCCCCCATGGCACGGGAAACATCAAATTTCTCACAGAAATTATGTTTTCCCCTCCCCAATGCACAGGAAATAATTATTAGTTATCTTGAGAATTATGTCACATGTCATGTGAACTACTAGTAGTTCTCGCAATACTACAGATATGGTTCTGTTTGGTTAGAGCCCTAAAACAGAGGGACATTTTTTGAAAATGATATTGAATATGTAAAATTACAATGAACATTATAAATTCAAATTATAACATGTTATAATGACCTCAATATAATAACCAAAACAAATGTGTGTGAAATTTTAATATTTCTTCTGTTTTATTATACATCTAAAAGAGCCTGGGGTCAAATTGACCCCAAGGAACACCGATGTTACAAAATTTGTACAGGACTTTGAAAAAATATTAGCAGCTTAATTTTATGTTTACAGAGTTGTCCCCATTAAATTAGGAAACGTCATTAAATTTGAAGCAAAAAAAAAAAAAATAAAATTATGTTTTTACAGACTTAAAACTCCTCCTCCAAGTGGAGGAGTTTAAGTATCTTGGGGTTTTGTTCACGAGTGAGGGAAGGATGGAACGGGAGATTGACAGACGGATCGGTGCAGCTTCAGCAGTAATGCGGTCGATGTACCGATCTGTTGTGGTGAAGAAGGAGCTGAGCCGTAAGGCAAAGCTCTCGATTTACCAGTCAATCTACGTTCCTACTCTCACCTATGGTCATGAGCTTTGGGTCATGACCGAAAGGACAAGATCCCGGATACAGGCGGCTGAAATGAGCTTTCTCCGCAGGGTGGCTGGGCGATCCCTTAGAGATAGGGTGAGAAGCTCGGTCACTCGGGAGGAGCTCAGAGTAGAGCCGCTGCTCCTCCACATCGAGAGGGGTCAGCTGAGGTGGCTCGGGCATCTGTTCCGGATGCCTCCTGGACGCCTTCCTGGGGAGGTGTTCCGGGCACGTCCCACTGGGCGGAGGCCCCGGGGAAGACCTAGGACACGCTGGAGAGACTATGTCTCCCGGCTGGCCTGGGAACGCCTCGGTATCCCCCCAGAAGAGCTGGAGGAAGTGTCTAGGGAGAGGGAAGTCTGGGCATCTCTGCTTAGACTGCTGCCCCCGCGACCCGGCCCCGGATGAGCGGAAGAAGATGTACAACATGTACAGACTTAAAACATTGAATGGGGTCAAATTGACCCCAAGGATAATAGGAGGGTTAATGCATTTTAGGAAGGATTGTGGTTTCATTGTGTAGGTGGTTGGTGCAACCACAGAAACCTCAAATTCTCAGGAGGGCAGCATGTGTCCAAATTTCAATCTATTTCATCAGAAACGATCTTAAAACAGGGCTTTAAGTGTAAAATACCGAACTTGTCCTTTAAAGCAACACCAAGTAACTTTTCCTCAGCTGGCGCCCTACAGGTGGGAAGCGGAATTGTTCACTACCGCTGTTGTAAATAATTTAGCCTACCGCAGTCCACTGTCACACACACGCTCGCTGTTTATCCAGCACCGGCTTTGGAATGAATGATGTCCACAGACAAGGTAGAGTATGTTGCATGATTTCATGAAAGTATGATGTATTGCGACATCAGAAATGAAGAAAAACTAAATAATGACTATTGTAACGCTTGACGTAAAGCAAGTCAAATTTGTAGTTTTCTTATGTCTTATTAGAACTACAGAAACTCGACCCGATCTGGCAATCTTACATAGAGTGGTTATAGCAGATATAGGACCACAAAGCAGAGACATAAGTGCCTTTCACCCAGTTACGACTTGAACCACTGAAACGATTTTGGAAACATTATTTTAAGGTAAAAAAATCTTACATATTGTTGCTTTAAAGGGCTTTTCCTCTAAATGAAAAGGAAAGACTAAACATGATTACTGATTAAGGAAAAGTCCATATTGTGACAAACATAAACAGTTATTTAGACCTGCACCATAAATAAGCACACTCATGGCACTTTTCCATTACCAGTACCAGCTCGACTCGACTCGACTCGCCTTGGCTTGCCTCGGCTCAGCTCGTTTTTCCATTGCAGACAGCACCACCACATATAGTAAACGGTCATCATAGCGATGCCTTTCGTTCCTAGTTGCCCCATCAAGCTCTCGCTGGATCCTCTCTTTGGTACAGGTACAGCTTTTACACAGTGGAAAACCAAACAAAGGCGAGCCGAGCTGGTACTGTGTAGTGGAAAAGCGCCAATAGCTAATGTTTTATTGCCCTTGTTTTATTAACTGATGATTGATGGTCAGATACCGTCCAGTTCGCTCGTTCTGGCCGTAGTGCCAGCCGTCTCTGGGTTCACTGATCAGCAGGGAAAGAGTGTCTCCGGGCAGGAAGGACAGCAGACATGAAGCTCCTCCCTTCTCTCCCTCCGAGGAGTCTGTGGAGTGAGGGAACAGAGCCTCCACACGGGACGGCCCACAGAGAGGCAGCACACGGGGAAGAGTGGAGCCTGGAGAACCACAACCATTGGAAGAGGACGTTTAATACAACTGTGATAGAAAGGATTCTCCTAAATTAAACTAGATTAAAAAGGTTCAACAAGACAAAATTATTGGCTTGAGAAAGTAGTTTATAAAGTAGTTTTAAAAACTTTGTAGTTTTTAAGTCTCAGATTCCTGGAAATTCTGGGTGTTTCTATGCAGGATGTTCTGTCTGGTTGCTAGGGTGTTGCTAGGCAGTGCTAGAGTGTTCTGAATGGTTCCTAAGTGGGTGCTTGGGTGTTACTGGGCAGCTGTTAGGATGTTCTGGATGGTTGCTAGGCGGATGCTAGGGTGTTCTGGGTGGTTACTGTGGTGTTTTGAATGGTTGCTAAGTGGGTGCTTGGATATTACTGGGCAACTGTCAGGATGTTCTGAGTGTTCTGAACTTCTGGATGGTTGTTAGGTGGCAGCTGGACAGTTTCTAGGGTGTTCTGTATGGTTGCTAGGGTGTTGCTGGGCAGTTACTAGGGTGTTCTTAATGGTTGCTAGGGTGCTTTTTAAAAATAAACTGAAATCAGAATTAATAACAGAAAGACATTATTATGATGCTGTAAACAAAAATGTGGACATTTTAAACATTTCCGACTATAACAATATCAGGAAAACTATCAAAAAAATTTCCATAATATTTTACCTAAAAATAAAATTATATTTTACAAAATCAAGAAAATCAACACCTTCTTTTTGGATTTTGACAAAAGGACAATTAAATCATTTTTCCTCTAATGCAATAAAAATATTTTTATATTACTTAAATTGAAAAGTACATCTGTAAAAAAAATCATTATGGCCTCTTTAATGTAGTTATTTATCATTTTTAAATAATTAAAAATATCTTGATCATTTATATTACTGTTTATGTTATAGTAACCAAGGATGGTTAGGTGTCAAGAAAATATTTAAATGCTCCTCAAACTGATTTCATTCCCTAAAGAAAAATATAGCTTTTTATTTTTATCTTCTGCTTTTTTCGGCTGAAATATGGCAAAATATTTAAAAATCAGACGCACCCAAGAATCCCGTCCGAGCGTCGCTACTCTGTCTCCTCGGCAGTGGCAGTGTGGATGTGCCGTAGAGCTCTGGACCCTTCAGCACATTAGGAGCACTGGGAGAGCTGGACACTGCGTGATGGGCTGTGGACAGGACAGGTGTGAGTGCGCGGGACATAGGGGCGCTGTGGGGGAGCGGAGGGCTGTGGGGGGCCGTTAGAGGTGGAGTCAGGCCCTGCAGGGAACCGTGGGAGGATGTGGAGGTGTGGCTAACCGAGAGAGAAGTCTGTAACCCGGCCATGCTCACTGCTGGCTGGGAGTGGGCAAGGCTAGTGGAAGAACTGGAGTGGGCATTCCCATTCTGTTGAGACGTGTTGCCGACGAGAGACTGGGAGAGAATGTCAGACTGGGACGACCGCTGCTGTTGCTGAGAACGGCTGCTGCTGTCACCGTTCGACAGAGGTGGGACTTCCTGAATAGACAGCCTCTGAGAGAGGAGAAGGACATGAAGCATCATTAGTACTTGATTAATTACAGGGGAATTTATTGAAATATTTATATTTATAATATCTATTGTAAGAAAGCATGAAATACAATAAGCACCTTGTTGAATCAATGCCACGTAGAATTAAGGCAGTTCTGGTCAAAAACAGTAGTAGTATAATGGTGTTCCTAATAATCCTTTAGGTGAGTGTTTAATTATAAAATTTACATTATAACATTTTTAGAAACACTTAAAATTAAATTTTTTGTGTATAAAAATAGAGAGAATATCATGTCCATGTTATTTCACCTAAAATCAAAAGTTAGGAAAAACATTTTTTTTACATAAAGTAAATTAATCCTGTTTTTAAGATCATTATGTTATTTTTTTTAAAGCATTGTGACATTTTTATGTCATTAAGCCCCTGTAATATGGGAGTATTTGTCCCTCACTTGTTCTCCAGGTTGAGAGATTCCCAGTTTAGCGTTCCGCAGGACCTCCGCTAGTCCAGCTCCTCCAGAGCTCTGGGGGGCAGTGTGACGCAACAGGTTCAGGGCTCGTTCTGGTAGTTTGGTTGGCTGGGCACATGACTGTTGCCATGATCCCAGCTTCTGAGACAACAGCTCTCTCACCTATCAAACAGCATTAATTGGTAACACTTTACAATACGGGTGCACTAATATGCATTAATTCATGCTTAACTAATGCACAGATGATCATGAGTTAATGTATAACTCATAAAGAACAAAACCATTAATTAATGATTACTGCATCATCAACTAATAAAGAGTCTATATGATTGATAGATTAAGTAATACATAAATTGCTATTAATTCAATGTGTCTTTGTGTATTAATTCCTTAATAACATATTTTATTAACTAATAGAGTAAATTAATGTGTTAATTACCACAATTAGTCAAAGCTATTGCACTTCAACTTCTAGTTGTCTGCTTTAATTAATCATTAGCTAGCGATTTGCAAAGGTATCATTATGTTATGACTTTACTTGTTGGGGCACATCATTATTAACTAGTCATTTAGTAATTGTAGCAATTCGCACATGAATTTGCAGTAACAATGAAGTAATTAATCATTTATTAATGCATATTAGTGTACCTGTCATATGATCTGGAATTTGAAATACAAGGCTTTGGCTCATTCTGGTAATTAACATGTTAATTGACACCATTAGTTAAAAAAATGAGTTATTATGGAATTAATCCACAATTACATATTTAATTAATAACAATTCATGTATGAACTAATACATTAACCTTACATACTCTTAATTAGTTCCTAATGTGGTAATCATTAATGAATAGCTTCGATAATCATTAGTTACACATTAATTCAGTATTATCTGTGCATTAGTTAAGCATGAATTAATGCTTATTAGTGCACCCGTATTGTAAAGTGTTACCCATTAATTCATAATATTTACCCAGTTAAAAATTTCCTTATGACAAAAATTCTCCTCTGATTTTGACACTAAATGCTCTTTCTGTCAGAATGACACTGAAACTCTTCTTCACTTGTTTTGGTCATGCAATTTTACTCGGGCAACTTTGGAAAGATGTTAGTGGGTTTATCTCAAGCAATATCTTGCCGAATTTCTCCATGAATCCCAAAACTGTTATTTTTGAAGCTGATTCAAATGCCTGCTTTGTAATAAATCTAATTATTTTTCTATGTAGTCTTTATATTCACAAATGTAAGGTTTCAAATTGTAAACCATTTTTTTTTGGTGTTCTTGGATGAGATAAAACATTATTTGACTACAGTTTCATCCTCTCTTACCCCAAAAGCACTCAGAACATGTAACATTTGCAAGACAAACTTTTTCATTTATTTAATGTTTAGATTTATTTTCATTTAAGTAATGCTCGCTTTTTTTTTACCCCCATTCTTGTTTATGTCACTGTCTAACTTTTTTGTGCTATGATGTTGTAGTCGTGTAATTATTATGTTGTTTCACACTGTAAACTGAATCAAACAACATTTTTAAAGTTGAGATAAATACACATTTGGACTTTGCATCACAAGTGCTGTCCCAGGAGTTTAGTATGACTGAAAAGCCAAACTTATGGACCCAAATATATGCAAACATCAAATTGCATAAGTTTATAAATGCACTATAAGTGTTTTGAGGTCATGAATTAGTAATTTAAGATAATCTGCCTAGAGACTTGTTTTTCCAGTGAACTTGTTTGCTAGTCCTCTACAGCCTGAGTTAGTTGGTTAAAGCTTTATTGTTGGCTCATATCTGTAGTGTTACCTTGCAGTGGTAGTTGACGAGGATCTTGGTGACTGAACATTGACGGTCCACCAGAAAACAATAGCGCCGCCTTTCTTCTGTCAGAGCAGAGCGGTAACCAACGGCAACTAAAGAGTCCAACTCTCCCTGCCGGCGACTCATCAGCTCCACATACTGTTACAGAGAGACCTTTAATTAATTCATCTTTACGTAGAATATGACAAATGTACACCCCATGACTGGCATCTAAGGCCAACGACTAAAGTTCAGAATCCTTAAAGCAGGAGTTCACAAACTTTTTGGTCAGCTGAACCCTTTTAGACATAAGATATAAACTTGAGACATAATATTTCAATACACATTTGCATGTTCACGGTTCTCTCCACATTAATTTTACACATGATTATTATTTAACTAACTATAAAAATAAAGAAACATATTACTGTTGTAAACTAAAAAGCCCAAAATTAATAACTGATAATTATACTACTAATAATTTTATTTTACACTACAAGTTAATCATACTAATATTGTTGTCTGAAAAGAATCACTTTCAAACATTCAAACCCTTGAGCTTTTTAACATTTTAAAACCTCAAGCTTTTATTTTTTCGTGTGTTTTTAAATGTATTTATTAATTGACGTGAAGAATCTTAGGACTGACATATTTGTATTTTAGTAGATTTTATTTTTAAGAATCACGACTATCATAAACATGACTTATATGTGGATAAATTAAACTCAACGTACTATTGAAATTGAACATTAATAATTGTACATGATAGCATTGATATATAGCATTGTATTCAACACCCCCCCCCCCCCCCAAACACACACACACACACACACACTCCTGTCCCATCCACCTTTTAAAACAAAGTTATGCCACAAGTTAATTAAACTGCAGCCTTTGATTATCGTACAGCCATTTATTATATCGCACACATTTATTTATTGTTTTTTATGTTTATTTATTACTTATTTATGTTAAATTCAATGTAATTCAATATTAGCTTTCATCAACCCCCGTTTGGAAAACCCTGTCTTAAAGGGCCAGTTCACCCAAAAATGTAATTCTGTCACCACCATTGATGTTCTAAACGTTCTTTTAAGTGACATTTTCATATTAATAATATCTCTGAATTTTCCTTTCCTTTCCTCATCTGTCCAACTGTGGTCCTGTTTTACTTCATCATTTCCCCTCTCTCGTTCCTTTGTTTTTTTCTCTGCCCCATTGTTTTTTTTTCTGGCCCCAAATCAGCCGTTCCGGATATCTGCTTAATCTTAAACTAAGACTGACTTGTTCTTCTTTCTGATCCAAAATCATGCTTAGAGTAATGCTTCTGATAGCATAGCTTAGGCCTACACAAACAAAGATAGACTCACTCCTGTAAAAACACGTGCTGGAGGATACACATGCACAAATAAACAAACACTTGTTCACACACGGATAAAAAGTCTTCCACTCACAAATCAGCTTTAATATGTAGGACACTGGCACAAACAGACGGCCCTCACTGAGCTCAATTGGTCATTATGAGTCACACAAACTACAAATGACTGGCAGTACATGACATTCTACACTAAGCCTTCAGTAATGAACACAGCAAGTCAAAGAACTGGCAAGCAACACAATTACTCAGTTCTTTAGCAGGCGCTTTAATCAAAAGTGACTAACTGTTCATTTATTGCAGTGCCAATCACTCTGAAGTGAATGTGGCTTCGCTGGAAGGTGATTGTGACCAAGTGGGATCAAATTGGGGTCAAAATTAAGTATGTGTTCTGAGTTTGTCATACCAAAGAAAAATGTGTAATTAGCCACCCAGCCAAATTTGAATGATAAAAAAAAGCCGGCAAGTACATAAAATAAGCTATCAAAATCATGAAAAAATGAGCAGTTATCTCTGTTCTCAAACGCTGGGGGCGTGTCCGCTGGCTGTGCTGAAACCACGCCCACAAGTGGGTAAGCTGTCGACGTGATATTAGGTGAAAATGCTTTTGGAGACGGGAGGATGAACACTGAGGCGGGAGATAGTCGTTTCGGCCCCGTTCACCAGTAACAGCGGATCATCAGTGAATCCCAGTTGTCTCTGAGGAAAGTTTATAAAACTAACCAGTGTAAAATGATCACTACAGAGGCGGGTGTTGGCGGTGATCCACAGCTCTTCATCAAGGTTGGCTCTCTAAAAACCTCTTATTGATGTGATCGTTTTCATTGAATTTAAATGAAGATACTGATCTGTTTTGTACATGATCGCATCCAGGTAGTAGCCCATGCATTTCTGTGTCGAAGGCATAGCTAGCTAGAAAACTGTAGGCTCAGCTTGTACTGACAGTCACTCGCGATTGAGCGATGAATGCGAATGTGCTCGGGGAGTGTTATTGTGTGTTGGGAGAGATCAGACTCTGTGCGTCATCAAATAGGGGCGTGTCCAGGAGCTCATGGGCTCCAGTGAGTCATCGAGCCCTGTTTTAGCCCCGCCCAAACAATCCGTAAAATTGCAATGGTGAAAAACTGTTTAACGGTCTAACTCCACATTTCAGTACTTCACAGTTCACAGTCTTTGTAATATGTTTTAACAATACATATGTAACATTTATAATGTGTTTAGAACTTTTTTGTAGAATTGCCTTTATAGGGATTTTAAAGTTGAGGAACATTACAAAATATTATTAGTATTTTTAAAAAAACATTTTACATGCCAAATCTATGGTGGCCGAGAATGCTCAACGCGCTGCAACTGACGAAAACACATGCAAATAGAAGAAAATGCATGCAAATAGAAAAAAAAACACGCATGCGAATAGAAAAAATGCATGCAAAATAGAAGAAAATGCATGCAAATAGAAAAAAAGCACATGCAAATAGAAGAAAATGCATGCAAATAGAAAAAAACATGCAAATAGAAAAAACGCATGCAAATAGAAGAAAATGCATCCAAATAGAAAAAAACGCATGCAAATAGAAGAAAATGCATGCAAATAGAAAAAAACACATGCAAATAGAAAAAAATGCATGCAAATAGAAGAAACTGATTGCAAATAGGAAAAAACACATGCAAATAGAAAAAACGCATGCAAATAGAAGAAAATGCATGCAAATAAAAAAGCATGCAAATAGAAGAAAATCCATGCAAATAGAAAAAAAGCATGCAAATAGACAAAAAACACATGCAAATAGAAAAAAACGCATGCAAATAGAAAAAAACACATGCAAATAGAAGAAAATGCATGCAAATAGAAGAAAATGCATGCAAATAGAAAAAATGCATGCAAATAGAAGAAAATGCATGCAAATAGAAAAAAAGCATGCAAATAGAAAAAAACGCATGCAAATAGAAAAAACGCATGCAAATAGAAAAAAACACATGCAAATAGAAAAAAATGCATGCAAATAGAAGAAACTGATTGCAAATAGGAAAAAACACATGCAAATAGAAAAAACGCATGCAAATAGAAGAAAATGCATGCAAATAAAAAAGCATGCAAATAGAAGAAAATCCATGCAAATAGAAAAAAAGCATGCAAATAGACAAAAAACACATGCAAATAGAAAAAAACGCATTCAAATAGAAAAAAACACATGCAAATAGAAGAAAATGCATGCAAGTAGAAGAAAATGCATGCAAATATAAGAAAATGCATGCAAATAGAAAAAATGCATGCAAATAGAAGAAAATGCATGCAAATAGAAAAAACGCATGCAAATAGAAAAAAACACATGCAAATAGAAGAAAATGCATGCAAATAGAAGAAAATGCATGCAAATAGAAGAAAATGCATGCAAATAGAAAAAATGCATGCAAATAGAAGAAAATGCATGCAAATAGAAAAAACGCATGCAAATAGAAAAAAACGCATGCAAATAGAAAAAACGCATGCAAATAGAAAAAACACATGCAAATAGAAGAAAATGCATGCAAATAGAAGAAATGCATGCAAATAGAAAAAAAACGCATGCAAATAGAAAAAAAAAAACACGCATGCAAATAGTAAAAACACCCGCAAAATAAGAAAACATCTTCATCAGTTTCACAACACATGTGAGCTCCAACAACAACACCCAAATACAGAAACGCGCTGCAAAAGCTCAACACAAATACAGAAACACACTGCAAATAACACAGACCACAACGGAAATGTTTCCAGGGGAACCAAATAAGTGACGAATCCGGCTGGGAAGTTCTGTTGCTTACAACTTAAAATTCTACTTTATGTATTTATTTATTTTGCAAAACATACAGAGATTACATTTTTATGACATGCAACTTTTATGAGTTGGTTTCAGTTCAGTTATTTTTAGCTTGGGCTCAATGCATACTGATTAAAGTCTCATGTCACATGTCATGCCATACATGTAAAAGCAGTGAGTTATATGCAACGTACCTGCATCTCTCTGTCTCCATACTTGTTGGGATGACGACTAGCTTGACTCTTCCTCCGCAGTTTCTTGAGCTGTGATTGGCAGCGCTCAATGGACTCAACCTTTGACTTCCTCTCACTCTGGTACTTCTTCAGCGTTGACTGGAAAAAAGTTTTCATATCGTGTATTATGGGTAACACTTTACTTGAAGGGGTGTGCATAAGACTAACATGACACCTTCATAATCATGACATGACATATGTTATGAATATGAAGGAAGTTTTTTTGCATGTTTATGATAACTGTCATTACTAAGACAACACATCCTGTCATAAGCATGACAGCCAATGTCAAAGCCAACCACATGACAGTTTAACTTAATTTAATGTCAAGGTGTCATGACAAAGACATCTTAAACAACGTTATATTTGCATTCAAAATGTCATTATTGAGCGAATGACACTTAATGAAAGTTGTCATAAACATGCATAAACCCTACTTCATATTCAAGACATATGTCATGTCATGATTATGAAGGTATCATGTCAGTCTTATGCACACCCCTTCAAGTAAAGTGTTACTGTATTATGTTTCTGGTTTCAGAGAACTATGAACTGCACAATAGTGACAGTTCAGGAGGAGGAGTTAATTTCCACTCACGGTGAGATATTTGATGTCTAACTCCAGTTTCTGCTCCAGTTGAGACAGCAGCTCTGAATGAAACAGCTTCAGCTGCAGACAGACAGAACATGTAGCATTCAATCAAATACTGTGATTTAAGCACATGTAATGTGATTAGATAGATATAGAAAGCTAGTTCACTCCTGTTACTTATGAATGGGACAAAATGCAACGCACAATACGCCCCGCTTTCTAAGTACAAGAGCCAATCACTGATTGATAAAGTCATTGCATCACTGCAGTTGTTTTTTTATTTAAAAAATACAGAGATGTTTATGATATATAACTTTGTATACAATATACAAAATGTACAAATGAGAGAGTTAACAATCATTAGCTAAAAACTGAAAAATAACAAAATAAAAATTGAAGTTAGAGAAAAGGAGCATGAGTATATTAATCTATACATCAATTACATTGTACAAATTAAAGCCCTTACAAATTAAAGATGTTCTACTTGCTTTCTTACTAACTGAAGATGTAATTGTATTATACATTTTAAATTCTTTCAAAAGCGCTAAAAAAATGGTTTGTTTTTGGTAAACTTACTTTTATGGGTAGAAAATTTGCAAAGAAGATAAATAAAATGTATAACAAAGAAAGCATTATTTTTAGTAGGGGTAGAATCAAAGCATACAAAGTTAAGGATATCTCTTACTGGATATTATCTTTCAATAAATGTGTCAATATTATTCTAAAGTTGTTCAGTGTTCAAACATGACCAAAATAAATGATAGACAGTTTCTGTGTGAACTTGGCAAAAAGAGCATCTTGTATCAATATCGGCTTTATATCATGAAATGTTTGACAGGGTTAAATCTATTTATTATTTTGAAAAACACATATTTTACCTTTAGTGAGGTAAAAAGATAGACTTATTAGGACCAACTCTTTTTCCAATTAATTTTTTTTTAAATAGATTATTCGAGTAAAAGATTGCAAGAGATACATAAATAATATTTTCAAGAACAGGGGTTCTAACTTTATAATTTCTATCCTTTTTTTCTTCTTCAGAAAAACTATTTAGCCTATTGAAGTTTCTATTGTCTCAAGATGCATCACTGCAGATGCAGTTAGAAGCTCCGGTTCAAATAGAAACCTAAGACAGCCAAAGCCTGAACACACAGTGCTTGCATTCATTAGTTTACGATCTGTCTGACAGTCCGGTCTACTACGTTATTAGATAGAACTGTTATACATAGAAAGACAGTATGAAAGGTATTAGCATATGCCGTGTCGTTGAGAAGAAATACATAATCATGTTTCTCTTGGTCCCCTCAAAGTTGCGTTGGATTTTCTCCTCAGCGTAAAGGTTAAAAGGTCCATCCATCACTGTTTTCCATGTTAGTTTCTGGAGTAAATATATAGGCTATAATCTGTGCGTTTGCACAGCCTATTTAAAAATGTCAGATGCTGGTGTTTCTTGAGCTTTTGGCAAACGTCACAGACTTTAGTTCATGCGTTCATGACTGGGAGGTTGCCCTGCACGCTTAATAAACACACTTCAGCTAGTCCAAAACGCAGCAGCTCGAGTTCTTACCAGAACAAGGAAGTATGACTATATTAGCCCGGTTCTGTCAACCCTGCATTGGCTGTGTAACGATGAGGAGGCAAGGAGGAATCCAAATGCAGTAAACAGTTTTTATAATAATAATAAACAAACAAAAAGGGAACTCCACGGAAAACAAAGAAACTTAGAAACAGGAACTCAGAACTAGACTCAGAAACAACGCTACAGTGAAACATCGACCGACACCCAACAACTGAAACACAGGGGTTTAAATACACAGACAAACAAGCTAAACGAGGTAACAAGGGGGCGTGGTAAATCAGAAACACCTGGGGAACTTATTTAAGAAAAACTACAAAGGACTACAAAACATGGCACAGAAACAGGAAATAACTAAAGTCCACACAAGACAAGGAAAACACAAGACAGGAATCGTGACAGGCTGCCTATTAAACATCGTATCCACAAGTTTCCTACGCCCCATGAGGCCTTGCGTCAAAAGTGGGCGTGACTTCCGGTTGGAAGTAAACAAAGCGCGATTTGACATACTTCACACTCGTTCATTCAACAGTTGACGGTCATTCAAGTTATAGCGATCCAAACTAGCTAACGATGTGGGGGAACACAACCTCAACGAAATTCAAAAGGGTGAAATAACAGTACTTTTACCCTCCGCAGTAGTTGATTGGGAGTATTATTAACATTATTAATAATCAATACTCATCAAGGCATGGTGACAGACAGTTGTGCGAGCTGACAAACAATTAAAATAAAAAATACACACTTAGTCATTGTGCTTTGGAGTTTATTCAAAATTATAAATGAATGTGCTGCTTGAATACATTAACTGACACATTTGGTATTCTGTCAACACAGGCTTTGATCCTGAGTTTAGGTGTAACATCAGTAGCGAACAGCCAATCACATGCTGATAGAGTTTAGAGAATATTAAGAATTTAAACAAATGTACACAGGAAGATTCGTCGTCTTTTGGGAGGTGATGGAAACTACAGTCGTTGGCAGGATCACTCTGATTTCGTTTTCAGCTTATGTTCAAAACAATCACATTTAAGCCACTGAACTAGTTTAGTCCGGTTAGACATACAACCGCGAACAGCACATGTTGTCCCTGAGCTCCGTAATGACATCTCTCATAAAGATTTGCGTCTTTAAATAGTAAAATAATTCTCTGAAAAACAGCTAGCCTCTTTGCTAACTAACTAACACACAAAATACCATTGGAATGCTACTTCCGCCGCCTCACCGGAAGTTTCACCCACTTTATTTTTTACAGGAGCGCCCCTCGGAAACTTCTGGATACATTTTAAAATATTGCTGATTATTTACAAATCACTAAATGGTTTAGCTCTGCAGTACTTGAGCGAGCTCTTAACGCATTATAGTCCTTCACGTCTATTGCGATTTCAAAACTCTGGCCAGTTGATAATACCTAGAATTTCAAAATCGACTGCTGGCGGTAGATCCTTATCCTATTTAGCACCAAAACTCTGGAACAATCTTCCTAATATTGTCCTGAAAAGCAGACACAATCTGTCAGTTCAAATCTAGACTAAAAACACATCACTTTGGCCTAGCATACACATAACATCTATAGACTTCCTAAATTCAAATTAGGCTGCATAGTTTAGATCAGCCGGAACTGGGAACACGTCCCGTAAATCCTGATGTACTTGGTACATCATAAGAAGGATGGCGTCTACGCTAATATCAGTTTCTCTGTTTATCCCGAGGGACCCTCCGGTGGACCTGCGCCTGGACCCATCCCGACTCATCGACACGACAGCCATCACCACTGATCCTCAACATCTCGTCTCCAAACCGGTGTGATTACTTCGACTTCCAAACAGATGGAAATGGACAATTCTCTTAATATTTCAATACAATTTGTTTTGTAATCACTGTTCCTTCATTGGCCAGAGGAGAACTGGCCCCGACTGAGCCTGGGTTCTCCCAAGGTTTTTTGCTCTATTCAATCACCTGATGGAGTTTTGGTTCCTTGCCACTGTTGCCTTGGCTTTTGGCTTGCTTAGTTGTGGACATTTAATATTCATCGATATTATTGATCTGTGTTGTATTATTTTCATGTTATCACTGCTTTGATACAATCTGTATTGTATAAAGCGCTATATAAATAAAGGTGACTTGACTTGATTTGATAGTTCCTATAGCGCTGACTATAGGATTTAGACCGACTCTAAAGTACCTCGCTTCCACCAAAGAAGAACTGGTTTGGAACTGGTGATGGTTCAAATTTGGTTCAACTTGGGAACCTTCTCAGAACCTGTTTGTTTTCCCGCTGACTAGAGAGCCTAGCGAACGACGTCGTTACGTCGCCAAACATCTTAGCTTTCCCATTCCTGTCGTGTTGTTGATTACAATAACCCTGCCCCCAGCTGTTCTAGTCCAGAAAGAGTTGCTGCCGCTTTGGAACCAATTTTTCTGGCCGAAAACCGGTTCTTTGGCTGTCGAAACACAAAGAACTGGTTCGCGAGTAGGCACCGGCTTCAAACCGGCTTTCAAAATGAATGGTGGGAAAGGGGTAAAGTAGGAGCTACATTAGTTCCTCCAAAATCGATCCTAGTTCCTGCAGTGCGAACGTGCCGAAATCGACGTATTTCCGCCAATAGTTCTAGGAACTATGAAAAGGTTCCTCTGGTGCGAAAGCTTTTTTCACAAAGCTTCTTTATAGTGGAAGAAGGTGCTTCAGATTATTACAAAGTTCATGGTTCTTTAAAGAACCGTTCAGTGAAAGTTTCTTTAGGGTATGTTTCTCAACTGGTAGATCATGGGGACCGTTTTAATTGAGCACCAGAGTATGTAGTCACAACAACAACACAAAATGTAATTAAAAATGTTTTTCTGTTGTGCAAGACTTTTATTTTGAAAGACATGCATTAAAGCTGTTGACCCTTCTGCAAAGACTTTGCTCTACTTTTTTCCATTGCTCTACTTTTCCTTTGTTTCTGTGTGAACAGCACATTCCAGGGCCCAGTTTATGGCCGGGCCCCTCTCTTACTGCAACAGTGGAGAAAGGTTTGCAACATTTTGATTGGCTCTTGGTGGACTAACACAAACAAAAAGTCCAACAGCATTAGATAAGGATGCTAGCATGGCAGACACCTTAAGCACGGGAAGGAGAGGACTTTTCATTGGTCCACAGGCAGTTTCTGCCCTAATCCCTGAGGTTTAAGCCAACCGCCATGAAAAATTCTTTAGGACTTTTTGGATGCAAGAGCAGTGGCTGCAATAAAAGGAGGCCACAATGATCCACCCAAATCCATTCATAACTATTGTTTGGGGACCTTAAAACTGGTGAAAACTACACAAATCCAAGTATTCCCGGTGACAGCTATTTGTAATGCAACATCTTACACAAATTCAGCTGTTAATATACAAATGAATGCATGCATGACATTTCAATCGTTTCCCATCTTGTTTGGACTCTATTTGTTTATAATATTGCCAAAAGTATTTTGGAGGTGGTTATGGAAAGTGAGAAATGCATCGGTAAAAGACACTTTAAAGGGTTCTTCTAACTGTGTGCTTTATGCAAATGAGTTCCATAGGGAAAATAAAGGAATTTCAATAGCTTTGCTTCCATCCACACGTTTTTATCAGAATTTAGTGATATCGAATGAATGCCTTATGGAAACAGTAAAATTCGATTGAATTTCTTGAATATCGACTCAAATGAAATACGTTCGGTCTCATCGGATTTGATCTAGATCGATATACGGCTTATGCGATAAATGCTGATGGAAACGCTATTTGCCGAATAAATAATGAACTGCAATTAAGTTTTGGGTCATGGTTGCAACACGCCACATAGTTTTAGTTCATTTCCGCCCAGTATTTCTGCTCTGTTTGCGCACACATGGCGGGTGTCAACAAAGACAGATGTAAGCGGACAAACGAGGAGACGACCTCCCTGAACTCTTTGGAGCGAATCTGCAACATCATAGCAATGTGTTGATAGCATCGTTAGCTTATAACTTAATATGTCACTATCAACTGGCACATAAGCACTATTACAACTTGTGCAATATTGATCATTTGTTGGTAGATGGTCCGATCCATTTTGTCTAGCAAAACTTTTTGTTTGCAAATGTTTGCTTGAATGTTGTGCGATTCGATGCGAAAATGAATGGACACACCTTAAAATGTCTCAAATCAATTCGATATACCAATTTGATCGCAAAACGGCATGTGACGTGATAACGCACAGGATTTTATTCGCTTTAAAGCCGTTGGATGGAAACGCACTTTCACCAGCTTTATTCGCATGAGTTTTTTTTTGGTTTTTTTACTGAACTTCAGATAATTCTATTGACAAGTGGATGGAAACTTAGCTAGTGTGTCAGGAGACAATCACAGCACTAAAATGGAGAACCGCCAAAGCATCAATTCGTTCGTTGAATAAACGAAATGACTCGGAAAAAGATTTTTTCATTTTGATGAACGAGTTTGAACAGGAGAGTCACAAACACGAGTCACAGAACAGAGCAAGGCGACCATTTGAGCTTATAAAACTTAAACTTTATTTTTTTTTTAAATGAGCGATCGTTTCGCTTGATAAGACCCTTATTCATCGTCTGGAATCGTTTAAAGCCCTTTGAACAGTTTGCAGTTTGCACTGAAACTGTCTTTTGGACCTTGAACCATTTGGTTCCCATTGAAGTCCATTATATGGAGAAAAATGCTGGAATGTTTTCATCAAAAACCTTAATTTCTTTTCAACTGAAGAAAGAAAGACATGGACAGGATGACATGGGTAACATGAGTAAATTATCAGCAAAAGTTTTTTCAAAAGTGAACTACTCCTTTAAGACCCATGATCCTCACCTGACTATGGCTTTGTAAACTTTATCCATGATGTGGTTTATAATGGACTGTGGTACATCAGTGTAAATCTTCCATTTAATCACTTGTATTGTATGCATCTTATTCCTTAATCATTCATGGTATTAATTTCGTAGTTGTGTTAGATATTCTTGCTCATCTTTTTGTTAATAAAATATGCTTTATTAAATCTGTCTTGTGCTGATAATATTTATATATATATATATATATATATATGAACATCTATATCCAAAGATTGTAAGATAATATTTGGCTGTACGAGCTGTTATGAGATACCAGTACACCTGTTGTGTTATTGTAAAAAAAAAAAAAAAAAAAAAGTTATAATAATTTTTTTAAAGGTTTGCGTTTCAGACCCCTAAAACACAGTTGTCGTGTAAATGAATAGTCAAAACGAATAAAAAGTTGTGATTTTTTTTTTGTTGAAAACAATCATGAACTTAAGTTGCAATAAATTACAGTAAGTAACTAGTGTGTCGTGTGTTAGCTTTGAGGGATTCGTATGCAGATATGATGTTCATTCTATTAATCAGGATCAGTGTCCTTATGTAATAAAACATATGGACACTAACAGTTCACGTTAGTATTGTGTATTTACCATCGTAACTGTAGTACCCGTAACCTTAAGCACTACTTGCTACAGGAATTATAACTTGTCATACTGCATGTTAAATGTCACTATAACACTTTATTAAATGGTATATATGAACGAATGTTCAAGAAAACTTTTTTTGCAATAAACCACCATGTTTTTCTTCTACTTACCACATCCTCTAGTTGGACCTGGATCTGCCGATGAACCTCTGCCATCTGGAATAATGTGTCGCCTGAAGCAGTAGGAAATAATGAGAAGACTTTGTGCATAATCAGAAAAACTCATAGCATGAGATATATTTTAAATGTATAATCAAACATACTATCATACACAACCTGATGATGAAATCTAATATTCATCTCACTTACATCGAAGCTGACTCCATTAAGGTCATATTTGCTCATTTTAAGGCTAGATTTTAAAGGGATGGTTCACCCAAAAATAAATTATGTCATTTACTCGCCCTAAAGTTGTTCTTAACCTGTATGAGTTTCTTTGTTCTGTGGAACTTAAAAGAAGATATTTTGAAGTAACCAAACAGTTTCTGGTCCCAAATGACTTTTCTTCAGACTATGTAAGTCAATGGGGTCCAACAATTACGAATGTGTTACCCACATTCTTCAAAATATCTTCTTTTGTGGTCAGCAGAAGAAAGAAACTCATGCAGGTTTAGAACAACTTTAGGGCAAGTAAATAATGTAACAACTTCATGCTATTGGATCAGAATAAACCTTAAACTAAATTTCACTGAATGTCGACACTATTGCCTTCTGTAGAGATGCTTATAGCTGAATAGAGTGCCGAAGTGATGACCTCAGTTTGTAGGACAACTCGGAAGCTAGCGGCGCATGGGTTCCCTCGGTCGAAAAGCAATGCATTTTCCCCATAGACTTTTGGAAAATCGCAAAAAATAAGATCTGTGTTTAACGAAGAGTTGTGACCCTTACACGTTTTGTCTTGCAAGATAATCTTTACAAGTTAATCCAAAATTTAGACATTTTGAAGCCTATATAAAGATTTAAAAAAACACAATCGGACACAATAAAGTTTAAAAAAACACAAACAGGTTATAACTGTATGTTCTGTCATAGATCAAAACGTGAAAATATTTAGAGGCTCTGTTCACCACAGACGTTATTTCAGACGATTTAGCAAAAACCCATTCAAAAATCCCATAGGCTTTAGACGAGCGAGGGAACCGTAATGCTAAAATGCTAACTCACTTCCACGTTTTGGCCTACAGAGTGACGTCGTAACTTCGGCACTCTATTAAGCTTGTTTCATAATTTGAACTTCATCAAACTAAACTAAACGAACCCTGAACTGCCTCTTGAACTCAATAATGACGCTGGTCATGTGTGTGAAGCGTGTGACATACAGATACGCTGTTAAACTAGTAACCTGACTAAAGGCCAAGAGAGAAGTAAATGAATAGTTGAAATAAAGTCATTATTTATTTCTTTCTTTTTTTTTTTTTGCGCACAAAAAGTGTTCTCGTCACTTGATAAACTTAAGATTGAGCCACTGAAGTCACTCGGACTATTATAACGATGTCTTTAAGGAATTAAAGTTTCAATCCCTCAAGAAGCCTATGGACTAGTATGGAGGAGTGATCCAGCTCTAAAAATTTTATCAAAAATATCTTAATTTGTGTTCCGAAGATGAACGAAGGTCTTACGGGGTTGGAACAACACGAGGGTGAGTAACAACTGACAGAATTTAAATTTTTGGGTGAACTAACCCTTTAACATCTACAGAACTGAAAAGGTTCTTCATAGTGGAAAAGCGTTTTTTTTTTTTTTTAGCTTATTAAAGGGTTAGTTCACCCAAAATTAAATTTATGTGATTAATGACTCATCCTCATGTCATCTTCAGAACACAGTTTAAGATATTTTAGTTTTAGTCCGAGAGTTTTCTGTCCCTCCATTGAAAATGTATGTACGGTATACTGTCCTTGTCCAGGAAGGAAATAAAGACATCATCAAAGTAGTCCATGTGACATCAGTGGGTTAGTTACAATGTTTTGAAGCATCGAAAATACATTTTGGAACAAAAACAACAAAAACTACTACTTTATTCAGCATTGAATCTTCGGTTCTTCTGTGAATCCACGTTCAGTGACGCTATATATATTTGTCAGGACAGAACTGAAGAGAACAATTTCTTCCTTTAGAGGATGTGATACTCGTGGCGATGTCTGTCCATTCTTAAGTTTCATTGAAGGTGAAAATGTGTGGCGTGTTTTGTTGTTGGCTCCAGTGGGCCGAGCTGTGGATGTTGGCCTTCTTTATCCCCTACTGAGCAACTGTGTGTGTGAAACTTGGCATCTCTCCTCCGCTGCCTTTCTCCCTCCCTCTCGTCCACCCCCGCTGTGTTCAGCAGCACAATGAGATCATGTGGTGTTGTTAATCTTTCAACAAAAGCCCCTTCTCTCTCTCTTGCCCCTCTCTCGCTTTCTCTTAGTTTCTTCATCTACATTTTATTGTACAGGCTTGCCTCTTCATTTTCTTCTGCTGCAGTCATTTGTTTCCACGCTTTCGTTTCCTGTAAACTCTGATGTACCGTGAACTTAAAACAATGTAGTTATATTTACTGACATATTCACAATCATTGACTTTACATGTTATATTGTAAGAAATTAAAATATAAAAATATATAATAAAAGCTGTATACACATTTTTAGAGAACAACTAAAACTGACAAAAACACAACAAAATTATCAAAACTAACTGAAATTAAAATGAAAACAGAAAATATTCAAATGAAATCTAATTCAAATGATTGATTAAAAAGTATAAAATATTTCAATGATACTAAAATAACAGTGGATCTAAATCCTGGCGACTGGTGTGATTTAGAATCAATTGCTCGATGTATTTTTTAGGAACGTATTAATGATGTAGTGACGCAACTAGTTCACAGAAGAACAGACTTTGTTATTATAAAATTCGATTTAGGTCATATAACATAATAATCCTATAACATAATATAATTCAACACTATTTGTCTTAATAGTAGCTTGTTTCTGATTACAAACTCTGCTCCTGAAGGCCACAGTCTTACAGATTTTAGGTCCAAAACACAGATTTTAGTGATCCTGAAGACTTGGGCTGTGTCCGAAATCACCCTTATATCCTTATTATAAAAGGGCACTATTTGAAGGGACAGCCATTTGTAGTGGTGTCCGAAACCATAGTGGACATTATCTTGTGCACTCATTCATTCCCACAATGCACCAGAGTGGAACTGATGTACTGTACGCTCAATGCTGGCTAGAGAATACCCATAATGCACTGTGATGGCCGTGCCGAATGAAATCCCACGTTTCACCAAAGGATTCTGCAGCTGAATCATCCATCCATCCATATTCCGAACCGCAGGTCCAATGTGGTTAACAAGTATAAATTCCCTTTCCCTTTGAATTGATTATTCAATTGTTTAATTAAAGGAGTAGTTCACTTTTGAAAAAACTTTTGCTGATAATCTACTCACCCCCATGTCATCTAAGATGTCCAAGTCTTTCTTTCTTCAGTCGAAAAGAAATTAAGGTTTTTGATGAAAACATTCCAGCATTTTTCTCCATATAATGCTCTTCAATGGGAAAAAAATGGTTCACGGTCCAAAAGACACTTTCAGTGCAAACTGCAAACTGTTCAAAGGGCTTTAAACGATTCCAGACGATGAATAAGGGTCTTATCAAGCGAAATGATCGCTCATTTAATAAATAAATAACAAAGTTTAAGTTTTATAAGCTCAAATGGTCGCCTTGCTCTGTTCTGTGACGCACGTTTGTGACTCTCCTGTTCGAACTCGTTCATCAAAACGTTTAAAGCCCTTTGAACAGTTTGCAGTTTGTACTGAAAGTTTCTGTTGGACCTTGAACCGTTTGGTTCCCATTGAAGTCCATTATATGGAGAAAAATTTGGTAATGTAATGTTTTAAGTAATGTTTTCATCAAAAACCTTAATTTCTTTTCGACTGAAGAAAGAAAGACATGGACATCTTAGATGACATGAGGGTGAGTAAATTATCAGCAAAAGTTTTTCGAAAAGAGAGCTACTCCTTTAAGGTTTATACATGACATAGAGTTTTTTCATTACTACTAAAGCAGCCAGTTTGCTAAGTTTTAAATGATTATTGAATTATTGATTATTGAATGAATTTTGATCGTTTTCATTCACTCCCTCAAGTGGACTATATTAGGGCAGTAATGTTGGGAAAAGCTATTTTGGACACAGCCCTTGATTCAGGTGTGTTAAAAGCGGTCCTCCAGGAACTGAGTTTGACACCCCTGGACCACAGACTCCACCTTAAAAATTATCCAATCATCACCACCTTAAAAACTCCCTCGTAACCGTCACTAAAAGCTCTCTCTCTGTTACTTATCTTTCTCAAAAGCACATAAAATAACGGTTCAAATTCTAGCATAACATCTTGCCATCCATCCACAAAACATGCTGTGAGCTGAAATCCACTGCCTAATCTCTTGTCATTATTAAAGGGATAGTTCACTTTGAAATTAATTTTTGATATGTTTTAGCTTACCTCAAGGACATCCAAGATGTAGGTGTCTTTGTTTCCACAGTATTTTCAATTTTGATATTTTTAGGTTAAACCGCTCTTGTCTGTCGGTCATATAATGGAGGTCTATGGTCACCACCTCAAAGATCATGCACAGAGAAGTCCAAATTAAACATGATTTAATGACTCGTAAATGTAACACATTGATGGCCTAAGACACGAAACGAGCGGTTTGTGTGAGAAAACGAACAGTATTTATATCGTTTTTACCACATCCAAGTGATCTGAGGGCACGGGCGCATCGGTCTGCGCAAGCGCCGGAAGAGATCTCTTGCGTGTGTACGTCACTCATTGTTTACACAGAGATTTCAGAAGTGTTACTCTTCACTGTGAAGATCTAAACATATTTAGATATACAGGAAATTGCAATGGAAGGCGATTTCGATATATCAACAGACAACGTTGAATTTTTTTCGCTACCACGCGAGAGATCACTTCCGGGGCAGACCGAAGCGACCCACGCCCTCAGATCACTTGGACGTGGCTGATGTTACAAGAGGTAAAAACGATATAAATACTGTTGATTTTCTCACAAAAACCGTTCGTTTCGTGTCTTAGGCCATCAATGCGTACTTACATTTACGAGTCATTAAATCATGTTTAATTTGGACTTCTCTGTGCATGCTCTTTGAGGTGGTGACCATAGACCTCCATTATATGACTAACAGATAAGAACGGTTTGACCTAAAAATATCAAAATTGAAACTACTGTGTAGAAACCTACATCTTGGATGCCCAAGAGGTAAGCTAAAACATACCAAAAATTAATTTCAAAGTGAACTATCCATTTAAATACTTTAATTGTAAATGTACTGTATACTGCTCTTGCATTTACTTACCCAGTTCTTTTGAGCCCTGGCTGTCACTGGCCAGCTCTCCTAGTTTCACCAGAGCGTCAAAGTATCCTTTAGCTGCGACTGTGACGCCTGTGGAGCAGTCAGAGAGAGTCAGGGATTTCAGACAGTGACACTGATTTCCTGTGGACTTCAGCCCAGAAAAAAAAAGTGAACTATTTAAGTGTCTGACCCGTCAGAGCCTTTTCATAGTGTTTCCCCATCGTGACAAAATTCTTCAGACTGGGGTTAAACTGGTCCAGAATGCCCTGAAAATAGAATAAGCAATAACTAAAAATGATATTACTAACACAGAAGGATGCAAGAAACGGATAAATACACATTTTAGCTGCCCTGAAAAAATGGGTTAATGTGTTAATTAATTGATTTTATTCAAAAGAAATGTATTTAACATTACTGAATTAAACTAAATATAATAGATTACACCAAAAAAAATTTAAGGGATCAAATTACAACTAATTTAATTTAACAAACTTTTGTCAATGTTGTGAAGCAATTTTTTTGTTCAAAGCTAGTTAATTTAAAATTTTCATATAAAATACAATTCATACAGGCAAATATGCATTTAGAATGAATGTTTTGTGGCATTTAAAGGTAAAAATTGGAAACGTTCCTGTGAAAACGTTATTTCTGAAAGTTCTCAGAACATTCTAAACATCCAGTTATGTAGATGTAATTAAATGTTTTTTCTTGCTTATGTAACATTATATCTATTTTATTATTTTGTAGATATTATGGTAATCCTACTTTTCCATGTTCTCTGAACCATCTGAAAAAAGTAGCAAGTAGTGACGTTTAAAAAACCCTAGACTAATGTCCACCTAAAATGTTTCCAAAAAAAGTGTCCCATGATTGATATATAACTAACATGTATGTGCTTATGTTTTGATAACGTTATTAAAAACTATAAGTGAACGTTTTGTTAATGTAACTGGAAGAACATTGGTTCATCATTTTAAGAGAACCACATAAAACATACAACAAACAAAATAATTTCTATAGACATCTCCTTATATCGTCTCGTTTAGTCTTACCTTGTAGACATTTTCTGTCATCTTGTTGACCTCATCTGAGCGTGACATTGTGCTTCTCTCTCCAGCTTCAGTTCACCTTTCTTTTAGACGTAAATCACAGCACAACTGGCTACATGGAGAGAAGGAGAGCAAGAAAGTGAGATGAATCGGGGTCATTTAATTTGCTTTTCTATTTGCCTTGAATTTGGGATGATGCGAGCTCATCAAAAGTGAACATCATAATGATTTCAACCACAGTATACACTATTCATCAATAATAAATGGTCACAAATTCAAATGGAAAATTAAGCAATAGTAACTAGAATATTTAGATGTTCTAAAACATTGTAATTATTATTGTGAATTGGGTCGCCTGAGGAATGCTTTCCTCTAGATGTTGGAGCATTGCTGAAGGGATTTGCTTCTATTCAATCACAAGAGCATTAGAGAGGTCAGGCATTGTGTGATTGTGTGTTTAGTCCACGACTCGGTCAAGATCCTCCACACCTGTCTTGACAAACCGCTTTGGCATGGATGTGCACGAAAACAGGAAACCAGTGTCACAATCTTGGAAGAAAAGAATCATCTAAAATATCACAGCATCCTATAGCCTATTATGTCACTAAAAGACCCAACCCATATAAAAGCTATTTTTATATTTAAAGGTGCTATATGTAATTTTTTTTTCTAAAATGAATCATTTTTTTACTTCCTGTGTTTGAAGGGGTTGTAATCACACATTACAATGATCCACTTGTCGGGTTTTGCTATTACCTCTGAAGGCCAGTTTTCCTATTTCTATGGCTGCATTTACACTGCAGGTCTTGATGCCCAAATCTGATTTTCTGACTATATCCGATTTTTTTTTTTTGACAACCCGCTTACATCATCTTTTAAAACTGACCCGTATCTGATTTTTTCATTTACACTATACACTATACACTGCTGAAACTACCAAATGTAGACGTTCTGACCCGGAAAATAAAAACAGCACGAAATGCAATGGATGCAAATCCAAATAAAATTATCCACTGCTTTTCTTTCCACAATATTTTGAAAAGTCATCAAAACATTGGTCTCGTACGGCGGAGAAAGGCACTGTAGCCACGAGCGCTTAAAACGCAAATGCACGTATTCTATTCATATCCGATTTACTACCACTTATGAGTGAGGCCTGAATCCGATCTGAGAAAATCCTACGCTATCTCACGACCAATTCGTACGAATTCGTAGGAGTGATTCAAAAGTGGCTAATTCGTACTAATTCATACGACCTCACTCGTACGAATTCGTACGATTTGTCTAAACCCACGTGACGGTTATGTTTAGGGTCGGGGTCAGGGGTAGGTCATTCGTACGAATTCATACGAATTGGCTAATTCGTAAAATACGTACGATTTAGCAAAAGAATCGATATCGGTTCGTAAAAATGAGAATCGATTAATATCGAGAAGTCTATATTTATTACCCAGCCCTATTATATACAGTCTATGCGACGGCACTGCAGCGAACAACATGAGACTGATAACACCAAAACACTCAAAACAAATGCCTCCAGCACAACACACACTCCAACACAACACACACTCCAACACAAACTCCACATAAATATAAAAAACAAAAATGTATCTGCTAAAGCTCATCAGGCCAAACGTGAATCGGATCAACTTAGTACGAAAACATGGATCAACATCGGCAGAGCCTTTGAATTATGGAGATCGCCGCTATTTTTATTGTGATAAATTACAAGTTTTCAGATATGCAGAAATAATGGTAAACTGTAATGAAATAGCAAGGTAAACTACAGCATACATGAGACATGAAATTTACACAAAAGAGTGTTCCAGAATAACAGAAAGTCGGTGCTTTAGGATTAGGGCTGAACGATTAATTGCATTTGCGATAAAATCGCGATATGATGAAACGCGATTTTGTAATCGCAAGAGCTGCGATTAAACTGGTCACGTGACACGCGAGAGAAAAGCAGTCTGCAAGATAAAGCATCAACTTGCAACGCTACGCGGTCTGGCGTCCAGAAAAGAACAGTTTATTTTTAATGCATGTGATATTGTGTTATTTATTCTCTCCTCTCCCCAACAATCCTGGATCGATTCAGAGAATTTCAGAATCGAGTCTGAGCTTAGTTTTTAAACACAGATGCGTGATGACGCTGCGCGTGTTTCAGAGAACCGTGTTCTGAATCTGCTTGCTTCTATTTTCTCGCACTCTCGCTCTCTCTCTCCCTCAATCACACACACACACACGACACCGCTCGAACCTTCCAAAACATAGTAACGTTATTTCATAAAGTTCGGGATTGAACCGAATTACAAGGACATTCGCGGGCTTCATTGAACAGGTTTTGCCGCTTTGCTTGATGTTATAACGTTACACTTGCAGTGCGCGTTCTCTCCCGCGGGAATTTTCCTTACAAATGCTTCAGCATTATTTATGTCTTTTGGAATGAAGTTGGCTTATATATTAAAACCATGAAAATCACTGAAGGCTGCTTTCATTTTAAAATACTAACACGTGCTTTGTGAAGAGCGCTCGTGAATGCGGCCGTGAGCGACTCATGGTTAAATGTACTTGCATGTCAAAATGCTTTTATGACGCGAAATTAATGTAAACACGGTCAGTTATATCTTAAACCAACAGGACAAACCACATTTACAATTTCGAAAGAGATGCATTAGTGTGAATGCAGCTTATCGTATCTAAACTGGGGGGGAAATCACTCCAGCTCTTGAATGAAAAACATTCAGACAGCCTACTTTTAAATACTGAGACCACTCTTTGTTTTTGTTTCTCTTTATTTACTAGCTTTTATATTTTGAAGCTATATTATTTTATATAGCCTATTTAAAATTTTTGACATGTAATTGGTTTAATTAAATGTTTTTTTTTTATATTTATTTTTTAAAGTATGTGTTTTTACACATGTAATTAAATACATATTTTAAGAGTTATTAAGATTAATTAATAAGAAAAAAGTAGATCGGATCATGAGCTATCTAAAGATTCCCATCCCTACTGTACAATGATTTATTGCTTGTCTTTGTCGACTAATACAGAAGGTAAATAACTTTTTTTTTAAATCGCATATTAAATCGCAATCGCAATATTGGTTAAAAAAATCGCAATTAGATTATTTTCCAAAATCGTTCAGCCCTATTTAGGATGTAACTGATACACTGAAATTGTTCAGTCTAGTTCACTAACCATTTTCGTTATCATATTATACATTCGCCTATGTTGACATTGCTTAATGTGAAAGATACATGAATAGTTAGTGAAATGCCTTATGCTAGATAACACCACAAATGTAACATTATCACGGAGCATTAGTTCAACGCCAAGCTGATAAAAGTAGCCAGCGAGCACGCGCAAGAGCACGAGCGCTCTTGTAAAAATCGTTGCAATCTGAAACATCACCGATAGAGGCCGCTAAAAAATACATATAGCACCTTAAAACCAAACCATCAACAGAAAGGAATTTTTATGCAAGAACATGACTGTCATGATTAAGCAAATGCATTAGGTGTGCATGAGCATACAATGGGCCATCAAATCTAATTGTATTTATAGCATTTTTCACAATAGACATTGTTTCAAAGCATCTTTACAGGAAATCGTTACTTTATTGGATATATCTTAATATCTTCATGCCTTATGGTTGCAGTAAACAGATTAACTGTGCAATAGATTATAGTTTACATTCTGAGACGGTAAAAGAAATCACACAGTTGAGATTTGCTATAGCATGTATCGCTCTACGCATGTATCGTAGTACAAAAACAAAAGAATGTACTTTATGGACATAAAGTTGGACATACTTATGTATTCAACTATATACAAAGAACTGCGCAATAATATAGTTTAGTTCAGTTGAGATTATATATGGCTTCATGTGAGTATACTTTTTGTTTGCAGGTAAAATAGGATGTCCTTTACACACATCTTTTAATATATGACTTTTTTAAACTGTCACTACATATTAACCCTTTCACTGTCAACTACAGGGACACTTTTTTTATTGTCTTTGTTTTTTCCCATCACATATTTTGAGAATCAAGGTTCAATATTTGGCGCCTGTTTTGTGATAGAAGTGATATTGTGAAATATATTTTTTCTATCGAATAAAAAATGTTTAGTCCAGTAAAAACATTTTACAGCAAACTTCTATAACTTTTTTATACTTTATTTTTTTACAATAATTTGTAAAAAATAATTCTGAGTGTCTTTTTGAAAGGAAGACCAACCTGAGGTCCGTATTACATCCATTTAAGTTTGGATATTGCGTTTTCACATTTTTGCGTTTACAGTAAAGGGTTAAAAATCAATAAGATCTAATTTCGGATATACAGAACAATCCCCCCAAAAAGTATATGCTGTCTGTAACCTGAAGTAGTCCGGTTTACTTAATTCATGATATTTTTACCTGAATAAAAATTATTTTTCACAAATTATTTTGTGAACTTCAAAATAAAGACCACCCCTGTTAGTGAACCTCAAGAGATTTCATAGTCTGAGTCTGGCCAGAGCCATCCTGATACACTGTTATTGCATGTCTTAAGTTCATGAAATTGAGTCTGACATGGCCTGATAGTGCCCTGGAGGAGAGCGATTCTTCCCCAGTCCAAGTGCAAGAGTCACGCCGCTGAACAAACACTGCGCTTTCCCTTTCTGGAAAGATCCTGAATAAAAGATTCCAGTCAGGATTACCCATCACATAAAGCGTCAGCTCTGAAGGCCAGTGTTTACACCAGGTCAGCGCTCTCATGCGTGTTATTAGAGGAAGATTAGGAGGAAGAATTTGACCTAAATGATCAAGTGAGACAAAAAATAACATTCTCATCATATGACAACTCCATTTCCCGTCTTCTCTTTCTCTGTTTTCTTTGATTCACACTACCTCTGTTTCCATCCGAACGAAGTTCCGAATTTAACTTTTGCGCACAATTGGAATATCACATAAAACATTCGCCAATAAAGCACCATTCCCATTCCATGTGTTCAAGAGAACAAAGTCACTTCCTGGGAAATTTACGCGAAATATCTAATGTAATAAAAATGGAAGTTTGCTGCAGTCGGGGAAGCCAATGTGTCTCTTTTTTACTACATCGAAAATAGCTGGATGGAAACGAAACCAATGAGAGCAGATGATTGACTAATAGTTCAGAGATTCACCCACAATTCACAGCATCCATGTGTGATTTCAGCAATCCTATAAGATCAATACGGATTTCCTATAAGATCAGTGGGATTTGTGTTGATCTTATAGGATTGCTGAAATCACACAGTGATGATTTGATGCCATTTTTCGCAAATGGAGTTTTTTTTTTAGAAATATCAAATTTTCGAAAATTGAAAAAATAACTTAAGCATAAGTTAATGGAGCATTTTAGGGGGCGATTGCCGACCTTTGCCTAATGGTAAAGTCCGCCCCTCCATGTATGTAGACTGTACGATGATGAGACCTATTGAATCGTAGGCTATGAAGCAAGTTAGTATAGAAAAATAAAACATCATCAGCATTCGCCAGTGGTGAACAAATAGAGCAAGATGAATTGACCTTTGGCAATTGTGGTTTTTATGAGGGCTGAAAAAAGACGTGGAAGTAAAAGAGGAGAATATGGCTAGGGAAAACAGGGCCAACTTCACATGCCAGTCCTGTAAATGGAGCTTGAGGTAAGAATTTATAAGCACCATGTCACATTGATCAATACACCATTTCATGTTGCATTTTGATTGGCTGGTCAGTAGACGTCGGTCGTAGCAGCAAACACACTGTGACATGATAATGCTAAATCTCTGACACAAATGATCACAGGCTATCTTTGGGTCGTATTTGAACCTTTCTCACCGTACGACGTACGAAAACAGAAATCACCACGATTGGTCATCTTTGGTCTCGGACAGCCCAAAATTGTACAATGTGTACTGGGCATAGGGTGGTACAACAGCTACACTCCAAAAAATGCTGGGTTGTTTCAACCCCATTTTGGGTCAAATATGGACAAACTCAAACATTGGGTTAAAAATGTCATTTAAAAATGTAACCCAATGGCTGGGTTTGTCCATATTTGACCCAAAATTGGGTTAAAACAAACCAGTATTTTTTTTAGAGTGTAGTCACTAGGGCAGTTCCCTTAAAGGGACAACTTTGTGCCTTATATTTAACTAAAGGTGCATTAGAGTATTAATATGTACCAATACGCCTTATTCACGGCAGCGCCATCTTTGATTTTTAATGAGAATGAAAGCGAGGCAGTGAGGGATAGACTTGCATCTCTTCAATGGCCTGTATTGTTATTTCATGTGTTTTCGGATTGTTCTGCTCATGAAACACTGGAAAAATATCTTTCAAAGAAATGTCAGTTGACAAAAAACTCCCGACAATGTAAGCTGTGGAAAATTGTAAGTAATCTAGCCGCTTTATTCATCTTTTTACAGCAGATGCCATTGGAAACACGGTAAGTCTATCCCTCACATCACAGCCTCACTTTCATACCTGTCATGGCTCTGCTCTGAATAAGGTCTATAAGGCATTACTATGAACCTTTTAGGGTAAATAAGATACAAACAAAGATGTCACTTTGAGGGTACTGGCCCAGTGACAAACTGTGAAAGAGTAAAGGGCTCATCCCTTATTGTGAAGGGTCAATAAATTTTAGTTTACATTACAGCCATGAACCGTGATTTGCTATTTGAAATTCAGTTAAAAGCAAGTGGTTTTGGGGGGAGGGACATTTTTGCATTTGAATGGACAAAAATGTGTAAGCAGCCATGAGTGCAACATGAGTCATCTGTATTTCTATCCATTTTCCTTTAAGAGACTGTACATTTTTAGTGAATTCATGCTCAAAGTTAATTTTCTCAGTGTTTAGGAGAACAATACCAGATAACTTCAACTAACACACATAGATTTCGGAAAATGAATCTTTAGGACTAACACCACAAAAACTGACCGTATTTACTTAAACTTTATAGTCTTCCCTGAAGATATAACTGTGTCACTGCATATTTCAGTATAGTGCCACATTCCATAATATCATATAGCAAGCAATATATTTTTTTTAATGTAGCCTACATAAAAATTGTTGTTTGTTATGTTTTCACATATTTCATATAGGGTACTTTCATTGTTGACACCTGTTCCCTTAGAACTGTTGATTAAAGTGATGTAATTGAGATATTATATTGAGATAGGCCTAAATATGAGGTAAAAATTACGAGCATATTCTGCTCATTTAACACACAATTTAACACAGTGATGTAAGGAAAACATATGAGCTGATATGAAATTTGACATTTTAGTAGAGCTTTGCTGCTTCCAATGCAATAATTCACAGGGCTGAAAAAAATGATTTAAAGTTAAAAGAAAAAAACAAAGCAATTTTATCAGCTCGTTGCTATTAACAATGCTAATCACGTTGACTAAACATTCGCATTTTTAATATTTGTTCAAATGCCACTTGTTGCACTGTGAGTCATTCAGCAGCTTGTTTAATTATTTGAAAGAACTACTGTAGTGTGTTACTGGCTATTCAGAGCTTGTGTATCATATAATTTTCCTACCTTTTCAGTGTTCATCGTTTCCTCACCGCTTTGTCTGGTGTTTTTTTTTTTTTCTTTTCTTCTTGGTCGCAGCACTTTTCCTTCTGACTTTCCCTTCGGTGGTGGGGGTAGTTTAGTATAAGTTTGACCCAGTAAATCCCTCTTCCACCCCTCACCCCTCACCCCGTCTCTCCCAAACTCCTCACTGAATCCAGGTCAGAACACATTCAGTGCTCGTTGTTCTTCAGATGCGCTCATGCTAACATCAAACTTTAATCTTCATTCCGCCTAAAATGTCCATTAGCTGTCGGTATGTAGATCTCGAGCGGCTCGTTCGTCGCTGTCTCTGTCCCGGACAATGTCTGTCTTCTTACTCTCTGTCTGTCTCTCTCACTGGGACTGAATGTCAATGAGGTAACGGGACTGAGCTGTGAATAGAGCCTCCGCTCATCACAGTACCAACACGCACACACACACACACACACACACACACAAATCCCACTCTCATTCATAACCCGTGCTGTGTCCACGAACACTTTTAATGCCATGAGTAAAATATTAAAAGTGGAATATGTGGTTAATATTAGGCCTATGGCAGAATAGAAAGTTTCAAAGAAACCTCATTCTTATAGGCTAAATGCAATTAGCATTTAGCCAATTTATCAACAGAATTTTGGTTTAACAAAGCGTTGCTAAGCCAATAAGCCAATTAAATGGTCTGAGATCGCCTATTTTGACTATTTGTTCAGCTTAAGGCAATATCTATACTCAGACAACAGTCATTCTGAGGAAACATGACAAGTTGCATGGAAATCATAGGGAACGCTATCTAAAAATTGGTCACAAGTTATTCCCCAGATGGCAACATAGTGTTGGCCCAGATCCGGACCACATCTGGTATGTGTGGACAGGACTCCACATGTACCAGACGTGGCCCGGATCTGGGCCGACGCTATTGCTGTCTGGGGAATAACTTGTGATAAAACTCTTTACAATCGATTATCATGAAAACAATTCTCAGAGAACGGTTGACTATGTACCGATGTTTTATTAGACCAAAGGTTCATTGTTCGCCGGAGTTCTCCTTTAAACCAAAATTCAGCTGCTAATAGATTGTGAATGACTTATTGTTATGCATAGGGTATTACAGTATTTCTGAATTGCTAAAACACTAAATCCCATTCTCTGAACCAAATTCTCAATAGCCTAAACCAATTTGTCAAATAAATTACTGTTTCTGTAAAGCCTTAAACAAGCTTAGACAGTTAGACACATTCACACTCACTAAAACACATTTCGCACTGTGATGCACTTAAACCTAATCCTTTTTCTTATTTTTAGAATCGATTTCTTCCCTAAAAATGGAGAATATTGGACAACAAGAGTACAGCGACGAAGAAATTGATGACCTTTATTGGTACCATTTCAATGATTCCCGAGAAGAGAATACTAAAAATTTGCTGGATGCTATGTATTCGCATAATTTCGTCAATGACTTCCTGTTGGACGAAGACCTGCACATTCCACTCTTCCCAAGCACGGTTCTAGAAGCAAAACGTGCCCTACGATATGCATATGACTTTGATGGCCTTGTCATGCATGACCTGTCTGCAATCAAAATTCAACTCAACTGCCTGTTTGGTACTGTAACGGTCACCAGGTGGAGTGCTCTTGAGAGTCACCAGAGGGCACTCCACACCAGATGTTCATGTTTCACTCACAACTACATTTCGCAGCACTCACTGCCCGGACTCATCAGCACTCATCTCATTCACCTGTTTCTCATTATCTTGTTTAGTTCACACCATAAATACCTTGTGTTCACATTCACTGTTTGCGAAGTCTTGTTGTACTGTGTGTCTGCATTTCTGAGCGTGTTCCCGTGTTTATTTTTCTGTTTTTTTTTTATTTTGGATTGTTCTTGGATTCTGATTATTGCTGCCTGCCCTGACCTCTGCCTGTTCCTTTGATTCCCACTGTGTGTTCTCCTTTGTCCTGTCTGCTGATTCTCGACCCTGCCTGTACGACTACTCTTAGGCCCCGTCCACACTACTGCGTTTTTGTTTAAAAACGGAGAATTAAATCGAATACGATCTCCGTCCACACCAGCATTTTATCTGCGTATTAGAAACGATCTCCGTCCACATTAAAACGACTGAAAACACGGATCACGTGACCATCCACCAACACTGGGCATGCGCGTGCCGGTGTAAACAGTGAATGACGAATCAGGGAAGGATACGTCATGACTGATAACACCCAATCATAGAGTCAGCCTCTGCGTCAGCGTTTCTAAACTCCTCCGTTTCGTCTCGTCCACACTAAAACGCCCTCCGGAGATTCAAAACGCAAAACGCAGCTGCAGCGTTTCTAAACTTCTCCGTTTTAGGTCTTCATTTTTCCCGTTTTAGTGTGGACGGGAGGTGCAAACGTAGCAAAAGGTCTCCGCTTTTAAACGCAGTAGTGTGGACGGGGCCTTAAATAAAGCTGCATTTGGATCTTCATCTACAAGCCTCAGAGCAGTTCATAACAGGTACCAAACCTTCAGAACCACTGGCATATTTTAAAGAAACATCTCAAACTCGATACATACAGAGGTGCTGGGTTTTCCGCTCTCCAGAAAACATCTGGTACTGTCCTGGCCTTCGTCGGCGGAGGACATTTCCTAAATCTGAGCGTATTATCCACTCATCACACCCACCCTGGAATAAGTTTTCAACTCAGAAAATGCCACCCGTGCAAACGCCGTTGTGGTCATCAACACAATTTTCAATGTGTTCTCGGAGAAGATCAAAAATCTGCCATCGGAGCAGAAACAAAGGAAGACGATCATGAAGAATAACAGTTTCAACCTGGGATGAATGCACATCCTAAAGGAGGACCAACCCGTTGTACTCAACCTATTCATGGAGGCAATGAAAGAAGTGGACACAATCTGGACCAATCGCTTGTTCTCACTTTGACCAAATTTGGCCAGAAGGACAAAGAGCCCATCAACCTGTCCTGGAGAGATGATTGACCTGACAGCGATTTAAAGTATATCTTTCTACGCAGCCTGCACCATCCATCTGGCAGACGTCAGGATGGAATTGTTGTGTCAAGGCATGGACTCCAACAGGTGGTTGGACACAGGGGTCCTTGTTCACCACTTATGGGATGGCTGAGGCAGCGAATCTAACCATGCCAATCTAACCTTCATCAGCATCCGCTAACCCTTGACAACAACCTTAAAATGGTCTTCAGTGGCATGGAAACCTTCGCTGAATTGAACTTTGTTCAACTCTATTCGACAACACCACACTGCCATGTTGCTAAGGTCGCCAAACATCCTGTCAGTCGGATCATCACCACCTGCGGACTTCACAAACAACAACACACCCAATCCCTGCTCAAGCAGGCAAAAGAATTATGTGGACTCAATGCGTGTATGCACGAATGGAGGGAGTCTTTTTGCTGAGGGAGAACTTTCCAGAGAGTTTGAAACCACGTCATTTTTGTGACGAACGTAACATCCAAAACCTTCTCGAAGACTACCCGATGTCTTATCTTCAAAGACAACCGGAAGAAATTGGGACTGCGGCATGTAATCAACCCGGTCGCAGATTTACTCACACAAAGCCTGTACAACCTCTTGGCGGAGTGCAAAGGTTATACCAACAGTTGGACTGCCTTCCAGTCGAGCTAGCTCTGGAAGAGCTTTTCTTTGGGAAACCAAACTGCAGAAGTTCAGTGCAGTTCTCCGTAAGTTTGGGAACAAATAGCACTAACCCAAACAGCGTCACCAGAAGAAGAGGCTTTCTGGGATTGTCTCCACCAGGGAGTGCAAGTGTGGGAGAATATTCACCACCACTCACTACTTGGTTTAATGACCAGCTTCAAATAATGAGAGTGATGAGGATATTCCCTCTCACCGATTCCCTGAAGCCCCCCCCCCCCCCCACCTCCAAAAAACACAAGCACCCCCCCCCCCCCCCCCCAAGGGGTGAGAAGGGGTGACAATACCATATCTCAGCCCCTGGTTGCGCTAGAGATCCCAAACCACTTGCAATCAACTCCCCGCCCCCTAATTAGTGTAGGGGCGGAGTTTCAGCTCTATAGAATCAATAATAAGGGGGGTGACAGGGGGTGACAATACCATATCTCGGCCCCTGGTGGCGCTAGAGATCCCAAACCACTTGCAATCGACTCCCCGCCTCCTAATTAGAATACAGGCGGTAACCCTAACCCAACTGATGAAACAATCTGAGAAGAATAGGAGGAAGAGTACGTGTAAGAGGTGGTAGATGAGGAGGAAGTGGATGAAGAAGAGAAAGAGCAAGGCGTGGACAGTGTTGTCAAAGCTGGAGGGTTTTTTCATTGCCTGTGATGTGGACAGAGTCCTCTGGACCGAAGACGGTACGCTGAGGCAGAGTGAATCTATTGTTGACCCTGATTTTGCAGTCACACAATTTTTTTTGAGTGTATAGTAACACGCTTTTCATGTAGAGTTTTTGTTTTGTTTTGTTTGTTGGGTTAATGTATTTTTTTACAGGATGTACGTGTTGAATATACAGACATTCAATACTATATTCAGTGCAATACTTCACTCTAAAAAATGCTGGGTTGTTTTAACCCAATTGTGGGTAAAATATGGACAAACCCAGCCATTGGGTTACATTTTTAAAATTGGGTTAAAACAACCCAGCATTTTTTAGAGTGTTGCAGTATATACAGTTAATTCATCTTACTACCGTAAGTTGATGCTTTGTTCTCTATTTTTCGATGTGTTTCATGAATGATCTGTAGTGTTTATTAAATTTGACTCATGTGTGTCTGATTTGAAAACATTGTTTGATTTTAAGGACAGATAATCATCCATCAATCCGTATATATCAGTGTGAATGACAGAAAACTGTGTACTTGTCCACTAGAGGGCCACTAAATCCAGGATAATACTGTAAATATGTCTACTTTTCTCATACACGTTTTTATAGATCTTATGGTTTGACATCAGCGTAAATACTTCAATAGCTGTACATGTACAGTAAAACATGCATATATTCATTTTCAAAACCATCAAAATGTGTTATAATGTATTATAATATTATGTAATAAATGTATTATAGTAATCCATTGAATTGTCTCACCCCTCACAACAAAATGGTTGAACAACTTGTCATAATCAAGCATGTTCATTTCAATTAGACCTTTTCTAAATCTGTCCTGTTCACATTTCTACTTTTGTTTTTATTTGTGATGTATTTTCCTTTCTGTATCGCAATGGCATGGTCTATCAGCAAATTACAGTATTCAGTAAAAGCGTAAATGTGAATCTTTTCCAGTCTTACTAAGGTGTGTAACCTACAATTTAAAATAATTGTCATGAAAACTTTAGCCATAGTTTACATCAGAACATCCCTCCAGAGGACACAGCTATATTGACAACATGACTAAGCAATTTGTCTGTCTTATCCGTTTGACACAAGGACTTGTCATTCTGATGGCAATGACGTGACACAGATTTTTACTTTTGAGAGATGAACTAAGGATTTCGAGCAAGAGACTGGCTTATGCATGTAATGTGTTATGTACCAAAGCGACTGAGAAAAACTGAGAATGGCCTACATATTTATCCATTTCCAGACACAACATTTGTTTAGACCCCAATGATGGCTGTACGTGGCCATATTTTTATTCTATACTTTGCTGTTGTTGTTGAAGTGGTGTTACTATTTAAAATGAGTATTTCATTAATTTTTGGGGGGGTGTTGACAGAAAAAAAATCTGCTGCCCTCTTGCGTTTGGAAACAAACTTTCAACCTAAATATTTTTAATGGGATTAGCTTGGAAGTTGGCCAAATTGGAAGTTGACATGAAATATCACAGACACCGTAGAAGGGACTCTTTTACCTGCTGTAATGCAAGAAGTGTGTGTAAAATAATAATAATAATAATATTAATAATAATAATAAATCAGATGCCGTCTGGGATGCGTTTCTGATCAAAACACTCTGACGATGGAGATGTTTTTTTATTATTTATATACGGAATAATGCTCAGATGCTGTTTAACTGAAGCAAAACTTTGACTTTTGCTCTTGTTGTCATTATTTATTCTATATACTCAATCCATGGCGTGCAGGTCAGTGATAAATGTGAATTTAAATGATGAAATGTAGGCTACCTGTAACAAAGTTCAAGTTCAGGGAAGGAGTGTAACGCAAAGTTGAGATGTTGCCCAGTGAGAAAAGCATTAAAGGAGTAGTTCCAAGATGTCCATGTCTTTCTTTCTTCAGTCGAAAACAAATTAAGGTTTTTGATGAAAAAATTAGGATTTTCTCCATATAATGGACTTTAATGGGAACCAAACGGTTCAAGGTCCAAAAGACAGTTTCAGTGCAAACTGCAAACTGTTCAAAGGGCTTTAAACGACACCAGACAATGAATAAGGGTTTTATCAAGCGAAATGACCGCTCAGTAAAAAAAAAAAAGAACAAAGTTTAAGTTGTATAAGCTCAAATTGTCACCACCCTTGGACCTTCTGTGTGTTGTCATTTACCACGTGTGCCCCTCATCTGAGTTCTCCGCCCTCATCTGTTTCCATGGACACTAATCACCTCCCGCACAGCTGATTGTCATTTGTTAATCACCGTCACTGTGTATTTAAGTTCCTGCCTGTCTTCACTCCCTTGTCCGGTATTGTTTGTATGTTACATGCTGTCATCCTGTCTGCCTGATCCTGAGATTCCTTGATTAAAACTATTGTTAATTCTACCCTCCTCGTCGTCCTCCTTGACCAACCCGTGACAGAATACCGGACCAAAACCTCAAGATGAACATCGATTTCATCAATCTCGCTGAACTATCATTTGATTTTGTTTCGTTTTCCAGAGACTTTGTTTCACTTGCACTCTCCAGTCCCCTAGATGACGAAACCCTGAAGACCCTGTTCTGGATCGGGGCCACCTACCACCTGCACGTCGACCTCCCAGACACCTCCAACCTGGACTGGAAGGAGGCCGTTTCCCGGTGTCTGGAGAGCGTCGAAGCCCGATCCAGAACACTGCCAGACCCAGAGCCGGAATTACCACCCTCGACCGCGGAGATTTCGTGCGTGCCCCCCGCAGACGGAGAGCTACCACCCGCCGCGACGCGTCAACCAGTGCCCGAGACGAAGAGGACAGAGTTGACCCTCGCCCCGGAGGAGGAGCTCCAACAGGAGTCTGACCAGGGGTGTGAGCCCACTACATCTGCGGACGAGGGGACTAATTTCCTGGAACTGGAGGACTGGCTGATGAAACCCAGGACACTGGATATCGTTCCCGCCCTATCCCACCCGTCATCGGCATCTATTTCATATTTTCAACCATCCTGTGATGACTTCTGTCCTGCCGTCTGTCTGATTCACTCCATCCCATCACCATTCCCAGTCAGTCCTCCAGCCTCGCCGCTGCTGGATGTGCGCAGCCCTGCACCATCTCCGTGGGGAGTCCCCGACGTCGAGCGGCAGGTCAGCCCACCATCTGCAGCGCCTGTGTTCGAGGATCCCACGGCTTCGCCTCCAGCCTCGGTCCTCGGCACTCCATCTCAGCCAGTCGACCTGCCGGCTCCGTCTTGGCTCCTCCCACCTGCGCCTCCGCCTGAGACCCTCAAGACATCGGCTGCAGCGGGTTCCCTCGTCCTGCCGGCTCCCCCTTGGTCAGTCGTCACTCTGCCTGCGCCACGGACTTGCGGTCAGTCGTCTACGCTTGATCCCTCCACCCCTTCGGCTTCAGCGGGCTCCTCCTTCCCTGTGGCGTCCCCTCTGTCCTCCCTCACTCCACCTCCACCTCAGCTCTCGGGCACTCTGACTACGGCTCCAGCGCTCGTCGCCGCGACGTCGCCGGAGTCTCCTATACCGGTGACGTCGCTTGAGTCCACCGGCTCTCCGTCTGCGCCGAGAGATCCTGCCACCGAGTCTCCGTCGGTCATCCCCCAGCTACCGGCAGTCCCCTCGCCATCTGGTTTCTTCCCTCCGTCTTCTCTGCCATCGGCTGTCGGTACTGGGAGGCTCTGGGTCTGCGCCACCGCGCCATCCCCATCTAGGCCGCCAGGGAATCGTCATCGTCCCCTCACCGTCCCGTCACTCCAGCCTCTCGTCTGTGTTCCACCATCATCTCGTCCTCCACCTGAACCTCCCCCGGTTCCCCCTCCGTCATTTTGCCACGGCGCGAGGTCGCGCCTTGCCGGAGGGGGGCGATCTGTCACCACCCTTGGACCTTCTGTGTGTTGTCATTTACCACGTGTGCCCCTCATCTGAGTTCTCCGCCCTCATCTGTTTCCATGGACACTAATCACCTCCCGCACAGCTGATTGTCATTTGTTAATCACCGTCACTGTGTATTTAAGTTCCTGCCTGTCTTCACTCCCTTGTCCGGTATTGTTTGTATGTTACATGCTGTCATCCTGTCTGCCTGATCCTGAGATTCCTTGATTAAAACTATTGTTAATTCTACCCTCCTCGTCGTCCTCCTTGACCAACCCGTGACACAAATGCTCACCTTGCTCTGTACACTTTCTGGAACGTTCGGGAATCTCCTGTTCGAACTCGTTCATCAAAATTAATTAATCTTTTTCCTTTTTCTTGCAGTTAAGGCACACTGAAAGTGTGTTTTGGACCTTGAACCGTTTGGTTCCCACTAAAGTCCATTATATGGAGAAAAATCCTGGAATGTTTTCATCAAAAACCTTAATTTCTTTTCGACTAAAGAAAGAAAGACATGGACATCTTGGATAACATGGGGATGAGTAAATTACCAGCAAATGTTTTTTCAAAAGTGAACTACTCCTTTAACACTTTCACAGCAACGTTGACTATAGTTTTCAGGAGAACACAAAATATATAGTATGTACTATTACATTTAGTGCTTTCCTAGTCGTTTTGTAGTATTTGAATCGTGTGCATATTCTGTATGTCCCATTTGCACACATAATTCAAAGAGTATAGATAGATAGACAAAGACTTTCTTCCTTTGTTGAAAATATTTTTAAAAATAAACAAATACATGAAAATGATGAACTCATGGTGAAGTATCACTAAATCATTATTTAAAAAAAATTCCTTCAAACACTGGCTTTCTTTTCCAGGTTGTGACTCCTTCCATAAATGTCACTGTTTGAGCCGCCACAATGGTAAATGTAAGTTATCATGTGACAATATTAAAATTAACTTAAGTTCAGTCACCAACATTTTTGATATAGTAGGAGCAGCATGTGTTTCATACATGAGGAAGTCATTTCTGATACTGGTATTTTCTTTGCTTGACTCTCCATGCCACTGTCTGAGCCATCAAAATTAAATGCAAAGAGAGTCATGTGACATTTTTATGAGCAAATATAGATTTAATTTGTGTGATATATTAAAAGCACTCAAAATAGACAAACAATGACTGTTTATTTGTACTTTTTTTGAAGAAAATGTAAGTGTTCAATAGGTTTGACAGGTTCAGTGTGTGTTTGCTCCAGTGGTCCATCAGTCAGTGTGTGTGTATTTAACTGTAAGCCAGTATAAATCTATTTCAGGCCTCTTGTTCTGTTCACCTCGCTGACGCACAGAGATAAAGCGATACAGGAGCTCCACGTCGCCAGACCTGGCCTAGTAACCGGATGTCTCTCTCTCTCACTCTCTCTCTCTCTCTCTCTCTCTCACTCTCTCTCTCTCTCTCTCTCTCTCTCTCTCTCTCCCTCCCTCTCTCCCTCTCTCTCTCTCTCTGTCTGTCTGTCTCTTGTCATCTTTCTCAGAACTCTGCAGAACTGAGCTCCCGGATGTCTGCGCTGCTGTCGCTCTAGTTGGCGTCCTGCCTGAGATTAAATGTTTTTCCTTAACATCCCCAAACAACTCATTTCTCACTTACGGCATCACAGCTGAACAGACTGCATTAGTAAATTAGTGCTTGATGCCACTCGTCAGATCAGGGGCGATATATCTCAGTAACAACTTTGTAGTCAAAAAAATACTTTCTATTTAAATACGTATTTACATGTAATTTATTCTTGTGATCAAAGCTGAAGTTTCTGCATCATTACTCAGTTATGATTATTATCAATGTTGAAAACAATTTTGCTGCTTTATGTATTTTTGTGGAAGCCATTTTGATGTCGTTCAAAAGTTTGGGTTGATTAAGATTAATAATTTAGAAATTAATACTTTTATTTAGCAAGGAGGGGTGGTTTAATGCCCTTTTCAGAAGATATCTCTAAAATATATCTCTGATGTCCCCAGAGTGTATATGTGAAGTTTTAGCTCAAAATACCACACAGATATTTTTATACAGCGTAACAAATTGTCATTTTTTGAGGGTGAGCAAAAACACACCGTTTTTTTGTGTCTGTCCCTTTAAATGCAAATGAGCTGCTGCTCCCGGCACAGGGGGCGGAGCTTCAACTAGCTTGTGTTCTTTCACCTCACACAGACATGCACTGGAAATTTCAAAAACTTTTAGCCTTTTCTATTCAGAATGGTGAGAGACTCAAGAAGAAGTGACAACATGTGGAAGCAACAGGACATTTCTGAATGGTTAGTTGATGAATTTATGAGCTTATGTGTAGTTATCTTCTAGTCATTGATTAGCATATTCTGTCTTGATAATCTATAAATCATGTCCGGGGGGCGGGATGTATGTACATTTTGAGGGTTAGTGACATCACTAACCTTGGAGGAAGCTCTGTGGTCTCTACCAGGCGTTTGTTGTAGTCCTTAGAAAGCAATTTAAAAGCAAATATCTGTAAAAAAAAAAATATATATATATTGTTGTTTTAACAAAAAATAAGTAGCCTATGGTTACCTTAAAATTTTAAGTTGATTGAAATGGAAAAATTGAGTTAAAACAACCAAGGATATCAATTTAATCACCAGAAACTCAAAATATTATGTTATCTGAACTACATAAATTATCTAAGTTGATTTGACAAAAGAAAAAAATGTTGTGATTACAAATCATGAAAATATTTTTTCACAGTGTTCGCTTTAAACTTTGAGCGTTGTAACTTTGCAGATGTTGTTTATACTCAAACAGCAATATTACACACTTACTAAAGGTAGAAAAGTGCACTAACACACTAACTAAAGTTAACATAACTAGATTGCGTTAAACAAACATAATTTGTTCATGTAACTTCAACATAATAGAATTATGTAATTTTAAATTACCCAATTTAAGTTGTCTCAACGTGAATTTTTAAAGGCTTCCTGACATGATTCAAAGGCATTTTATTATATTCATTCATCCATTCATATTTCATTTGATTCAGTGAAATTTAATTAAATTGATAGACTTTAGCTAGCTGTTTGCTAACAGACGCACATATTAGCATCTTAAATGCTAAGATTTGCATGCTCCTTCATTCAAAGCAATTGAAAATCAGTCGACAGCCAAACAAAATGCTCCACTCTTCTCCGCAATGGTAACCCACTGTAATTTAAATGGTTTAATAATTCCAATGTAATTTAACATTAAACACTATTACACACTATCAAGTCTTCCCCTTTTCTAAATTTCTCAAAAAAACATAAAATAACACTTAATTTGAACATTTATTCTCTCTTAATTCAAGCATGCTGGGAACTAAAAGCACTGCCCAGTTTCAGTTAAGGCAACACAAATCAATCATGTAATCCAACACAAACGGACAAAGTAAACTTAAGTTGTTCGTAGATTTAAGCAGATTGAACACAATAAAATTAAGTTCGGGCAAAATGGCAGTCGGCTCGCACTATACTGCCACCCTCTGGATGTACACATTTTTTTCCTTAACATAAATGGTTTGTGTTTAGACAACACATTAGGATTTTGTACTGTTAAGTTGAGACACAATTACATAGACCTTAATAGAAAAAAAAACATTTAAAGTCAAAAAACACAATTATTATAAGTAAACTATATATATAAGCTATATATTATATATAAACTATACATTTTTTTGAGTTTATAATGTTACAAAATATTTCAAATATGCTGTTCTTATCCTGGGGAAGAAAAGGTATCATGGTTTTCCACAAAAAATGAAGCATCAGCGCAACTGTTTTCAACACACACACACACACACACACAGGAGCTAGTCAGCTGGAGTCTGTGAATGTGTGTCAGTGTGTGATGGTCATTGTAACCTACATGTGAGGTGACTGCTGGATCCCTGTGCGTGCGTGTGTGTGTGTGTGCCGTTGTTAAAGAAACTTACATGTTTACAGGTTTACAGCACAGTTTACAGACATGATACACAGACACGAGAGGTGAGTTAAGGTAACGCTATTGATGGACTCAGTGGTGTATCATAATGCTGTATATCCTACACACACTCGTTAATTCTCCTTCAGTGCAGATCTAGGTATATTGTATGAGACGTCACAGTGTGTACGGGATAAAGAAGCAGATTAGATAGCACACGAGACACACAAAGACGTGGAATATGTTGTGTTAAAATTGTATGTACACTATACTGTTCAAATGTTTGCGGTAAAAAATTTTTTTTAAAGAAATGATAATGTATTTTGATGGTCCACTACATTTTACTATATATAAGTAACTTTGCAACATGTCAACTTATTCTACTAATTCTAACCCTAAATTAACAGTCTACTAATACTCTAATGAGAGTTAGCTGACATAGTTGTTGCAAAGTTAGTTATATATTTCAAACTTTCATTTCATCAAAGAGTCCTCAGAAAAAAAGAATCAAAGTTTCCACAAAAATATGAAGCACACAACTGTTTTCAACATTGATAATAATCAGAAATGTGCACATCGGCATATTAGAATGATTTCTGGAGGATCATGTGACTGAAGAATCTGAAAATTCAGATTCGAATCCAAGGAATAAATTACAATTTTAAAATATATATAACAGAAAGCAGTTATTTTAACTGTAAAAATATTTCACTATTTTACTGTACTTTTAATGAAATAAAATGCAGTCTTGGTGAACATAAAAGACTTCTTTAAAAAAAAAGTTGTCACTATATCAAAAAGACAGAAAGAGAGATCCTGTATATTAACATTGTCGTATATATACTGTAGTTGTCACGACTGCAGACGTCTGAACAGTAGTGCATGTTTTTACTATAATTGTATACAGACTGCACATTGTAGAACAAACAGAGATCACTGCGCAAATGTAAAATTTTTGGTAAAACCTGTGTTTGTTATTGTCAAAAGATCCTTTAAACGATTAAATTAAAGGTTAATTTACCAAATTACTTGAACAACGTACATCCGTTTAGTACTTTTAGTACAACCACCAGAATAGTACAATTATTCAATTAAAATGTCACAATGTTCTGTTCCAAAAGAAAGTAAAGTGGTTAATATAAGGTAACAACATGGGTTGGTTAGGTGTATAGGTTCAGGGTTTGTACCCCGTTATTGTAATTACTATAATAAGTACATAGTATGTACATGGGGAACAGGACTGTAAAATAAACTGCTACCAAGTTGTTTTCTGCAAGAAACTCTTGGACAAGTGAGGTGACCTTTGACCTCTGGCTGTGTGCCGAGCAGATTTCTTTATTCTTGGAAACTGTGGAGCTGACACACATACAGCAACACACAAGTGAACTGACCTGACTCTAGAACAGTGTGATAATGATACGTACATATCATTATTTCACATAATTCGAATATACATTTTGTCTAATGAGGTAGCTACTCTGTTTCTAAGAGTTTTCAGTTGCTAATTTTAGGTTACACTTTATTCTGATAGTCCACTTTAGACATTCTATAACTATATAACTTTTGGGTATAAGGTCGAAAAGAAACAGAAGTAGCGATAGCCTTTTCTTCTCTATTGTGCCATATATCCAAGTGAAATGGCTTCTCAAACAAGAATAAATAGGGCGGGACTTGATTTTGTCCATGGGGAATTGATTGGATGGTTGTGGATTGCTATTGGTGGATCTCATGTGAGTGACAGGTTGCCCCGCCTTCGTCATCAGATAAGTGAAGAGATGTCACTGCAAGAGTTAAAGGGATAGTTCACTTTAAAAATAATTTTTGGTTTAATGTTTTAGCTTACCTCAAGGGCATCCAAGATGTAGGTGTCTGTTTCCACAGTAGTTTCAACTTTGATATTTTTAGGTCAAACCGTTCGTGTCTGTCAGTCATATAATGGAGGTCTATGGTCACCACCTCAAAGAGCATGCACAGGGAAGTCCAGATTAAACATGATTTAATGACTCGTAAATGTAAGTACACATTGATGGCCTAAGACACGAAACGAGCGGTTTGTGTGAGAAAACGAACAGTATTTATATCGTTTTTACCTCGTGTAACCACAGCCACATCCAAGTGATCTGAGGGAGCGGGCGCATTCAGTCATTAAATCATGTTTAATTTGGACTTCTCTGTGCATGCTCTTTAAGGTGGTGACCATAGACCTCCATTATATGACTGACAGACACGAACGGTTTGATCTAAAAATACCAAAATTGAAAATACTGCGGAAACAAAGACACCTACATCTTGGATGCCCTTGAGGTAAGCTAAAACATTCCAAAAATTAATTTCAAAGTGAACTATCCCTTTAAATTATTTTGATTAAAAATGACAAGGGCAGGTAACTTTTAAAAAAATATTATGTGCACAGATAAATAATTTACAATAAATACTGCAATTTTCCTCTAAAAAATAACTTCCATTTTGTTTTCATGCTTTTATATAATTGATGAAGTTATTTCCCACATTGCTGTGCTATGTTTCATAACTTCTTCGCAGATAATTAGACAACACTCAAATCAATATCTCACGGTTCTAATTCTCTTTCTTTCTTTCTTTCTTTCTTTCTTTCTTTCTTTCTTTCTTTCTTTCTTTCTTTCTTTCTTTCTTTCTTTCTTTCTTTCTTTCTTTCTTTCTTTCTTTCTTTCTTTCTTTCTTTCTTTCTTTCTTTCTTTCTTTCTTTCTTTCTTTCTTTCTTTCTTTCTTTCTTTCTTTCAAATATGTGCCGATCATCTTTCTCTCAGTCTCTGTATAGCCTATTCCCCCTGACCTCAATAAGTGTCCATCTGTCTCTGTGGCTGCTGTGCTGGATCTCTGCTCAGACTTTAATCAGGCTGGTTATCTTGTTAAGACCTATGACAGCTTGTGGCTCAACAAGGCCTTCTAATGTAACAATCTGACGCATCTCGTGCATGTGCAAATGAACAAAGACAAATGACCAACACTATCAAATCTTTGCTAAAAAAAAACCCTGTTACACATCTGATTGATATTTATATAGCATGATTAATATTTATATAGCATGTTAAAAACCTTTTAGTACACTCTAAACAATGCTGGATTGTTTAAACCCAAATTTGGGTAAAATATGGACATACCCGACTGTTGGGTTAAAACCCAACTTCAACTTTCACTTTTAACTTTAAATTTTTTAGTTGCATTTTTGACCCAACCTATGTTGTTTTAAATCAATTTTGGGTCAAATATAGACAAAACCAGACGTTGAATTAAAAGTGTCATTTAAAAATGCAACCCAACGGCTGAGTTAGTCCATATTTGACCCAAAATTGTGTTAAACCAGCCTAGCAATTTTTTTTGGTGTACACTATAAAAAAATGCTGGGTTATTTCAACCCAAATTTGGATCAAATATCAACAAACCTAATATTTTAAAATTACATTTTTAACCCAAAGTTGGATTAATCCATATTTTACTCAAATTTGGGATTGAAACAACCCAGCATTTTTTAGAGTGTATAATTGTAAAAACGTCCTCCCTCCCTTGCTGTGAAATCTTTACTGGTTTTTATCTGTAAATGTAAGAATAACTTGTGTATTATTATTTATATTTCAAGAGCAAAACTGAATCAACTTTATTTGAATATCCACAATGGGTTGTTTTAACCCAAATTTGGGTCAAATATGGACAAACCCAAATAAATGTAATTTAAAATCTTCAACTTTCACTTTCAACTGTACATTTTTAAGTACGTTTTTAACCCAACATTTGGGTTTGTCCATCTTTGACCCAAATTTGGGTTAAATTGGGTTAGTGTCTTTGATTTGTTCATCTCTCAATCATTGTATTGCATTATCTGTTTTGAAACTAGAGATCTGATCATAAGCAAAGATATCATCTTACTATGACTTTCTATAGTGGAAGATATAGTGACAACTGATATTTATACGATTTTATGCTAATATAAAAATCTCAGTACATCACTTTCATTTTTCTTTTTAATCAGTCTCAAGTTGCATATTTTTTCTTTTGAATAAATTAGTTTTCCATCCTCGAGTATGTGTAGCCTATGTTCTCACTACTATATGAGCCGTAAAAACCTGATGTATCAAATTAAACTCAAATTTGCAATTGAACTCTTCACTGAAATTGTCATTTATTATGGAAGGAAACAAATAGTTTTTTCGCTAGTGAATCCTGCTTTATATAATGTAAAATACTTCCAAGACAACAAAACTGGTCATATCTAAAGGTCTTCATACACAGCAGACAGCACATCCCAAACATTTGACTGAAACGGTCATGAATCGCTAACTGCAGTTCGCGAGGCCTTTAGGTTGTCAATGAGCACAGGACAACATTGATTTTAATTGCTGTTGAGCAACAGGGGTGACGGAAGAAAGAAGACTGTAAAGTGGAGGTGGAAGAAAAGAGGAGGAGAGAAACGGAGGGGAGGCGGGTGTTAAAGAGACTCTTCTGGATTAAGTCCCTTACAAGCTGTTTGGTGACTGATTTTGACTATAGTGACAGGACGAACAGGAGTCCACATGAGCTGACAGCATCTGGACCGTTACTGTAAGTCTCCGTTTGTAGATCCTTTATGTATATCATACATCTAGATATAGCTCAGGTAATGAGATGGGGATTATCTGATGTTTTACTGAGAGCTTAATGGAGTGTGAATGACATGCTCCAGTTCTCCGTGTGTCTGTTTATATTATACGTTGGTCATATTTCATGAGCTTTTTTTTTTTTTTTTTTGGTTGATGAATGGATTTTGTGTGTTAAAACTCTTCAGCTGTTTTCTATATGAACTGTGCTCTTGTGCAGCTGTTTTGGTTGAGGCTATGATTGAGAAGGTAATGATACAAATAAAAAAACATTTGGTTTACTGACACATATACATTTATGTACCATGATAGTCAAAACTGTTCCCTATTCCTGGCTTTTGTTGATAATGTTAATATACAGGATCTCTCTTTCTGTCTTTTTGTTAAGTTTCTCTTTTTCCGACAGTGTTGACGACAAGTTACCACAGTTTTGTTGCTGGACATTGAGATTAACACTGTGTTTAAGGACTGGAATTAATGGAGTAAGAAGTGTGCTTAATTGTGAACGCACTCTAAACAATGCTGGGTTGTTTGAACCCAAATTTGGGTAAAATATGGACAAACCCAAATGTTGGGTTAAAAATTTAATTTCAAATTTTAACCCAATTTCAACCGTACATTTTTTCATCTTATTGTAATTAACATGTAATAAAGTGCAAACAACGCTCTAAAAAAATGCTGGGTTGTTTTAACCCAATTTTGGGTCAAATATGGACAAACCCAGCCATTGGGTTACATTTTTAAATGACATTTTTTAACCCAATGTTTGAGTTTGCTACAATTCTGAATATTTTAACTCAATTTTGGGTCAAATATGGACAAACCCAAACGTTTGATTAAAAATGCAATTTAAAAATGTAACCCAACAGCTGGGTTAGTCCATATTTCACCCAAAATTGGGTTAAACCAACCCAGCATTTTTTTTTTTGAGTGTACACTGGGTTATTTCAACCCCTATTTGGATCAAATATTGTCAAACCCAGTAATATATTAAATGACATTTTTAACCCAAAGTTTGGGTTTATCCATATTTGACCCAAAATTGGGTTAAAACAACCCAGCATTTTTTAGAGTGCAAAAAATGCTGGGTTGTTTTAACCCATCTTTGGGTTAAATATGGACAAACTCAGCCATTGGGTTAAATCTTTAAATTACATTTTTAACCCAACATTTGGGTTTGTCTATATTTGACCCAAATTTGGGTTAAAACAACCGAGCATTTTTTAGAGTGAATATGCTTTAAAATATCTGAGCAATACTTCAGTGATATTTGAATGAAAGATTACATATTTCACAGTAAAAATAGCATTTTATAATGTTGGATTACTAAATGACTAAAACGGTCACTGTTTTGCTCAGCCAGTTGTTCTGGATGAAGATCCAAATGGTTCTTTTAGACTAGAGGTGGTTATTTAATATCATTTCATGGATTCAGCAGACGGCACATTCAATTTGAATCTAGTGTCTCAGACTTAAAGTTCTGCCTTCATTCGAATCTGACAGTCAGGCTAATCAAGTGGATTTAGACTGGAAGATAAACTGAGATGAAGTGAGGATTGAGAGAGACTGCAACGGCTTCACGCTGTTCTCAACTGCTGCCATCTGTCTTGCTTTCTAAGCTTGTGACACGCATGATCTTACCGCACACACATGTTCACGCAAGCACACGACCTGTGTGAGAGGGGTCTAAAACTCAATGTCATTTCATTAGTAAGATATCTTAAATGGGTGGGTATGATAATTTATGTTGTTTAGTTTTGAGGTCAAAGGCCCTTTGGTTTCTTTCTGGTTTCATCAAGGTTATCTGTCTGATAGCAGAATCCAACACAAACCCATTGGCACATAAAGCAACAAACATAGCCACACTGACCCGACAGACAGGGAAGACCACTGCTGCTAGTCAAACCAAAAGCAAAATACCCTTTAATCAACTTTTCTGGTAACTGGAAAGATGTGCATCCTGGTTAGCAGTGAAAATGTCAGGATGGTGATTGGACAAAATGCACTGTAAACAGTGGGGATGGACAGTCCAGGATCAGTCAGTCCAGTACAGAATATATATGTCATTCAGGGTCCAAAAGTCAGAACTGAAGAATTGGTTCCCTTTTAATTTTCAAGAACTGATTTGATTTGAATTGCCCAAACTCAACAACAGCATTGAATTGGATTAGGAATAGGGGATTATCACGCTGATACGTAGTACTTCCAGATTCTGTGATCTTTGTGGACCGCCACTTCCGTTGAATCACCGATCTCGCTGGCAAACTGATGAAGGACTACACTAAGTTTATTTATACAGCATCCCTGGTAAATTAGTCTGATTCACTAAAGTGCCGGCTGCAAACAAACGTGCTACCTTGTTTTATTTTAAAGTTTTAATCCATTTCTTCCTAATACTCAATTCAGTCGGGAATCCATGAAAACTTAAGAAGGGTTGGTGTTGTTGGTTAGATTTACAAAGTGGAACAGAGGAGTGACATAAATAGCATTCGTCTCGGGCATTGTTGAACTGCGTCGGAAGTGGACATGCACAAAGTTGACAAATCCCGCCCATGAAACCCGGAAGCGTGATAATCCCATATTGCAATAACAGTAAGAGGAATTTACTCAATTGCAATTCAAAGAATTGCAAGACTAATTATAATTTAAATTAATTACAACAGTTTAAAACATTAATTACACTCTAAAAATTGATGGGTTGTTTTAACCCAACTTTGGGTCAAATATGGACAAACCCACCCATTGGGTTACATTTTTTAATTGCATTTTTAACCCAACGTTTGGGTTTGTCCATATTTGACCCAAAGTTAGGTTAAAACGACACGGCATATTTAGAGTGTATTAAAAAAAAAAACTACTGTCATTTACCAAAGACACGCTGTGAAAAATGTGCTGGACGGGGTAATGTGTGCGGCTGACATTATTGCACATGCATTTGTAAGAGTTTCCATTTCAGACGCAAACTTTATGGCAGTAGTGTATTTTTGAAACACGCAAGGTGATTTGCCTTTGTCAATTTACTGGTATTTGCGCCATTATTTACAGCCCAAGAAAAGCATGTCTTAAACCAGATGCTAATTTTAACTGCTCTTGGTAGATTTGTTGGTAATAATGAAAATGATCCGACTGGATTAAAAAAAAAAAAGTCTCTCTCAGTTTGATTTTAAATTGCATGCACTGAATATCACGATAAATCCCATTCAAGCTGTGTTCTTCTTTAAGTTCTGGACATGAAACACAGTCCAGCCTCCTTCCTGCCAGCGATCAGACCAAGCACTTAATTAATCCAATTAATGGAAAAGTTCAGTAGACTCTCTCAAACAGACACGATCACATGCTAATCCTCTGTAGACCCTTGATGACGACTCTTTTCTTGAGTTATCTGTTATCTTCATTAGGAGGGATTCTGACGTACACACATCCACTTGTGCGAGCGGAAATGTTTGCTTCAAACTACTTAAACTAATCATTCCTAACATCCCAAACGAAACGTTATTCAGTGATTATTTGCAGCAACCTTGAAACCTTCTTTGGTGACCATAAAAGCTCTTGATTTTACATTACAGGTCCTTCTCATCAGTCTATAAGTTTCGGGGGTTCTTCGAAGCTTCAGTGTGGGGATTTTTAGAGTTCTTTGAGGATCTTAAAATGAATGTATTGTGGCATCAGGCTGTCAAACCCCATCAGTTAGAAATGGAGCCTTTATTTTTATGAAGAAAATAGTAGTCAGGCTGGACGTTATGATGAATATACTTAGCCTTGTGGTTAACAAAACAGTAAATTGTGTAAATTCCAATTGCAGTTATGCCACATCATAACCCTTAATTGTATTAAATTATATTGCAATGTCCTTCAAATCTTAAAAGTATATTTAAAAAAAAGCTGTACTTGCAGATATTATTATGATGATAATGAAAAAAGATGAAGATGACAATAATGAAAAAAGGCAACTTAAGTGTGTTTAAAGAGAGTACACACTTAAGTACAATTTTGAAAAATGCACTTTGTAATTTTCTAATATTTGAATTTGCTTTAAAGTGTTGACTAACATACTTAAGTGCATGTATACCGTAGTGTATTTGATAATGTACTCAGTTCCGTAGATCATAAAAGGGGAGTTCAGATTTCAAGGTTAAAAGAAAAAATACCCTGTCTTCCGAAAACTTCATCAGGAATGACGAGATTTTCTATTTCCAGGCTTTACATGGCTGCTCTGAAGAGACAAGAGAAGGATCATCGGACGTATTACTAGCAAATACACGTGGTCTCTGAACGGCTGATGACCTTGGAGAGGAGGAGGCTTGAAAAGACACAGTAAGCACTAAGAGACAGTTTTACAGGATTTAGAAGACGAGGGCAGATACGAGTACGATCCTTTTCAGGATTAAAACGTTATTTTCATTGTACTGCTGTGCAAAACAACGAGATTTGGTTGCTATCCCACATTCTCAATCATTTCCTTCGACAAATATGCATCCAGTAAGGTCCACAGTAGGACTCGGGATGGGGGAACGTATTTTCTTCTTCTTCTTCTGTTCCATCTGTCTTTCCGTATGCGCTGGGACTGGAATGCCAGGTTCGGACTACAACCCTCATCCTCGTTTCATTTGTACCCCCATTCCCGCTGACGCCGATCCCGGGTGTTTCCCCACGACGGGCGGCCCAGGTGGCCCCAGTCCCGGACACCACAGCGGACCTAGCGGGAACAGCAACAGCTGGTGGGGAATGTCCAAGGAGGCAAAAGCGACAATCCTGCACCTGCGGGAGAGTTTGGTGCAGCAGAAAGAAACCATCCTGGACCAGAGGGAGACTATCCGAGAGCTCACCGCCAAACTGAACCTGTGTGAGGGTTTCAACCGCGGCACGGGCAGCCATGACGACCACCCGCACCGCAAACCCACACACCTGGCTCACCACGCCCACCACGCCTACCCGACAGCACCCGACACAGCGCACCTTGGGTGGGCGCCGCCCGATGGTAACCACGGCAGTCGTGGAATGGAGCTTGGTCACTATGGCGACGGGGGACATCATCGCGGGAAAGCCTCGCTGAGCGAGAAGCACGTCACAGGGGAGATTCCTTCACCCTCGTCTACGCCGGAGCAGATGAGCAGGATGCTTCAGTCCCTAAAGGAGCGGCTAGAGAGCCTGCAGGTAGAGTCGAGTCTCATTTATTTATACAGCACTTTATCAATAGAGGTTGTTTCAAAGCAGCCTCACAGTAATAAACAGCAAAATAGCATGACATGTATCAATTATGAAACAAATTCAGTTCCAGCTGTAAAACAACTCGACTGAAGTGTCATTATCACCGTAATTTAGTTAAATGTTTTATCTTAGTGAAGATTTTGGAAAGGGTATCCGTTATAAAACATTAAAGGGACACTCCACCCATGCATTCCGATTTCCATTGTTACTATTGAATGGTCGTGCAACATTCTCATTTTCCCTTGAGACGAGAGAAATCCGCTATTTACCTTTTTCACTTCGAGGGGATTAATGAAGATGCCGAAGACAAAACGCTCCAAGGTTTGCCGGCATTTCACGTGTAAAATTACGCGTCAGAGTAAGTGTGCCGATTGTCTGAAGCCCATATAGATTCACGCCAATCCATTGGCTGATGGCTCGGGCGCCGCCTTGACGCTCTTACGTCGTCATACTATATTAGCGCGCTTTATCTGATTTCTTTGTCCGAAATGATTTCCAGGCGGTAGCGTAGAGTGGAGCTCAACTCCAGTCTACATTGATGGGTGGAGTAGTGGGAGTGGCCTGCAGAGCTGAGCATTGCAATGCACTATGGGGATTGTTGTCTACAACACACAAGCACTAAAAAGTCACTAAAATTTTATGCCTTTTCTCTGCCAAGAAGGACCCAAATTAGAAATTGAAGAGTTCAGATGCAAAAGCCTCTAAATGCCATTTGAAATTTTCTTCTAAAATGACCATTTTTATCAAGCTTGTATATTTAATATCAGTAATTTCACTTAAATGACAATTAATAGGTAATCTTCATTGCCATTTAAGTGAAATTACTGAACTTAAATATACAAGCTTGATAAAAATGATCATTTTAGAAGAAAATTTCAAATGGCATTTAGAGGCTTTTGCATCTGAACTCTGATACTATTCTGCTAGGCTACATATATGACCCACTTTCAATACATATACATGTCTCCACCGGTGGAATTACTCTTTAAATTTAGCTATAAAGCAGATCTACAGCTTTGAAGCTTCAGTATGGTGATTTTTTAGAAGAACTAGAGAATAAAAAGTTCTTTGAATGATCTTATAAATGAACTGAACTGACCTCAGCTGAACCATGACACTATTGACACTACAAGAACAAGAAACAGGTGGGGACTAATCAATCAATCGCAGCTTTCATTGGCCAAGAACCGCCCAAGAGGATGTTTGACTGACATGTAACGCAACCTATCACAGTTCGTTTTGTGTGTAACGGAGGCCAGCTAGTAGTTGCTGTGCAAGTAAGCACAGCTAGAGCTGCAGTCTTTAGCCTCCTTGTTAGAGCGCCTGACTCTCATGCCGGAGACCCGGGTTCGAGGCCCACTCGGAGCGAGTCGAGTAGGAGTTACATGTGTTTTTACTAGGGTAATCCTGTCAATTTAAATATATTTGGTGAGGGGTTTTGAGCAGCAATCAACATCAGCATGCAGACCTTTGCTTAGACTGCTGTGATTGTGTTTACAGACAAGAAACACTTCCACCAGCTACTCAAGTTCACTGAAAGATCTCCTGCAGAGGAAGATCAACGCTCTAGAACAACAGATGCAACACCATTCTTCATCACTAATCAGTGCCAGTCACAGTGACCACGAAGGTGATGATGATGGCGGTCACCATGACGACGATCACGACAACGGCCCTCATGAGGACAGCCACGACGATCACCATGATCCTCACGATGAGAGCCACCACAGTGATCACCATGATGATGATCATCATGACAACGGTCACCATGATGACGATGGACACCACGACAACAGTCACCATGACAATGAGGTTTCTGAACATGGCTTCGAGAGGTTGTCTTATAACCTACAAGGGCACAGAGAAGCACAGGTTGGAGCGCACAGCAAACTGGACGCAGTTCTGAGTGATCTGCAGCACAGGCTTACTGACACTGGTAAGAGAACGGTAGAAGAACGCTAGTTACTTCTGTCTTTGAGCATTTAGATTGAACACAACTTAAGCTTGGCCAGTTTTGGTCCTTGGATGATGACCTGAACAGTGTTGTAGAACTCTAGACTCGGACTCGTCTCGGACTCGGGACCATATTTTAATGGTCTTGGTCTTGTCATGGACTCGGAATTGACTCGTACTCGAACATTTGTTTTTTTAGGACTCGGAATTATTCCCGAGTCCACTCAAGTTCAATTAAAAATATTTTTCATGATTATTAATGTATGTGAATAAAATATTTCTTTAAATTGGTTGACACGCCCAGTGATTGGTGATTTTCTAGTGCGCAACTGTGCATGACAAATTGTAATAAAATTACTTTTAACACCACCTACTATGTGGCCTTTTTACCCTAAACTGATCATATTTTTTAAACTCTAAGTAAATTCAGTAAAAAAAAAAAGGATTTCTCTAAGTAAATAAAAGTAAATTAGGTAATCAACCCTCACTGGTCTCGGTCTCGACTCGGACTCGACCGTCTCTGGTCTCGGACTCGACTCGGACTCGACTCTCTCTGGTCTCAAAACTCGGACTCGAGTGAGGTGGTCTCGACTACAACACTGGACCTGAAAAAACACGTTGATCAAGAATCAAGATGATTAGGATTGGTAGACCACCGCTATTCAGGGTGCAAAAAAAATCAGAGGAGGGATATTTGAATGTCATTATTTGACAACGTTAACGTTACGAAATAACGGTTTAAAGGGATACTTCACTTTGAAATTAATTTTTGATATGTTTTAGCTTACCTCGAGGGCATCCAAAATGTAGGTGTGTTCTTTGTTTCCACATTAGTTTCAATTTTGATATTTTTAGGTCAAACCGTTGTCTGTCAGTCACATAATGGAGGTCTACTGTCACCACCTCAAAGAGCATGGACAGAGAAGTCCAGATTAAACATGATTTATTGACTCATAAATGTAAGTACACATTGATGGACTAAGACACGAAACGAATGGTTTGTTTGAGAAAACGAACAGTATTTATATTGGTTTACCTCGTGTAATCACAGCCACGTCCAAGTGATCTGAGGGCGCGGGCGCTTCACTGTGAAGATCTAAACATATTTAGATAGACAGGAAATTGCAATGGACAACATGACATCATGACTTTTGCGTAAACATACACGCCACTTTCGAGTCAAGTGGCGTGTTATCGCTACGCATTTTGCTATCCGCGTGTATGTCTACGCCATTTACGTCCGAGTGATTCCGCGTGTCTGTACACGCCGTCAAATGTCCGTGCGAAACGAAGCAAAATATAGATCTACATCTGGTTAGCAATCTTTTTTTTCCCTAGGATGGTAAGGGAACAGTCATAAATGCCATTAACCCCAGTGACGGTTAGGTTTAGGGACTGGGTTGAGGTAAGTCATATATTTATATATACAGTAATAACATTAAGTCAACGGCGTTCATAAACACGCTGAAAAGCGATTATGCGTGTTGATAGCACGCCAAAAATGGAAATACGAATTGGCGTGTCATACACTCGCTACTTCATGAGATCAGTCTGCAATGGAAGACGATTTCGATTTATCAACAGACAACGTTGATTTTTTTTTTCCGCAACCACGCGAGAGATCACTTCCGACGCTTTCTGGCACTTGCGCAGACCGAAGCGCCCATGTCTTCAGATCACTTGGATGTGGCTGTGATTACAAGAGGTAAAAACGATATAAATACTGTTCGTTTTCTCACACAAACCGCTCGTTTCGTGTCTTAGGCCATCAATGTGTACTTACATTTACGAGTCATTAAATCCTGTTTAATCTGAACTTCTCTGTGCATGCTCTTTGAGGTGGTGACCATAGACCTCCATTATATGACTGACAGACAAGAACGCTTTGACCTAAAAATATCAAAATTAAAACTACTGTGGAAAGAAAAACACCTACATCTTGGATGCCCTTGAGGTAAGCTAAAACATTCCAAAAATGAATTTCAAAGTGAACTGTCCCTTTAATGATCTACAGCAAACTAGAGAAAGCTTTGCTGATAACTAAGTTAATATATTTAGTTACTACAACAGTAGTTTCTCACTAGAAATTACACCAAATGTGCAAAAACACACTAACTGTGACCACCAAGACACACTCTTTATTTTTAGCACATCTGTCACAGAATGGAAAGCGCTGGGATATTAAATGGCAGTGAAGGATACATCTATGCTGCCTTCAAAAATACATCAGATGAAGGGATCTCAGGACACAAGATGTGAAGCTAACATTGGATTCGGACGTGTCTTGAGGCCTTCCTACCTTGGAACAGCATTTTTCAGTTTTCGCTTGCAACCAATGTCATTAATAACAGTATTAATCCAATTACAAGCAGTTTAGGATCTACTGTCGGAAATTGAAAATGCAGCCGGTCTGACCAGAAGACAAATCAATCACACTCAGCCTCAATGCCGAACTTGACACTGATTATCAATTCCACAGGTTTTAGAAAGAACAGCAAATCAACTGAAGGTTTCCAGGTCGGCTTCCCCATGCGAACCAACTACATGTACGGTCGTGTGAAGCGCACTCTGCTGCACGAGATCTTCTCCTTCACGCTGTGTTTGTGGATGAAGGCTGGAATCGGGCCTGGACTCGGAACGCCCTTCTCCTACTCCGTTCCAGGCCAGGCCAACGAGCTGGTGCTCATCGAGTGGGGAAACAACCCGATGGAGCTGCTCGTCGACGACAGAGTGAGTGAAAGAGAGCGAGAAACGAAGGAGATCTGAAGGAACGTGCACATAATTCACATAACACTCACCAATGCTGCATTTATTTGACCAAAAATACAGTAAAAACTGTAATATTGTGATATATGATTAGGGCTGGGTTTTGAGACAAATTTCACAATTCGATTCGATTTCGATTCACAAGCTTGCAATTCGATTCGATTTCGATTCAATATTGATTATTTTGGATATCAGTTACAATAAATGGCAATTTTTCTCAAGGGAATTAAATCTTTTAACTAATGCTGTAAACTATGGGAGTCTAGTTGTAGCCTATAGGCTTCATTAGCCTAATATGAAGGTAATAATGAATGAATCACTTAAATTACACTTTTATTTATTTTTATAATAAGAAGATTATATGAAATATAAACATTTAAATGGTGGCTGTCAAAAACTTGCCAGATTTATTCAAATATGCATTAAATATTGAAGAACAATAAGATTATAATGCATATGTAATATGGTGTATAGCAAAATGCTCCTATAGAGTTATTTTTTCTAGCTGACTAACGAGTTGATGTGGGTTTTCTGAGGTAAATATGACGATACATGACATTGATTACAAGCTGTTTAACTGACGTCTTTCCACGGTTGAAACGCTGATTGAGCGAATCAATGTGACATGATACAGATTTCGATAAGTTGTACTCTATCTTTTAACACACTTTCAGACGCTCACTCATGTTTATTTCGCGCTGTGACTGGTATTATTAACCCGGAAGAGAGATCAGCGCTGCTGCTTCTCCAGAGCGATCTCACGCCAGAGTGATCTCACACCACAGCGCCAAAACGTTATTTATGTTTTTGAGTTTCTAAAGAAAATGCACGTAATTTGAAAATTGAGACTTTGTTTCATATCAATAGTAACAAAGGACAAAGATTATTGCGATTTTTTGAATGCGCGCAGCCGCGATACAATGTCCCATTCATTCAAATGAAACAGGATGACTAATCGATTCTTGAGACTTAAGAATCGATATCGGTTCGTTCGTAAAAATGAGAATCGATTAATATCAATAAATCGATATTTATTACCCAGCCCTATATTTGATTACTATTAAAATAGCTGTTTTCTATTTGGATATTTTGTAAAAAAAATCCAAATAGAATATATTTTGTAAATTTATAATACATTTTTAAATAAATTTAATTTAATATATATTTAATATTTTGTAAATTTATTCCTGTGATTCAACTCCATTTTTCAGTGTCACATGATCCTTCAGAATGCTCAAGAAACAGTTCAGATTTTTATCAGTTGAAAACTGTTTTTTTTCCCTGTGGAAATTTTATTTTTCAGAATTCTTTGATGAACAAGAAATAGAATATTTTTTAACATTATAAATGTCTTTACTGACAACTTTGTACAAAATCTAAATTGAAGCTAAATGTCTTTCATTAAAAAACACTTTTGGATGTAATATAACATTACGGCCGAAACCACAGGCCACATTCATACGTTTTGAGAATGACAACCAAAATTATCAGCTCACTGGACACCACTGACTTTTATAGTATTTTATTTTTCTTTCGTAATATGAAAGTCAGTGTTGTTTTTTTTACCAATATTCTTCAATATATCTTCTTTTGTGTTCAGCAGAAGAAAGAAATTCATACAGATTTGGAACAAATTGAGGGCGAGTAAATTATTTTCATTTTTGGGTAAACTATTGAGTCAGTACTGGAGTTAATTCAGTTGTCGAGTGGCATTGGAATGTGACTACTGGAGTGTGATGAATTTTAAAGAAAATATTTTTGGGTTTTAAAATTCCTTCAGCTCTCCTGCGATTTCCATTAACTGTCCAGTTAGACAGCTCAGTTGAATATTATTCTATAATATCTAGGTGTTAAATATGAATCAGAAAATCCTGTAGAAATTTCAGTTGAATCTTAGAGGATTCTCTTGTAATCCCATTTTTTATCATTGTGGCTTAATTATGAAATCGATTCCAAAAGGGACACCATTTCACATTTCTGAAGGATTTTTTAAATGGACAAATGAAGGACATATGGTGATCATGGAAATTAACTGGGGCTTGGGGAAAAAGGCCACCAAAATAAATAAAAATGGCCCCAAAATGAGTTCTTGTTTTTAATATTTATGACAGGATATATATAGAGTGCTATTTTCCCGAATATCAGCACGATTGCAAATGTGAAAGCCACTGATTTCTGAACAGTTCAATAAACAAGGTTAATAGGTGATTTTCATTTTACACTTAGAACATTGTCTTTTTGAAACGGGCCTCCGAATTGCCAACCCGGTCTCATCCCAAGACGTCATATAACTGGCGTTTTGGGACGTCTTTTGACCATACGTCAATATTCGCCTTTTTAGGGCCCCCTTAAACGTCGGTAGATGAGGTTATGGGATCCTAACTCTACCCCATACCTAAACCTAACCCTAAACCTAACCCGTCACCTAACTGACGTTAAAGGTAAAGCGTCAGTTGTATGACGGCCCGGGATCGCCATCTACCGACGTTTAAGGGGGCCCTAAAAAGGCGGATATTGACGTACGGTCAAAATACGTCCCAAAACGTCAGTTATATGACTTTTTGGGATGAGACTGTGTTAGAATTGCAAAGGGTGAAATAGAGGAGCATAACAGAAAGTGTTTATTAAGAGAATTCTGTGTATCTTGCCTCGGATTCACAGGCTGTTCCTTTACCCCTCTCGCTGAGTGATGGTAAATGGCACCATGTGTGTGTGACGTGGTCAACACGGGACGGCCTGTGGGAGGCCTATCAGGATGGAGTGAAGAGAGGCTCAGGAGAAAACCTCTCCCCCTGGCATCCCATCAAACCTGGCGGGGTCTTCATACTGGGGCAGGAACAGGTAACACGATACAAGCACAACATACAATCAGCTAAACTCATATTTCTCCTTTGACTTCCCAGACAGCAAACTGACATTGAATCAACGTGGAAACGACGTCTCTCATGACATTGAAACAACGTTGATTTGCTCATCGAATTAACGTTGAACCAACGTCAGACGCGGCATTCTTCAAAGCTAAATGAAATCGAAAATTGGTTTGCTTTCATAACGTTGAAACAAAGCGTTGATTTCAAGTTGATTTTCCGTTAGTTTTGAAAGAATTACGCGTCTGACGTTGGTTCAACGTTAATTCGATGAGCAAAACAATGTCAGATCAACGTTGTTTCGATGTCATATTTCCACGTTGATTCAATGTCAGTTTGCTATCTGGGTTGAGCCATAGACAAACATCAGGAACACATTAGCAACCGCATAGCAACACCCTGGCAACCACCCATGACACTATAGCATTGTGGCAAAAGAATTGTTACTTAAGGGCCGGTTCACATATCGCGTCTTTTGCACGCTCAAGTTCGTTATTTCAAATGTAGGCACGCGGTATGCACGCTCATAATGGAAGCGACGCGGTCGAGGTGCGACGCGCTCGTTTTATCCAGGCGCGTCCGCGCCGCATCGAGATAAAAACATCTCAACTTTTCAGAATGCCCAAGCGCACCATAGGTCACGTGTCACGTCAACCAATCAGCTTCCTCGCCATTTTTGTTACCTCTTCTTAAAATATAATCAAACTGGTCCTTGTCCACTCTGAAATAGGCTTTGAACCTCCCATTGTCCAGGCAGAGTTCCTGAATCAGCTGGTGAAATTCCCCATGGTTCTTGCGTTTTTGTAGTATGGGTTGCACCCAAACACTGCGGCGTTTTTTTTACTTTTCTGAGTAAATAAATCTTGTAACAGAGTTACAGCAAAGGTTTTTCGGTGGTGGAAATCCATTGCTGAAATTTCCTTCATGTAATGGAGAGCGCAGCTGATGGTTGCTTAGCAACGACAGACGCCTCCGGAGTGCAACCGCCCTAGCGCTTCTTTGGAAAAAGGAGAACGCGTGCGCCTAGCGTTTTCTACGCGTTTTTTAGGCGCGATATGTGAACGGCCCCTAATTCAACTCCTCTGAGGACAAAGTACACTTAATTGTATTGAAAGCGCACTTAAAGTGTGCTTCAAACCATAGTATATTTTTAAAAACGTAAACTTGCAGATAAATAAAAGGCCACTTAAGTACACTTAAAAAGAGTTCTCTTAGGACTAGGCTTCTTAGCACACTTTGTAATAATGTCAAATTAACCTTCATTTTACAGTGTAATTATTTAATTATAATACCTACATTTAAGTACTGAATAATATTAATTAACTACATCATTTGGCTTAGGCCCTAGGGTTTGGTGTATAGGTTAGTTGCTTTAGTAACACTTTATTTTACAGTGTCTGTTACATGTACTTACCACATTAACAGTAAATTATGCATAATTACATGCAACTGACCCTCAACTAATCCTAACCCTATGTAAGTACATGTAGTTAATTACTCAGTACTTAAATGTATAATTACATTGTAACTACAACACCTCAAAATAAAGTGTATCCTTTGCTATCCTTTTCTGTTATTACTATAAGCACACACACACACACACACACACACACACACACACACACACACACATATATATATATATATATATATATATATATATATATATGTAACATTAAAATATATTTTAGTTTACCAAAAATGCTTGTCGGTACATTCGGCAGTAAGACTTTAACCATATATTAGAAACAATTATGAAATTCCATAAAGATATACTTTATAAGTGGGTCAAAAATGCACTCTAAAGTTAAGCCAATTGCTTTTAATATAAGTAAGCAATAGGAACGAGAGGCTGTGCTGTATCGTGAATAAGTAACGGCTGAAGGGCGTTGTTAGGCACGACGCGAAGCGGAGTAACCCCTTCAGCCGTTACTTATTCACGATACAGCACTTGCCTCGAGTACCTTATTGCTTTTATAAAACGGTTGCCACACAACATTAAAGTAAAAAACAATGTTTTAGTGCAACTTTCTTGAAGTAAAATCACTAAAAGCCTTCCTTCCGCTAGAAAAAATAGTCCCTGACCGTAAACAGCAACAATGTTCCAATGTGTAAAATGCATGAAAGCTCAAATAAAAACAACATAGAACCGCAGTGTTGCGCAGCGATCAATAGAACCGTCGGGTGAAGCGGTCATAGCCGTGTTTTATCGTGAATAAAGCACAGCTCATGACCAATCAGAATCAAGGATTCGAACTAACCGAACTAAGTTTACATAATACATTTCATTAAGTTGCTATTAAAATGCGGTTAAGTGTTCAAAAACTTTACATTCAGTTCATACTTCTAAAATAAACTTCTTTTTCACAAGGAAAGTCATACATGAGACGTCATGCTCATAAATAAGCCAATGAAGTTGACTTCGCAAATAAAGAGCTAAGAACGAAGTATCTGTTTAGTGTTACTAATATAATCTCCATCCATGTTTTCCCAGGACACACTGGGTGGTCGTTTCGATGCGACGCAGGCGTATGTTGGAGAAATCTCAGACGTGCAGATGTGGTCTCACGTCCTCACGCCACATGACGTCTACAGCCTGGCTTCGTGCGGTGGTCATATGACCGGTGACATCATCGCCTGGTCAGAGTCAGTGGTGGAGCTGCATGGCGGGGCCACCAAATACCCCTTTGACCCCTGTCATTAAAGAGCATCGCCGGGCAAAAGGACAATCCACGCACAAATCTCAGAGTGCAACATGTTTTAAATAAGCTTGTTTTGAAGCATTCGGATGATTTGTCACCTGGTTGCAATTCAAAATACGTCCACTATCACGTCAAAAACATTGCCTTCTGTTTACATACGAAAATTGGGTGATCCCGTGACCTCCAGGATTTCAACAGGGACCCGTTTTTGTATTTACGATGTTTTCATACTGAACTTTTTCCATTTGTGTTCTATAAATGGCACTTCAGTGTCATTCAATGTTCAATGCAAGTATATGACATATTGTCATAACTTGGATAGAAATCCATAGAGGACGCTAAAAATGTAGATGTGTGTGCAAAAAATAGAAAAGCGGCTCAACCTGAGCAGTGAGTTGAAGTTGAAAGATTCGTTTTCTTGCACTGTAAGAAGAATCTAAAGATACAGCGATACCAAAGAGAAGAGTTACCAGGCTTTTGACCAGGCTAAGTGCACTGTTGTTGTGTTTGTGAACTGTTTTACTGTACTTGTCCAGATGTTACGGTACTTTACCGTACGGTACGTGTCCAGGCGTTTGGTGTTTTGAGCTTCACATTAAATGTAGTTTTAGTTTATTTATGAATCTACTGTAAATGTGTTATTGATTCAAAATAATTCACTTTTTTCACTGTAATGTTTGTGCATATGAATTTGTTATGCATTTACTCTTTGTTTAGGCCTAACTTGTTTTCATTTGTTTAGAGATTTGGAAGCTGAAATGCAATAAAAGGGACTGATTTTGGAGGGATTTTTCTATAGCAATTTCATGGCTACTGACTAATAGAATTCAAAAATTTGCTTAATACTTTAAATGAAGATGATATTCATTGCATTTCCGAACTGAATTCTTTAGGCTATGGGCTATATGCACGCATAAGTTCCGCATTTGACGTAAGGATGCTCGTTCATTTCCGGTTGTGTAGATTAAAGCGGAGGAAAACCGGAGAAAACGGGATAATGGCAGAGTCTTCAATATTTACCGTCCTCCCGTCTTAAAACGAAACGTACATACGTTTAGATGTAATTTTATATATAGTTATGTTTATTTAATATAATTTTAAAAAGAATCATAAACACAACGAGGGGTGTCTGTTTTATCTGTTTTTGTGACTAACGTTTCATTAGTATAACCATGGAGTATAAAATTCAATAGAAATTCTCGGTATTGCATTGGACTCTATGATCGGCGGAAGTTATCGAGCATCCTTAATCCTTCACCGGAAATAACGCCGTGCATAGCCCATTGCAGTATTGATCAGCACAAGTCTTTTGTCGGTCTTCATAGTATTAGAAACTAGGCTAATTAAGCATGAAGTGTTTGATAAGCCCCTGCAGAAAACACTCCTGTAGTATTATACTGTAGTGTATCGATTCACGACAAGCTATCATCACTTACAGGATCTATACCAAAAATTGAGGGCCAGTTTGGATCCCCTTTTGCCTTCAGAACTGCTTTAATTCTTCATGGCATTGATTCTGGAATCATTCTTTAGAAATGTTGGCCCATATTGATAGGATAGCATCTTGCAGTTTTTGTGGGAGGCACGAAGCTCCCGTTCCACCACATCCCAAAGATGCTCTATTAGGTTGAGATCTGGTGACTGTGGGGGCCATTTTAGTACAGCGAACTCATTGTCATGTTCAAGAAACCAATTTGATATGATTCCAGCTTTGTGACATGGTGCATTATCCTGCTGGAAGTAGCCATCAGAGGATGGGGACATGGTGGTCATAAAGGGATGGACATGGTCGGAAACAATGCTCAGGTACGCCGTGGCATTTAAACGATGTCCAATTGGCACTAAGAAGCCTAAAGAAAACATCCCCCACACCATTACACCACCACCACCAGCCTGCACAGTGGTTACAAGGCATGATGGATCCATGTTCTCATTCTGTTTACGCCAAATTCTGACCACAAATTGTAGCCTCTACAAATTTTCCTATTTGTAGTGGAGATGAGTGGTACCCGGTGGGGTCTTCTGCTGTTGTAGCCCATCCGCCTCAAGGTTGTGTGTGTTGTGGCTCCACAAATGCTTTGCTGCATACCTCGGTTGTAACGAGTGGTTATTTCAGTCAAAGTTGCTCTTCTATCAGCTTGAATCAGTCTGCCCATTCTCCTCTGACCTCTCGCATCAACAAGGCATTTTCGCCCACAGAACTGCAGCATACTATATATATATTACACACTGACTCAAAATGAGGTTAGCAATAGATTTCTTAACCATTCTGTCTTGAAGTTAACTAGATTTGATGTGTTGAGGGCTGAAATACATCTGTTCAAGTATGGTACTGTGGCATTATGGGAAGACTGAGATTAAGCAGTACTAATCGTTCTACTTATCAGTCAGGATATAAGCTAACAAGCTAAAGCAGTGTAGGATGGAAAAACAACACACATATAGAAGTGTGTCCACCACCGGAAGACTGATGTTTAGACTATACAACCTACAAATCGGCCACGATTCTAAAAGAAAGTACACCGCAGTAAAGGGGCGACACTCTACAACATCAAGAGTGCAAAAAAATTTCACCCACCCCACACACACACACATACAAACACTTTTATATACATACACAAAAATAAATTCAGATTACAAAAAAATCTGTTCTGAATTTTTAAAAATCACAGCTTCATCTGAATGTTACGAAACTTGGTGACATTTCTGGCATTAGGGATGTGAACACACACACACACACACACACACACACAAAAATGAGTTCATGATCCGAGCATGCTAAGTGGTCGTAAAAAAAAAATAGTGAAAAAAATGACCCCCATAGGAAATGAATGGGAAACACTTTTATCACTATTTCTAAAAAAAAAAAAAAAAAAAAATCTAAAACTTAATAAGAAATCGTTTTTGCAAACAAAAAAGGTAAATGAGAGCTGTACATGCCATCTAGTGGTTACACCATGGTTCTACCCTTTTTCCTCTACACTGTAACCAGATGGTGCTACTTTTCTTCAAATTTTGTTATTTTTTTTCCTGAAGGCCTAGAGTCTATATTAAACTAAAATACTGCATTAATATTTTTTTTTCAAAACAATATATACATATATATATATATATATATATATATATATATATATATATATATATTTTCCATGGCAAAAATAGACCATAAATATTGCATAAATATTGATAAATTCAATCAAATTGTCTCAAAATACTAAATTAAAAAGAATAAATATTATAGAACAAAAATAAATTGCATTGGTTTTTACTGGGATGGAGGAAGTTTCATTTTTGGTCTCCGGTCACTTCTGACCATCAGAGGGTAAAATATCATCTTACTAAGATACAATATTGGCAGATATAGAATGACAACCACTAACCTTAATATGCATGCATTTTATGTAATTAGTCTGCTATAAAGATCTGAAAGCTATCAAAATGTCATTTTTACTTTAAAAGGTACTTAATGCATTATTTTTTGTAAATAACATGTTCCTGTAAACGCTTGTTGCCAGCCCTTATATTGCAACAGCCACATGACAATTCATAATTGTTTTGGCAAATTTATGAATTTGTTAATGCTTACTTTTTTTAATATGAATAACACAAAATATGAGAAATAGAGGTTGAATATTAATCTAATTTTGAAGGTTTACAAATATTTCCAATTTGTTGATAACAATATTCACCAGCTATTAATAAAAACACACAGACAATGTGAATGTCTTTTATAAATCTTTTTGTTTATTAGAGTTGATTGGCACCAGTGTACCATAACTGAGTTTTCACTTTGCTACATGAATTTCTCAACAATCTGTTCCATTCTGTGGCCAATCAGAAACAGGGAGTGGGGGAAAGAAAGAAGAGGAGGAAACGCTTTCATTTGTCCTATCGAATTCACAGACTAGCTGAAAGGTTTTGGCACCTTCGCACTTCTCATCAAGAATGCCCAGATTTAGAGTCTCCAAAAAGTCATCAGAGTCGTTTCTACAGTCTTCATCAGACCACATCATGCCCAAACTATTCGTTTAAACACATAGCTTATATCAAGGAATGTACTGTTGCACTCAGCAGTTTAATGCCATCTAACACTTGGGGAGTCTCTTCGCGGTCATATACGCGTGTCCTGTGGGTTAACATACAATACAACGTGAAGCAGGTTCACCTCAGATGATTTGAAGTGGACGCCGTATCCTGGCATCCTTTGCGTGTGCAGCGAGGCTTAAACCAGTTAAGAACTGCAGTATCATGACATACTCATAGAGGGCACTAGAGAGTAAATCAGGCTGTCGTTTAGTCGAAACTGTGCTGAACTCTATATTAAAGTGCCATAGATCCTAACTCCAAACTATTAAATATGTCTTAAAGTCAAAGACATCGATTACTATAGCCAAGCTTTATATTAATCGGGAAAAATCACAAAAGTCAAGCAAAACGCACTGCTAAACAATTCTCAGTATTAACCATTTCATAATTAGTATATTTAAATAGCGTGGTTATTATTATTTTAGACTCCAGACGCTATTAGTGTTCTGTATAAATCGGCTTTAAAGATATTTAAAGGACATTCCTTATCGCTTTGTATCGATCAAGTACACGTTTTAATAGTTAGATGCTTTTTGAACTGCAATGCCAATTTGCAGACTTGAGGTTTAGAAATACAGAACGCTAATAGTCGCCTTAGAAACACAGGCATCGGACCCACCCTTTACAAAAGATGCTTCAATTCGGTACAACATGCAACCCCCCGGTCCTTGTTTCTCAAAAAAAAAAGAAAGAATTGGAAAAACAATAAATAAAAATGCTAGCGATGTGTGTAGTAAACAAAGATAACAACATGTATTTACAAACAGAAAAAGGCAAAATATAATGTACATTGGAAAAAAGCTGCCATGGACTCCTTCAAACTGAACAGCACTGAGTAAGAGGGAGTAACTAGTGTTTCACACAAATAACGATACAAGTACGTCTGGCACATATTTTAGGATCAGGAATTATATTAAACCATCGTTTTCATGTCTGGTTTGTGGGGGGTTAAGCAGCAGACACAGCACTCTTTCTCTGCTTTGGCAAACACACATTCTGAAAGGCCAATCGAGACGAGACAAACCTGTCAAATGTCATCCCAAATTAGAGTTAAACTTTACAATAAGGTCTTGTTTGTTATTAGCTAAAGGGATAGTTCACTTTGAAATGGTTTTTTTTATATGTTTTCGCTTACCTCAAGGGCATCCAAGATGTAGGTGTCTTTGTTTCCACAATAGTTTAAATTTTGATATTTTTAGGTCAAACCGTTCTTGTCTGTCAGTCATATAATGGAGGTCTATGGTCACCACCTCAAAGAGCATGCAAAGAGAAGTCCAAGACTTGTAAATGTACGCATTGATGGCCTAAGACATGAAACGAGCGGTTTGTGTGAGAAAACTAACAGTATTTATATCGCTTTTACCTCTTGTAACCATAGAAACAAAGCGCCACCAGATCACTTGGACTTGTGGTTACAAGAGGTAAAAAATATATAAATACTGTTAGTTTTCTCACACAAACCGCTCGTTTCGTGTCTTAGGCCATCAATGTGTACTTACATTTACGAGTCACTAGCCGCGTTTCCACTGCCGGGCTAGGGCTGGGCCAGAGCTAACAGCGAGCCGGGCCGAGCTAGTGGCCTCGGGCCTCAAGCACCGGGCTTGCGTTTCCACTGCCGGGCCAGTAGCCCCACAGCGCTGCCCCAGACCCCACCCCCAACACGCCTTTCAGGATCAAACGTCATAAAACCCAACCCATTTCAGCGGGTATTATGAATTAATTTATTTTTTAAATTAGGAAGATAGCATGTATATTAACTCAACTGCCGTAGTGGCTGCAATAGTGTCCCGAGACCAGTACAGGCGATTCTCCATTTCAAGCAGCGATTTTTTGCGCGATATAACAAGTAGGGCTGCGGGCACGTTAAGTTATTCATTAATCGTTAACCGAGGCCCATCGGTTAATACTCGGTGCATAGTGTGCGCGCCGCAACCTCGAGATACAGAGTAAATTTTTAACACCTTTAATAACTGATTGGACCCCATTCGAAACGAAATTAATTTATAGAAATAAAACGCAGCAAGTACGGAGCAGTTAAAGCCCCATTTCCATCACCCTTCAAACTGAAATTGCCAATTGAAAATAAGCAAAACGTCCATTTCACAAAAACTCCGTGTCTGCAAATAATAAAATAATAATAATAATAACCATCATCATCATTATTGTAACATTTTATTAGGCTGCATATGTAGAAGACGCCTTTATCCAAAAAAGGAACAGAGCACAAATAAACACAATATTTTTGACAAATATCAGCGCATATCCAGTGTGTGTGGAGCACGCACTGATGGCTGCGAGACGCCCATGTGAACAGTTTCATTCTTTCAGTGGAAACAACTTAAAATACTCTTTAATTTCTGGTCATACAGAAAATAATAATACATTATTCGCAAATAAATTTATTTATAACAAGAAAACGTTGTGCTTTAACAATTAATCATTAATCATGATCTCCGCGTGAACTGAAGCGTGAGACCTGAAACAGCCACCGCATTCGAATTTGTTCGTTTTAAATTGGACATTTAAAGCTTTAGTCTACAGGGGTTATATCCTTTGTAGATTAAAGCTTTAAATGTCCAATTTAAAACAAACAAATTCGAATCGAAAGCCAATATCTTCTATGTTTATGTAGCTTAATTTCTCTCTAAATGTGCATCCGGAGATGGAGATATGTTTTTAGCCGAAAATCATTTAGATCATTTTCTGTAGGCTGTGGTTACGGCTCTTCTCATTCAGCACTGCGGGCAAAATATCATTTCCAGGTTCTAATTTGGCCTCAGAAAACCAGTAAAATATATATTTTTTTCATATTAATTTGTCAAATATTTTAAATGTTTAAGGGGCAAAAAAAAAATCAAACAAATATCTGAAAATTCGTCGATATGTAGCTATATATAGCCTATATATTGTTGCGCAGCATTTGGCATAGGCCTACAGTTCAAATTAAAATGTTATGCAATTTTAAACGGTTAATCGGTTAAACATGGACACCCCTATGTGCATCTTGCTTCAGATCATAACGTTCCATAACACCGATAAACTCCGCCTTTTACCTTGAACACGCCTCTAGCACGAGCTGGCCCCCTCTGGCCCAAGGTATTCGACGGGCCAGAAATCCTGGCCGTTGGCCCCGAGGAAGCCCCGATCAAGCCCCGGAAGTGACAGTGGAAACGCGACTGGCCCTGGCACGCACTAGCACGGCCCGGCCCTGGCCCGGCAGTGGAAACGCGGCTATTAAATCATGTTTAATCTGGACTTCTCTGTGCATGCTCTTTGAGGTGGTGACCATAGACCTCCATTATATGACTAACAGACAAGAACGGTTTGACCGAAAAATATCAAAATTGAAAATACTGCGAAAACAAAGACACCTACATCTTGGATGCCCTTCAGGTAAGCTAAAACATTCCAAAAAATAATTTCAAAGTGAACTATCCCTTTAACACAAACTAACAATGAACAATACTTCTATCGCATTTATTAATCTTAGTTAAAATTTAATGCTCTGTGCACTAACTAATGCTAACAAAAGGGTTGGTTCACCTAAAAAAAGGTAGCTAATTACTCTCGCTCATGTCGTTCATCTTCAGAACACAAATGAAGATCTTTTTGATGAAATCTGAATCTCCATTGACAGATACACAACTAAAACTTTAACGATTCAAAAAGTAAGCTAAAAAACGAATCCATATGAGTTTAGTCCAAATTTTCTAAAGAGTCGATCGCTTTATATGATGAACAGATTCAAGTCTTTTATTCACATATAAACATTGATCAGCGAACATAAACAAGCTCAACCGTACATGATTGACGCACGAGAATGAACCTCATTGGTTCTTGCGCGTCAAGCGAACATTGAGTTGTGAGTTGATCAATGTTTATATGTGAATCAAAGCCTAAATTAAATCTGTTCATCATATAAAGCGATAAAATCTCTTTAGAAAATGTGGACTAGTTTTGGATTAGTTTTACAATCTCTTAAAGCATCATGAAGTGGTAGTTGCGTATCTGTCAATGGAGGGACAGAAATCTCTCAGATTTCATCAAAAACATCTTCATTTGTGTTCTGAAGATGAACGAACGAGTTTGGAACGACGTGAAGGTGAGAAACCGATGTCAGAATTTTCATTTTTGGGCGAACTAACTAGAGCCAGACCGATATTTATCGGCCGATATTAGGCATTTTCCAAACTATCGGTATCGGCAGTTATAATGGCCGATAAATGAATATTTCAAAAATAAATTAAAAACGGACGAAACACGCTTCAACCATGTCATGAGTGTTGGAGTTGTATAGTCTGTCCACCAGAGGGCACTCTACACCGTCACTGTTGGCAACACTCGTTTATAACGCGCCGCACATTCTGCAAACTGCTGATCCAGCCAGATTCGGGCAGAGAGAACCAGTTATCCGCGAGTGAGATCATCGGTGAAGTGTGTTCATGGTGACCAACTCAAAAATTATCCTATTATTTTAGATAAAACTCATAACTATAACTACAAATAACTAATGTTAAGGAAATCTGTTAATGTTTTGTTGCACGTTTCTGAAAAAAAATGAATAAATAAATAAATATCGGCCGATATATCGGATTTTAAAACCAACAAATATTCGTATCGGTATCGGCCTTCAAAATCCTTTATCGGTCGGGCTCTAGAACTAACCCTTTAACAAATGTGACCCAATTAAAATGTTACCAAAAATTAGATTTAATTCCGCCAAACATCAGGATGCATTTGGAAGGAAATGTGCTAAGTTAAGGGCAAAAAATAAATTAAATTAAAAAACAAAAATCTTGAAAACGAGTTAATTTCTTTTTGCACTTTTCTTTAGTGTACAATATAATCTGAGATTCCCCCAAGAACAGTTTTGCAGCACCAGTGGTCGAGTTCTCACTTTAAACCCAGTTGGTTTAGTTGAAACACTAGTAAAAACATTCAGAAACAGGGCTTGGGGTCTTTTAAGGCTCTTTTCTCAAAGGTGGAGGAGCTTATTTAAGGACTCGCATACAATGAGATGTGTTTCTACAAATGCTTTGATGGGTCAATATAGTTGTCATCAACTGTGCACAGGAAATGACATCGCCGGCAGGTTTATCACTTATATATACCAATATTAGTCTAAAAATAACTGATGGGATATGCTTAACTCAGTCTTGATATGTAGTGAGAACAGCAATGACCTTCATTAACATCTTCATTTATAACATGTGAATAAACTCGAACGAGTAAGAGATAAATAGTGTCGAGACGGGTAGCAGACAGACCCAGTAAATCAATAACAAAAGCCTTCAGTGCGAACCAAACTTCCTGCTCATTTCTGCTAAAGGCTCGGTTGAATCGGTCCCTGACGATGGTGGTGATGAAGATACATCAGGCTGGTTGGTCATCTACCCTGTGTGTGTACGAACTTCACAGTAAAATGCTGGAAATAGCAGGAATGGTGGGCGGAAGCCACCGAATGTGAGAGCGCAGGAAGAAAAGGTGAACGTGATGAGGAGAGATGTGTCTGAATGTCATGTTTGTCGGTGATGGAATGTCAGCGTAATATAGTGTGGGACTACAAACTAGAGTGATAGTGAATAACACTGTGTAGTGTACAAGTGTATAACATAAGAGATGGGTTATTGTGCAGTCCAGACCACCTAAATCCAAACCAAAGATGATGACGTTCAGGTTTACCCAACGACATCCATCTCTCCATTAAGCCAGCATTATGGATTCTTCTGATGAGAGGACGAGAGCTACCTTAATGAAGTATCATTGGTTTCTCAGAGAATGGATGGAGTGTTTGGAAGGACGGAGGAGAAATGGAGGATTTCTAGGGTTGCTCCTCCTTCTTCTTTAGGGAAATGCGTTTCTTCCTGGCAGCAAGCATCTCGTAGAAGGGGTCGACGCTCACAGCAGATCTGCAACAGAAGATTGGGTCATAGATTTCCCATTTGACTCTATAATGCCTACTGTATCCACAAGTTTCCGAGGGGCGCTCCTGTAATAAAGTGGGTGAAACTTCCGGTGAGGCGGCGGAAGTAGCATTCCAATGGTATTTTGTGTGTTAGTTAGCCAAGAGGCTAGCTGTTTTTTCGGAGAATTATTTTACTATTTAAAGACGCAAATCTTTATGAGAGATGTCGTTACGAAGCTCAGGGACAACATGTGCTGTTCGCGGTTGTATGTATAACCGGATTAAACTAGTTCAGTGGCTTAAACGTGATTGTTTTGAACATAAGCTGAAAACGAAATCAGAGTGATCCTGCCAACGACTGTAGTTTCCATCACCTTTCAAAAGACGACGAATCTTCCTGTGTACATTAGTTTAGATTCTTAATATTCTATAAACTCTATCAGCATGTGATTGGCTGTTCGCTACTGATGTTACACCTAAACTAACGATCAAAGCCTGTGTTGACAGAATACCAAATGTGTCAGTTAATGTATTCAAGCAGCACATTCATTTATAATTTTGAATAAACTCCCAAGCACAATGACTAAGTGTATTTTTTATTTTAATTGTTTGTCAGCTCACACAACTGTCTGTCACCATGCCTTGATGAGTATTGATTATTAATAATGTTATTATAATACTCCCAACCCATAGACATATACACTAGACCAGTGTTTTCCAACCCTGTTCCTGGCGGCACACCAACACTGCGTGTTTTTCTTTGTCTCCCTAATCAAACACACCCGATTCAACCCATTAGCTCATTAACCCACCTGATTATGAGCTGATAAGGGAGACAAAGAATACACGCAGTGTTGGTGTGCCGCCAGGAACAGGGTTGGGAAACACTGCACTAGACGTCACCTGGATACGGCAGTTCATTGGAACGAATGCGTCAATAGAGCCGCCATCTTGAAACAGGGGAGCCCCTCCACTTTAATGCATCAGCGTCAATGTAGTAGACAGGCCTAACGCAAATAAAATCACCATAAATCATCGTGAATGCGATTTTTCTTGTTTTTTTGGTTTGTTCCAACAGTCAGACATGTATTTCTCATTGATTCCAGAAAGAAACTATTATTTTTTTTTTTTTAAAAACATTCTTCCTAGTTCAGATTTCATCCGTGAACATCATACGCTGCACAAAAGTCCGCCACCATCAATGAATTCGAAATAATCGGTGGTTTTTGACGCATGCTTAGAACCCCAAGGTGAGGTCTAGTGTATATGTCTATGCTCCCAACCAAGTAACTGCGGAGGGTAAAGGGACTGTTATTTCACCCTTTTTAATTTGGTTGAGGTTGTGTTCCCACATCGTTAGCTAGTTTGGATCGCTATAACTTGAATGACTGTCAACTGTTGAATGAACGAGTGTGAAGTATGTCAAGTCCATAGACAGGTCAAATCGCGCTTTGTTTACTTCGAACTGGAAGACGCGCCCACTTTTCGCAAAGCCTCATGAGTCGACAAGAAATTGTCGACAAATATATTTGTTGTCGAGTAGTCGTTTAATCTCACGTGACGTAATGTAACTGCGTTCACACCGGACGCAAATAGCGCGTCAAATTCACGTCTACCGCGTCTAGTTTGACGCTTGACCACGTTGTGTTAATTCGCGCGTCAAGAGTGAAGCTGACGCTCGTAAAAACAAAAGTTTGAAGCGAAATTTACGAAATCCGTTGGCGGCCATTTTTTTACTTATCGATAGAATCACCGTTTTGTATTTGCTCTGGAGAGCAGAACTGCAGCGTGGGGATCATCATCGCTGTATTTGTGTCCACCGGACCCTTCGAAGGCGAACCGTTTGCCGAGTTTCACCATTTGCTCGCTCCAGGAGCTGCGCTGGATGACGGCCGCTGTCAGCGGTACTTCCGCCTGTCCCGCGCCCAGTTTGATGACCTGCTATCCCGCATCGGAGCGAGGATCACCCTCGTCCTCATCCATCTAATCTGTCATTTATTTTTGTTTTGATGATTAATAGAGCCAGCCTCCAAAAGTTATTAACTTGTCCTGTGATTTTTTTTCTCTCTCATGACCAGACACAAACTTTTCATATAATCTAGATATGGAATAAATAACATTCAATACAAAATGAACATGTCTCGTATATTGAAATAAAGTTTGAGTGATAAAATATTTGCTTTGTTGAGCATTAGAACCACACCAGGCATTTAGTCATATTACAAAATAATTTATTGAAGCATCCAGTAGGGGTGTAACGGTACACAAAAATCACGGTTCGGTACGTACCTCGGTTTTAACGTCACGGTTCGGTACGTTTTCGATACAGCAAAAAGAAAGAAATGCCACAGAAATGTCCTATTTGTTTAAAGAAAAATATTTTTCAAATAAGTGTGAGTTTTCCTAGATCTTGAAACTTTCAGGTTTATAAATGGGGGTCATCTTTGAAGGATGAACAAATAATGTTTTGGTCATCACATTAAAAATAACATTTAAAATATATATATTTATTTATATAATTTTTGAATTTTGAAGTGCTGGAAAAAGATGTGTGAAGTACTTGAAAGCATTTCTCCATTCCAGCCAAACTGGTTCCAGTTAGTGTTACTATATTAAATCCATGGTGAATGTTGCTGGTCTTTGGACGTGAACTAGTATTACTAGTTCATTCATGACACAATGTTTCCACGACAGCGCTGTTTGATCTCATAGAGATCTACGGTTAATAACGGAGAAATGCAGTGGTGGAGGAAGTACTGAATCTCAGTACTTAAGTGAAAGTACAAATAACCAGATAAATATTTACTTTAGTAAAAGTAGAAGTAACACAATGACAACCATACTTAAGTAAAAAGTAAAAAGTACCTTATTTTAAATGTACTTTGAGTATTAAAAGTAAAAGTACTTGCATAACAATTTATTCTCTTAATGTCTATTTTCTAATGATTAATAAAACATTTAATTCTAACTCATTCAACTTAATACTCCTATAATGATGTTCAATAATCATGGAAAAAAAATGTTGCCACCATTTCTGAAACAAGCTTGCAATTAGGCAATATACACATCATGCTTATCCTTACTATATGTTAATAACTCTGTTTGGCAGTAAACGAGATTAATTTATGGTGTAATTCTGAACCTCTTGGCTTGCCATAATCCTAACCAAACGTATATTACACACAGTGCGTTTCCTATGCACGGAAAAACAAATTTTTGCGTATTAGTTGCACGATAAACACACTGCGTGTGAGATGCATTTAGTGTAACGAGTTGATATACTGTATCTATGGCAACCAAACGTCACTGATGAGACAAACGTGCAACGAACGGAGGCCAGATTACATTTTGGCAGGGGAAAAACTGATCAGAAAATGTAACGAAAAAGTAACAGAAGTTGTAGAAATGTAGCGGAGTAGAAAGTATAATAATTGCTGCAAAATGTAACGAAGTAAAAGTAAAAAGTAGGCACTATTTATTCTACTTAAGTAAAGTAAAGATACGTGAAAAAAAATGTACTTAAGTAAAGTAACGAAGTATTTGTACTTCGTTACATTCCACCACTGGATAAATGTGAATGCATCTCACTAGATCTCGCAGCGATGTTATTACCTCAGTGGCAAATTCAAATGTTTTCTTTACCGGATCTCTTAGCGCGGTGTGGTAACAGTGTTGCTTGATCGAGATCGGCTCGCGCTGCACAGATGTTGCTGGTCCGAACTGATAAACGAACCGTGAAGCACATAATCAGTAGCGCAGTTTCGTTCTGCTTTCATTACCCTTGCCATTTGGATGTTGCGCAACGTTGTGTTGGCCGCGCCAGCACCAATTTTGCCGGCAGGAAAAATGGTCCAAGCAATCGTTCGGTTTGTATGCGTACCGAACCGGAAGCCTCAAACCGAAACGGTTCAATACGAATACATGTACCGTTACACCCCTAGCATCCAGATCCTTCACCACGTGAGCAAGCAGCTAGGCTCCTGATTGGTTAACGCGGCGCGAATTTGACGGCAAAGTTCAGATTTTTCAACTCGGGCGGCAGACGTGAATTCGCGTCAAACGCGTGAATGCATAAATGGCACTAACTAAATCATTCGCACGCAACACGTTTTACGTTTAACACTGAAATCATTTGCGCTATTCGCATCCGGTGTGAAAGCACCATCAGGGGGTGCAATATCACGATTTGACCGCTACGGCACTGTAGCGCTAGTGTAATGCAGCCCTTTACAAATGCTATAGCGGTAAAAGGAAAAAACTGCACGAATTATGACGGAGTGCAAATGAATCCGAACCAGCAAGGTTTGGGAAAGTTTCACAAAACTTCAAACCAACAATGCTGTCGTGTGCAATACATGCAAGGCGGAACTTGCTTTTCACGGGAGCACAACATGCATGTTGGAGCACTTAAAGAGGAAACATCCTGGAAAAAGAGGAGCCGTTGAGGCAGTTACATATCATGGCAGTTACTTTTTCTTTTTCATACTGTAAATTAAAAGGTGAATGAGAACATCTCTGTCAGCTCAATTTACATCTAAAAAAAATTGTAATTTTACACTTATAATAATGGTTGGCAGATTAATATTTTACCATTCGTTGTGTCCTGAAGTAAATGTCCCTTTTACTGTTTCAGTTCTAATAAAAGCAGTGGTCCTATTCAACAATGCTTGAGAGCATTTGTGTGTGATTTGAGTTGGACCGAAATCTAAAAAACTTAGAGAATAACCAGTTTAGTTGGCTCAAAGTACATTAACTACTATTTTTAACTATTTCAAAAGCTAATTTTCTTTTTTATATTATAGTAAGAATATGTATAACTCAATGTTTTAACTTATTGAAAAATCGGAATAATCATTCCATGCCTACCGACTAGTCGGTGAAATAATCGACGATCAGTCGATTAATCGCCCTAAAAATCGTTAGATTAATCGATTATCAAAATAATCGTTTGTTGCAGCCCGACTGTTTAATTTTATACAAATTTCAAAGGCCTCTAAATTATATTTAAAAAAAAAAGTTGCACACAATCTACTGCATGTCTTCTGATTGATACTTTATAAAAATCAGTACAGATTTCACAGCACAAAGTAAAATAGCTTTTAAATTGTTAGTGATATTTCAAGATGAACACTTACTGGACTGTTTACTTGATTATCCATACATCATTTTTTTTTATAAAAATCATATTAAATTGTGAGTATCTCTCAATCATCATTGTGCTGCATTCCATTAAATGTTTTAAAAACAAAGTATTTCAAATTCATCTTACAATCAAGACATATTATTGGTAGATATAGAGTGAAAACTGATATTTATATGATTTTATGTAAGTATCTGCTATACTGTTATAAAGATCTCATTGATTTACAGTACAATTTCATCTTAGCATAAAAATATCTGCATCTGCAGCAAATTCCACATTTGTGGGCCTCTGAATAAAACTGAGCTGTTTTTCCTCCTCTAATATGAGCTCCATATTTTCACTAAATCAAAAAATAAGAGCCATAAAAGCCTGACGCACTATGATACTCAAACATTATCAAACACATGCAATTTTGTCTAAAATTGTTCCATTAAAAAAAAAAAAAAAAAAGATTTTTTTGACTATTGTTTCATGTAAGACAGGCTAAACATGTTGGGGAGGGACATATTGGAAGGCTTAGGAGTGCAAAATTTACATTTCAAATATTTGTATCTGTTATTTTTGTGCCCTGAGGAGTATAGTAGCATATACCCTGCTATTCCCATCAGGAAATGCAAATATACTTCAGATAAGTACACAAATACTTGTCAGAGGCTGATAAAACCTAGCACTGCCTTCAGTGTGTACATTATTACAGCATTTGAACCCCTTTGTCAGGTCGTTCTTTACTCTTTCGAATGCCTTGTCCTCTGAGATCTTCAGAAACCCCTCGAGCACCTTCATTCAGAGGTTTACTCACTTGATGCTGTGTATCCATTCGTCCTTTTCCTCTGGGGTGGGAGCCGAGATCCGGTACACCATGTGGTTTCCCTCCACCACACGTCCATCAGCTTCGGTCTTACACGCTTTAATCAGCTGCCCGCGGTTATTGGGGATGTACAGCTCAAAACAGTTCTGCACACAAAAAAAACAACACCATGAACAAACAGCCCAGCCCTAATTGTAAATAAAAGAATCTATAGTTGATATGAAAATGATCATTGAAATTGGTCTATTTGATTAGGTGGATTCAGCTTACTGGCTTTCTGGGATCTTCGACCTCTCGAATGCTCAGGTTCTCCAATGGTATGATGCCTCTGGGCTCCTTGTCCTAAAGACACACAGACACTCAGTAAATCAGTCAGAACTTCCAATCAGGGGTCAATTCAGTCCTGTGGAGTACACACTACCATTCAAAGGTTTGAGGTCAGTAAGTCTCTCATTCTCACCAAGGCTGCATTTATTTAATTTGATCAAAATACAGTAAAAACACTGAACTATTATTACAATTTAAAACAGCTGTTTTCTATGCGAATATATTTTAAAATGTAATTTATTGCTGTGATCAAAGCTGAATTTTCAGCATCATTACTCCAGTCTTCAGTGTCACATGATCCTTCAGACATCACAAAATGCAATTTGTAGCTCAAGAAACATTTCTTATTATTATTATACTGCTTCATATTTTTGTGGAAACTGATACATTTTTCAAGATTCTTTGATAAGTAGTTCAAAATGTTATTGATTTGAAATATAAATCGTTTGTAACAAATGTCTTCACGATCACTTTTGATCAATTTAATGCTAATAATATGCAGTACAAACAATTATTACATGGCTCTCTCTAGAATATTTGATTCTGATTGGTCATTTTGTACAATCAACTATAATTCAGACAAATTTTATACATTTACTTGTTATTTACAGCCATTTTATACAAAAGTATTACAAAGAGCTGTGTATTAAGATGAAGTATTGCTATTTTTGACTTACTGTTGTGTACTCAAAGTAATAGAGGCAGTTATCTGTCAGAATGAACCACCGTCTCTTCCATGTTTTCACGCGACCTCCTGAGAAAGAGAATTACACTGGATTAGAGATGTAAAACAGGCGTTTTAAACTTTAAATTTCCTCTGTCCGCCTGCAAATGAAACTGCACAGGCACAGCAAGAAATATTGACACACATTATATTATTAGTAGAGTAAAAACCTGGAAAAACCCAACTAAATTCCTACTAAACTAACTTTACAAGATTTTTACATTTTCTGCAGATTGGTGAGAGATGTTTGCTAGTGCAAAAAAAAAAAAAAAAATATATATATATATATATATATATATATATATATATATATATATATATATATGAAGAGTTCAGATGCAAAAGCCTCTAAATGCCATTTGAAATTTTCTTCTTTAATGATGATTTTTATCAAACTTGTATATTTAAGTTCAGTAATTTCACTTAAATGGCAATGATAATTACCTATTAATTGTTATTTAAGTGGCATTTAGAGGCTTTTGCATCTGAACTCTTCATATATATGTGTGTGTGTGTGTGTGTTAGGAGAGGTTGCCTGAGTACAATGACACTTCTTTTGTGTTTTGGTTGGTGGTTGTGTAGAGGTAAAAGTCAAAAGTGCTCACAGCCTCAAAACTCTATGAGAATACACACTATATTCTATATGGCGTTTTGGGACACCGTACCATTACACCAACAGGGACTATAATGACACTGCCTTCCCAACTCTAAAAGGAGTCGGTCCTCCCTTTGGAGTTATAAGTTTCCACTCATCTGGGAAGGCTTTCCAGAAGTTTTTGAGTGTTTCTGTGGGAATTATTTGCCCAGAGGTCAGGCACTGTTGTTGGATGAGAAAGCCTGGCTTACAATCTCCATTCCAGTTCATCCCAAAGGTGTTCGATTGGGTTGAGGTCAGGGCTCTGTGAGAGCCAGCCTTCCACACCAAAAATCATCCAACCATGAAAAGAAAAGGGGCTTCCCTGAACTCTTCCCACAAAGTAGTCTAAAAAATGCCTTGATATGCTGAAGCATTATGTTTTCCCTTCACTGGAAGCAAGTGGCATAGACCAACCACTGAAAAACAGCCTCATACCATTACCCCTCGTCCACCGAACATTGCAGTCGGGCAGGCATCCGCCAAAACAAGAATTGCCCATCATACTTCCAAACAGAGAAGTGTGATTTGTCACTCCAGAGAATATGTTTCCAGAGACGATGAATAAGGGTCTTATCAAGGACCCTTCGAGTCATGATTTGAAAAAAGATTTGTTAATTTTGATGAACGAGTTCGAACAGGAGAGTAACGAACGCTCATCACAGAACAGAGCAAGGCGAGCATTTGTGCTTATAAAACTTTTTTATTGATTTTTTTAATGAGACCCTTATTCATCGTCTGGTGTCGTTTAAAGCCCTTTGAAGCTGCACTGAAACTCTCGTTTGGACCTTGAACCGTTTGGTTCCCAATGAAGTCCATTATATGGAGAAATCCTGGAATGTTTTCATCAAAAACCTTAACTGGCAGGCAGGGGCGGGACTTTATTTTGGATGGCCAAACCATGTGGCCAATCACATGGGTGGACAGACTAGGATCATCCCATTATGTGAAAGAAGGAAGGGGGACACACGCTCATTAGATAGCGAGTGTAGTGGTACAGGCCAGGTACATAGAGCGACGGAGAGAGGCAGGGGAGCCGGATTTAAATGCAAGTGCGTTGGGAGAAAGTGAAGAAATGAGCGAAAAAGAAGCAGCATCTGGCTGCATTTCAATGATATTGGAGACTTCTCAAAAACAGGACAAATGATCACAGAGGAGAAATCACATCAGCCCATCCAAGCTGAGGCAGGTTTTATTGAAATGGTAAATTATAGTAACTGTATTTTTTTTTTGGAATGAAAAACTGCATAAAAATAAGGCTTTTATGAAAACACTGAATAAAAAATTGCTTACCAAAACACAAATCATTCACAATTGCTAAAATAGTCCAAAATAGGAGGCTCCGAGTGATACTAAATGAATAGTCATTTGGGAGCCAAAATAGCCGAAACTTTGAAAACAGACAGACTTCACATCACTAGTTGACCGTGGAATATCCAGCAGGGATGATATTTCATGAACTGACTAATTGCAAAGGTGGCATCCTATCACAGAGTTACGAGACCGGTGCGTCTCACAGGTGTCGCTCATCGGTAATCACGCCACTGGCCTCGCGCCGTTCTCCCGCGGCCCTCACTCGTCCCGCTCGCCACAGTAAACATGATGAACGGCGACTGTAGAACGCAAAAGCCGAATCCCGGACATTTTGGCCGATCTCGAAACACATTTTTGGGCAGACTCATCACGGAGACTCACTAGTAGCCTAGACTTGTTGTTTAACTACTGCGTTTAACTACTAACTAGTCGTTAGTAGTTGTTGTTCAACTACTAACTACTCTGTTACCGGTAGGCATGGCCTCCTAGGGCAGCGAAGCAAGTGCATTCTGGGAGTTGTTGTCTTTCATCCACATAAGCCAAAAATACATTGTCTGGCTTTTCTCAGTCTAGAAAACTCCAAATTCTAAAATAATTTCACATTTCTTCTACATAAATTACCCATTTTAAATACACATTCATCTTTCCAAAGGTGGAATATCCCTTTAAGACAGGGAACTACACTGCGACCAAAATGGTCGCATATGCGACCTTTTGAAATCCCATTGCGACCCTAATTTTTGACTATTTGACTATTAACTGACTATTTTGACGGGTCTGTTTTTTTTAGTTTCTTTCGGGTTGTATTTAATCTTCTAAAACCTGTCGGATCGTCCGCTTTTTGTCCCGCCAAAGCCTTTTTTTGATCGCGGTGAGTGTTGTAGAGTAGAATGACTGATGCGTTTGACAGGGCGCAAACGAGCTGAGAGAGAGTGAGCGCGCCCTGGCCGCGCGCGCACTATCACGTCTTCACACAACACAAGCGCTGTCTTGCTCTCTCTCTCTATCGCGCGCATATTATTCAAATGACATGATAGTAAAAGGTTTGTGTCTTTATAATAGGCATGCTAATCATAATCATATAGGCTATCTGAGCCTGCATGGCGGCAGGAAAAAGACGCAGAGATGTAAGACACCGTGTCTCTTCCTTACACCAAAGGTAGATTTGCGGTCTGGTGTTCGGCTGACAAACTCTACCATGAGCTAACTAATTATATTGCTAGCGCTGATATTGACATTGACTAACGTTATATGATCACTAGCAGTTTTTTAGACTAACGTTAGTTTTTTCATAATCATAATCGCGTGATTCGCGTCAAGACACCTGATTGGCTAATACTACACACTGAAGATAAATTAAATGTTTTATTAAATAATTACTGAAAATATCCCTCTCTTCATCCCACACCCCAAACATGATACAAAATGTTGTGTAACAGAAACAACCAGAGATATATTTATATCATTTTATTGTCATCACAGCTTTCCAACAGTCCAGCGTATGATTGATTAAAAAAGAAAATCAAATGTGTTTTAATGGTAATTATTTTATACGGAAATCATGTATTTATAATTCAGATGAGAATAAAGTTAGGGTTAGTTAATATTAAGGAAAACAAATATATTGATCTGAAATATTGCAAATTAATTTTACATTCATTCAAGTACAATTACCAAACATATATCAAGGTCATTTTGTCTTTTTATTAATTTAATTAATAAACTAATTATATAAAACTATTGTCAGTGCACTACAAATAAACTGGTTCTATGCCTTTATTAATAAAACTTAAACAACTTAAAAAATACAAGGCTTAAGACATTTATAAAAATGCCTTCTGTATTTTTGTTTTGCTTTTCACTCCATTGCACCGAATCGTACCGAACCGTCTGAATGTCTGAACCAAGGTATGAACCCAACCCAACCGTGACTTCTGTACCGTTCCACCCCTAATGCAGTTTCAGTATTATTCATTATTATCCAGAGTGCGGCTTACTATAAATAATTTGTGCGAGTTGTTTTGCGCCAGTAACTGAAAAAGTTAGTAGCGCAAGTGCCACCAGTGGAAAAGGTTAGTGTAGTTCCCTGACTTTAAGAACTAATTTGGCCAAGTTTATGCAACTGGCGCCAGTAGTGATGGGTACTTACTTTTTGTGGCTAACTAGAAATTAGTCAAGAGGTAATCAGTCTTACTTTTCTGATTCAAATTAGATCTACCCTTTAAGTAACTGACTTTAAAAAGTTACCACCAGTCTTAAAGAAATAAATTAGATGAGAGACGTTTAAGACTAGACTAAGCAGTAGGGCTGGGTATTGAGACAAATTTTACAATTTGATTTGATTTCGATTACGATTCGATTCAATATCGAATATTTTGGATATCAGTTACAATAAATGGCAATTTTTCTCAAGGGAATTAAATCTCTTAATTAATGCTGTAAACTATGGGAGACTAGTTGTAGCCTATAGGCTTCATTAGCCTAATATGAAGGTAATAATGAATGAATCACTTAAATTACACTTTTATTTATTTTTATAATAAGAAGATTGAAATATAAACATTTAAATGGTGGCTGTCATAAAAACTTGCCAGATTTATTCAAACATGAAGGTAATAATGAATGAATCACTTAAATTACACTTTTATTTATTTTTATAATAAGAAGATTGAAATATAAACATTTAAATGGTGGCTGTCATAAAAACTTGCCAGATTTATTCAAATATGAAGGTAATAATGAATGAATCACTTAAATTACACTTTTATTTATTTTTATAATAAGAAGATTATATAAAATATAAACATTTAAATGGTGGCTTTCATAAAAACTTGCCAGATTTATTAAAATATGCATTAAATATTGAAGAACTTTAAGATTATAATGCATATGTAATATAGTGTATATATTTAGCAAAATGCTCCTCTCTAGAGCTATTTTTTTCTAGCTGACTAACGAGTTGATGTGGGTTTTCTGAATATGACGATACATGACAAAACATTGATTACAAGCTGTTTAACTGACGTCTTTCCACGGTTGAAACGCTGATTGAGCGAATCAATGTGACATGATACGGATTTCGATAAGTTGTACTCTATCTTTAACACACTTTCAGATGCTCATTATGGTTATTTCGCGCTGTGACTGGTATTATTAACCCGGAAGTGAGATCAGCGCTGCTGCTTCTCTTGAGCTGCGCCAGAGCGATCTCACGCCACAGCGCCAAAACTCTATTTATGTTTTTGAATTTCTAAAGAAAATGGACGTAATTTGAAAATTGAGACTTTGTTTCAAATCAATAGTAACAAAGGACAAAGATTATTGCGATTTTTTTAATGCGCGCAGCCGCGATACAATGTCTCATTCATTCAAATGAAACAGGATGACTAATCGATTCTTGAGATTTAAGAATCGATATCGGTTCGATATCACAATAATGATAATGCTTTGCAAACATCACTAATAAGATCATCGTGTCCTAATCTGAGCGGTCCTTCTCTACGAGCTGTTCTAGTAAGGCTGTACGTACCTCCTGAAGGGTGAACAGCCCCAGCAGACGCAGAGAAATCACAGGTCAAGCAGAGCAGGAGCCAGAAGAGATCGAGAAAAGGGAACGGCGGGGACGGATCACAGGAAACAGAAAGACAGAGGAGAGGGAGACACAGAGAGAGGGAAACAGATTCAAAAGCTTTTAGTGCTTGAGAGATCACAAGAGCTCGCCATGCAGATTTGCAGAAAGAAAGTAAATCTTTCAAATTAGAAGTGATGTTTTGCTTGGGTTTTTTTTTTTTTAAGGAGAAAAAAAAGTGCAAAGCGCTGCAATGAAATAGAATATCATGCAATGGCAATGATAGAGACCCTTCCAACGACTTTGGTTAAACAGAAAGTCTCCTGGCGCACATCAGGAGGGACTCACCCAGCTTGAGGAGCCAGCCTTCTCGGTCAGGGTTGAAGAAAGTGTGCGTCAGGTCATTCCCATCATCCTCTGGGATCTTAAAAGGCTCGTTCTTAATGCTGTCATACAGATTCTGAAGAGAACACTCACATTGTTTTATAAAAGCATTCAATGTGAATAGTTATTATTAAAAAAGCCTTGAAACACTCAACAATTTGAAGCAGCATAGAGACCGGAAGTAGAGCCCAACGAAAACGGTTGATAATTTTTCAGTAATTAAAAAAGCAGGTCTAATTTATTGAGCTTGTGAAACCTACATAATTTAACAATTTATTAAAAGATTATAAAACATAACATTCTTAGGGCCCTATGAAATCCACCCCCAAATTATGTTTAATTATTTCTAAATTCTGTTTTTCATTTTAACTTTTTTTTTATGGCTTGATTCAATTTTAATAAATCAAAAAGCATGTCTAAACAATTCAATAAATAAAACTTTAACATTTAATACAATTTTTTCAGAATTTCTGTGTTGCCTATTTAAATTTAGCTGGATTTATCAAAAATGTATCAAAAACAGTGGTAATCAAATGAAAGCATAAAGCATTAATGCATCTTTTCAAAAGTAATCAAAAGAAAATGAATTTTTTTTTAGAAAAATACAATGCTGCACAAAAGAGAAATATGATATTCCATACTGTAAAGTTTTAAAAAAAATTAATAATACTATTATTAGTACTTTGAGAAGTACATTCACACGTACTTTGAGATTACATTTGAGATTAATATTCACACACTGGTCCATTTTAAGATTTGAATAACTGTACCGCCCTAATTATGCAATCCGTCAAAAAGCCAACAATATTTGTAATATAAAATACTAGGCTTATTCGACAACCACATTAGAAAGCAAGCTAGAGAAGACAAGAGAAATGCAGAGAAGACTTTTGATTTATTAAACTAATTCATCAAATTCAGTAACATTTTGTGTTACTTCTACAAAATTCTATTTTTATGACTGGATTCCATAGGACCCTGCTGAAGTCATTAATTTTCATTATTTTATAGGAGAGAAAAAAAACACGCACAAAGAAAAACAACAACACACAGTTCGCCTTTTAAAATCAATAATGTTGATGTATTTATGTAACAGCATTTTTATTACAATATACTAATCATATAAGGCGTTTACATCATTTTTTATTCACACACGTGCTCCAAACTACATTTTACAGCTCACACACATCTATTTTTAGTCGCAATGAAGTGAAACGATCGAGCCATGTAAGACATAACGACACGTTCACACTCACTCTGAGCAGATCCTCTGGTAAATCCCCCCCGTCATTGATGCCTCTGTTCATGCTGATGAATCGCTCCACTGTGGGCTTGTCCCGCACGTTGGGGTTGTGCAGACTGGTGTTCAACATGATGATGGAGAACGACAGCACGTAACAGGTGTCTGCGGGGACAAGACAGAGTTTAAGGACTGAGAGATGGAATGGATGTTTTTCACTGCAAGACGAAGAAGTTAGTTAGTTCGGGTTCGGTGTCTCGTGACGATTCTCTCGGACCAATCAGGGCTCTGCAGTGTTTACACGTCACATTTCAATATCGGTTCGGCTCGCTTGGAACCTCAACAGAGGTGGTACTCATACTATTTAAAGGCACACCATGCAAGAATTGTACCTTAAAGGGATACTCCACTTTTTTTGGAAATAGGCTCATTTCACAACTCCCTAAGAGTTGAACAGTTGAGTTTTACAGTTTTCGAATCCATTCAGACGATTTTCTGATATTTAGAAGAATATCAGTAACCAGACAGTTTCTGGTCTCATTGACTTCCATAGTAAGATATTATGGAAGTCAATGGCACTATTGAGCCTATTTCCAAAAAAAAGTGGAGTATCCCTTTAATATAACAGCTTCAAAGTCATTTCGGTGGTAAACAAATCATCGTGGTAGTAAGGCTTGGGGGGGACGCCGCTGGAAAAACCAACAATGCAAGTTTGAGAGGAGCACCCCCGACAAATCTCGCGAGAATCACGACATGCTTTACGGCAACGACGTCACACACATCAACCACAACATGAAGCACGAAGACACTTGCGCACATTTCAGACGTGATACTTGACGATGGAAAAAGCAAAGAAAACGCGGTCGGAGGAGACTAGGAAAAGGGAAAGATAATGAACACGTTTGTGTGCATTTTATTTTGTGATTTCACCGGAATGAATAGAGTCTCCGCAACTGCGATAGATTGAAGAGCCGGTACTTTAGTCCGCGGTGTAAACGCAGTAAGCAAGCGGTCTGGGGTAAAAAAAAGTTCCTGGGACAAATAGTTACTGGTAATTGCGATGGAAACGCAGCTTACACTCTAAAAAATGCTGGGTTGTTTTAACCCAACTTTGGGTCAAATATGGACTAACCCAGCCGTTGGGTTAAATTTTTACATTACATTTTTAACCCAACATTTCGGGTTTGTCCATATTTGACCCAAAATTGGGTTAAAACAACCCAGCATTTTTTAGAGTGTATGTATCCATGACACTTGAATTTAAATGAATTTAAAAACACATTTTAGCGCTAGATCTCTTATTTAATGCAAGAAATGCACACTACGCAAGATTTGTACCTTAATATAACAGCTTCATATAGGTATCAGGCTGTGAGTGCAGAGACGCTCTGCGTGAGTGGTATTTACGACAGTAACGTTAAATACAAGTACTCCACAGCGACTCTAGGGGTCGCTGTTTGACAAAAACGGAATTGCTGCATAGTGTGCCTTTAAGTAACCCGTACCATGCAGAGGAAAAGCGCCATAACTAGACACACTTACTCAATTGTGACTATTTTGAGAACCTTAGAATCAAAATGATGAAATAACACAAACGTGAGCTATTATATGTTGTGATAAAAAGCATGTGGAATAGTTAGTGTACATGTTGATTAAAGCCTCAGGAGCTGTGTGTGTGTTTGTGTGTGTGTGAGACCTGTGCTCTGGAAGACTCCAGGATTGCAGTGACAGTATCTCTGTGCGAAGGCCTCCATCATCCTGTCGATTTTCTGAGCCTCGCCTGGTAAGCGGAAACTCCACAGAAACTGCCTGCGTTGAGCAGGAACAGACAGATGCACCATGAAAACAAGCACAACACAATAACATATGAACATACGAAACTGTTTTGCATGCAAAAAGCCTCAATACTAAATGAACAAGATGTTCCTTGACTTGTCAGGGTTATTTTCGTTAACTAAAAATGTTAACAAATTAAATTAAATGTAAATATTAGTTAAATTATTATTAGAAATGTTGTCTTGGCAATAAACTGAAATAAGTTTAAGTGTAGTTAAATACTAAAATTATTAACTGGAAATAAAAAAAATAACTAAAATGAGAATAAATTAAACCAAAAAAAAAAAAAATAGCTAAAACAAATGGGGGGAAAAATATGAGGCACATAATGAAACTATTGAAAACTAAAAATAAAAGATAATTCAATATATCAAACAAAACTAAAATAACACTGAGGAAAGTCACAAAGTTTGAAGTTGCTGATTTACCGAAGTGCTTGTACCAAGTTCAGATCTGTGAATTCGTGAAGATCAACAAAAGCCTGCAATACTTTAATATTGAAGTCATCTCTGAAAAAGAGAGAGAGAAATGTACATAAACCATTAACAAAATCTCTGTTTAAATCACTGATCTATTATATCTTATTATTATATCTATTATCATGATATAATAAGTCAGTAGTTGAAATATGCTCGTTGCTTTAGCTCTTAGAGCTTAAGTTAAACGCTTAGTTCACACACAAATGAAAATGACTGCATGATTTACTCGCCCTCAAGCCATCCTCTGTGTATATGACTGCATGAGTAAACCATTTTTGCGTGAACTATCCCTTTAAATCCTCTCAGAAAAGTTTCTTTAAATTCATCTCAAATGCACATCTGCTTTGAAGCAAAAATTAAATGTTGCTTATATGTTATTGCACTTTTTTTTCTTACGGTAACAAATAAATCCATTTAAAAATCACTGATATAATGCAGTTGAAGTGCAAAGTACCTTTCACCCAAATAGTCTCCGATTGCAGTTTTATTGAGTCCTTCTCCTTTGTACAGAAACTGAGCGATGTCCTCTGAAGTGTGTCTGAGAAGCTCGTTCTCCACTAGGAATACAATCCCCTGTGAAAGAAGAACATGGAAAAAATGAAGAAAAGATTCAAATGTAATTTCCCACATTTCCAGCCACAAAATGTCTTTAAAGGGACTATGTGTAACTTTTTATGTAATTTATCATTTAAAATCAATATTTTTATTCATAAATATGTCCTCAATGGTGTACAAATACATCTGCCAATTATCTGACTTATCCTCGCAAACGAAGAATTTATTATATCTATATACATGGGACGGGTAAGGCTTCCATGTAGTTCCGCCATCTTGAAAAACTATAATAGCAGAGAGGGACATAAAGTACTAGGCAAACGCATTCCGCGTGGTCGTTCAGCGCCAGCGTGAAGCGGAGGAGCAGAGCGGTGAGAGAGGCGCATCACTGTTTAAAAACTGCATTGCAAATCCTCGTCGCCAAAAAAGTCCAAAAATAGATCGTAAAAGGAAACGTGACCGTAAATTACAAAACACACGAGTTAATATCGGGATCGCTTTCTCCAGGTGGACAGAGCTAATGCAGGAGAAAGAGCTTTCTTCTCGGCACATAAGGCAATGTTACGTCTTAATTACAAGCTTTTTTTTTCATTGTTTGGTTGTGTACTTTATTATATAGTCAGATGAATATTTATAGTTAAAAGTTGATGATATCTAATACGCGTAGGCTACTTCAGAAAATATAACGAATAAAGGCGGCTTAACTACATATTACAATAGTTCATGTTTTTCACAGTCAGTATTCATACTGTAACATTCGTTTATTCGTTGTGTCGAGTTGCTGTTTGTTTGAAATAACAAACCAGCTCACCCGAAGAAAAACTCGACGAAGTGGTAATCCTGTCATAGCTTTTTGGTACATAATGGTTACCGTTAGGGCTGGGTATTGACACAAATTTCACAATTCGATTCGATTTCGATTTACAAGCTTGCAATTCGATTCGATTTCGATTTCAATTCCGATTCGATATTGATTATTTTGAATATCAGTTACAATAAATGGCAAATTTTCTCAAGAAATCAAATCTCTTAACTAATGCTGTAAACTATGGGAGTCTAGTTGTAGCCTACTAGGCTTCATTAGCCTAATATGAAAGTAATAATGAATTGTTTTGTAGCTATACAAACACTTAAATTACACTTTTATTTATTTTTATAATAAGAAGATTATATGAAATAGAAACATTTAAATGGTGGCTGTCATAAAAACTTGACAGATTTATTCAAATATGCATTAAATATTGAAGAACATTAAGATTATAAAGCATATGTAATATAGTGTATATATTTAGCAAAATGCTCCTCTCTGGAGTTATTTTTTTCTAGCTGACTAACGAGTTGATGTGGGTTTTCTGAGGTAAATATGACGATACATGACATTGATTACAAGCTGTTTAACTGACGTCTTTCCACGGTTGAAACGCTGATTGAGCGAATGAATGTGACATGATAGTGATTTCGATAAGTTGTACTCGATCTTTTAACACACTTTCAGATGCTCATTCATGTTTATTTCGCGCTGTAGCTGGTATTATTAACCCGGAAGTGAGATCAGCGCTACTGCTTCTCTTGAGCTGCGCCAGAGCGATCTCACGCCACAGCGCCAAAATGCTATTTATGTTTTTGAATTTCTAAAGAAAATGGACGTAATTTGAAAATTGAGACTTTGTTTCATATCAATAGTAACAAAGGACAAAGATTATTGCGATTTTTTGGATGCGCACAGCCGCGATACAATGTCTCATTCATTCAAATGAAACAGGATGACTAATCGATTCTTGAGATTTAAGAATCGATATCGGTTCGTAAAAATGAGAATCGATTAATATTGACAAATCGATATTTATTACCCAGCCCTAGTTACCGTAGTTGCAACGCACATTTGAAAACGAGAGGCGCTGGAGAGCACAATTTGTTTGAATGCAAAATACATTTTCACCGCTAGATGGCAGCAATTCCTACAGAGTCCCTTTAAAATATTTAAGCAACATATTTACGTCTCAGAAAAACCTATACAGGATGTGTTTTCACAAAACACTAATGCTGTGTCCGAAATCTCCACTCAAACCACTACTCCCTACTATATAGTGAGCTCACCAGCATAATAGAAACACCACTTTCGGACACTACTCGATCGTCTCTCGGCGCTGTTGATTACAACCGAGCCTAGCCGGCTCTGGCCTGAATAGATTTTTTTAAATGAATACATTACATTATATTTAGCATATTTCTCCAAAAAAGTCATTTCTGTCCGTTTCTGTCATAATGTGCTACTCCACACATGATTATAACTTATTTTTATGATCAGCGCAATGCATGATGGTATGTAGGGCTTGGGTTAGCAACCATCGGTTGTACACTACTTTTTAAAATGCATTCTGGGATACATTGAGTGGACAATATAGGGTAAAATAATCATCACTATCTATAGATTCGGACAGCACTACAAAATGGCGAGCTCACTATATAGTCCACAACAAGGAATAAAATTGATCAAAAGTGACAGTAAAGACTTCTATTACAAATAAATGCTGTTCTTAAACGTTCTATTCATCAAAAAAAAAAAATCCAGATTTTTTAGCAGTTTCCACAAAAATATGAAACACCACAAAGTTTTCAACATTGAGATTTTTCTTGAGCAGCAAATCATCATATTAGAGTGATTTCTGAAGGAGTGATTAAGCTTTGAAATCACAGGAAATTATAATTTAAATAGATTTCAATGAAAAATAGTTCTTATAAAGTGTAATAATATTTGATTATATTATTGTACCTCAGTAAATAAATACAGTCTTTTGAAAGCATAAGAGACTTCTTTCAAAGAATTTTAACGACCATATAAAAAATGTGAGTGTGATAATAATGCTGGAAAACAGTGGCAACATGAAAAAGCTTTTCTTCTTTCTGTCATCTTGAACTGTATTATTTTTTAACGTCACATTTAGGATGGTTTACCTTTTTTGGGTCCATGTTGAATTTTTTCCTGCCCATGGCCACATGTCGACTCTTCTGTAATGTTTTACTACAAAATAAAAGACACGAGATCAATATTGTTTTCAGGTGTGAAATACAACACCACCTCACTTTACAGTGTTCAATGAACCTGAACACACAGCATGAAGAGAGTTCAAGCTCATGTCAATGACTGCACTGTTCACACAGAGATAACGTGTGTGTGTGTGCATTTATTGACTGTTATTTATCAGAGAAGGCAAATTAGAGATAAACCTGAGACTAAACCTGTATCTTTTTCAGCAACACTTGATCCATTAATAACACTTTCTCTTGCAACAGTTAAAAAAAAAAAAAAAAAAAAAACAGTTGGACACCACAATCAAAGGTGTTACAACAATGCATTAAAGGGTTAGTTCACCCAAAAATGAAAATTAAGTCATTAGTTACTCACCCCCATGCTGTACCAACCCCGTAAGACCTTCGTTCGTCTTCGGAACACAAATGAAGATATTTTTGATTAAATTTGAGAGCTGTATAACTACCACATTGGCTCCTAAGGGACTGCCTCTTGATGGCCCAAAAAGTCAATGAAGAAAATGTTTAAATATCCCAAGTGACTACCGTGGCTCAACTATATGTTTATCAAGCGACGCGAATACTTTTTGTGCGAAAAAAAAAAAAAATAACGAGTTTATTCGACTATTTCTTTTCTTCCTTGTAGGCCAGAACGAGACTTCCTTATAGATCTGAAGTAGTGTAAGCTGGTGTAAGCAGATAGCAATTCTCGCGCATGCGTCGTGGAAATCTAAGGAATTCTCGTTCTGGCCTACAAGGAAGAAAAGAAATAGTCGAATAAACTCGTTATTTTTGTTTGTTTTTTCGCACAAAAAGTATTCGCGTCGCTTGATAAACATATAGTTGAGCCACGGTAGTCACTTGGGATATTTAAACATTTTCTTCATTGACTTTCTGGGCCGTCAAGAGGCAGTCCCTTAGGAGCCAATGTGGTAGTTATACAGCTCTCAAGTTTAATCAAAAATATCTTCATTTGTGTTCCGAAGACGAACAAAGGTCTTACGGGGTTGGTACAGCATGGGGGTGAGTAATTAATGACTTAATTTTCATTTTTGGGTGAACTAACCCTTTAATAAACACAAGTCCTACCTATTCACACATGTAAATAGCTGGAAAAACACCTGGGGCCTGTACCATGATGGTAGTTGAACAAACTCAGGGTTGCAGGATTGACTCTGTGCACGAGAAAAATGCTAACTTCCGCCTTGAGGGCGGATGTTGGGTACTTCGGTTCCGGTTGCCGTTGTTTACATCCTACATCAGTGGACCGGCTATCTAAAGCTTATCTATCTAAATATATTTGTCTAAAACTATGTTCGTTTGTTCATTGTCAAGTCAACCAACACAGTTTTCACTCATATGGGTGGAGTTGTGAAAAGTACGTTAAACGATATTTCACATTTTGTCACCGCACCCAAGCAGTCGCTTTACAGAGTGGAGCGTTGCGTATCCATGACAACTAGAAGGAAGTTTTTAGGCTACTAATTATTTATTATATTATACCTTTTAACCAGGAGAAGCCCCTGGGTTTAGAACCTATTTTGCAAGGGAGACCTGTTTAGAAATATGTGTGAACAGCCTAATATGTGTTAAACAGCCTAACTTGATAACGAACGAACCAACGTCGGATACCTTTACTCCCTGTATGACATGTATAGTGGTTGTCAACACTGATCTATATGACATTCTATATAGATAGTGGTTGTCAACAACATAGCCTCTGAACATCTTATGTTGTGTCAAATTGATCCCTTGTGTTATGTTGCGGATCAATTTGACCCGTTTAGATTTTCTAGTTTTTGGAAATACTGGTTAACCTATATATTTTTTCTTGATATTTTCTGACTTTTTCTCATTTATCATCATGAACATGCATGCAAAGTTTCAACATGCTGGTGTTTTTTGACATATACAAACAAAATTACTATTACGTTAGTGATGTTCACGGGTCAATTTGACCCGCATATTTTAACGCTCTAATGCAACTGTACCGACCCAAAATAATAACATTTAGTGGTTATATTTTGTTATTTTATTTTTTTACTACCTTATGAAGCTAAAAAAATTGCTTTTCCACACTTATTTCAATACAGAAAAATATTGTGTCAGCCACAGATGGTAAAAATTACCTTTCATTTATATTTTCAAGCTACCTGAAATAATATTAACCCTTTGTTTTGTTTTTTTCTTGATATTTTTGTGACTTTTTCTCATTTATCATCATGAACATGCATGCAAAGTTTCAACATGCTGGTGTTTTTTGACATATACAAACTAAATTACTATTACGTTTGTGATGTTCGCGGGTCAGTTTGACCCTCATAGGCAGCTATTCAAAAGCAACTGTACAGACACAAAATAAAAACATTTATTTTATGTATGTCAGGGCATCAACTCCAGTTCTAAAGTGTAAGTGTATCTAAAAGTGCTCTAACCCTAACCAAACTTGAAAAAAAGCTAAATAATGGTGTTCAGAATTAATTGCAAATTACAAATGAAAATCTTTGACAGACACAGATAGTAAAATAAGCTCTCATTTTTAAGCTCTCTTGGTGTCTGAAAATCCTATAAGGTTTGGTTAAAAGCTAGGTATTTCAAAGGCAGCTTCACAGACCCAAAAAAATAAATAAAAAACATTTATTTGATGTATGTTTTTGTTATGTCTGGTTTCTGTTCATTTTCAAATTTTGTCAAAACAAAACAGTTTTAAAAAATGGTTAAAACACATGTTCATTAAATCATATCTTCAGATATATATTTTTTGGAATATTTGAAAAATGTTGATATTAAAAGTTTACAGTTTGAACCTGAATCTTTGTTGGTTTTCATAGTGTGACTTTTGAGGAATTGTATTGAATCCAATTAGGGTCAATTTGACCCGAACCATAAGGGGTGTACACAGAAATCCAACATAACACAAGGGTTAAACAAAACAATGGCCAACACAAACTGTTCTGGAAAATGCACTTTCTAACGCATGATTTCGCATTTTATAATGTATAGAGAGATATAACAGTTACCAAATCGCATAGCTTGAGCACGTAGCATGGCAACATTAAAGTCCGAGTGATTCCACGTGTACCGCGTATGTACACGCCGTCAAATGTCCGAGCGAAACAAAACAAAATGTAGATCTACATCTGGGGAGCGATATTTATTTTTTCCTAGGATGGTAGGAGTGACGGGTATATATATATACAATAATAATGTTAAGTCAACGGTATTCATAAACACGCTGAAAAGAGATTATGCGTGTTGATAGCATGCCAAAAATACGTGATACGTGTCATACATACACAATTTCATGAGATCAGTCTGAGCATGGATGTTGTTGTGACTTAACGTTCCCTTCAAAATGATGCAAATACTGAGAAATGTAATATTTAAACCCCTTCTCTCTTGCCCTGGGGAGCTGGAGGAAAATCATTAGCCAGTCGATGAACATAATCGACTGTAATATTCGGCAAATGTTCAAGACATCTGGAGAAACATACATCCTCTACGTCGTCCATCAGGCTACTGGAAACTAGACACCCCATATCGGTTTCGCAGCCGGAACTAGCATATGCTAACGTGCACATAGTCCATTAGTTTTGAGTTGACAAAACCAAACCAATCCAGCCAGGCTTTGTTGGTACCATGATGCTGATCTTCAACTTTCTCTGTCAACTCAGGCTTTGATCCTGAGTTTAGGAGTGACATCAGTAGCAAACAGCCAATCACATGCTAAGAAAGAGTGAAACTCTTTCAAAACTCATTGAAATTAATTTCTCACGAGAGAAGTAGCGCAATTCATTTATTAAATAAACGTATTAAAATATTAAGAATTTAACCAAATTTACACAGCAAGAAGAAAAGATAAAGATATAGAGAGAATTGAACATTTAAGCTCACATGTAGTCATTTTTTATAGCTTCATTTATTGATTCTAAATCGTATTTATACTACCTTTATATACTGTACGTATTCATTTAAAATCTGTGTAATAATAATTGAAGAACTGATTTGTACATGTGAGATCGTTTTAGGGTATAATAATTACAGAAATAATTTATAAATCATACAAATTTATTTACTAAAAGCCATGATTTTGTTTTTTAAAATCATTTGCTGTGGAGTGACTTTATCACGTCACACGTGTCACTTTGCTCACAGCTGATTGGTCCAAGTTCGATTTGCAACCTCTTACCTGGAACATAACCTGCCTCGGACCAGGTTAGCTGTGGAGTGTAAGTTACTATGGCAATGAACACTGCTAAAAGCCAAACCACTTTCATGGTACCTAAAACCCAGGGTTGGCACAAACTAAACTGAAACATAGCTGGCCACCTAAACCGGCTTCATGGTATAGGCCCCTGGAGCACATGCAACTGAACATCAAACACCCCGAGATTGTCATATAGACGGGTGTGGGTAAAGAAAATCAAGTTACAATACCAATGTTAATCCCACTTCTCCCCAGGAAGTACATTTATGGCAGAGAAATAGGATAATAAAGAGGTTACCAGACATAAGATAATTTTTGGGAACCTCTAATAAAAATATTTAATCTTTTCCAAGTGTAGATATAACATCAAATCCTGAAGCCAATGTGATGCTTTAGGTGGGTTTCCAATGTAATAACACTCGTCTGCGAGCCTATTGGGATGCAAAAGCAATCATCTTCAGTTGTCTTTAGTCATATTCGATTCATCACCTGGAGCACCAAATATAGCAATTTCAGCACATGGCTTCAGTTGTAGTTATGAACAAGTGAAGAGCTCTTTTCCAAAACGCGATAAACGCCATTTTTAAAAAAAATGAGTTTGTCGGGTCATTCTGCTGTGGACAGAACCCTTTCACTGACCCATCAACGTTTCATGCCAAATCGCTATATTTCCTTGTTGAAAATGTACTGCAAGATACAGTTTCTTTCCAAACCGCGATAAGCGCCAGCCCTGTTTTTAGCCTAAACGCGATAAGTCCTCAAATTCGATGAGCGTTCGACGCAAACCAGCACGGCGGCACTCTGAACAGAGGTTTATTATGTTCATTCATTCCTCAAAATGAGTCCTAGTTTTCTAGTCGACTATAGTAGTAGATCATTTAAGCCATTTGTCTAATCAGTAGGCTAATCACATACATTGATTTAATTAAATGGGAGAGAAACCATATGAGCGTTTTTTAATAGCCTATTCCGCATCTCAATGCATGCATAAAGCTTGCCACAAAGAACCGGCAAAAGTAATGATTATGCATGAAACATTGGAATTGTTTATTAATAAACTAGTGTTTTCTGTCAGTGTCAGCAGCAAAGATAAAGTTGATGATGCTACTCGCCATCTTCGCAGTGAACACGCATAAGCCTATAGAGATACTTCGAATTAGCCTACATACGCAGAGAGTTGTCAATTTATTTTCGTTTTTAATTGTTTTGTTTAAAAGTAGACATTTAAAGATTTCTGTAGCCTAGTTCTCAGGTCTGTGAGGCAAGCATCGCAGTGTTTCGGTTCATAATATATTAGACGCGCTCTCCGGTTCACCTGCGCGCCTCTGTGTCCTGATTATATTGTCTGATATTTGCTGTTTTAATCCAGTCAATTTGTTGATGAAACATTTATTAAAATAAAGATATAATTTATATCAAACGAAATTTACAAGCTTTCTACAAAACAAAACTTAATAAGTGGTCGAAATCATGTCTGACCCACTCCAAATATTTTCCGATATTGGTCGGATATCTTACTCATCTCATGCGGTTCCCTTTTTATAGCCTACTCAACATAGATGAAATAATAAAAATAAGTAACGTAATATTAGTAAACACAAATGTGAAACGCAGCCTATGTTTATTTTATGTTTTTTTTTTTTTTTTACTTATATTTAAGCGTCTCGCCGCTCCGCTTTGCTCACATGCTATGTATGTAGCCTATGTGTGTGTGCATGTGCTGGAGGGGTGCCCATCCCTTTTTTGAATATCGTTATCATTATTGATCATTTTTAATAATTAGTTTTTTCATGCATATGTTGAAATTGGTAGCCTACTATTTGTTTGAGGTTTGACACTTTACTAAAAATGACTTTACTAAAAATGATACAAAAAAATGGAAGGATGCATAGCATTTTGAAAAAATAAATAAAATTAACTTTTAATTTATCATTAACAATATTGTTGTTTGATTTAATAATCATTGTTCAAAATGTTCAGACTGAACCAATAAAACATTTCAACAGGATAATTTGATTATTCACAAAATGTGTGGGTCTAGGTAAAAAATGTAGTTTTCCTGAAAACTATTGAAATGGATTTATAGCGTTTTGGAAAAGAGCTCTTCAAGTGTAAATGTTAACTAACCTGCCCTCTGTGCTGGTCTCCAGCCCCTCCACCTCTATAATGGCTTCTCTCAGCTCCTCTTTCAGCCTCTGGATCTCCAGAATCAGCGCCCCTTTCCTGCGCCGGATCTCCTCCAGCTCGGAGCGCTCCTCTGGGCTCAGGTCCGCTGGGACTGCGAAGAGAAAGAAAGAAATGAGGTCACAGGGACTTGGATAGGAAAGGAACCGAAAAGACCGATCACTCAACCAAGGCCTCTCTAACACGAACCCCCCGTTTGCTGATTGGCCTGTGTCTAATATCATTCACTTTATGAAGCGAGATGGAAACTTGATGGGGATTCGGGACACATTCACGAGTTTACGCTCAGATTCTCTGGGGACTGACAGACGACTCTTGCGACACCGGTGGGTGTTTGGAAGCTTTAGAGAGAGCAAGCCAGGACAAAACTGAGCCAGACACGCAGAAGCTCAGAAAGCAACGTCTGCAGGCAGAGACACATACTCTGAGGAACACACTTTCACAATCTTCAGCTCAAAACCCTCAAATGAATCACTCAAAAACACACTATTAGCTTCTGCTTCACATTTGGGTCTAAACGCTTCTATTCTGATACATTTTCTCTTTACAAACTGACTTTATCAGCATGACAATTTGGTGTTAGTTTTGAACATGAATTTATTTTGTAGATCCAAAAATATCAAACCTTTCGCCCAACTCCACCCCATTTTAAAGGAGTAGTTCACTTAAAAAAAAAAAAAATTTTGCTGATAATTTACTCACCCCCATGTCATCAAAGATGTCCATGTCATTCTTTCTTCAGTCGAAAAGAAATTAAGGTTTTTGATGAAAACATTCCAGGATTTTTGGAATCCAAAAATTGAACCAAACGGTTCAAGGTCCAAAAGACAGTTTCAGTGCAAACTGTTCAAAGGGCTTTAAACGATTCCAGACGATGAGGGTCTTATCAAGCGAAACGATCGCTCATTTAATAAATTAATAACAAAGTTTAAGTTTTATAAGCTCAAATGCTCGCCTTGCTCTGTTCCGTGACGCACGTTCGTGACTCTCCTGTTCGGACTCGTTCATCAAAATGAACGAATCTTTTTCCGAGTCAATTCCTTCATTTTGTTCGTTGAATGAATCAAATGACTCGAAAAAAGATTTGTTCATTTAGATGAACGAGTTTGAACAGGAGAGTCATGAACATGCATGACAGAACAGAGCAATATGAGCATTTGTGCTTATAAAACTTAAACTTTGTTATCTTAAACAATCGTTTTGCTTGATAAGACCCTTATTCATCGTCTGGTGTCGTTTAAAGCCCTTTGAACAGTTTGCAATGAAACTGTCTTTTGGACCTTGAACCGTTTGGTTCCCATTGAAGTCCATTAAAGGAGAACTCCGGCGAACAATGAACCTTTGGTCTAATAAAACATCGGTACATAGTCAACCGTTCTCTGAGATTTGTTTTCATGATAATCGAATGTAAAGAGTTTTATCTCTAAAAACTGTTTAGCGTATAATGCTAGTAATGGGGGCATTGACTAAGTAAAAAGAAATCGCTGGTTTATACCAACAAAAAGGCTCAAAATAGCCCCATACTAACGCAGTAACATAATGAGGCTCCATACATACCCCCTGGGGACAAATACAGTTGAATGAATGAACGAATGAATGAATACAAAACGAAGCATTGAGAACTTTGTAAGTGTACAGACCGTTTAATAAGAAGATACTTTATGAAGACAGTTCACTTCGCGTATACAGACAGGAGCCATCTTAAAAAATAGTCTCGATAAGTCAAACCACGAACGTCGTGCTGTGTGATCTGAACTGTATGAAGTTCAGCGAACTTCTGAACTGTATCAACGGCGTTCGGGGATCGACTTATCGAGACTATTTTTTAAGATGGCTCCTGTCTGTATACGCGAAGTGAACTGTCTTCATAAAGTATCTTCTTATTAAACGGTCTGTACACTTACAAAGTTCTCAATGCTTCGTTTTGCATGTATGGAGCCTCATTATGTTACTGCGTTAGTGTGGGGCTATTTTAAGCCTTGTTAGTGGTATAAACTAGCGATTTCTTTTTACTTAGTCAATGCCCCCATTACTAGCATTATACGCTAAACAGTTTTTAGAGATAAAACTCTTTACATTCGATCATCAAGAAAACAAAACCCAGAGAACGATTGACTAGGTACCGATGTTTTATTAGACCAAAGGTTCATTGTTCGCCGGAGTTCTCCTTTAAATGGAGAAAAATCCTGTAATGTTTTCATCAAAAACCTTAATTTCTTTTCGACTGAAGAAAGAATGACATGGACATCTTGGATGACATGGGGGTGAGTAAATTATCAGCAAAAGTTTAAGTGAACTTCTCCTTTAAGTATTATATATATATATATATATATATAAATATTTTTTCTAAAACAGCAGATTATATATCAGTTTTGAACCTATATATTTATAGGTACAATATCTATAATATACCTACATCTGCTAGTTGAACCTATATATTTATTTTTTCATTTGCAAATCCTAAATTTGCACATGGATACATAAAAAAAAGAAAGTTAGTTGATTCTGAGAAGGTCTCAATATTTGGGGGTGTCTCTCAGTAGGACTGGATCTAGATGAAGTGAAGCTGATGATCATGTTCTCCAGCATGCCCTGAGATGATCTAAAGAGCATCTGACTCTCTGCATAGAGTCACAGGACCGTGACCATCTCCATACCGGCGTGATGACTCTGATCGTCACCCAGAAGGAACTGGACAAAATATTATGAATGTTCAGATTCCAATCTGACTTCTGACCTACAATGCTGCCTGAATCATAGTCATACACAATTTATTGATAGGCCAGAGGAGAACTGGCCCCTGGCTGAACCTGGTTTCTCCCTAGGTTTTTTTCTTCTTCTCCATTCTGTCACTGATGGTGTCTGAGTTCCTTGCCCCTGTTGCCCACGGCTTGCTTAGTTGGGGACATTAATATTCATCAATATTATCGATCTGCCTGCATTGACACCATTATATGAGAACAGAACTCAGCTGGACAATGACATCATTGTTTTGTTTTGTTTTTTGTCGAGAGCGGCTATAGATAAATTAACTAAATTAAGAACTAGTAATGATTTCTTCAATAGAAATTAATCACCACTGGACTTAAACTGGACAATGACTTTCTTCTAAAGATGCTGTACAGCCAAAACAATCTGTTACATTATTTTCCTGTTATCACTGTTTATATTTAGCACTATATAAATTTAGATGACTTGTCTTGACATCAATCTAGTTACTAAAACAAATATCACTTTTGGCCACTACTGTACATCTGGTTAGTTTCACATCATTTATGGCTTCATCATAAGGTTTCTTTGTTGATTAAATCCAAGGTTTTCAATGTGGTCTCAGACTTTTATATCTAACTACAGGCCTCCAGCCCATATTCCAGCGAAGAATTAAATGTGCAACAGACTGATGATGACAGATGACAACTATTTCACTCTGTGTGCCTATATTAAGTTCATGATTAAAAAATTAAGTTATGACAAATCTGTGTGTGCTTAAGAATGACTCCTTAAAAAGCAACAGAAACACTGTTAAAAAAATCCAATAACGCCACCCAAAAGATGTATGATTATGACCAGCTGATGAACTATGACATCATGTCGCCACGACACTAACGAAATACACAGAGTTGACATGAAATTATTCATCCACTGATAAAAGCAATGAGACACGATACAGATGTAAACAACTGAAGGAGGCCGAACATGAATGAATCCAGAACAATGACTGGACATGGGCAGATTAATGATGCACTAAAGCTGGAGAGATATGCTTGATGTACCAACAAAAAATGACATTTAATTTAAACCCTTTAAAATAGCAAATGCATCCTTCTACGTGAAGGATTTCCCAAGCTCATATACAACAGTACGTGTTGCGGCACTAAACACAACGCTAAAACAGCTTTACTTACTGTAGTCCAGGTCATCCATTTTGGGGGCTTTGCTTTTAGGCATATATGTGTCGGAATCGAATGTCATTCAATAACCGAGAGATAAGGATATATAAAAATATACCCCACAAACGAAAATGAAATAAATAAATAACTAGGCGGAGGACCGATCGGGCTCAGACAAAGGAGGAGTTGAGAACGGAAGTTGCGCCAGTGTCATCCAGTGAAATTTACGACCCGCAAATCCCGCCATCTTGGTAAGGTCAGGTTCTGTTTAGTTCGTGAAGAAAGAAATGTGTTTCTAAAAATATAACTTTAGACTTTTTTATTAGACATAAACTAGTAGTCAAGTACTTAATAGTAGGCGATAACTTTTAGTTAACACATGATTATGTTACAACCACCAGAAGTAACAGGGCTCGTCGTTGTAACGCCAACAGTGAAAATCAAAAATCACGAATTTATTTTACAAATCAATAACCACCCATCAGCTCTTTCTTCTACTCCACCCCATTTCAAGTATTTTAAAATAGAATAGCCTAATTATTAATTTACGTCTAGTCTACTTATTTCATACAATGAGGCATACAAAAACTAGATGTTCTCATAACAACTAATGTGTGCTATAATAATAGTTCTAAAGAAGAAATCATTTAGGACTTGATGAAAAATCAATAACAGTTTTCTATTACAAGCACGATCAGACATTTTGCATTAGTAGTTCACAAAATATATGGTGTAGCGTTCTTAAATAAAGTGACGTTCTTTTCTTTTTCTTACAAATTATCATACAATAATGTAATTATAATAACATCACATACCCCATATAAATAATAAAACAACATATATATAGCTAGCTGTTTTTTGTTTTTGTCCAAAATGTAACTAATGCATGTTGTCAGAAAAGGACAAGATTGGCTAAGATTTAAACTTTCTTGCTGTTTACAACTTTGTGAGAGTTTATGGGTCATTATCACTATTGGCTTGATCTAATCTAGTGTTTTTCTAGTCTATATAAAGCTTCTTTTGGAGAAAATGTAATACAATGCATGTAACATTTGCTGATATGGTATATGGTACATGCATTTAGGCTCACTTTTTCTTGAAAATAAATATTTTCACACATGCCCATCAAAATTTCACATACTGTGAGGTTTACCAGTTTGAGAACCTCTGTAGTAAAATATACCAGATAAGTTGATTACTTGATGGTTTTCTATGATTTAAGTTTTAATAATATAACAGACTTCAGTTAAACAAATATAAATATTTCACAGAAATAACCACAACACAATTTACATAATTCTTAGAGAACAAAGATTTATTTATTTTTTCCTAAACTAGACTTGTAAAAAAAGAAGAAAAAAAAGGATTGTCAAGGTCTCATTTTAGCATCATGTCTTAAAATTATAAATATTCTCAAATTAATTTAAAAAAATGACCTCAGATTTCAATTAGATATTCAAAATACTACATATCAAGTATAACATTTAAATATAACAAAAATGCAGGAATTGACGAGTTACACTGTAACTGTAAGGGTGTGCCAGATATTACAGATTATGAAGCTTGTTTTGTCATGATGTAACAGTACTATGAACTAAATTACAACTAAAAGGAAAGATAGTTGCTGGAACAATACTGTAGCTGGGAGATGTAAGTGTAAAAAAAAAAGGTACAGCTTAATGGAAAAATGTATGTGGTCAAACATTTGTGTATTATTCAGCCTTTTGTGGCATTGATTTACTTTACTCTGAATCCATCAGAATAATGCTTGCTTTTATTGAGGACACTTGGTATTACAGGGATCTCCTGACTGGAAAAGTCCATAAACACTAACCAAAGGGAACATAGACAGGGCACCTAACATAGAGCCCAGCTGCACCACAGCTCCACACCACACGAGGGCACTGTGGCCTTCATCTCGCAGTATCACTCCAATAATCACCTTCACATAGGACAGCGTGAGGACAAATATGACCCAGGTTATGACCTAAAGATCAAGGGAGAAAGAAAAAATAGAGATTATGTGATGCTGTTGCCCTCACATTACATTTGTGATGAACTATGTAGCACTGTGCACTGTAGTGTATATGATGAAAAAGGTTGTAAGAGTTCTAACTTTGAACTTTAAACAAGGTAAATGTCAGTGCCAGTAAATTTACCTTACAGCCACATTTACAGGTCTAAATGAATACTACCACTAATGGAAAGCATGTGTGTATCAGAACCTTACAATGAGTGCTGCTCCGAGGTCATGATCGACCAGCAGAGGGCAAGGGCTTAGTGCTGCCATGGCCATTATATACGCTCCGAACCCTGTGCCCGTCACCGTCAGAACCGCCATCAGCACCAGAGACCTTGGACATAGTTACGTAGTTGGGTGAATTTGTATAATAAAAGCATGTCAGCCAGGCAAACATTTCTTGGAAATAGAATAGTTGAATTTTAGCAATTAACATTATTATTACTTTTGTTACTTCTGCGGGGCATATTTGGGCTTTGTTCTACTTCACTTTTAGACATGAATTTGCAAACATCCCTAAGCACTTCCCTGAATCCCCGTCGCCATTTTGAAGAGCGTTCCACATTGTGAAGTGGGCGAGGGAAGTTTATATCATGGACAGTCTACTACTCTGCACTACTCTCCAGTAGAGCCCAACCGATAAAGGTTTTTTTAGGCCGATACCGATACAAATATACCGATTTTGGGTTTGAAAATCCGATATTCCGATATATCGGCCGATATTTTATTTATTTATTTGAAACTGGACATGATAGTCACGAATTTTAACATGCTTATTTGAGTTAAGAGAACTGATGCGGATGTTCTTTTAATTGTTATTCAAGCAATGTATGTATCGTGACCAACTCAACGAGTGTTTCCAACAGGGACGGTGTAGAGTGCCCTCTGGTGGACAAACTATACATCTCCAACACTCATAACATGGTTCAAGCGTGCTTCGTCCGTTTTTATTTTTGAAATATTCATTTATCGGCCATTTTAACTGCCGATACCGATAGTTTGGAAAATGCCTAATATCGGCCGATAATATCGGTCTGCCGATATATCGGTCTGGCTCTACTCTCCAGTTTTGTTTACATCTTGCAAAATGGTCTATAACCCAATCAAGAGTAAAACTGCAATCAAGGCATTTGTCGATCGGAAAGATATTTTTGCCGTCCTTCCGACATGATTCGGCAAAAGTGTAATTTATCAGCTGGCTCTGACGGTCGCTAAGAGGATGGGACGTAATGAAAAGCCTGTGGTCGTTGTGGTTTCCCCTTTAGTCGCACTCATGGAGAACCAAGTAAAAGAAGCAACACTCGTTATTTAACTTCTAAAATAATTAAGTTCTATAGTTGAAAACTGCGCTATGGAAAGTCTTTGACTGATTGGTTGTAGGTCTACCGACTATCCAATTGAGTGCAGAGTTGTTGTTTTTTCCCTGGTTCGATTAAGACACGCCTCATAATCAAAGCCCAATGGAGGAGTTTCAGACTCCAACAAGAATACGAGTATGACGAAGTCAGGCTTGGTGTTTCTTACTGTGATAAATATATGGAAAAGATCAAGCTACGCTACATTATTGCATGCATCCCCTAGGAGAATATTGACTTTATAATGAAAGTTAATTGTTTTTCCTCACCTGATTGGTACAAACAAGGCAATGAAGCATGCCACTGGATTCGCAACTGAGGACAAAGTGGCTGCAAGATGATAGGCTTGATTTCCATAAGGCAAACATGAGTAAGACTGGACTGAGGGCAGGACTGCATTGGTCAATGCATTGACCCAGGCCAAAACTACAAAAATGAATACCAGCTCTGCTCTACTGTAGGTTCCTTTTCCAAACGAGCTGAGGCGCTTTATCACTGGGCCTTCTGGGAAATCCAGCATGGGTGTCTGCTCTGGAGTTTCACTGTGCGGGGATTGACTTAAATCAATCTTCTCCACCCGCTGAGAATCACCAGTATAACCTTTGCTCTTGTGTTCCCGTTCGACAGCTGGGTGGAAATTGAGTAACAGGAAAGCGCCTAGGCACACCATCATCATCGCACTCAGGAAAAGGAAGAAAACCTGAGCGGAGAAGTTGGCCGGCTGGTAGTGTGCCTGTAGTTCTCCATCGGAGCCCCAGGATGAGTTCTCCACGCTAAAATTTGCATTAGTACTTGCATTTTTACAGTGGACGACCCCTACACCTTGGATAAGAGCCACCAACGCTGGGACCAGACCACTTAGACCTTCTCCAATGAAGTAGGTGGTGAGGTACTGAGGCCGTAGACGCATCATGAAGGGTAAAAAGGTGACGGATGAGGTGCAGTCCACAACGGACAATAGGAAGCTGAGGGACAGTAAGGCAGCACTATGTTCGCCATCTCCAAAAGTAAGCGTGTGCTTCCAGAGGAAAGCCAGGAGTAAAGTGGCCACCACACCGACCGTCACAATCGTGTAGATAACGGGCCGCTCGTCCAGCACACCCGGTCTGAAGCGGTGCATGAGTGTGATGAAGAGAGGGCCAATGTTGGCCATCTGGATAATTATTGTGAGATAGGAGGGCAGGTGCCAACCCTCAGGAATGGCAGGGACAATCAGAGGTAGCTCCACCCACATCCCGTTAATGGCCACCCATGATCCGATGCCAAAAAGGCACGCCAAAACATGCGTGAACAGTGACATGATGAAGGCACTGATGTCCAAAAGGCAACTGGTTTTTAAAGGTTATCTGTAAAATGGGATAACAGGTAAAGGAATTAGTTTTACAATGATAGCCTCGACTTTTCTTTGACTTTCAAACACTGTTTTGATGTCAGAAGTCATAAATAACTGGTATTAGTGCAGCAGCGCTTCTGGGTTGTACGTCACACGTAGGCTCACTATTGGCCGACGCTGGTCATGTGTGTCATGCGTGTGACGTACAACCAGAAGCGCTGCGCTGTTACACTACGTGAACTAACTCGAGGCCCACAGAGAAGGAAATTAATAGTTGAATAAAGCCGTTATTTTTGTTTGTTTTTTGCACACAAAAAGTATTCTCTTCGCTTGATAAACTTAAGATTGAGCCGCTGTAGTCACTCGGACTATTTTAACAATGTCTTTGACTTTTCTGGGCCGGACAGTTTTGATCCCTTAAGGAGCCTATGGAGGAGTGATCCAGCTCTCAGATTTAATCAAAAATATCTTAATTTGTGTTGCGAAGATGAACGAAAGTCTTATGGAGTTGGAACAACATGAGGGTGAGTAATTATTGACAGAATTTTCATTTTGGGGTGAACTATCCCTTTAATTTTTACTAAGAGGATTTGGGCTTGATGATCTCTGGTATAAATGAATTCTACTCGTGTAGGTAGGTCAAAAGTACCAACTCTTGGCCAATACTCAAAACAACACCAGGCTTTCTATTGCATAGAAAGTTCAAAGTACTGATATTTGAACTGCAGTCTGACAGAGAGGTGACTGCATTGCAACAATCAGCATGTGGTCTATGGAGAGTGTGTGTGGCATATGGTATGCGGCTGTGTGCGTGTGAGTGTGTGTGTGAACGGTCTTATGCAAATTTTCTTCTTGGTGGGATATTAATTAGAGCTGGATCTAAACTGCTGGAAAGTGAGCAAGAGTAGACATCCCTGTTGTCATTGTAATATATGCCTTAGCATGCACCACTTATTCCACTGAAAATATTATATATATATATATATATACATATATATATATATATTTACTTTGCTTTAGCAAGTCCCATTTTATTGTGCAGTTTTCTGATATTTCCGTCTTATTATTATTTGAAATCACCGTAACACTTTACTTTAAGGTTCATTAGTTAATAATGTAACTAACATGAACTAATATCAAATATCTAAGTTTTCTTCTTCCCACTCCCTTTCAGGTAGAATTCGATTTGTTTTGTTTGTTGTTGTTTTTTTGTTTTTTTTTTGTTTGTTTTTTGTTGTTGTTTATTTGTTTGTTTCTTGTTTCTTTTTGCACTGTATGACTTAACAAACATTTTGTCTGCCTTGTACTTTTGTGCCATTGCCTGAAATAAATAATAATAAAAAAAAAAATAAAAAAAAATAACTAACCATTTAACTTTCTATTAACCTTAGTTAATCAAAATACATCTGTTCATTGTTAGTTCACAATGCATTAACTAAGGTTAACAATATTTAAATAGTATTAGTAAATGTTCATAATAATATTAACAAATATAAAAAAATGCTGAATAGGTGCAGTTCATTGTTAATGTTAAAGTCCCCGTGAAATCAAAATTGAACCTATTTACTTTGTTAGCGCATATTACTAGTCTTGTGGTGAACAATTAATCCGTGCAAGTGAATATATATTAAAAAAATGTTTTACCTTAGTAATCTTTAATCAAAATCTGAAAAGTTACTTCCGGTCTGGAACGGTTTCTTTTTCTGATGACGTAGGTTTCACAGTTTGGGTGGGGAAACGCTTAACCACTCCCCTCAAACCGTTAGTTTGCTATGAGCGAGAGATAGAGAGGAGGAGCGCTAGAGTAAAACCCTGCCCTCTGTTCAATATTCCGTTTCACTTGGAAATACGTCACAGCACTGGAGAAAAATCGTTTGCAACTTCGGTTCACGGGGACTTTAACTTACAGTTTGCGTCAGAGATGTCACATGACCTTTCCCATTCAAACTCAAGGCGAACAGCAATACAGATTACTTATAAACTCACTCACTACACATAATACTACACCAACAGCTCGTGTAATCACTTCTGTATAGTCACTGTGATAACCTTCCTTGTTTTATGACATAACCGGTTCCTTCTACCTGATTGTAGTTAATCAATTCATCATTCACAATAACCAGTTTGTGTTCATACCAGTGGCTATGAACTCTCCAATGCCCTTGAATCTTTTTCAGGTTCATTGGTTTACAGAAAACACACTCATGTTCAGTTCAAACACAAAGATACACACATACATCCCACCTGATTCTCCTGAGATCTCAGCACATTCTGAACAGCCTTCAGCGTGAGTTTGAACTCTGTGTTTCTCGCTCCTTGGCTCTCTCTGAGATCGTTCACCTGATTTGAGACTACGCACGCGCGATCTGTGTAGCAGGGGTCCTTTATCCCAGTGGGCAAACATTCAAGACCATGTGCTCAACTAACCGACGACACGGGAAGGCAAGTGTGTGTAAAGCATGATGTAACTAATTCTCTCTCTCTCTCTCTCTCTCTCTCTCTCTCTCTCTCTCTCTCTCTCTCTCTCTCTCTCTCTCTCTCTCTCTCTCTCTCTCTCTCTCATAACAGCCTTGACGTTTATCGGAAACAGGAAGTGCATCTTATTACATGACAGAGGCTGAACCATAGGGACTGAACTGACATTGAAACGATTAGTTAACCCTTAGCTGTAAACACATTCTAGCTTTTTGTATTTACTAAATACAGCAGCTCACAATCTTTTATTATATTTATATTTATATTATATATATTATTACATTTTATTATATATATTTTTATATATTTTTTTAGTCCCTTGGCATGACAAAGTCACACAACCCTTGAGAAAAAGAAGTGAACTTAAAGGGATCGTTCACTTTGAAATTAATTTTTGGTATGTCTTAGCTTACCTAAGGGCATCCAAGATGTAGGTGTCTTTGTTTCCACAGTAGTTTCAATCATATAATGGAGGTCTGGTCACCACCTCAAAGAGCATGCACAGAGAAGTCCAGATTAAACATGATTTAATGACTCGTAAATGTAAGTACGCATTGATGGCCTAAGACACGAAACGAGCGGTTTGTGTGAGAAAACAAACAGTATTTCAGACTGATCTCATGAAATTGCATGTTTATGACACGCCAATTCGTATTTCCATTTTTGGCGTGCTATCAACACGCATAATCGCTTTTCAGCGTGTTTATGAACGCCGTTGACTTAACGTTAAATTACTGTAAATATATGACCTACCTACCTCTACCTAACTGGGGTTAATACCATTTATGAGTCTTCCCCTACCATCCTAGGAAAAAAGATATCGCTCCCCAGATTTAACGGCGTGTACAATCACTCGGACATTAATGGCGTAGACATACACGCGTATAGCTCAAAATGTGTATCGATAACACGCCACTTGACTTGAAAGTGGTGTTTCGTGTCTTAGGCCATCAATGTGTACTTACATTTACGAGTCATTAAATCATGTTTAATTTGGACTTCTCTGTGTATTAGTGAAGTATTACTTCTTTCTCAAGGGAACACAGTCACTGCCTGCACCATTACTCGTTTTTTATTTGACATTTAATTTTTTCTTATTTCATTACATTTTTTTTCTTATTAGACAAACTGCAACATCTCAAAATTGTTATAAATGTTTATATGTGACAATTTTATCATTAAAATAAGATTTGTATGTCATTTGTACAACAAAAGTTTTTTTTTTTTTTTCAGATGTACAGATCTAAATATGTATGATCAGATTCTTAACAGGATATATCCCAGGATCATAAAACTGTAAAGAGTGTCACCTGACAAGAATATTGAAACATTTGGGATACAGAGGAGAAAAATCAATATAGTTTTGCAAAATGATTCCAATAAAATAAACTAAATTGTTTTTCTGAAAACCAATGCCTCTAAAAGAAATGAATGTATTAATATTTAATTTCACATGTATCAATTTCAAAATCTTGTCAATGAGTCTATCAACTGCTAATCCACAATCTTTAGTCCCTTTCATGCAATAATAAACACAATAACTGTACACATAAGTCCTCTTTATATATCTTTTGAACAATATATTTCATTATTTTTTTAAAGTTATACGTTGATTACTCGCCATTATAATAACTGGCCAGGGACAACAGATGAAAATTAGCCTGTTGAGCTAACTCTGGCTCATTTACAGTTATTTTGTTAATTAATGAGCACTGTCCCTGTAAAATAAACAAATAAATGAAATGAAATAAATGAAATGATTGCAGTGGGTTGCGGTTTAAACTGGCTCTTGTCTTAGTCACTCAAGTCAAGTGCCAAAAGAGGCTTTATATACAGTTCACTTATTGTATAAAGCTTAATGAGATCCTGAAAGCCTTTATTGTAACACAGTGGGAAGCTACACACATGGGAAGCACAATGATATTTAGAAGCTCTGAGAAACTCCTGGCATTTGGAAACAAAAATACCAAAGGGAAAAGAAAACGCTTGCCTGTCATACTGTATGTAATAATGTAATGTTAACCTATAGCGTTTCTTAAGTTTGATAATCAATCATCTATGTCATGTTTATGACACATTTATGACAGGTTGTGTTGCCTTATTTATGTCAAGGTGTCATGAAAAAGACATCTCAAACAATGTCATATTTGCATTAAAAAATCATAACTGAGCGAATGACACTTAATGACAGTTGTCACAAACATGCATAAACCCTACTTCATATTCATAACGTATAATGTCAGTCTTATGCACACCCCTTCAAGTAAAGTGTTACCCTTTAGTCTTATATTATTATCATTAGTTGGATAAAAGCGAATTAATTTTATGAAGTGAGCGAAAAAAAAATAAAGCGAGCGAATTTGTTTTTAATGGCCCTACAAGTTCAATTTAACCATGAAAATAGATATTAAACTTGGTTAAGGTATTGATCTGACTAAATTATTTGGCAAAAAAAGGCAAACTACAGCTACAGGTTTTATTTTATGATGTAAAACTGTTTTGATCACAGCATAATCAGTTATTAATATTTAGTTGGTTCTCTCTTGTTTTGCATGTTCATAATTTCTTTGTATGACAACCAGGACAAATATTATGCTGCACAATTCGGCATGTTTCATTTTGTTATCACAAATAAAACAGTCGACTCCGAACACAACTACGCTGCGCAATATGCTTACAAAATCTTATTTTTAACAATATTTAAAGAGAGCATGAAGATGTAAATTTTCAGACCGGACATCATTTTTGGCCACTACTGTACATTTCAAGAAATAAATACTATTGATTTTTCTCAATACTTGAGAAAATGTTCAAAAAACAAAATGTTGAAGACTGCAGTCCTTACATGCTGACCTGAACATTTAAGTTAAAAAATGTTCACAATTGTGTAGATTTGTCTGAATGATTCCCAAGTAACTGAAGAAAAATAATGACATAACTTGACATTGTTTCTCTACAAAGCATCTAATGAATAACCCACAGAAATCTTCAAAGAGCTCTTCTACAACTGATAACTAATGCAAAACAAGTCACATCAATGCAGACTACATCGTACACTCACCTGTTATTTTAATTGCTGTATTCTTCATATAAGGCAGTGAGAGTCAACGATCTGGATGAAGGGGAGATAGACGACAGTAAGACGAGAGTAAAGCAGGAGGGAGTGTGTCAGACGCTTCATTTCAAGAGGCAGGACTGAGCGCTTTTTGTCCAACACAGATTTCACAATGACAAAAGGAAAGCTTGCTTGAAGAAATAGTAAAAATCCCCTTTATGTAATTCCAAACCCATATGACTTTCTGTCAAGCCTTCATGCAAACCTCTTTAATACAACAGCAGTTCATCATAGTAACCATGTCTTGGACCAAAAACTGCTCTAGCTATATGGCTTGTGTGCTCATATCATATCACCTGAAGGCATCTACTGTAGCTCTATAATGTCAAACCCTGCATCATGTGTTAATAGGTCATTTTTAAATCTGAACAGCATCATAAATGCGATCTGAGCAAACGTTCAGTCTGTTCAATGCTATTGTATGACATATGAAGACTTGGAACTTACTGTAGTCATATGATACATTCTAAAACATGCTGGGTTGTTTTAACCCAATTTTGGGTCAAATATGGACAAACCCAGTCATTTGGTTACATTTTTAAATTACATTTTTAACCCAATGTTTGAGTTTGTCCATATTTGACCCAAAATTGGGTTAAAACAACCAAGCATTTTTGGTGTATTTGGAGCCTGATAGAAATGGGCATTGATAATGAAACTGTTTGTTTTTTTTTCCCCATCATTTCAAATTTACCAAAATTGACCCATTTTCATTAACAGATAAACAGTATTAAACAGTATTTATTGTAAATGATTTTTCTGTGCACTTCTTAATTTTTCTTTCAATCCATAATCTTGAACCAAAATAACTTCCCCTCCTTCACTGTAAAAAAAAATTATCACAACATTTTTTTTCTTTTGTCAAATCAACTTAAATAATTTATTTAGTTCAGATAACTTATTATTTTGAGTTTCTGATGATTAAATCAATCTCCTTCATTGTATTACCTCACTTTTTCCAGTTCAATCAACTTAAAATTTTAAGGCAACCAGGTTACCTACACTGTAAAAAATATTGATGGTTTAAAAATATTGATGGTTTAACTTAAAAAAGTAAGTAACCTGGTTGCCTCAAAATTTTAAGTTCGTTAAACTGGAAAAAGTGAGTTAATAAATTTGGGCAACTAAATAAATTATTATAAAGTTGATTTGACAAAAGAAAATATGTTGTGATAACAAATCTTGAAAATATTTGTTACAGTGTAATGATTAAAGTTAAAAAAACAATATTTTGTTACAGTGTTGGAGTGACTTCTCTTCTCTGATGATGAGGGTGGGGCCAACCTGTTACTCACATGAGATCCACCAATAGCAATCCACAACCATCCAATCAATTCCCAATGGACAAAATCAAGCCTGCCCAACATTTATTCTTGTTTGAGAAGCCAAGAAAATGTCACAATAGGAAAGAAAGAAAATACTGTTTCATGTCAAGTCAACTTTGACTTTTTTTCTGTAAAATTGTATGCACTGTATATTTTGATTTCTGGAAAGTTCCTTTACACTGCTGTGTCTGGCAGTGAACTTTCACCTCTGCCAAGAGTCCAGCTCCATGGGCACTTGTTCAGATTGGCTTTTCCAAGGCCTCACAGCGAGAGTTGTCAGCTTTTTTAATACCCTTGAATGGTATCAAGTAGAAATCAATGGCCCGCTGTGTTTGGAGTATGTTCACACACAAGGAATGTTGAGGCTAGAGAAGATAAGTTCAGAAGAAACAATCTGCCAAAAACCTAAAACAGCCGTGTGTCAGACACAGCAGAATTAGTGGATAACTTTGGTGAGTAAATATTACACTCTTAAAAAAAAATGCTGCTTTATTTCAACCCAAATTTGGGTCAAATATGGACAAACCCAAATGTTGGGTTACAATGTTATTAAACAATTTACAGTTGAAAGTGAAAGTTGAAGTTGGGTTAAAATTTTAAATGACATTTTTAACCCAACATTTAGGTTTGTCCATATTTGACCCAGATTTGGGTTAAAACAACCCAGCATTGTTTAGAGTGTACAATGTCGTTAAACGCATTAAAATGGACAGGAACAGCAGCAATCTGTCGAACACAGATGCTATAATGTTCCCATTATGTGTTTGTGTTTTTATGTTCTCTGAACATATAAAATGTCTGTTTCTATTTTATCATTTTTCAAACATTATGGGAACGTTGAAGAAGAACAAAAGTAACCAAACATTTAGACATTTCAAGAAAGAAAAAAATGTTCAATGAATAACGCTAATCAATTTTGAGAACACTATTGAATGCCAGATAACTTATTAAAAAAAATGTTTAAAAAGTTACTTAAAGTATGTTTTTTTTCATAACTTTGAGTGAACCTTGCCAGAACGTTCCCTGTGAGGTGTGTAAACACATCTGAATATGTGTATTGTCACTTCTTCATTTCACCTTTCTGATTTCACTTCATTTTCTTTTCTTTTTTGTATTTAGAGATAAATGTATCAAATAACCTTCCTTAAAGGGATAGTTCACCTCAAAATAAAAATTCTGTCATCATTTACTCACCCTCATGTTGATCCAAACCTGTATGAGTGTCTTTGTTTCTTCTGCTGAACACAAAAGAGGATATTTTGAAGAATGTCAGTAACCAAGTCAAGTCAGCTTATTAAAGGAGTAGTTCACTTTTAAACAAAAAATAATTTACTCACCCCCATGTCATCCAAGATGTCCATGTCATTCTTTCTTCAGTCGAAAATAAATTAAGGTTTTTGATGAAAACATTCCAGGGTTTTTATCCATAGTATAATGGACTTCAATGGGAACCAAACGGTTCAAGGTCCAAAAGACAGTTTCAGTGCAAACTGCAAACTGTTCAAAGGGCTTTAAACGATTCCAGACGATGAATATGGGTCTTATCAAGCGAAACGATCACTCATTAAAAAAAAAAAAAAAAAAAAGTTTACGTTTTATAGACCCCTTTTGTGCCGACGTCACAGTTACGTCACGGCGCTAGTTGGAGGCAAAACAAAGCGAAAACTGGAGGCGGCCAATACAAACCAGCACAGATTCGGCTACATAATAAGGAGCCTAAATTATTGTTACTATTATTAAATGTCATCTTGTCGTGTTGTTAAGAATTGATGAAAAATGAATATGTTGTATCTGGAATTTTTATTTCTAGAAAATATTTACATCATTAAAATCGCACCGTAATGACACTCTTTATATTGTTGTCGTCTCGGCGCTGACTCGGCAGAACTGCGGATCATACACACAAGGCTTGTACAGGACCATATCTAAAGATTTATATGCCCTCAGTTTCTCTTTACGATCGGTTTCTCCATAAGGTAGGTGTAGAAGTCAGACCACTCAACCGAGGTAACGTAACGTTAATCCTGTCAGATCGTCCATGCATTGAGTGAGCGTGTAAAATAACTTTTGGAAATTACGGTCCTGGACAGTGAGTGACCTTACACATTAAGAAAAAATTGGATTGTCTCCTGTCATTGTTAAAAAAAACAAGCTAACAAATTTGCTAACTAGCGTTAGTGAAGTGGCCAGAAGGGATCGTTCTGCCTCAACCTAAGCTCCGCCCCCAACAAAAACGTCACCATGTTTACTAACTGAAATGCTGGAATGTTTTCATCAAAAACCTTGGAAGCTTATGGAAGAGTGATCCAGTTCTCAGATTTAATCACAAATATCTTAATTTGTGTTGCGAAGATGAACGAAGGTCTTACGGGTTGGAACAACAGAGTAACTACTGACAGAATTTTCATTTTGGGGTGAACTAACCCTTTAATATTAGATATTAACCAAACAGTTGATCCGGAAAAAAAAAATCAACTGTCTGGTCACCGACATTCTCCAAAATATCTTCTTTTGTGTTCAGCAGAAGAAAGAAATTCATACAGGTTTGAAAACAACGTAAGGGTGAGTAAATGATGCCAGAATTTTCATTAATGTAACATGTAATGTAATGTAATGTACACTGTTACAAGGACATGTTAAAATAAAGTGTAACACGTTTCTTCGAGACAGAAATGTACAAAGCAGTTTTTAGACATTTTATACACAACATTCTATAAAACATTTTATTTTGAATCACAAGAAATGTCATAATTAGTGTACTCCACAACTAGGCCCTAAAAGTAATGCAGTGCTGAACACAGATTCTACAGTAGGTAACCTTGTTTTACAAGATCAGAAACGTACAAAAAAAATAAACAATAATGCTACCATTATTTACAGGCTCAGAGATTTACAGTACAATAATAGCAGGTGCATAGCAGAAGAGGATCTCTTTAGTGTTCAAGAAATGGATTATATAAACCAGCATTTATAAACTGAACATGAATAATCCAGGAAATGAAATGGATTTTGAGTGTCAAATGGATTTTGCATAGATAATAATCAATCAGGTTAGACAACATGGCAATAAAACACTATCATTTCACCCGCCAAGAAATAACTCAAATGCGGTCATCCTGAACCCTCAAAACCCATTTCAACTCTCCGAAATTAAGAGAACCGAACTGCATACGCACAAAATTAAAAGACACACATATTTGATATGTAATTTGAATCAAATGCTACATCCATAACACTTGGTACAATGATAGAATAATTCAACCCATGACATTCACAAATAGGTTTAAGGCAAATAATGAATACAGCAGACTTTGCCCTGAGCAGGACACAATAGAAAAGCAGGGCATATCAATGTGGTTTTGTTCGGCTCAAATAAAAGTCAAAAATAAGCCGGCACTGATAAAGGGGCATTTGCGGTAGGGCTTTATGTAATCTCATTGAGACCTACACTTTCATATCCTCAAAGGAAGTTATTACAACTGGTGGCATGATTGTACAAAACCAAAAAAGACATTTTTTAGGGGAGAACAAAACAAATACTCGATAGGCGTATTATTAAAATAATATACATTTTTAAGACACTGGGACGTGAAATATGTGGTAAACACAATTAAATGAACATTCCTAAACTGACTCAAACCTCACAATAGAAACAAACTAGTATCAAGTATTTAAAGACCTCATGAAATGACTCAACGAGTGCAGTTTTGCATTCAAGTCATGTTGGAATGATTGCATTTACACCACCATAATTATCAGTAGGAAACTCTGGATTTTCTTAACCTATAATTTTTTGAGTTGGTGACTTGAATACAATTAAAATCTGAGCAGATTTCAAAACACTAGGCATCATATACAGTATGAGCCGACTTTGTAAATGGTTAAAGGGGTCATGAACTGGCTTTTTAAATTTTATTATATTGTTGTCTGAGGTCAACTTATGACGTTCGCTTGGTTTTTGCATTCAAAAACATCAAATTGAATAAGTATTAGGCTATTTTCTACCCTAGTTTTGAGCCTAGCTTAAAAACGCTGGGTTTTTATGGACAACTCGCACTGAAGACTTGGAAGTAAACGCCCACTGATGTGAGTGGATAACAGTTTTGCATATTATAATGAGTTTCGACTCACCCGTCGATGCACTTGAGGGAAATTGTTTTGAAAACGTCCAATGTTGTCAAATGGCAACCGGAATGATTCGCCCATACATGTTCGACCCAGAGTCCGTGTGTTGCACCATTCCTGTCGGATCCAATATAGACGGCACAGCACCGTTCTTTACTCTTAATCGGTCTGCAAATCCATTCTTGTTTACAAAACAATCCTCAGTGAAATGAAGCGAACAGACAACAATGTTTTACCCTCATCAGCTGGAACGTCATTAAAAATAAAGTTTATCCGTGCAGTCCTTTTGGAATCCAGAGGAAGCTTATGCAGCGACTGTCTTCTTCCACAAACAGGCACTGCACAATATTCTGTATTGCTCGGTAGCTTGATCCGGTTTGTCATCACGAGGTAGGCATCTATGTTACTTAGCTATGCGTGTAATGTGAGAATCGGTGGGCGGGGCTAAACTGGGCGTGTTGAAGTAGGCGTTGATCTACTTCTGCGGGGGTGGGGTTTTATCTTCTTTGTCATCAGTTTCCCACTTTGAAAAACGAGTCGTTTGCTGAGCCTGGTGTCAATAAAAGCTATTATTGGACTAACAAGGACGTTTTCAGTTCTGAAACTTACAGGATATTCTTATAATATGATGACCTCTTACACCGTGTCCTAACTACACGCGACGCGACGCCCGCGAGACGCGATAAAAGGTATTTTTTCCATGTTAATCAGAGTTTTTGTCCTAACCAGATGCGACGGCGACACGCAAAGTTTCTAATTTAGAAACGGTTCCTATTTCTGCGACGCCGTGGCTGACAGAATGAAGAAATTACACTGGTTATGAGTATAGATTATTTATTTTTAGTTAAAAATAGGTCACTGTGCCACAAGCGATAACGGATAATTTACCTCAGATTTTGAAAGCATATAATATAGCGTTCAAAATGAATTCTATACAAACATACAACTGTACTTCATAACAAAACTAGTCAATGAGTATATTTTGTTAATGTTTTGATATTTAATAATGTTATTTCTTGATTTGATTATGTCCTTACCCAACACGAGTGCGGGCCAGCAGTGCACTTTCACAGAGAGACTATGCTACCACGCTGTTCTGAATGTGTCGTGTCGCATCTAGTGTGGACAGACACACTTGCTGTCGCTGGAATTTTATTGCGTCGCGTGTAGTTAGGACACGGTGTTAGATGTCAAAAGCTCAAGGAAAATTTGATTTCTCAGTTCATCACCCCTTTAAAAAATTAAACTAGGGCTGGTTTACACCTGGTTAAGATGCGCTTTGATCGATCGGATCACAAGTGGGCGCCGCTAAATACAAGTGTAACGTTGTGAGCTTAACGTGTCCACTTTCGACCATTTCCACTGGTACTCTAAAACGCTAGCCTGGGTTTCCCCATTCTGCCTGGCCACGGCGCGATTTTATTCGCGCTGCTAGGCAATCTGGATACCATGAACCAAATTTTCCCCTGAAATAGGGAACCAATCACAGAACAGGGAGGGAGCACAGGCGCATTTAATAGACATTCGTAGCACCCAATAATACAGCTCTGGGCATTCGTAAACCACGCCTTAAATACGAGAAAATTTACAGGTGGTTTCCAGACCACGTCTCCTTCTCAATGATACGTGGTCTGGCGTTAGCCAGGCTACTAAAATGCATTCAACTGGATTGCTTTCGTAGTGTATACCGATTCGAATACGAAAAAGACGCCTATTCTCCGCTTACTGACCTAACGCGTAACCATTCTGGGACGCTAGCCAGACGGGATTTAAACAGTAAGCTGAAGACCCAAGTTTGGTTTGAAGACGAAAAACATTCCAATCACAATAAAAACCCATAGATTTACAGTACCCATCCATAGACCCTCCCCTGAAGACATCAAGAGAGATGTGGTTGAAAGTGGGCAAAAGAAATGGATTAAAACACAGGTGAAAACGGGAATGTCTCCCTCGTCAACTTGTGATCCGATCGACCTGGCATCTTAATACCAGGTGTAAACAGAGCCTAGGTATCACACTAAATCACTGAGGATCACTACCAGACTTTTACACAGAAACATGTGAAGAGTTCAGATGCAAAAGCCTCTAAATGCCATTTGAAATTTTCTTCTTTAATGATGATTTTTATCAAACTTGTATATTTAAGTTAAGTAATTTGACTTAAATAACAATTAATAGGTAATTATCATTGCCATTTAAGTGAAATCACTGAACTTAAATATACAAGTTTGATAAAAATCATCATTAAAGAAGAAAATTTCAAATGGCATTTAGAGGCTTTTGCATCTGAACTCTTCATGTGTTTCATTGCAAGGAGACGCGTGACAAATGAAGAAAATATGTGTTCTAAAACCATGTTTGATATCCTCCCAATGGACGAAATCAAACACTGAAGAATAAAATCTGAGTCTGTGCCCATCACACACAACGCGATTTTATGATTTTCAAAAATCTGGATAAAAGTACTTGTACTACAGCCTTTAAATGAAGAATCAAGGCATTTCCCCCCCCCCCCCCAAATATAATAAGAATATTGACTGTACAAATGTAGTTTAAACACATTTTGAGTAGCATTAATGAAGACCGTCCCAGGAGGACTTTAAAACAAGAGCTTCAGGTGTAACATATTGATGGGGCTCATCTCTTTAAAAAAAAATAAAATATCCAATAGCCTCATTCACCACCGTGAACTATTATTTACTCGCTGTTGCTTATGGTGTCAGGTGATATTAGAGGGGCATATGAGTATATTTCATGTGGTCTTTAAATTCATGCTCTAGACCCTTAAGTATAGCACTTGAAACCTGAGGATATAATAGCCACAGTTACACAGAACAATAGCATCGACCCCCAAAAGCAGTGCTTATCATAAACCCTAAATAATAAGACAACAGACATCTGTTTTTGGTTTATATTTTGCATCACTAACTGTGGGGTATCTACTGTATGTAAAACGAATAAAAAGGCAGCGGTTTTACTCTCGAGGTAAGATTAAGCATACTACAGAAAATAAAGACCTCAGCACATGTATGTTGTGTAAAGCACTACACAAGCTATTGCTCTCAGAGACTATGGACATCGTGCTGTTCAAAACCCATGCAAAACATTCTAGCAGTCTCTCATTACACTGAAAGCAGGGAGTTCGCTCTGTAAAAACAAAGTCTGTGAAGGTAAGGCATGTTATGATAGGAAACCGATGGTGTAACACACCTCAGCTCATGTGATGAGCAAACTGTCTTCATGTGTCCACTGATCTGAGGCCTGTTGGGGTGCTTTTCTGTCCATCCTGGGGTTCAGAACAGCAAGGAACGCCCGTCTGTTTGTCTGTGGTTGATCTCATGGTATGGGACACGATGTGGTCATGTCGGCGGTCTTTCTGCCTCTTCTACAGAAAACAAATCCAAGAAATATTGTTGTTTTTTGTCGGTATAGTGTTATGATCAACTGAAACATTAACCTGTTTTACAATTTTTTTTTAGAGGATATGGGATATTTTTGCTGATGTCACTAACAAGGGGTGGTGGTGGGGGTGGGGGGCTTTCTTTAAACAATGTAACCAATGTATTGGTAATACAGTATGTGTGACATGATTAGTCAAAATGATGATGAAGTCATGAGGATTCTGTTGAGGACTCAAGACAAGCCTTAATATTTTTCATTTACACTAACCTAAAGGATTATTAGGAACACCATACTAATACAATGTTTGAACCCCTTTCGCCTTCAGAGGATGGGGACATGGTGGCCATAAAGGGATGGATATGGTCAGAAACAATGCTCAGGTAGGCCGTGGCATTTAAACGATGCCCAATTGGCACTAAGGGGCCTAAAGTGTGCCAAGAAAACATCCCCCACAGCATTACACCACCACCACCAGCAGCCTGCACAGTGGGAACAAGGCATGATGGATCCATGTTCTCATTCTGGTTACGCCAAATTCTGACTCTACCATCTGAATGTCTCAACAGAAATCGAGACTCATCAGACCAGGCAACATTTTTCCAGTCTTCAACTGTCCAATTTTGGTGAGATCTTGCAAATTGTAGCATCTTTTTCCTATTTGTAGTGGAGATGAGTGGTACCCGGTGGGGTCTTCTGCTGTTGTAGCCCATCCGCCTCAAGGTTGTGTGTGTTGTGGCTTCACAAATGCTTTGCTGGATACCTCGGTTGTAACGAGTGGTTATTTCAGTCAAAGTTGCTCTTCTATCAGCTTGAGTCAGTCGGCCCATTCTCCTCTGACCTCTCGCATCAACAAGGCATTTTCGCCCACAGGACTGCTGCATACTGGATGTTTTTCCCTTTTTACTCCATTCTTTGTAAACCCTAGAAATGGTTGTGCGTGAAAATCCCAGTAACTGAGCAGATTGTGAAATACTCAGACACCAACAACCATGCCACGCTCAAAATTGCTTAAATCACCTTTCTTTCCCATTCTGACATTCAGTTTGGAGTTCAGGAGATTGTTTTGACCAGGACCACACCCCTAAATGCATTGAAGTGACTGCCATGTGATTGGTTGATTAGATAAATGCATTAATGAGAAATTGAACAGGTGTTCCTAATAATCCTTTAGGTGAGTGTAGATATTGTATGGCAAATGCACACTGCAACAGAGCTGAGTTTAAACTCGACTTTAACCTGAATGTGAAGGTGAGTCAATGTCGGCACAGAAATGGTCGCTCCCCAGCGCGGCAATAGAGCTCCTGGGTCGAATACACCTCTCACCAGAGAAACTTCTGCGTAGCAATGCCTGTGTCAGGACAAAAACAGAGTGACTTCAGACAAACTAATCCTACCAATGACATTGGGAGGTCTTCAATGTTTTAGTCAGTCAGTTCGCAGTGGTCTGGTGTACCTTGCGTGTCAGTGGGCTGCTCGGAGCTGAAGCGCTGCTGTATAAACTCAGGCTGGAGTTGGATCTGCTGACAGTCAGGCCTTTAGCACTCCCTCTGCGACCCGACGCCTCGAACGCGTCCGGAGAGAGATACTTCTCCTTGATCTTCAGGTTTGTACGTCCCTTTACTGTGCGAGAAGAACCGGAGAAATGGTGCGTGTCAGTGTTTATTTCGGATGGTGATGCAGAGATTTGGCTAGGTTTATGAATTACTCATTTGTGATGGTTGATAGGGCTTCTTCAAAAGGCAGTGCCAAGGACTTTAACTTTAAAATACATAATAAATCCACTACCATTCAGGCAATAAGATTGAATTTTTTAAAAGAAATCAATACTTCTGTAATCTGTAGCAAGAATGCATTCAGTTTATCAGTAGTGTCAGTAAAGACTTACATAATTACAAAAAATAAAATAAAACCTGTTTCCAGGAGGCTTGGGTCTCATTGGCTGATCATCACACAGCAATCATGAGTTATAGGTGCACAGGTTTGTACTTAAAGCAACAAAACGGGAGATGAGATCAGCCAATGCTGTTAAGAATATTGTCTTGGCCATATATTGGTTGTTGTGGAATTAAAAATGTAAGAATCTGTTAAGGATCTTACATCCTTCCATAACATCACATGAAAAACTAAGGGGAAATACATTGAATTTAGCATTTAACGTAAAGATGATGACATGTTATGAATGATTTGGTTAAGCAAACAATGTACACAGCCTTAGTTAGACTTAGTAGAGCCTTAGTAGACTGAAGGTATAACCAATTCTCCTTGTCTTCACTTCTGAGTTTCCTACATTGTCCTACTGATTTGATATATGAAGAGTTCAGATGCAAAAGCCTCTAAATGCCATTTGAAATTTTCTTCTTTAATGATGATTTTTATCAAACTTGTATATTTAAGTTCAGTAATTTCACTTAAATAACAATTAATAGGTAATTATCATTGCCATTTAAGTGAAATCACTGAACTTAAATATACAAGCTTGATAAAAATCATCATTAAAGAAGAAAATTTCAAATGGCACTTAGAGGCTTTTGCATCTGAACTCTTCATATGTTGATATATTTGTTATTCACCTCTACAAGGGTCATTCTTCACCAGAAACTCATCTAATGCCGTCCATCCACCACCAACTCGAACCATCAGACTGCTTCGGAGAATACGAACCATCCGCAACTGCTGAGAGTCTCCAAACTAGTGCGAATCACAGATTTGCATGAAAAACACATGTCAAGCATGTAACTGTGAATATGTAGTTGTGCTGCCCCATTTACACCTGGTATCTGTTTTGGGCTTTAAATACAGCGTAAACAGTGACCATAAAATGTGTTGTTGTAAGTGATGTATGTAGTCATGAAATCAGAGATCCGTCCCTCAAGTGGTTACAGAAGGCACTTTTGAGAAACGTTACCATCAGGTGTAGTTGGCGATCTGCGATTGGCGATTCTTACTAAGATTTTTTTTGTTAACTTTACTTAATGTCCAATAATTTGTTAAACTTACTTAAAATTTCTTAGTAATCTGTACTGTTTGCATGCTACGCCTTGTTACTCAGAAAAACCTTGTAAACAGTACTTGACTGGTTTGAGTACAGTTTTGGCCCCTCCCCACACATTGCCATTGGCGGGGCAAATGGTTTATGAGGCAGGGCAATTCTTAATAGACTTTTCACTAATTCTTCCACTTCTGCAGTCATCATTCTTCTTATTCACCTTGAAGTCATCTTGATTATTGTCAATACACCTACAAATTTTGGGAAAGCATCAAAATTCTTTAGTTGACTTGCTGATTTCCCTTTTCTCACCATTATTGTGATTAATGTTACCTTTGGTTGGGCACTTGGAACTTAATTTAGATTTTTGTAATTCTCTTCCAATTGATTGCAGTGATGCAACATGAAAACATAAAATCACAATTATTTGATTTCAAAGGAAGTGAAGCAATAAATATTGTATATATATATATATATAGTGTGTGTGTGTGTGCATATACACACATTTTTAAAATTATTTAATTAATTGACCCTGACATTTTTTTTTTTTTTTTTTTTTTTGCGGTCTCTTGTAAGTATAACCCCAATAACGATAGCAAATAAAATTGTCATGGTAAAATAAAACCAAAAATAGAAAAACAAAGCAATTAATTTATTCATGCCACAATGCACTCTGGGAGTACACTTCCTTAGATCTCAGACAGAATTAAGTTGACAAAACTTGTATGGATTAAGTAACAGTAACTTGATGCAATTAAGTTATGCTTACTTAATGAAATTAAGGCAACGAGTTTGTATAATAAAATTAAGTAAACTGAACTAATTGACTTTTAAAGTGTAAGCGCATGGAATAAAGAGCACGGCACAAGTGCACTGAGGGCGTGTCCGAATAAATCAGAGTCTCATCTCCCATTCCGTTTAAAAGCCAGCTGCGCTCACGCCATGGCGGATTCGCTATTTATATGGCATAATTTACGAGCGGAAAAACTCAACCCTTTTCTAGCGAGGAAACGGATCTGCTCGTGCACAGGGTTAAGCAGACCATCTACGGGACAAAGTGTACGTGTGTCTCTTTAAATAACAAAAATAATATTTGCGCCATTGACTTTAGAACAGGTTTCAGTTGATCAATAGCAAACGCACAAATAATGTGCGTGAACACACCTCGTTTTCAACATGTGTTTTCAACACACCTCATTAACAACATTAACATTAACATTCAGGACATGAAAATGATAACTGCATTGGGCTGACACTAGCAAACAACACTTGTGTCGCGCCTGGCGCCGCATTGTGCCAACTGTATGGTAGGGCCTTAGGTGTTTTTATTGCCAGTTAAAGAGCCATATTTGTACCTAAAATAGATTTCCACTCACCCTATAGCGGTTTGCGCTAATTTGCTCGACTTGAAATCTCTTTGGACAGTTGCACTGAGAGACCTGACGACTCACCTGCAAAATTGTGTTTTTGTTAGTCATATTACTGGAAAACTCAATGTAAATGAGAACAATGCACTGGGAAAAAAATATTTTCATACATTAAATCAAGATCCATTTACTTGAGATAGTAAGTCTTGTTTGATAATTAAAATGTAAACTGAATTTAAAACAAGAAAAAACATCTGTTGTAAGAAAAATACACTTAAAGAGATAGTTCACCCACACTGCAAAAAAATATTGTTGGTTTAACGTAAAAAAGTAAGTAACCTGGTTGCCTTAAGTTAATTGAAATGGAAAAAGTGAGTTAATACAATGAAGGAGAATGATTAAATCATCAGAATCTCAAAATTATATGTTATCTGAACTAAATAAATTATTTAAGCTGATTTGACAAAAGAAAAAATGTTGTGATTACTAATCATGAAAAGATTTTTTTCACAGTGCAAAAATGACCCTTATGTTGTTCTAACCTGTAAGAATTTGGTTCATATTCGAAACACCCTCCATAGTCAATCAAAGCAACTACCCACTGAACGCTTCATAAAGTTCATTAATAGAGAGTAAAACTAATCTAATTAATTTAAAAGATCATTATTTGTGTTTCGAAGATGAACGAAAGTCTTATTGGGTTGGAATGACATGAGGGTGAGTGATATATTTTTTTTTAACCTTTTTGGATGAACAAACCTTTAATTCAATTAGAAAAAAAACTAACCCTACTGACAGATTTTTTTCTTTTTTTAAGCATAAACTCACTTAATTTTGTTTTATATATATATATATATATATATATATATATATATATATATTAGGGCTGGGTATTGAGACAAATTTCACAATTCGATTCGATTTCGATTCACAAGCTTTCGATTCGACTTCGATTACGATTCGATTCGATTCAATATCGATTATTTTGGATATCAGTCACAATAAATGGCAATTTTTCTCAAGGGAATCAAATGCTAAACTAATGCTAAACAAAACTAATGCTGTAAACTATGGGAGACTAGTTATAGCCTACTAGGCTTCATTAGCCTAATATGAAGGTAATAATGAATGAATCACTTAAATTACACTTTTATTTATTATAATAAGAAGATTATATGAAATATAAACATTTAAATGGTGGCTGTCATAAAAACTTGTCAGATTTATTTGAATACGAAGGTAATAATGAATGAATCACTTAAATTACACTTTTATTTATTTTTATAATAAGAAGATTATATGAAATATAAACATTTAAATGGTGGCTGTCATAAAAACTTGCCAGATTTATTAAAATATGCATTAAATATTGAAGAACTTTAAGATTATAATGCATATGTAATATAGTGTATATATTTAGCAAAATGCTCCTCTCTGGAGTTATTTTTTCTAGCTGACTAACGAGTTGATGTGGGTCCTCTGAGGTAAATATGACGATACATGACATTGATTACAAGATGTTTAACTGACGTCTTTCCACGGTTGAAACGCTGATTGAGCGAATGAATGTGACATGATACGGATTTCGATAAGTTGTACTCTATCTTTAACACACTTTCAGATGCTCCTTCATGTTTATTTCGCGCTGTGACTGGTATTATTAACCCGGAAGAGAGATCAGCGCTGCTGCTTCTCTAGAGCTGCGCCAGAGCGATCTCACGCCACAGCGCCAAAACTCTATTTATGTTTTTGAATTTCTAAAGAAAATGGACGTAATTTGAAAATTGAGACTTTGTTTCATATCAATAGTAACAAAGGACAAAGATTATTGCGATTTTTTGAATGCGCGCAGCCGCGAAACAATGTCCCATTCATTCAAATGAAACAGGATGACTAATCGATTCTTGAGATTTAAGAATCGATATCGGTTCGTAAAAATGAGAATCGATTAATATCGAGAAATCGATATTTATTACCCAGCCCTAATATATATATTAAAAAACAAGACTTATATCTTAAGTCATTTTCCTTCTCAAGTAAATGTATCTTGATTTAAGAAATTTTAGATTTTGAAAAAAAAAAAAAAAATTCTAAGTAAGATAAAAATTTTGCAGTGTGTGTACTGTATATGAAAGATGAAACAAAACTACACATACCTCCTCATTGATTTGGTCTACATCTATTGCTTTTCTGTAAGGGTCTCGGCTTGGGTGGAGGGCACTCACAAATTCATAGTAATCAATGAATCCATCACCGTTTACATCAAATATGTTAGCAACCGCCGTCATTTCCAGGGAATTGGTGGGAAACTCTGTCCATATGCAAAAGCAAATATCGCGACGTTACATGCATAACAAACACCTCAATGCAAAAATTAAGCAACCGAGAGTGTTAAAACTGCGCTCACTAGAGGCCAGAACATTGTCGATTAACTCCTTGTGAGTTATTCGGCCATCCTGATCTCGATCAATGCTACGAAAAACATCCAAAATCCGGGATTTGAGGTGACTTATCCACTGCATGTATCTTTTCCGCCAGATGTTGAAGTCAAAATTTGCAAACTCCTCCAACTGCATGTGCCAAAGAGAAGGTTCTTAGACCAATCGTATAGATTCAAACACAAACATGTTCTTTTATCAAAGCTACAGCACAGTCATGATCACCTCTTTTAGCCTCTGTAGATGTTCCTCAAGTCTGCTCTGCCTGCCGTGTGCCAGGAGCCAGAGCTTCTGCCAATGACTCACCAGCTGACACATCATGGGGGTTTGCGGGTCCAGTTTATCCAGCGGTAGAGGCACTGATTGCGGAGGCTTTGCCATGCCTCTTCTCTCTGTTCATGCAATGCAATCCACAGGGATTACAGTTGATGCATACACACAATAATCACAGTAATGAATCGCCCTGATTCTCTACTCACTTGATGGTGTCTTGCGACTGGGGGAAGCCTGCTGCTTGAGAACCAGCTTGTGTTTACAGGATTTCGTGGCATTTTCAACTTCTGGTACCTTCCCTTTCATCTCATCCATAAAATCCTGCAAAAGCATCATTTTCTGAATGTAAACCTTATTAAAATGATGATTAAATGCTGTGATGTCATCATGATCTTGTTTTGATTCGAACTTTTTAGATTTTAAGAACCTTTTTAATTGTTGTACGTCAGTTTTATTTTAGTATCATTGAGATACTATTGTAGTTTTTATTAATAGTTTGAATTAGTTTTTATTTTCCCCTTTTTATTAAAAATGTTCTTTACATTGTTAGTATTCTTGTTGTGTTTAGTTTTTGTTAAGTTTTAATTCTGTTTTAGTTATTTTAGTACATCAATATGTGTAAACGTTTTTTTTTAGTATTCTTTTATTATATTATTTTAATTCAGTTAACAACAAATGTGTTTTTTATTGTTTTAGTCTAGAGCCAGACCGATCTATCGGCAGGCCGATTTATCGGCAGGCCGATATTATCGGCCGATATTAGACATTTTCCAAACTATCGGTAACGGCAGTTATAATGGCCGATAAATCAATATTTCCAAAATAAAATAAAAACAGGCACTCTACACCGTCCCTGTTGGCAACACTCGCGTATAACACGCCACACATCCTGCAACCTGCTGATCCGGCAAAAGTCGGGCAGAGAGAACCAGTTTTCCGCGAGTGAGATCATCGGTGAAGTGTGTTCATGGGGAGTTGGTCACGAGATATACTTTGCTTGAATAACAATTAAAAGAACATCCCCATCAGTTCTCTTAAATCAAATAAGCATGACAAAATTTGTGACTATGTCCAGTTTTGCTGCTGTTAAATAAGCCGAGAGTGAAGCGGAATTAGCTAGTAATAACTTTGTTACAGTACGTTGTTACAGTGTAGTTGACTGACTGTCCTTTTAACTTTTGACAATGTGTCTGAAGTATTTCTTTAATAGCACGTGACACCTATAGCAATGAGACGTATCATCTATCCTTGGCCTGTTATATTGAAAATGTATGTTTTACAATTTGCAGTGTGACTAAATTATGTATTGCTAATTAGTATTGCTAAATTATGGCTCATCATAGACTAGCTAACCACAAAGCTAGCTAATGCCACTATCATCAGTCTGTTCTGTTGTGACAATAAAAGAAACAAGCTTCTTTTTGAAATGCATTATCATATTATTTTAGTTAAAACTCATAAAAAAACTACAAATAACTAATGTTAGGGAAATCTGTTAACGTTTTGTTGCGCCGATATATCGGAATTTAAAACCAACAATACTTGTTTCGTACAATACATATTTGTATCGGTATCGGCCTTCAAAATCCTTTATCGGTCGGGCTCTATTTTAGTCAGTGCCCAGCCAGAACACATCGGTCAGATGAAAGCAGTTTAAGCCCACCCCACATGTTGAGCCCTTCTCTGCCGCAAGCACACTGATATGTACAAGTCTGACCAGGTGAGCATATCGGCTGTTCCTCACTTGTTTTCATTCACCCCTTCAAGTGGAGTAATGCAGAGAATAGTGAATGAGAGTATAGGGGAAGATTTTGAACACAGCCCTCGAGTTTTGTCAGTTCATGCTTCATATTATGGCAAGCCGTTTTAGCTTTTATTCATTTCCTGTATATGAATTCTTGATATCAACAATTGTATTTTCACCAGTGAAACGTCCCCATAGGCTGCCATTTAAAACCAATTGTTGATATCAAGAATTGATTTCTTACTAGTTGAAATTCCAATTTCACATATCAGAAATGCAATTATTACTAGTAAAAACCTTTATTTTTGATATCAAGAATTAAATTGTTACTAGTTGAAATGTCTATTATTGATAACCTCAATTGAATTGCTACTAGTAACAATATTCATTTTTGATATCAATAATTACATTTTTACTAGTGACAATGTTAATTTCTGATATCATGAATGTGATTGTTACTAGTAAGAAAGCCATTTTAGATGTGTGAAACAATATTGATATCAGAAATACATGTTCAGATATCAAAATGGTAATTTTTACTAGTAACAATTGAATTGTTGGTATCAAGAATAGACATTTCAACTAGTGACAATTTAATTATTGATATCAGGAATTCACATTTTTACTAGTACCAATATAATTATTGATATCAAAAATGATATTTTTACTAGTAAAAAATCAATTCTTGATATCAACAATTGGTTTTGAATGGCAGCCTATGGGGACATTTCACTAGTGAAAATATAATTGTTGATATCAAGAATGTAATTCTTAAAATCAAGAATTTAATTGCTGATATCAATAATTCATATCCTGGAGATGAATAAAAGCTAAAACGGCTTGCCATACATGGTTCGGTGTCTGATTTGAATTACATGGTTTTAATTCCCTAAGTGTTCCCTAAAAATCTTTATTAAAGTCTGTTTGTTTTGCTATATGTCTTCGGGTGCTTTAATACAGTCACCAACTTTTACAGTTGTAGTCTATACATGCTTTTTTGTGAGCTTTTTGTTTTTCTATGCAGTTTTTTTGCCAAATAATTAAAAAATATATATATTTAAAATTAATCAAGTTAAGTGTTTTGTTCTTCCCTCATATTGAAATATTTAAAAATTCAAATATATTTTAAAATATTTTCCACACATTTTGACAGTTCCGTCAGTAACATAATAAAAAAACATTTTTTTTTTTGGCCACTACAGCATGTACAATATGTATCTGCTTTGCTAAAAGGAATAGTTCACCCAAAAAAGAAAATGTTGTCATCATGTTCTTCCAAACTGTATGACCTTATTTCTTCAGTGGAACATAAAAGGAAGTTCTTTCTCAACAGAAGAAAGAAGTCACACATGTTTGTACTGAGTTAATGTGGACAGCATTGTTTTTTGTGTGTTTATTATGAATAGTTTATTATTGGGTTTTAGTACCGCATGCTGGGTGATGAGCTCTGCGGTGATCTCTAAGTCTTCAGGCAATGGCTCCTGTTCCTTTAGACTGAGAGACTCTTCAGTGGAAGAGATCCAGTCCAGTAACCGCTGTACCTCCTCTCTCTCGGCCTCTAGAGCAGACAGTGTGGTCTGGATCCTCTCGGCCTGCTGCTTCGCCCACATCTGGACCTGATGCACCAAATCACACATGTACATATGCAACACTACACTGGGAACCACCAAAAGTTCTTCATGCACATTAAAAATTCGAAGCCTAAAGTCCAAAATATTTATTATAATCTCAGTCTATAGTTTTATAGTACCACCGGTAAAATTTACAACATATCATTCCACTTAAACGGTGACAAAGAATCTTACTGATGAAGCTCGCTTGAGGGTTATAATCTGGAGTCCAGCAATTATGTGATTTTTCTAAATCTAATTTGAACCATATTTCATCACTTAGCAGCAACCTCAGATCTCATGGTAGGTCTGCATTGAAAGTGTACACTGTATGTTATTGGTAAAAGTCCATTGATCTATAGAATTCGATTTTCTGTTGCACTCTAACAGATTGCAGCTGTTATATATCTAGCCCTCTGATGGTCTTCAAAAAAAGTAACAATTCCAGTCTTCGGGGTCTATTGGACCCCAGACAATATTATTTAATTTTGTAACAGAATAGTATTTTTTTTTTTTAACAAATATAATTTTACTCTGTTTATTAATGTTTTTCCTCAACATTTGTGTAGTTTTTGGAGGATTTATGATTTTTTTTATTTATTTCTATAAATAAATAAATAAAAATTTATTTAAATAGGATTTATACAAAAAAACAGCATTTTATGTTAAATAAACTTTATAAAAGACCCAGATTTCTAACTTTCATTCCTGGGGATACCATGGATAATTTTACAAGGTTGAATGTAAGATTTTCTGCCTAATTTTTGGAAAAAACAGGTTAAAATTTGTAATAAGTCACTTAGATGGCTATAGAGCTCCACTAGATGGCTATAGAGCTTCACTAGGCCTATAACTATTTGAATTACTGAAAGATATAGTTTCTAAAGTTGGATTCAGTTGGATTCATATCTAAATATTGTAAAATCACACTTATAACAAAAATAAAATACTTTTTGTCAAAGTTTAGCCTTTGTTTTTGTACTGAAAAAACAACAGTTTTTCAATAATGTTACATTATGATTAGAATAAAACCTGAACATGTTACAAAGAGAAATGTTGGAGTCTTAATATTTGATCATTTATTTCAACTGAACAGCAATAACAAATTAGCAAATAAAGCAGTAAAAATAAAATATAAAAAAAAAAAAAAAAAAGGAAATTGGGTAGAAAATAGAATAACTAGGAACAATAGTTTGGAACAATAGAACAGATGGTCTCATCTCTTTTATTTTTTTTTATAGCCTTACAAATGTATTCCTGTGTGTGTACATTTTCAATGTGTCTTAGTGTTACCAATTTATTTTTGCGGTGGTTCTGCATTTTAGAGTATTTTATTTTACAAATGATAAGCGAATAGTTTTTATAGTCTGTATGTATTCCTGTATATTGCATTCCTCTATATGTGTGTGTTTGTGTGTGTGTGCATGTGTGTGAGCATGATAATTTTTGATTGTGGATGTTTTTTGCATTGTTGGAAGTGTGCCACTTAATTTCTGTCATTTCTGTCTGTGTTCTGCGTTATTTCTGATTTTGATGATGAATTGTGTCTATTTTGAGTCCAATGATAAATAAATATTTATTTATTAATTTATAGATATTTAAAAGATATCATAAATCCTCCAAAAACTGCACAAATGTTGAGTAAAAACATTAATAAACAGTAAAATAATATTTGTATACAAAAAAAAAACTATTGTTCTGTTACAAAATTAAATGGTATTTTTTGTGTACTCGAAGACCATGAGTGTGACTATTTTTGTCACGCCTACATAAAAACAGATAGAATTCCATTTTAATTTTTTTTTTGTAGATCTTGACAGTGTTGAGAGCCGTAGCAAGTTTCATACCATTTGGAAAAAGAGAACATTTTTTTTAATTCAAGCAAAATTCATTTGGGGTCTAAACATACCCCGAAGACCATCAGAGGGCTAGAAGGCCTGACTCACCTCCTCATAGCGAGTCTTTGTGATACTGATCCATGACTTGATGGTGATGACAGAGTCAGGGTGACAGGAGGACAGTATCTCTTCACCCAGTTTGCGAATCTTCTCTAGCTCCATCTGCTGGTCGTTCAGGGAACTCACTGACTCCTGCAGATCACAGACACTATCATGCAACTCATATGATAACATTGACACTAAGTGTAAATAGTTGTTAGATACTATTTATACTTAGTGCAAAGAGTGGCAGATAATATTTGCACCTTAGTAGTATATTATCAAAAAGTATGCAATAATATAAACATATTCAGTGTATATGGTTATATTTATTAAAGTCATAAATGCATGCTGCCTTATTAGGTCATCCTCCTTACACAACAATCACTTTATTCCCACTATTAAATACCCGTTAGGCACTTTATTTCCACTTTTCAGATATTTTCTTAATTGTTATTGAATATAAACTCCTGTCTAAGCTGATGTGAAATGAAAAGGGTGAAGAAGAGTTCGGAAAAAGGCGGATTCGAACTCGCCAACACCACCCATCTTACTCTCAATGCCAAGATTTCTTTTGTTTCTTTAATTTTGATTGTGATTTCATCTGGCTTAACCAGACATTGGTGGATGGAGTTGACATAGACACCATGTATACATTTCTGGAGTAATAAATGGGTCCATGTCCACCATACCTGATGACATGTACGAAATTCCAGAAGAGCCTGCTCTTCCTCAGGCAGCACTCCATACTTCAGGACCCTCTCCACATCTGAAAGAAGATCCAGGAACGAATGAACCATCACATCAAACTCTTCCGCCTGAAAACGACAGAGGTACAAAGTGTGCAAAAATGTTGGGATTATCATAATACACTCCTGTTCAAAAGTTTAAAGACATTGCTTTTTTCAGCAAGGATGCATTAAACTGATCAAAAGTGTAGACAATTAATGTTACTAAAGATTTCAATTTCAAATAAATGCGGTTCTTTTGAGCTTTCCACTTATCAAAGGATCCTGAAAAATAAAAAAATATGAAGTAGCACAATGGTTTTTTAACATTGATAATAATACTAAATGTTTCTTGAGCATCAAATCATATTAGAGTGATTTCTGAAGGATCATGTGACACTGAAGACTGGAGTAATAATGCTGAAAATACAGCTTTGATCACAGGAATAAATTACGTTTAAAATATATTTACATAGAAAACAGTTATTTTAAATTGTAATAATATCCCACAATATTACAGTTTGTACTGTATTTTTGATCAAATAAATCTCGGTGAACATAAGAGACATTAAAGAGATATTAAAAAAAACTGTAAATGATAATGTAACTAACAAATAGCAACAGTTTGGAAACATTAATCGCATTCAAGGGAAAAAAGAAGACTCTTTTATTAATATTATAAAGTTTCAGTAATTTTTTTGTATGTTTTTGTTTCTTTTAAAAATGCCTGTTTAGTTTTTATTCCTTTTTTATGGTAGCTTTATTTGGATGGTCCACTTTAGACATAATAATTGAAGTAACTTTGCAACTCCAGACTGTGTATTAATATCTGCTAACACGTTATATTAATGCTCCCAACAGACATTACACGGTCTATAAGTTACTTTACAACAACGTCAAGTTATAACCCAAACCCTAACAGTCTACTAATGCTCTAATGAGAGTTAGTTGACATAGTTTAAAAGTTTCTTATTGTTAGTCGAATGTCTAAAGTGGACCATTGAAGTAAAATTATTTTTTAGAAATTTAACATAACTTATTTTGTTTCAATTAGTTGTAAAGGCAAAATTACTACATTTTTTAAGTATTTTATTTCTGTCCGCATTTATTTTATTTCAGTGTTTTGTTGTTTTTGTATTTTTAGTTTTAGTTAATGATGAAAGCGCTACAGTATCATGAATGTTCTGTTAGTGCTCTGAATAAAAGTATCAGCCAAATGCACAGCGTAAATATAACTTGTGTGATTATCATCCGACGCAGCGGAGTGTGACTGTACCTGCTGAAGGGCCGCCTCTAGTCGAGCCTGTCTGGACACCGAGAGTTTGCACACGTCCTCCCAGCGGCCCTCCAGCTCCTCCATCTGCTCCTGCAACCAGTGGGCATCAGCCATGCTGCTCCGTGTCAGATCCCTGACCGAACGCTTCAGGGTCCGGATACAGCTGGCACGCTTCCCGAGCTCACGCTGGAACACCTGCAGGCACAGAGAAGGTGTCCACACGCTCAGAAGCAAAGGTTTAGTGGGGTTATAGACTCAATTTGAAGGCTGCTTTATGTTAAAATGTCTTAAATGATTGCATGTCACTTTTTTTGTTTTGTTTTGTTTTTTTAATGATGAAGAATGTTTATGAGCTGTTTAATACACTCTAAAAACAAATGGTGCTAAATGGCACTAAAAGTGGTTAATTGGCTTGTAATCATAGGGGAACCACTTTAAGTGCCACTTATCTTTGTCATATGGTGCAATGTCAGGGCCGGCCCAAATTTTCATCATGACACATTTAAATTAGCATTATAGTCTGCTGCGATAGATACATTGCCAAAAAGAAGAAGACAAGGGGATAAAGACGGAGGTAAAGTGATAATGAATGAACAGTTTATCTAATTACATAGTATTGAGATGCTATAATTTAATGGCAGTTATTTTTACCTTATAACTTTATGCTAATAGTTTTGAGTTCTTCAGAGCCCCCAGATGCAATTTGTAACAAACATGTCAGTCTTTTTTTGACGCACACTATCACTTTTATTATTTAATGTTTTACTATACAGTTGGGATATATGGCATTTTTTATTTATTTGCCAAAATTAATAACGATATTTGGTACTTTCCTGTTATCCAGACCCCACCATACCATTTCGGAACTATAGTCATCCCTGATTGGTCTTAACCCAACCAATAACCCAATTGGTCTTTATTGGTCTTGTTTAGGGGCGGAGTTAGGGGTAGGCCATCGTGGGGTCCGGATAACAGGACAGTGCCAGATATTTATAGGCTACAGGTTTATTAAAAGTAGCTACCAAGGTTTCTTGTAAAATTCACATTAAAGACATTTAGCAGTTTTATTCATGTTGAAAACATGAAACGTAATTTAGTGGAAGATTGCTGCCATCAACACCCAAACAAACACTTTTGCTAGTGTTCAATGAATAGTTTGTGCATGAATGACATTTGGAACATGACATCACTGTTGTTTAAAAAAAAAAAAAAAAAAAAACTCTGAACATACTTAAGCTTGATTATTACACCATTTTCTTCTAGGTCTGCTGTACAGGAGAAGCAAACTTTGTTGCATTATTTTCCTGTTATTAAAGCTGCTTGAAATAATCTGTATTGTAGGCTAAAAAGCGCTATATAAATAAAGGGGACTTGACTTGAATGCTAGATGTAATGCTCTTGCTATATATATATATATATATATATATATATAGGCCTATATAATAACCAAATAATCACCAAATTACTAAATATCAATTATAATGACTAAATAATCACCAACACAAATGATGGGGTGAAATGGGCTGTAATGCATGGGGCCCCAGGTAAAATCTTGCCCAGGGCAGCAAATTGGTCAGGGCCGGCCCTGTGCAATGTAGAATAAGAGGTGCCATAGATCCTGTTAACCATCACAGAGAACCGCAAAGAACCCCTGAAGAACCACCGAAGAACCTTTTTTTTTAGAGTGTACATAACTTTCATGAATTAAAGTCGGCATGAAACGGAAGTTGAGATTGTAATTTTTTCCTTGTTGTGACGTATATCCGAGTGAAACGGCTTCTGAAATTAGAAAAAAAATGTAGGGCAGGGCTTGATTTCGTCCTTCGGGAATTGATTGGATCGTTGGAGGTTGGGCGTTGCAAACAAAATGGAGGCAGATTTAAATGCGATTCTCTGAGAGGCGACGCACCGATAGCCTCATCGGATCTGGCCGCACCCTTTCGCCATTCCACGTGACCGAAAGAGAAGAGAGGTCGTTTCGATGGGGGAGGGTAATGTATTTAATTAAATATTATAACAGTTAAAAAAATAATGAAGTGCACAGATAAATCATTTATAATAAACATATTACATATAAAAAGAAGACTTGTCAAATTTGATTTCATGCCGGACTTCCATAAATGAAATGAAATCCATAAATGATCCCATGATGGGAAGTGCCTCACAGAACCCTTTAAGGTTCTATATAGAATCATTTATGCAATTTAAACCCTAACCCTCAAAATAATAAACTGGTTTGAGTAAGGTTGCTTTAATTTAAGCAATTCAAAAAGATTTCAATCAAATCGATTTCTTTTAAACTCACAAAATGACTTTTTTAAGGTAACCTGAATTGTTAGCCTTTGTATAAATTGCCCTTGTGTTTCTGTTGTGGTTTGTCAGTCTTTGTTGTAACATGCTGCTGTCCTGAGTTTCTTTGTTAGCCCTGGATTCCTTGTGTTTGTATTGTTAGTGTATGAGTATGTAAAGTAAAATGTATGAATAAGCTTACTCAAATATTTAAGAGTAATTCAAATGTATGAGTACAAAATAAAAATCAGCCAGTTCTGCTTACTTAAACTTGGTTTACAAATTTTGATGTAAATGAGTACCTCAAAATTTGTTTGTTTTTTGCCAACGTATTGGTTTAACAGTGTAATATACGCAGAGATGTACCTTGTGCTTGTCAATCAGATTGTTGACCAGGTCTTTTTCACCACAGACAGGCACATCTTCAGCCAGCTGTGGCTCTGCCCTGTACAGCCAGTCACTGAGAGCCTGGAGAGCGTCAGTGAACCTTCCGGAAAACAGCAGAGCCTCTTCCAGCTTGTGTTGCCTTGCAGGAAAAAAGCACAATTTAGAGCTCAGAGAATATACTCAAATCACTCCAGATCAGATGGTACCGCTCACATCAGACTCACCTCTCACTGGATTTCCCGCTGATGGTGTCCCATGAATCTCTGAGCTCGGACACCATGTTCTCCAGGTGCTGTGTGTCTTCTGGGCCCTGCGCTTTCTCCTGGAGTGAGCGGCCACTCTTCAGACAAGCCTCATACATGGGCCGCTTCGAGCGGAGAAGTTTCTGGAACTCCTGAATTCATAAATGATACATTGTGAAGAATTTATTTCTTTTGGGGTGAAATTGTCAGTGTGGTTTATACATATTATACAATAGATTATTTACTTTCACTGTCCCTGTTTTTAGGCACCACACGTAAAATAATGCAAAAGTAATTTATATTGGTTTTTGAGGATATTTTTTTTTTTTTTGCTCGCTAGTCATGCCAGTAGTTTCAGTAGTTTTGCACATTCTACTAACTATACGCAGTGTTTGGGGTAATGTGAGTCACATAATCAGATTACTTTTTTTCAATTAACGAGTAAAGTAAAGCATTACTGTTAAATTTACATCAAAATACTGGAGTAAGTAATGCAAGTTGCACTGGCATATATTTTAAAATTGGTCGCTGCCATTGTTTTGTCTCAAGATGCACACCAGTAGTGCTTTTTTAAAGGCATGTTTATAATGTTCTTATTGAACTAAGGCCTAATCCTGGCTAAATCTAACCTCTGTAAATATGTCTTTGCAGCTGACCTTTGATGACCCAATTAATAAAAAAAAAAGACTTTAGACAAACATTTGTATTTCTTTGTGTGTGTGTGTGTGTGTGTGTGTGTGTGTGTGTTTATTTGCCTTTTCTTAACCATGATTCTTATTCATTTCACTTTTGGTGTGAAAGGGCCTTTATATTAGCAAAAATAAATAAATAAATAAAGCCTTTTTAAAGAATAACTAAACACTAAACCAACTCTTTTTAGTTAATGATCTGTAAGAATGGCTCTTTATTAATACCAGTCATTAATTCAAGTAACTTTTTTGACATTTGTGTTTAAAGTGTTTTATTTCTATAATATATGGTGTAAAAACATCTTAGTGCTGCCCTCTTCAGGTTGAACGGTGGCTACTGCAGTTGGATTTTCCTATTGGATGTTAGCGATTCTTCGTGACGTACGCAGGTTTCAGCTCACCACGCTCTTGGTACGAGCTTTGCTCTTGGCAATATAAAAAACAGCTTGTTTCGTCAAAACCAGTCAGGAGTTGGAATTGCGAGTATTGAAAACGATCAGGATAGAGTGTTTTAGCATCTATTTCGTCCCCTCTATCTCCGCTGGGGTCTGCACACTTTTTCAGCATTTTTCAAATATTGCCAGTGGGTGGAGTCAGGCTCTGATCAGGGGTTTAGTTACCCTTTAATAGTTAAAAAACAAACTAGCAAACTCCGCCCAGGTTAATAAAAAAAGGTAATACAAAAGTAACGTAACGCATTTTCCATAAAAAATAACTAAGTTATAACACAGTTACTTTGAGTAACTCAATATTGTAATGCATTACTTTTAAAAGTAACTTTCCCTTACACTGACTATAAGTACTATAAGTGCAACTATGTCAACTATCAGTATTAGTAGACTGTCTGCTTAATATCTGCCAACACTTTATTTTGATGCTCCCCTAACTTACCAGTCTACTAATACTCGAAGTTAGTCAACATGCAGTTGCAAAGTTACTAAAATTTTCACTGGCCCCACCACAAAAGAATGATACAATTTTAACAATGCATTTTTGGGGGGATTTGCAAGAAATATTCATATTTTTAATTAAATGAAAAGATTTCCATCCAATTTTTTTTGGTTCATTAAATATTTTTGCATTATAAAAAGAAAATTTGCTGGATATTATCCTATAAACTGCTAAAATAATAGCTCCTTGAATTTAAAAACTCCTGCAATTGCAATACACTTAAAGTGTTTTTTTTTTTTTTGCACTTTTGCAATTTAAAACATTGTATTTAGTTTCCCACACATTCTTACTGATGCTTCCAAGACTACCCAGACTAAAAATAAAATCAAAGTAAACCAAACTTTGCATGGCAATTTTTTTAAATTAAAACAAGACCAATGAATGTACATTTTTCTGTGGCAGTGCAGCACTGGCCCAAAAGGCCAAACTGTCAACTGACCCGAAACGCTCTGACATTGGCTCTTTGTTGAGACCTGAAATGTGAAGTACCTTTTGTTCAGTAAGCTGTTGTTTGATCTCCTCCTGTGACACAGCGATCTCTTTGTGTGTATCCAGTGTCTGTTCAACCTCCGTCATCCAGTCCACCAGTAAGTGCCATGATTCATTGAACTGTGGAAGTGGAAAGCACAAAAGTTTAGTAGTACTTGCCAAATGATTTCCTGGATACTCTGAACTAACTCTTTCTGTCTGTTTCGAAGTCCATATGAGAAGTGACAACCCGATCTCACGGCAATTCATTCGAATTTTGCAAGGTGGCTAATTCGTACGAATTCATATGACCTCACTCGTATGATTTTTCCTAAATCGTACATATTTTACCAGCTACCCAATTCGTATGAATTCGTACGAATGACCTTTCCCTGAGCCCGCCCCTAAACCTACCCTAAACCCATTACGTGGGTTTAGACAAATCGTACGAATTTGTATGTGAGATAGCGTTGGAAGTGAATACCTGTTTAGCATGTCTTTTGACATCCTCAAGCATTTTTCCCCTCTCTGTAGTGTGTTGGAGGAGTTTCTTGAATCTGTCCTGAACGGTCATGATCAGGTTCTGCACAACATCGCAGTCTTCCTTCCTACTGAGCTCAGACAGACGTGTGGCAGCGTTCTCCACGCTCGTCTTCCTCTCTCCGTAAGACTGCACCTCACCTATCAGCATCTACACAAAAGATGACAAAATCACACAAACACGTACACTACCACTGACATACACAAATCCATGTGCAGATGCACATACCCTGTGCTCTTGAAGCTGTGAGGAAATGGTGTCCAGGATGAAGCTGGGCGCAGGTAGAGTGTTTATGGTCTCCTCACATTTGGCCATTTTGGTCAGAAGGTCTTGGACATTACTGTTAAACTCCTTTGCAAGACCAAGTCCTTCTGTTAACTTTGCCTAAAAAAAAAAAAAAAAAAAATGTTTTTTAAAATAAAATGTAAAAATACAGAAATAATAATTTATAAAAACGATTGATAAATTTAATAAAAAGATAAATAAATAAACACATCAAAATGACATTAAGAATCTTTTAAACAGTTCAATTAAACTTTTGAACAGGATGAAGACGTCCAAATTTATTTTGTTTAAATATATAAATATGTTTTAAATCATTTAGTAATGCCCTTCGGAAGCAACAGAATATAATTGCATGTTTCCAGGAAGACAAATTTTGTAAAAACTACCTTATTCTTAAAATTCAAAAAGTTTTCAACCCCCGGCTCTTAATGCATCGTGTTTCCTTCATCAGTAAATGTTTGAACCTTTTTTGTTCTCAGTGTGAAAAGATGAATCCCAAAATTATACAGTTATTGCTGGAAAGGGTTAAAATATGCAAAAAGATGCTGGAAAATCGGGGTCATATGAAACCCTCGTTCCCTAAAGGAGGGAACGGAGACATTATTCAGATCGGAACTGATGAATTGGGATCTTGCCTGAGAGCCCAATCACCTCAGAGTGTAAATTAAACAAGCCAATACACATTGGTGTGCGAGATTAGCACTTACAATGCACATTTAAGTTTTTCGCTGAGGAGCCGAGCCGGTGACCAGATCGCTGGTACAGCGATTAAGGCGAAGAAACGTAAAGCCTCCTTCAAATGTAAATGAGACATTTGTAAATGAGACGTTCCCTTTCATTTAGTCACGTTCAACGTTACGGCAGAGCTGAACTGACGAATTGGGATCCCTGCAAAGCACCAGTATCGCTGCCCCTTCCAGCGCTCCGTGTCCAGCAACCTGATCCCCCCACACCTACTGGAGCGGCAGATGGGACAGGGCTTACACAGAGATGGTCGATTACTGCTGTTCCGCTTGACCCATACAGTAAGACTATTGGATAACACTGGGAAAGCTATGGAGGCCACATCCTGCCCGTAGGGAGGTATTAGGTGGAGACTGCACATGGACTAGCCATTAGGCTGTGCAAGATATGGAAGGTCTTTAAGGTAGCTCCGGTCTATTTAGGTGGGAGTCAACACAGGCAGAGACGGCTCTGCCAAGGGAAAGACACAGGCTCACCTGCAGGGGAAGCCGTACTGTGGAAGAATACACATATGAGTTTTCATTCCCGTAGGGATCACAACATATGGGCAACTAGCCTATCATAGGTGTCAACCACTGGGCGTACTGAGTGTTAGGCCTGGAGGCGGACATCTCCGCCACGTCTGACTGCCGAGGGTGATGGAGGAAGTCCAACACGGTTCAACAGCTGGGAAACTCACCTGAGGAGCAAGATGGGTCCCCAGTGTTACTGGCCACTTGAGGCAAGTACACGAGAGGACACTGGCTCTACACGAAAATTATAAAATCTGGCAAACATGTTGGGTGTTGCCCAGCCCGCAGCTCTACATATATCTGCCAGCGAGGAGCCGTCTGCCAGCGCTCAGGAGAAAGCAACACTCCTGGTAGAGTGAGCTCTCAACCCAAGGGGGCACGGCTCGCCTTGGGTCTGGTACGCTAAGACGATGGCATCCAGTGGGCCGACCTCTGCTTAGAGATAGCCTTTTCCTTCTGCTGGCCTTCATAACAGACAAAGAGCTGGTCTGAGCTCTTGAAGCTCTGCATTCTGTCCGCATACAAGCGTAAAGCAAAGACGGGACAGAGCAAAGAAAGGGCTAGGTCTTCCTCCTCCAGGGGCAGCGCTTGCAGGATCACCACCTGGCCCCTAAAAGGAGTGGTGGGAACCTTGGCCACATATCCGGGCTGAGGTCTCAGGTTAATAAGTTAGACCCAAATTCCAGGCACAATTCATTGGCCAAAAATACTTGCAGGTCCCCTATCCTCTTGATGGAAGCCAGTGCGGTCAGGAGCACCATCTGCAATGACAGAATTTTAAGCTCAATTGACTGCAGTGGTTAGAATGGGGCGCTCTGTAATGCTGTTAGCACCAATGAGAGATCCAAAGAGGGTACAGGGTGAAGGCGAGGAGGATTTAGCCTTCTCGCACCCCTCAGGAACACCAATCAATGAACAGGTTCAACTTCAAAACGTAAGCACACCTTGTAGAGGGTGCTCTCGCCAAAGTGATGGTGTCTACCACTGCCTGGGGTAGTTCAGCATCCCGTTTAGAGACCAGACGTGGGTGGGTATTCCAGAGGCCTGGACACGGGTGCCATATGGTGCCATGTCTTTGAGAAGGTCCTTCCTCAGCGGAATGTGCCATTAAGGGGCTGTCGCAAGGTGCGGGAGTTCTGGGAACCAGGTCCGGTTAGGCCAATAGGGCGCAACTACCAAGACCTGCTTCTCGTCCTCCCTGACTTTGCACAGTGTCTCTGCAAGTAGGCACACTGGGGGAAAGGCGTACATGCGTAGGCTCCGGGGCCAGCTGTGTGCCAGCGCATCTGTGCCGAAGGTCCCCTCGGTTAGGGAGTAAAATAACTGGCAGTGAGACTTGTCTGGAGCGGCAAACAGGTCAACCTGTGCGGTCCCGAAACACCTCCAGATCAGCTGGATCACCTGCGTCTTCACTCTCCCGGAAGCTCAGGCTGTTGTGATCTCTCAGCGAGATCCCAATTCGTCAGTTCAGTTCTGAAGTAACGTAATGTTCAGGACCTGGAGGATTTCTCTGAAGAACATTGAGCTGTTGAAGATCATCCAGGTAACGACACACAACATTGTGTTCTATTCGACAGGGCCCCTGCGCAGTGTTCACTGCTCCCTACTCCCTGAACACGGTATATCAGTTGAAGTGTACTTCACTGACTTCCTGTGAAGTGATGTATCGATGTTCCCGTATTCCCTAAGCCGTTTGCAGTGCCCTTCGAACTGAACATGTTCGTTCTCTTCGAATTGGAATCTCACTTAAGATGGTGAAATACCCTGCGAAGTCCACTTCGCAGTCCACTTTCGAATGGAACGCACCTTAAGAGTCAAGGCTATGTCAACTTTTGAACGGGTAATTTTTATAAATGCAGCTATTTTTTGTCTTGTGGACAATATGTAAACATAATTTATTCGAACAGTACTAAATAAATAAAGATCCTCTTATGTTGTTAAAATAGATTCTGAACAGATTCTGCAAGATTTTGAGCACAACTGTATATAATTGGACAGAGTCTAAACTGTCATCACCTTTCTTTCTTGCATTTTAGCATAGACAGTGCTCCATTTCTGCTCCAGTATGCATAAGCTATGCTCCGTGCTGGAGCCCCGGGCTACCTCACTGCCCTCCAGCATCCTGTGGATGGCATTGCGAACGTTTGTGTAGGCGTGCATTTTAGAATCCATCTCATTACATGACTCCTGTAAAACAAGAAAGACACTAGTCAGGCTTCATGGTCATAAACACAGTTTACAGGGTTGAGACTACAAATTCAGCAAGCAAAATTAAAGTCATTGTTACCAAATGAGTGTTTAGTCTCTCGCTGGCAGAGTCTGGCATACCCCACACTGTTTTACTGGACGACAGCCTCAGGTCTGTGTGTTCCAGCCACTGCAGGAGATCTTGGATCTCCATGGTTACATCTTGAACCTGAAAACCAGTTATAATTGTTGAGTTCTGCAGGAGCTTGAACTCATACATTGAGTGCATGTATGTATGTATGTATAAATATATATATGTATAACCGTTAACTGTATATATACAGAAATTTGAGAAATTTGGAATATAAACATATGAGCACAATGGGACTGAGACTGATTAAATTAAGGACATTGGGCCCTATCTTGCACCCGGCGCAAATGACTTTATACACAAACGCATTTATCATTCCTATTTTGCACCCGCGCAAAGCGGGCTTTTCCCTCCACAGAGGCACGGAGGCGTGTTTCGGCGCAAACATTTACCAGTGCTATTTTGCAGTTCCAAAAAACAATGGCGCCACTGACCAGAAAAAAATTAGTCTAAAGTCAGAGGCGCATTGCGCGTACTTTCAGATGCTATTTTAAGCGCGCATGCTTGGCTAGTGTGAACAACGGGCATAGATGATTCTCTCATCTACACAGATGCATTTTACTTTTTGCAAATGATACATTATTATAAGGAAAACCATTAAAACACGAGGGAAATTATTGCTGTGTCCATGACAATGGGAAAAATAGAAGCTTACACGTTTACCCAAATTATTATATACATGTTTAACCGAAGCTAATTTGGGTGTGTTTGTCCCATCCCAAATGTCACTTCTCTTTCTTTCACGGCCCTGACGAGAACATCGTTCTCCTCGGCTGTGAACCGATTGTGAAGCGCCTCTGGTAAACGCGCCGTTATAATAGTATTGCGCCATGGAACAAGTGCACCTCGTTCATAACGGTCTTAAAGGATTAGTTCACTTTTGAAAAAACTTTTGCTGATAATTTACTCATCCCCATGTCATCCAAGATGTCCATGTCTTTCTTTCCTCAGTCGAAAAAAAATTTAGGTTTTTGATGAAAACATTCCAGGATTTTTCTCCATATAATGGACTTCAATGGGAACCGGATGGTTCAAGGTCCGAAAGATAGTGTTAATAACAGTTTCAGATGCAGCTTCAAATGTCTTTAAACGACACCAGATGATGAATAAGGGTCTTATCATGCGAAACGATCGGTTATTTCAAAGCTTATTCCAAAAATGTAACTTTTCTAAGGACAAATGCTAGCCTTTCTCCATTCTGTGAGGTGCGTTTGCAACGTCACATATTACGTAATTACGTTCAAAAGGTCACGGGCGACGTAGCCAGAACTACAGAGTCAGAGTGTTTACAAGTTGAACGCATAGGTTGAACGTGAAAACTAACTCAAACGCCGTTTACAAAAAAGGAATTAAAAGCTAAAACAACGATGTCGGACGATTTTGATTCTGTACTTCCGGCTACGTCGCCCGTGACCTTTTGAACGTAATTACGTATTACGTGACGTTGCAAACGCGCCTCACAATATATTACAAGGCTAGCATTTGTCCTTAGAAAAGTTACATTTTTGGAATAAGTTTTGAAATAACCGATCGTTTCGCATGATAAGACCCTTATTATAGACGTTTGAAGCTGCATCTGAAACAGTTATTAACTGTCTTTTGGACCCTGAACCATCTGGTTCCCATTGAAGTCCATTATATGGAGAAAAATCCTGGAATGTTTTCATCAAAAACCTAAATTTCTTTTCGACTGAGGAAAGAAAGACATGGACATCTTGGATGACATGGGGGTGAGTAAATTATCAGCAAAAGTTTTTTCAAAAGTGAACTACTCCTTTAAAGGGAATGTGAGATGGAGCTCTGATTGGTTTATTTCACCTTACGCCCAAACCACACCTATGAATAATGAAGCTACTTCAGACCCCTTTAGATTTGCGCCAGGCGCCGGGAAAATAGCAATAGCGCCGGGATCCGCCCACAAAGTTACTTGCGCTTTGCGCTTTGACACTTGCATTTCAGATTGTTAAAATAGGGCCCATAGTTTTAAATAATTCTGTCAAAATCAAGTTTATTTGCAGGTGTTTGTGGTCACCTGACTGAGGTTATTTTCCAGCTCTAGCTGTCTGCGCTCTGTCTCGCAGCGCACAAATTCCCAGCGTTCATTCAGCTGTTCCAGACGAGTCTGCAGGACATGTGAACTGTCTCCCGCCCCAGACTCCATCAGGTTTCTGCCGGCCCGGTTCAGAGAGTCTACCGTGCGCACATGGGACATCACATCATTCCGCAGAACCTAGATGCACACAACAACCATCACAGTGAGTCATTCAAAGATTGATACCATGAGTACGTTGGGAACTGCATATTACCTAGAAAAATATATGCAGTATTTTTAATGTAGTAGACTAGCCACTATAGTAATGACATGTTACTGGGGACAATAATTCTGAAATGCCCGAGAAACATTTGTTGTCAAGTGTTTCATATAATTACCTTCGTCCGCACGCTGTGAGGAGTGATATATTACACGAACATTATTATATAGTGGCTTGTCCTACTGCATCCACTTCCACATCCGATATTTATCGCCAATTATGTCTTTTATCAGGAAGTGACCATTTTGTTCTCTTCGACTCGCTGGATTTTTTATGTGATATATTCCAGTTTTGTTCATAAGTTATAGTCACAACTTTTGATGGAAACGTATGTGGTGGGCCACTTTAGGCAAAATACTGCAAACCTACTGTATTTTCCCAGAGATTTCAAATGATGGAAAACCACAATAGCTCTTCTTAAAATATTTTGAAAACACATTTTTGTCCCATATTTAGTTAGTTTTGATTGTTCTTTGTACATTTTATTTGTTGCACAATGTCACCACACATTTACACTTTTTAAAAATACTTTATGGTATATTTTGTTGCTGTCTTCACTTGATTGCACACACACTTGAATTATCAGCAACTTGAGGTTGAAAGTTTAATTATTTTATAGTGTATGGCAGTTTGTGTTAATAAAATTAAACATTTGCAGATCATGCTTATTTCATGTGTGCATCCACTGATAGTTCTTATTGGAGTGCTGGCTAGTGCTAAACTATACCCTATTCAAGCTCTGTGACTAAGCAATGAATGCAAATACAATTTTCATTCTACAATTTTTACTCTATGCTGTACGAGATACTGTTTCACACAGTATTTTTTAGCAGTAAATTCTTATTTGATTCTGAAATTTGCATAAATCCCTGCAAAAGAGGAGACTCAACGTCTTCAACAATAAAACATGCCCCAGTGGTTTTACCTTGTGTTTGGCTAGCTCTATCTCACAGGTCTGCAGGTCAATGCTGATTGGCTGAGAGGCCTGCAGGAGGTCAGCCGTGTGGGAGAGCCAGGAGTGCAACTCATCAAGAGTGTTCTGGAACTGACCCAAGCCCAGCAGTGCACACTCCAACTGGTGCTGCTCAAAAACACATTGCTCCGTTGAAGTATCGTTGTGATGAAAAAATTATTGTATTCACTTAGCTAACATCTTACCTGTCTGCTGACAGTCACTGACTCCAAGTTGTCCCACCGCTGACGGAAGTCGCACAGTGGAGAGATGGACCCAGGCCTCTCAGTACCCGGGGAAAGACGACACACAAAGCGATGGTTTAGACTCTCGATCTCAATCTTCTTCTGATAGAGCTCCCGCTTAAATTCCTGACAAGAGAGGTGATGACATCCTCACAAAAGCTCTAATGAAATTGACAATTGATTGACAATTGTTTGTTTGGTCTCACCTTTAGGTCACATAGCTGCTCTTTAACTGATCCCAGGTCAGATCCGACTGAGAACTCTTCCGTGGACTTAAACTCCACAGACTTCAGCCACTCAAAGAGTCCCTTAAAAACAAGGTCTTATTTTTAAACCTGTTTTTAAAAACAATAAAAATGTACCCACCCTGAAATACATTTTGTCAGGTTCTTTCATCGTCAACAAGAAAATTCAACAAAACCAACAAGAAAATGTACTGAAATAAACTAATTTTAATCCAAATTCTCTATAGTCTCTCTCAGAAAGGCAGGAAATTGGCAGGAAATTGGCCAGTCTGTCAGAGACTCATTACTATAACCACATGGAGGCATGACTACTGAAATACTACAACTGTAGACAGAGACCTATACCACCAATGGATTAGACAAGAAAGAAAAAGGGATGGACAGACAGTCCTTTGTGATTGTTTGAATGTTGTCAGCAGCAAGTACAGCATGCATTATGAATGTCTTGAAAAGCATTTAGACTTGTCTCTTGTGGCTAACTCACCTGCATGCTGTCTTGATAATGGAGAGCAATTCGTAAACATTCTTCTAACTTACTGTTGCACCCTGTCCAAATCTTACTGAGATTGTTCCAAGTGCCGTAAAGCTGCGGAGAAAGACTGCTGGGTAGTGAAATTTGAATAATTAACTGTATGACGTACAAGAATTCTATAGGGTTTAGTATCATTTCAGTTTCAAATACATACCTCATCCAAGCATTTGGTGACCTCTGGTTTGTCTGTGTCACCACAGGCTGACATGAGATCCATTCCCAGAATTCCTAGTGTGTCCAGGTCACCTTGTAGAGAATCAATGTCTTCCCTGAGAGTCTGAGAAGGCAGGATAAGGAAATATGGATGGTATTGGACAAAGAGTTTTTTCCAAACTCAGGAGACAATGAGGGGACATCCTTAAAGTAACACCAGGTAACTTTTCAACCTTCATGATATATTTCCAACTCTCTTGTGATGGTACATCAACTTACAATAGATTGAATGACACATCTGCCATAGCCTGATGGGGTCTGTAGCGTTTTTAATTGTACTTTTAAACTTCGGGTTTCGGGCAGTAACAAAGAGAACTACAAAATTCGACTGCTTAACGGCATATACGTCACTTCCACCACCACCCCCACTTCTTTAAAATCGGACGTGCGAGCTAAATGTTATAGTCATGGCCGAAGCAGCAGAGAAAAACAAGAAAGCAAAGGGTTTATCTGAGCAGAGCAAAAAGAGAAAAAGCGGCAGAACGAGGATCAACATTGGGCCAGCGTTGTCTCGCTGGCGTGAGCTGAGGAGGGGGGCCGACCGATGTGGATTTGGCTGCCATGCTTTTGGACTAGTAAGTATTAGGGGTGTGCAAAAAAATCGATTCATATTTGAATCGCGATTCAATCTTTACCGATTCAGAATCGATTCATAGAATTCCAAAAATCGATTCATAGGCTATATTTTTTAATGGCGTGCAGGGGTGGAGTGGCAATCGGTTGAGTCGGGACTTTTACCGGTGGTCCGGTAGTGTTTCTATGGTTTCGAGGCTGCGAGGGCCGGTATGATAAATAGTTATTGCAAGTTCTTGCCGCCCGCTGGTCAAACTGTGCAGCCACTCTGCTCAACCCGTAAATAAATGCATCGATCCGCAGATCTTATGTTTGAGTTCTGTAGATCTTTTGCCAAGCGTGTCAGAGGTTACATGTTCTAAACCGCACTCGTATAGTTTTTTCTCTCTCATCAAAACCGAATATGTTCATCACGTTTGTGTGCATTTTATTTTGTGATTTCACCGGAGTCTCCACAACGGCGATAGATTGAAGCGCGCGTCCGAGAGAAGACTGCGCGAGCCACAGAGAACACTGTATATCCATGACACTGATCGCAGCGGACACGAACGCTCAGCTTGACTTCAAAAACAACAGGTCTCTTTAATAGCGAACTAAATAAATGCTCTGCTAGTTAACTGGAGATACCCGCAAATTACGTGCCTATGAACGACTTCACTTATAAACAAATCAATCTAACCATAGATGTTACCAGTAGTGGTGGCTTTTTAAAATCTATTTAAAATATTTTCGCAAGGGTTCTATGACATTAGTATATATTTTTAGGAAGTTCAATGTGCCCAGTCGAGTTCACATTTCAACAGTCAAACTGGTAGCTGAAGTCCTTAAACCACATTTAGCATAATTGTTTGTTTGATCTGACTACAGCACTTTAAAGCTAAATGTAAAAGCTTTTTATTTAAGTTTTATTTTAAACTTGAATTAAATGTATTTAAAAGCTGGCCAAAGCTTGGCACTTTGCACTTTTTAGTTGCAAAAGTTTTTATTTTTGTATGAAGACATATAAAGTAATATCAAACTTTTCTTTTAAATTATGTCTACTGCAATCAATCACATAGGAAAAAGTAAACTACATTTATATAGACCTGCGAATCGTTTTTTGAATCGAGAATCGTTTTTGAATCGAAAATCGATTTTGAATCGAATCTCAAGACAAAAAATCGGTATCGAATCGAATCGTGACATTTTCTGAATCGTGCACCCCTAGTAAGTATATTGCTTGCATCTCTTTGTTTTTTTTTTTTTTTTCTGCCTGACTATGTTACGGAAGCTATCTTATCCTCCGTTTATCTTCATGAATCAAGTAATGATAGTAGAGTAGCGAATTATCGATCTGGTAGCTAGTAAACGATATTCTAGTTTTTGATGGTTAGCTATCGTCTAAACGGCGTGTACAAGTTTGGTAGGGGCTACATTCTTGCAAGTAAATATATAAGATGTACAAAATCATATTTTAGGATACCTAACATGTCTGTGATATTCATTTATTTTTCTTGCCTCAAGCTATATTGCAAATCGATTTGTAAAATTTGCAGATTCATTAATGGTAGCTTTATATTATAATATTGACGATATATGGTTATTATCTACCACTCAAACATTGCATTGAAGTATCACATAGATTCGATAAAACGGTAACAATAGACTAGGCTACTATAATGATGCTGGCTTGTAAACGTGAGCATCGTGATCATTTGTCGTTAGACAAAAAATAAAACCCATGAAATGATATTCATATGACATGCTGAAATATATGCCACTGTACCTGGGATGAAGACATTTCACACGCGACGCAAGCAGAACACCTGCATGTGACCTCCTCCTACAGTGTTCAGGGCTATCATGGTTGTCAACAAATGCGCGTGCATGAAGGATGACAGAGTTTACGGCAGTAGTAGAGGACAATACTGTTTCCCAACTGTAGGGGGACCCCGAGAGCAAAATTTACCTGGTGTTACTTTAAAGACCCTTTTGGAAGCTAGTACCCAGCATAATTTGTACTTGCTTGCAAGATTACACTGGTCAACCAGCTTTTTTCAGCTTTTCTGTTTCACCAGCAGGACCAGCACCAAGTCCAAGCTGTTTAAACAGGGAAACACTGACCACAGTGTCATTGTTGTACCCTACCTGCATGGTCTCCAGGCTCTGTCGGATGGTTTCTGAATCTGATCGACTGGAATTGAGGTCCAGAACAGCTTGTTGTGCATCATTCAGTCCAGCTGTCATGTCACTCACATCATTCCAGAACCTGACTGCCAGATCAAGGAGGTTGAGAAGCAACTTTTCTTTCTCTTGAGCTTGTCTTTGAGCCTCCTCCCAGTGGCTTGTTAAACTGCAAACCCGCTCTTGAATAGCTGGAATTGGAAGGAGATTTACCAATGTTATCATAGTAAGAAACAATATGCTTATGAGATGCTTTATAAAGTGTTTGTACAAGGAGATGAGGTACCTGTGCAAATTGAACTGTCCCCAACAGCCCCTGTGTTGGTCAGGAGCTCCTGAGCCTGTGTCCTCACACTGCTGAGGTCCAGATCCAATTTGGACAGCTCAGACAGTGTGTGCTTGTTGTCCTGTAGCTGCTCCTGAATTCGTGGGGTGAGGCCTTGAAGAGCAATCGAGGCCTGCAGATGACTACACAGACGCTCCAGTCTCTCTCCAATCAGAGTCATCCTCTCATTCAGCTGACAAGGGCATACAGGAGTGAGCTATCATTTATATATGGCTAATATGTGGCAATAATGTCTTTCTATACCTCTATAGCAACATGAAACATATGGCTTCATATGTTTCCTGAAGCTCAAACAGTTGGGCACAGCACTAGCAATGTCATGGGTTTGATTCTCAGGGTAAGCAAGCACTGATAAAATGTATACCTTGAATGCAATCTAAGTGACTCTGGATAAAAGTGTCTGCCAAAAACGCATAAATGTAGCTGACATAAAAGTCTACATGTACAGGTATGTCACCTGTGTATAGCGGGGTAGAGACTCCTCCAGAATTCCAGCAGCTTCTCGAACCCTGTCTCTGATGGCCAGATGCTGTTCTTCAGTGTCTTTGGCTTTCTGACAGAACTCCTGTCCCTGAGCTGGATTCAGGTCAGATAGACGCTGGGCTAGCGTGATCAGCCGTGCTATCAGTGGCTTATGCTCTGCTATGGACTCTCTGATGCCCTGTTTGGAAGTAATGGACCACCATGACTGGTTGATTGGTCTTTGCATTGCTTTATCTGAAACTACTTAATGAATGACGTGAATTGATGAAGTCGAATAACATTACAAAGTGAAATCATTTTCAAATGAACTGTGTGAACTATTAAATACAAATGAGCTATTATTAAAATGCATTATGCATTTTCTGAAATACAGTAGTCCAATAGTCACATGTGAGCACAAACATGGGCAAACTATTGTTAATGCCTTGCTCTGAAGATGCAGGTTGTTCAGTACCTGCAAGAGATCCTGTTGTTCTCGGAATGCCTCGTAGCTAATGGTGTTCAGGGTAAACTGGCCAATAAGGGCTTTGGTTTCTTGTAACCATGGTAACACCTCAGCATAGCCTTCAGAGAACTGACACAAGAGCGACTGAGCATGCTCCAGTTGAAGCACAACGTGGGAATTAGTAGCAGTGGTAACCTGACACTGCTCTTGTAAGGTGCCTAGGGATGACTTTGGAGACAAAAAAAAGAGAAAATAGATGTTAACACAGAGAAGTATTTTGTTGGTCCTTGAGTAGGACCTTGTGTTGGAATATTTCAAAAGTGAATGGACAGTATCTTACCTGGAGTCTCAGTGTCTCCCCTTCCTCAGTGTATGTCTGCAGGAGTTCCAAAATCTTCACCATTTTCTCAATGTTAAACGTATGCTGCAGAATCTCTACAGCAAGTACCTGCAAAACAAAATACATCATATGATTTATGTTGAAGAACTTTACACAACATTTACAACAGTATATATTTATATATACACACAGAAAACTCACTTTCTGCTCATTGAGATGGGATGCAATGGTGTCTGGGTCTAGATGAATGACTCTGAGCTCCTCCAGTGCCAGTGAGGTTTCTCGAAACCAACCCAACTCTTTCTCAACAGCCTGTTCCAACTAAGAAAAACAAGTTAATTTATCCAAAGTTTAGCATCCTGAATTTAGATGCCTTGCTCATGAAGCCACTTCCTAAAACACTTTAAACCACAATGTTGCACTGCACTGGTCCAGAACAATATCTTGTGTACAGTATATGATTAGATTTTGTCATGGCCAAATAAAGGACAAAGCAATTATCCATATGCCTCTTACCTTCTGCCTCTCAGCAGAACACAAGACTGCGTCCCCAGTCTGACTCTGAGCAGCAGGAACCAGCAGCTCTCTCTCAATACGACCCAGCCACAGGTGGAGGTCTTCCTGACTGGAGGTACATCGACTAGACGCCTCTAGAGCCTGCTCCAGCCTCTGCAGGACATCAGCACTACCCAGACTCATCACTGAGTACCTGATACGCAGACTGTCTACCCGCTCCTGCACCAGCTGGGTTTCCTCCTCTTTAGAATAGCATGTGAAGGACCAAAGCATGTTTGAAAAATGTCCTTGTGGGTATTGTACGAAGTTTAGTTTAATCAATTAAATAAAAGTAGAAATGGAGGAAACAGCACCTGAAATCGTTTCCATGAGCTCATGAGCACATTGTTGAAGTTTCCCCAGGTCAACACTCTTAGATTTGATTTCTTCCATGACTGACTAAATGGTGATATAGAAATTTGATTTTATTTCCACATTGACATTGTGCAATACAAACATTCCTAATGAAATTTTGCAATGTTTTGCTAACCTTGGCCTGTCCTGTGGCTTCTTGCAGATGGAGCATCCCTCTCTCGGCAGAGCGGAGCTCAGCTAAGTCCTGATCCACAGATATGAGCCATTGCTGAAGTCTGTCTGTCCTCTCCTGGAATAGCTGAGCCCTTGGCAGAATGACCTCCAGAATCCTGTATCTATCAAAAAAAGTGTATTCCGTTCTATATGTGGTTCACACTTACATCTAATCAGATATTTGATGTGCTGTCCGAAAGGAGGGCTCCAAGTTCGGAATGTGGCCTGAACCCAGAGTTCTCCCCCAATATCCCTGATAGGAACAATTGAGAGTGATGAGATGGGGTGGTGGAGGGATGCTCGAGAACTGTCGTGGGACAGATGTATCTGAACATGTTCTTCCAGAACTTTGTTTATAAAACATAATTTTGTAAGTGTAAATTTGCATTGAGAATATACAGTATACACTCACCTAAAGGATTATTAGGAACACCTGTTCAATTTTATAATTAATACAATTATCTAAAGCATTTGTGAAGCCACAACACGCACAACCTTGAGGCGGATGGGCTACAACAGCAGAAGACCCCACCGGGTACCACTCATCTCCACTACAAATAGGAAAAAGAGGCGACAATTTGCAAGATCTCACCAAAATTGGACAGTTGAAGACTGTAAAAATGTTGCCTGGTCTGATGAGTCTCGATTTCTGTTGAGACATTCAGATGGTAGAGTCAGAATTTGGCGTAAACAGAATGAGAACATGGATCCATCATGCCTTGTTACCACTGTGCAGGCTGGTGGTGGTGGTGTAATGGTGTGGGGGATGTTTTCTTGGCACACTTTAGGCTCCTTAGTGCCAATTGGACATCGTTTAAATGCCACGGCCTACCTGAGCATTGTTTCTGACCATGTCCATCCCTTTATGGCCACCATGTCCCCATCCTCTGATGGCTACTTCCAGCAGGATAATGCACCATTTCACAAAGCTCGAATCATTTCGAATTAGTTTCTTGAACATGACAATGAGTTGACTGTACTAAAATGGCCCCCACAGTCACCAGATCTCAACCCTTATAGAGCATCTTTAGGATGTGGTGTAATGGGAGCTTCATGCCCTGGATGTGCATCCCACAAATCTCCATCAACTGCAAGATGCTATCCTATCAATGGGCCAACGTTTCTAAAGAATGCTTTCCGCACCTTGTTGAATCAATGCCACGTAGAATTAAGGCAATTCTGAAGGCGAAATGGGGTCAAACACAGTATTAGTATGGTGTTCCTAATAATCCTTTAGGTGAGTGTATAATGGTAATTCAATGACTCTAATGTAATCAGAATCTCAAGCAATATATGAGCATACCTGTGTATTATCTCTGCTGCTAGGGATAATAAGGGTTTCAGATTTACTCACCCAAAGCTTCATGTTAAAGATGTTTTGGTTGGTTGTTTTATATGTCAATCAGACAGACCCATCTAACTGGGTAGTTCTGGACCAAAGTAAGCTGCAGTGTGGACCAGACTGACCTGCTGTTTGCGCCTTCAAGTAGAGCCTCCCACTTGAGTTTGAGCTGTGAGAGCTGCACTTTGGTCGTTTCACTGTCATTTCCCTGAAGCCCTTCTGCCAGGCGTGGACCCTCCTGCATCATGGTCTCTATACTGGGTCTTCGGTCATCTAGCAGGCGCTGTAAGAGCTGCAGGACAAGAAATATTTTTTTGACAAATAATATGTTTCCAAAGCCAAGGGTTTGCAAGCAGGTGGTCCCAAATTACATTAACACTAGACATTGCACACCCTTTGGCAGTTTTGGACATATACAAAGTGGCTTGCATTAATGTGTTGATCTTTGTAGAAGGCCAACAGACTATTGAAGAAATTTGCAGAATTAACTTGCTAACACAATGTTGTAGAACATTTCCGTCTCAAAATCATTATTTTGTCTTTGAAGATGCTTTGTATGAGGAAGCAAACACACATTGTGTTTACAGAAGTATTGCTAATTCTGAAAATCTACAAGTTTTATAATGCACCTTGTTCTCTCTTTGTGGCACTTAAGCCAAACACTTGTATCATGTATCAGAGGAGCATTGTGGACTTTTGGGTATGTTTCACCTCACTCACTAAGCTAACAAAGATGGCTATTTCAAAATTACGAGTTGAATGACTTGTTTTTCCCTCCCTTTCCTAAAATATACACAAAGGCAGGTAGAAGCTCGTTATAAGCATGAACTTATATCATGACAAGACTTATATGTATTTATTGCTTGCTTGTTTGTTTATATAGCAGTAATGGATTTTTGAACATACCTTCTGTTCTTGCAGTTGGGCTTTCACTACCTTGAACTCTGAGGATGGTGGTTTCTGATTGGCTGTCAACTCCTCAATATCACAGACCCAAGTCATCAGTGTTTCCAGATTTTGCTGGAATGTCAACGGATCCCTGAACTCGTCGTGAAGAGCCAAAGCACTTCTGCCATCCTTAACATAAGACCAAACAATATGCTAAAAATGTAACAAAAATCCATAAAGAAAGTACAATTTAAGAAAAGATCATTGAACTGTACCTTCCATTGATTTACACTTGATTCCTGGTCTGAGCTTGACTGACCATCACTCTGCAGCTGTGAATCACAACAATTAATTTGATTGGAAAATTAACAACTGGTGAACACAGTTGATACATTGACTCCAAAGTCAGTTAAATGAAAATGGTAAATGATGGTAAAAAAGAAAAGAAAAACTTGATGAAGAACCTTAGTTTGATTTTTTTTTTTTGATTATTGATTATTATAAATTGAATAACCTCTGCAAGTTCCTCAGCAGCTCCAGTAAGGACTCTAACAGTTCTGGTAACAATAGGGTCACCTCCTTTCCCCCCAGGAGGGTACTCTGTCACCTCCACAATCTCTGTCACAATAGTCTCTGTCACCTCTGTGACTTCGGTAACCTCTCGAGTGTTCAGAGGCTTCCAGGACCAGGGACTTCCAGAATCCCTTCTCTGCAGGCTGGCTCTTCTGTCCATGGATCCATATTGACTAAGGGGGGATCTTCTGTACTCGGGAACGTTAGACCTTCTGGGCAAAGAGCCATTCCGTGGTGTTTTAACTGGGGATGGGGTGCTTCTCCAAGCATTGTCCAGAGTGCTGGTAGTGGTGACCGTAGGGGCTGGGGAACTCCTCTGCTTGTCCGGTGTTGGAGTTTGTCGAAGAACATCTTCCACATCCTCTTTCCTTTTCTCTTCTCTAGGAGGCTCTGGGAGCGGCCATTCTGTCCGTTGCTGGTAGCACTCTTTCAAGACGCTTTCATCTGACTTAACATGTTTGGACTTTTGTCCCAAACAGCTAGGTCTGCTAATGAGGTTACCCATGATTCTTCAACCCAAAGGTTAATCGGGTCCCTTTGTCATACATACAGCCGTCGCCTAAACTACCTACAACACAAGGAAGGTCAAAGTGAGAAGATACTCTTCTTAAACAGTAAAAATACTTCTACCCCCTTCAAGGAAATGGTATTAGTTTCCAGTTTCCTACTGCAGGTTCATCCAGGTCTGTCAAAGACCACTGAGCTAAAATCTCAATTAGATTCCTTACACTCCTTTACCACTTTCACGCCAACAAACACCACCATCATTATTTATACGGCAGAAAGGGTAACACTTGACTGAGGCACTGTCCTGATTAAGAGGGGCCAGATTACTGCTGGAGAACTACAACATGAACACAGAATTGCTAGTACTAGCCATACAAATGCAAGTGACAAGCCTGTTTATGAGGGCAGTCTCCTCCAGGATACCCACGGCTCCTCCTGGCAGACACAGCCACTGTCCTCTGCCAAGACTGTCCCTGGGATGGCCCTGGGAAACTATTTAGCTCCTGATCAAATATGACAGGCATGGAAATGCTGCTTCATTTCATTGCCACAAAAGAATGAACAGTGTTTTTTTTAGTGCACGTGTTCATGGTTTACTGGGAGACCCAGACCCCAAGCGTGAGTAGCAGGACAGGGATGAACACGTAGACACAACCAGTCTACTCTGCACAGACATTTTTGCAGAGACACTATACAGTACGACACTATTTGACTAGTAGATAGTAGATATTGAAACGATAAAAGATATGATTACTATGGTCTCTTTCTCAGGAAAAAGCAAACAAACAATAAAAACTAAATGATTCAAAACTTGTTCTATGTTGTATACTTTTTTTATAATCTATATGTACCTTTTGGCCCTCTAACTACAAGTTACTTCTGGAGTGTTTTGGTCATTGCTTGAGTTGTGCTTTCGGCTCTATTATTTTGTGCAGATGAATCTGATGGCTTGAAGTGCACCACGGTGCCCATGGTAAAATCGCCTTGTCAGAATAAATGCCACTAACAGCATCTAAACTCCCCCAATAATAAAAGAAGGATATGTGGAAAATATGTCTTATGAGCTGGTAAGTAACTTAAAGAGTAACTAAACCCTAAACCAACTTTTTTTAGTTCATGATTTGTAAGAATGGATCTTTATTATTAACAGTCATTGATTCGAGTAAGTTTTTTGACATTTGTGTATAAAGTGTTTTATTTCTACAATATGTGGTGTAAAAACGTCTTAGTGCTGCCCTCTTCAGGTTGAACGGTGGCTACTGCAGTTGAATTTTCCTATTGGATGTTAGCGATTCTTCGTGACGTACGCACGTTTCAGCTCACCACGCTCTTGGCACGAGCTACGCCCTTGGCAGTAAAAACCAGCTTGTTTCGTCAAAACCACTGTAGCGAGTCAGAAGTTGGAATTGCGAGTATTGAAAACGATCAGGATAGAGTGTTTTAGCATCTATTTCGTCCCCTCTGTCTTCGCTGGGCGTAGACATATACACTAGACCTCACCTTGGCTACGGCAGTTCATTGGAACGAATGCGTCAATAGAGCCACCATCTTGAAACAGGGGAGCCCCTCCACTTTAATGCATCAGCGTCAATGTAGTAGACACAGGTCTAACGGAAATAAAATCACCATAAATCATCATGAATGCGATTTTTCTTGTTTTTTTGGTTTGTTCCAACGGTCAGACATGTATTTATCATTGATTCCAGAAAGAAAAAAAAATTATTATTATTATTTTTAAAAACATTCTTCCTAGTTCACATTTCATCCGTGAACATCATACGATGCACAAAAGTCCGCCACCATCAATGAATTCGAAGTAAAGGCAGAGATAGCAGCGTTACCTAGCTACTTCCTATGACAAGACCCCTGTTCCAAGATGGCGGCGGTTTGGACGCATGCTTAGAACCCCAAGGTGACGTCTAGTGTATATGTCTATGTTCGCTGGGGTCTGCCCACTTTTTCAGCATTTTTCAAATATTGCCAGTGGGTGGAGTCAGGCTCTGACCAGGGGTTTAGTTACCCTTACAATGCTATTGTTGATTTGTTGAAATCAATTGGTTTAAAACAACGTTACAGTTTGGCATCGCTGACATTAGACATAATGATTGCTATTAATATCAGACAATGGTGGAAACTATAACTTGACAAGGCTATTTATTGGCAAATAGACCAAAATATTAACTGGTTTACAAATTCTTTTCAGTTTTAGGTTAAAATGTTGCACTACATATAGTAGTAGTTTGACCCTCTTTCCTTTATTTACGGATTTTTTTTATGATGTACTAAATTTTATCTACAATTTTTCATTTAAAACAAATACAGAAGGCAATGACATTTTGACCTTTTAGCTGGACATTCCAGGCACAATATGCCGGACAGTTTTGTTTGTGTAGGTAATACAGAGCACTACTGAGTGCAGATAAGAGTGTATGTTAATTGGCACAGGTGATCTGGGTCAGTCCAGGTCATTGTGGTTCACTGCATGCTAATGACGGGTGCTGAGGGAACTGGCTCCAGACACCAGACAGACTCAGTGTTTCTAGATCACTGGAGCAGAAGACTTAGTATCAGCCCACACTCTAGCAGGGTGGATTAACTTGTATAATCTGTGAATTGACATTGCTAACACGTGACAGGATGCTATGGACAGAATAAAAATTGATTGAGCTTTTATTTTCCTTTACTTCTTCCCCTACCTTGACCATAGGGTGTGAGTAACTAGGTTTATGTTCATTTGGATGGGGTACGGATTTAATTTGAGACAATCTGTATTTTTTGTTAGAATGCACAGTTATGTTTTGTCTTGTTAAATACCAATAAAAATATTGGGAGTAAAAACTGATTGAGCGAAACATTCAAAATATTACTATAAACTGACAAAAAACTCGGATAAACTACTGTAATTAGTAATTGAATGTTCACTGTTAGCCAATCAGTAACCACTATTTTGTCATACCTCCAAGACGACTATTAATAACCGCTATATACAGGTTCTTAATTAACATGAATAATGCTCAATGTACAATTAATTCGGTAACCCTTTAGTTTAGGGTCCAATTCTCACTATTAACCAGTTGCTTATTAGCATGCATATTAACAGGATGTTGGCTGTTTATTAGTACTTATAAGGCACATACTAATGATTTATTCTGCATGATATTCTACATACCTTAATCCCACCAAATATCTAAATTTAACAGCTACCTTATTAACTATTAATAAGCAGTAAGTTTATTGAGGCAAAGGTCATAGTTAATAGTTAGTTAATTGTGACAATTAGACCCTTATCTAAAATGTGACCATTAATTCTAATGTGAAGACCCACTAGTAATGACTCAAGCGTAACATCCTTCTAAAGGAAATATGAATTATTTGGAACAGTTCTTCTAAAGTGAAAGCATAACTGCCTAATAAATGAAGTCATTGCACACATTAAAATGTTTTTGTAAGGTTTTAGGTAACACTTGAGTCATTGCTAAAGGGTTACAATGATCTTCAGTTTAGAATACTGATCCAATAATTAGTAGCTCCTTCAGAAGGATTTAGTAACACTTAAAGGGATAGTTCACTTTGAGATTAATTTTTTATATGTTTTAGCTAGAGCAGACAGAAGCGCCCGCGCCCTCAGAGTACTTGGACGTGACTGTGATTACAAGAGGTAAAAATTATATAAATACTGTTATTTTTCTCACACAAACCGCTCGTTTCGTGTCTTAGGCCATCAACGTGTACTTACATTTACGAGTCATTAAATCATGTTTAATTTGGACTTCTCTGTGCATGCTCTTTGAGGTGGTGACCATAGACCGCCATTATATGACTGACAGACAAGAACGGTTTGACCTAAAAATATCAAAATTGAAAATACTGCGGAAACAAAGACACCTACATCTTGGATGCCCTTGAGGTAAGCTAAAACATACCAAAAAAATAATTTTAAAGTGAAATATCCCTTTAACTCGTTACCATCCAAAACCTTAAAAAAAACCTGAAAAGCTCACAATGTCTTCAGTTATTGCTAAAGTTTTATCATGTTTTACACTTTTGAATACTGATCCAAATAAAATTTGGTAATAGTGAGGTGTTACTAGTAAGTTATCATGATCTTCACATTAAAATAATTGTATATCATGCAGTATCCCTTTAATTCTGAATATGTATTGTAGTTCTCCGTTCTCTGGAAGGTATACAAAAAATCTTCACAGTGAACTACCTGATTCAACTGAGCACTATTAATTACTTATTCGTTAATCAGAGATTCCTATTTAGTTATGATAATGTTTAAATTGCAATACTCATATTGTTCCTGTGTGGTTATTAATTAATAACTGAACAGTATTCTAAAGTGTTACCCATTTCTCTTCATTCATGAGCACATAAAGCAATAAAATCTATATGCGGTATGATCAATATCACCATTGACAAATGCTCTTCTTCAAATTAACTTTAATTAAATTAACTCATTCCATCCATCTCATGCCTATAGCCTTGGTGGTTTACACAAGGCGGATGGGAGGGAAAGTAGAAATAGTCTCTGTAGTGAATGAAAGTAATTTTCTAAAGCTTGTGATAAATGATACCGATTGATTCTCCTTTGCAATGTTTATCAAGGCTTATCTGAACCAACCTTCCACTTAACCTAACTCTGATGTAGTCTGATTTCAGACCACCCCGAGTAGCCTCTTGATATTGATTTATGAGGTCTGTGACTGGCCTCCCAGTGAGCTAGATTAACCCCTGTGATGGACAGCTTTGTGCATCAACAATCCATAAAGCAACATTAATTAAGTCTCAGCTCGAACTGAAAGATTCTTCTGTCATATTCTAACTAATGATATGCTAAATAGATAAAAGGGGCAGAAATACTCCACTTTACCTATTAAACCAATGGGTGTGGGTGCCCTTTCCTAATCTGACCTCAATATGGCAGACAGACGGTGTATACTGGTGTCCTTCTGCTGGTGGATTAACTTGTATCCAAAGCAGTGAGAGTGTTGGCTCTCTTTAAGTGTTTGCTAATAATCATAAATTAGCGCTCTCTTTGTCTAGGTGAGTTTGTGCGGTAATCATTGTAGTGCTTGATGATAATTCATTAATGAAAAGTCAATGCATAAATGCAAAATATGTATAAACTGTTTTTAGTCCAATTGATGAGTTGCATTTTATTTTACAGTTTGTACACTTACAGTGTCCTTGCCTAAGAAAGTACTTAATATAAATAATAATATATATAAACTACATGGGTTAAGGTTTGGTTCAGGGGTATGTTTATTATTAGTATTATGCAGTTATTGTAATTAATACGTACATAGTATGTACATGGAGAACAGGAATTTAAAATAAAATGCTACCAATTTATTATATACTTTAGCCAACAGCCAAAGTTTATAATACAAAAGGGATGAATAACAAATTATATATTTATGACTTTAGTAGAGGGTTTTGAAAATTGCCAAAGAATATACTGTATCATATGAATGTACTAATTAAAAAAGAAGAAATACTTACAGTACAGAACTAATTACATCCAAATCCTTGCAAGCTGTTTCTATCCATACCACGTTTGTGCCAAAATCCCCTTCAGCGCATAGCATCACTGTCTCCCCGCATCCAAAAGCAGCTGGCGGTTTCAGTGAGAAAGTTTGAATGAGCCCACCATGAGCTGAAAGCGGTGGCGGTTGTGGCGGTTGGGGTCTCGGTGGTGCATACTTACCCCTGTTCATAGAGTAGGACAAACGGCTAACCGAACAATTCCACAAGTTCCTCCGTCATTATTCAAAGAGGGGAACAAAAAACCTGTCTTCGCTCAGCATCCTTTGAGAGGCCTTCCTTTCCAGTGGGAGCGACGTATAAACATGCGAAACCTTCACATTCACTTGCTCAAACAGGACCTCACTTACTCACAAATCCCGGTTTAAACACACACACACACACACACTTTATGCAAGATGACCCATGCTTTTCCGTCGCCCACAGCCACAAGCAAACAATGTCCCTCTTTCCCTCCGGCTGCCCCCTCCCGTCAGCGGTATTCTCTCTCTCTTGCCTTTGTTGTGCACACTCCGATAGAGGAATTCCTTGGTGAAGCAAAGGATGGAACCTTCAGCGGTTAGAAAAGTTGCTTAATTCCTGAGTTTCCAGGTCCAGAATACTATATATCCCCCCTCTGGTGATTTTGGTAGAGTTAAGGCAGGTCCGTAAGTCGGCAGCCTGTTGTGTGAACTCTTGTGCCAGACATTTAGAAAGAGGAGCAGTCCCTTCACCTCCCTCTTTCCCTCCCTGCACTAGCCCCTCCCCCAGCTCCTCTTTTGGCTCACAAACTCAGCTTCTAATGAAAACGAGGTGGATAAAAAAGCTTTCTAAAGACCCCCAGGCTGCTCCCGAACATTCACATGTTAAGTGACAGCTGCCTCCAGCCCCTCGCTCTCGTTCTTCCCTCCCTCTCCGCAGCAAGTGCAGGGCAAACCGAGGCGGGCTACAAAAGGAGCCAACCATCCCGCACACAAAACCCCCATGACTATTCAAAGCCCTCGCCACAGCTACAAAGACGACTAATTACTGTAAGACATCTCTGATTACTTTTCAAGTCACTTTCAGTCCTGAAATTGCCAAACAAACAGAGACGCAGAGAAAGCAATAGAGTAGAGGACTCGTCAGAGTTTCATGGGAGTTACGTGATGCTGAATCTCCACTTTCTGCTCCATTGCTGCTTGAGAATAGAAGCTCCTATCACCACTATGTCTAGGTGTCAAATCTCAAATAATCCTTCTGATTGGTTCCCATGGGGAAAGAGAGGGAGAGTGAGGACAGGTGTGTATAGCAGGTGCAATGAGGCCAGGGGAGGGGAAAGGACTCAGGTGTATAACAAACACACAGTTCTCTCATTCTTTTGCCACACAAAAAGACTACCCAACACCTGCGCTGAAACTTGGCCTTATCCTTCATCTCACACAAAAAAGACTCAATTGCTCAATAGAACAGGAAACTAACATATGGGAGAGAAAATTGAAGTCCTTGTGAGACCACTGTTAATTTACATACTGTGCCCTCGAAACATTTTTGGACACTTAAACCACACTTCAAAATGCATGATGTCATTGCAATAGATACAAAAGGCTAAATCCAGTAGCATTTTTATCAAATAGAATATAACAAGCCCAGCTTTCATGCAATTTTTTTAGAAACACACTCACATGCATGTTTTGTGGGGACTTTCCGTAGACATATTGATTTTTATACTGTCCAGACTTTATATTATATCCCTGTACACTAACCTTACCCATAAACCTACCCATCACAAAAAAAAAAAAAAAACTTTCTGCATTTTTACATTTTCCAAAAACGTCAGTTAGTGATTTATAAGTTGTTTTCCATATGGGGACAAAAAATGTCCCCACAAGAAAAGGATTTTGGATATTGCCATCTTTGAGGGGACATTTTTCCCCATAATGTAGGACTTACCAGGCCAGGACCAGTAAAATATCCTCACTAGTTTTAATATATAAGTGAGGACATTTGGCCCACATAATTATAGACAAACCTACAAAAACACAAACACAAACTTACAATGCGTTTCTACACCATTGATAATACTATGGGTAATGCTAGAAAGTGAAAGGACTTGGATTGCTAATCTAATAATTATAGCTAGGTATTGTAGGACCGCGAGCAGAGTTCCTCCTGTAGGGCCCGTTTCCACATTTTTACATTTACATTTATTCATTTAGCTGACACTTTTATCCAAAGCGACTTACAATTGCTATATATGTCAGAGGTCGCACACCTCTGGAGCAACTAGGGGTTAAGTGTCTTGCTCAGGGACACATTGGTGTCTCACAGTGGATTCGAACCTGGGTCTCTTACACCAAAGGCATGTGTCTTATCCACTGCTCCATCACCACCCCACACCTGGTATTAAGATGCATTTTGGTCGATTGGATCACATGGTAGACGACTCAGACACATACCCATTTACACCTGGTGTTTTAATCCGTCTCTTTTGTCCACTTTCAACCACTTCTGTTCAAATTTCTTCAATGGGAGGGACTATGGCCGGGTAAATGTATGGACTTTTCAGATCTTTCGATCAAAAGGACAACATAAGCTCATGCAATTTACATATGAACACGACCAAAGAAAACAGAAAAACATGTTTTTATTTCTGCTTTGACAGTTGTAAGATCACGCCGAATGTGTTAGAAAATGTTCATCTTCAAACCAAACTTGGGTCTTCAGGCGTCAAAGTTTAATTCCCTGGCTAGCGCTCTTCCCATAATGTCTACGTTTTAGGTCAGTAGGCACAGAGTAGGGGGGATTTTTGCTCCTCTGAAAGTGGTCGAAATGGGAAGTGGTCCCATTTACACCTGTAATTAGCGTCCTCCACTTAAGATCCTATCAACCAATCTCAATACCAGGTGAAAACAGGACCTAGGTGTAACTGGGTTATTCTCTTGCTCCATTTGTTTAAATGATCACAAAATACAGTGTAAGAATGTGGGTCTTTGAGGATGCTTGACCTTGAGCACAAAGAGCTGGGGCGATGGTATGGTGAGGGTCATCAGAGTGGACCCCACCCACGTAGCAGGAGAACCACTCCCACCAGACTGAAGCGGGAGACAGTGTCCACAGAACAGGAAAGTGGAATGGGGAAGAGTGGGAAATAAAGATGAAAGCTCTCGGAGGAGCAGCAGAGTGCACACATCCATTTTATGATGATGAATGAGTCCCTCAAATTCAGAGGGGACCTGCAAAAGAGGGGATGACACGGCCACTACACTAACCACGGCACTTAAATTATTAACCCCAGCCCATCCCCCTATTGAGACAGCCAGGAAAATAAAGCAGACAAAAGGAGGAGATGAGGAAAAAAGAGGAGCAACAATGCCTGTCACCCTGACTGTCCTGGGAAAGGGAATTCAGTGGCGTGATCCCATGAGGTCAAGATGTTTAACCTGACCAGGCTCTTAAACAGAGACAGGGCATCAATGTCTGTCCTGAGTTATGGTCCTTGAACAGACCATTCTGAAATTCTTTGTGTGATGTGTGTGTGTATTCACATGGCAAGAATTTCAATTCTAGAACCGCTTTGGGTAGCAAATTGTTGGGTAGCAATGTGCAATCGTGTCCTGAAGTCTTTTTCATCAAAACAATCATTATCTTATACACTCTAAAAAATGCTGGGTGGTTTTAACCTAATTTTGGGTCAAATACGGACAAACCCAGCCGTTGGGTTACATTTTTAAATTAAATGTTTGATGTTTGAGTTTGTCCATATTTGACCCAAAATTAAGAGTGTATTCTATGCGTAACATTACACATGCATGACATCACAATATGTATCATTATAATAATGTACAAAATTTTTTTTTTAAATAATTGCCGTTCTTTTGAACTTTCTATTCATCATCAAAGAATCCTGGAAAATCATGGTTTGCACAAAAATTTCAATATCTCAACATTGCTAATAATGAGAAATATTTTTTTGAGCAGCAAATCAGCATATTAGAATGATTTCATATTAGAAGGATCATGCAACCCTGAAGTACTCCAGTAATGATGCTGAAAATTCAAATGAACTATGTTACAAAATAAAGTAAGAATAAAGTAAGCATGAAGGTTCACCCCAACCCCGCCCCTAAACCTACCCATCACTGGGGCATATGCATATCGCACGAAAACATGCAAATGCGATTATACAAATTCATACGAATTAGCCACCATTTCACCAAACCTTTAAATAGTTACAAATTGCCATGGGATTGTGTTGATACATCCATCCATAAATGTATTATTGATCTATGTGAACAGATAATTCCAAAGTAGTAATTCTGAGAAAGAACCGAAGAGAGAGTGACGTAAGCGTCGTGTCAACACTTGGCACTGCTGCCATTATATACCCAATCTGAGACACCTGATCCAGCCTCCCTGATCACTCAAAGGGAAAATCGAATTGTTCTCTCATTGACCATATCGTTTACCCAGTGTGTGAATCATATGATAACGTTGGTCAGGGAGTTGACTCTATTTCAGTTATTCACATCCCATGGCAATGTCAGTCTTACAATCTACAAACGAATGTATTCTGCAGTTCACATGCTATGATGTATATAATAGCCTATTGTGCACAATGGACTGTAAAGACTATAAAATATCTGATATGAGTAATAATTCACTTCAGATCTATTGTCTGCCTGGCAGACTGCTGCACATGTGAAAAGAATGAGACTTGTATGTTCAGAGAGTAGCAGATGAATCAGCGTAATGCCAAATGGGTTGCAGATGTGCCCAAATTTGATCACAGGTCCCCTGTGTGTAAATACCCAGAGAGCCTTAAAGTGGATTAATCCAACAGACATGTTCTCCTCCCCCACCGTTCCTGCTTTCAAATCAAATAACACACAATGGCTCCTCCAGTATATAATTAGCACCTCAGCGGACATATCACACCCTGTTTTTGAGGCCATCGGTGAGCCTGATGATTGGAAGAAAAACAGAAAGATCTCTTTTGGGCAGCAAAATCAAAGTGTAATTCCACAAACACAGTGATGTGCCACCAGAACGTTCACTTCCACTTCCATGCTGGGATATTGAAAAGTAAACCATCACAAGGGATTAAAATCAAGGGGTGACAAAAGAAGGTGACAGAAAGAATGTTTGACATGTATTTAAAAGTGAGTAATGCTACCCTTTTGAAAAGGTAGTAAGCCTCAAGCTACAAACAAAGTGGCCACTGTCACGAAGCGGTTGTAGTATAAAACGCGTGAAGAAAGTCACAGGAATAGTCTTTAATTCCAGCTCACTTACAGGAATGCCCAGGGAAAGTGAATCACAACCATATTACCATCAATTGACAAAGGACTAGACAGGAACTCAGGATAACAATAGACAGGAACTAATGAGACAATTAGCAAGACAACAGGTGAATGGAATGACTAATCAAACAAACTGCAAACTAGGTGAAACAGGCAATTAAGGAAGACAGAACCAAAACACAAAGAAAAACAGCAAAACACAATGGTATAGAAGCTCCCCCTCCCAGAAGGCGTGTCCTCACACCGTAAAGAGCCCATCTAAGAAGGGAGGGTGAGGGCTCTGGAGGAGAAACCAGAGCTGGCAGAGGATAAGGAGCCAGGGACGATGGTAGGGGTCAACACCAGGATGGTGAAGATGGTGGGAGGAGCCAGGGTGTAGACAGGAGCAGAAGGAGTCCGGTGTAAATCCAGAGTCCAGCCAGGACGTCGAGGGAGGAGCATGGTGTAGAACTCCTTGTCGAGGCCATTGGGACTACGGATGGAGATAGAGCCGATGGAGAAGGAGCCCAGAGCACAGACAGAGAGCCGATGGATTTGGAGGCCATGACAGAACCGTAGCGACAACCCCCTGAGCCATGAGAACCAGGATACCAGAGGGTTATGGTGGAGCCAGAGGGACTAAAAGCTGAGGTGGAGCCGGACAGACTAAAGGCTGAGGTGGAGCCGGAGGGACTAAAGGCTGAGGTGGAGCCGGAGGAACTAAAGGCTGATGTGGAGCCGGAGGGACTAAAGGCTGAGGCGGAGCCAGAGGGACTAAAGGCTGAGGCGGAGCCGGAGGGACTAGAGGCTGAGGCGGAGCCAGAGGGACTAAAGGCTGAGGTGGAGCCGGAGGGACTAAAAGCTGAGGTGGAGCCGGAGGGACTAAAGGCTGAGGTGGAGCCGGAGGGACTAAAGGCTGAGGTGGAGCCGGAGGGACTAAAAGCTGAGGTGGAGCCGGAGGGACTAAAGGCTGAGGTGGAGCCGGAGGGACTAAAGGCTGAGGTGAAGCCGGAGGGACTAAAGGCTGAGGTGGAGCCGGAGGGACTAAAGGCTGAGGTGGAGCTGGAGGGACTAAAGGCTGAGGTGGAGCCAGAGGGACTAAAGGCTGAGGTGGAGCCGGAGGGACTAAAGGCTGAGGTGGAGCCGGAGGAACTAAAGGCTGAGGTGGAGCCAAAAGAAAAAAGAAGAAAAACATTTCCGTTTTTTGGACCACGTTGTCGTGTAAACCAGTTTTGAGAGGACAAAATTGTAAAATTTCTTCAAATAACAGCATACTATAAATGTCAACACCAAACAATTGTACTTTGCATTAAAAGTACACAATTTCCATAAAGGAATTGTTCACCTGAAAAAAAAGAAAGAAAGAAAAAGGAAATTCTGTTTTTATATACCCTCATGTCCTTCGAAACCTATTTGACTTTCTCTCTTCTGTGGAAAACAAAAGAAGAAAATTTCAAATGAGGGCCAGTTAAAGATGACTGAATTTTAAATTTTAGATTAACTATCCCTTTAAGACATTGATTATTCAGATACACATATTTCACGCTGATGATATGCACTAATGTGAATAATATAATAATTTCATAATGAACAGATAAATTGCATTTTCTGTCAGAACTTCACATTCAATGGATTTATTTGTCAATATTAGTTCTGTCATGACAACTCTCTGAGTGTTGGTAATGGATATGACAATGTTGATATGTTTGGTCTTGGTGGAATAGATCTGCTACACTGCTACTTCTGCTACTTCAAGTGTGGGATTTGCTACTGCCAATACAGCCAATACTGCAAGTGAGACATGCTGTTGCTGCACAATATAGCATACATACATGAATTACCTGTAGCGGATCTATACAGGTGGAGCTGGGGAAGGTGGATGGTTTCTGAAAACGTGCTGAAACTGCTACAGCAAAAGCTGACCAAAAGTATTTGAAGGTTGAGCAGCGAGCTCATTGGCTACTGATGCAGCAAGAACCAATCAGCTGTGCCCTATAGAGAGTAATATGATTCCAAGAAGATTGAGTGAAAGGAGCGTCAGCCTGTGGCATAGAGTTTCACAACAGAACTTTGTATTTAACTACATTAATACGTTAAAATAATAGATTGTTCATTGTTTGATGATGTGAATTAATGTATTTACTAGCGTTAACTAATGGGACCTTATTATAAAGTGTTCCAAATTTTCTTTCAACAGTGAATGAATGTTAACATCGTTTGTGAACTTGTCCTAAGTAGTTTATGTAGTCAGTTTACAACAATAGTCTCATTCAAACAGTCAAATTGTAAATCAACATAAAAAAAAAAGTAAAAAAGTGCTCTGCCTTCAGAAGTTCTAGATGAGCCAGTGTTTCTCAGAGGAGGAGGGGAACTGATGTTAGCGCTGTCATTAAGGGTACAGCCGAGAAAAAGGAGACCACGCTGTGCCGTAACCCTTCACCCTGCTCCATCACGGCTCTGTTTGCAGGTTATGTGTGTGAGGCTCATTTGACATGCAGAGTTAGCCACAGGCTCAGGATAAAGAGAGACACAGACACACAAAGACTTAGCAGGCGTTAGCGTTAGCAGGAAGCAATGAATGAGGCCCTGGGCAAGAATCAAACCAAAGGGGATGCATTTTTTGTAGTGATGCATCTTTTTTTCTTTATAACGGAAACTCAATTTAGCTGAAAACTTAAATCGAAAATAAAGTTTTTGTAATTTAATTTAAGTGACTGGGTACCTGAACTCGCTATGCTCTTCGGCCTGTCGTGTACTCAGGTGATAAACTTCAGCAAACAAGCTGCCACTCGAATTTTTAACTAAACAAATTTTGCATATTGCTATTCCTGCATCATTTTTGATGCTGACATGTTTACCTTAATATGTAGTCAAATGCGTCATTGGAGAAGTGTGAATTAAACAAACTGTGCCAATGAATGATTTTGGCCCTTTATAAATATATTTGGTTTCAGAAATTTTGGTGCATCACTATTTTATTATTTTTTTAAATTTAATTTAATTCTATTTTATTTATTTGCTTGCAATACCTTGATTAATAATTGTGAAATTGCCATGGAATTATGTGTTGTTTTATAGAAATGTAACAATCAAAGAAAGAAGATTCAGTAACACTTTATTTTGATTTTATTATTATTTTGCAATTACGTTAACTTAGTATAATGACCAGATCCCGAACTTAACAGTCTAATAATACTCTAATGAGAGTTATTTGAGAATGTTTAAGGTGGACTATCAAAATAAAGTGTAAGTTGTGTAACCAACAACATTTCTAGATTTCAGAATTGTGTTAAGACAAGTGTCATTATTCAACCCGGTCTCATCCCAAGACGTCATATAACTGACGTTTTGGGATGTCTTTTGACCATACGTCAATATTCGCCTTTTTAGGGCCCCCTTAAACGTCGGTAGATGAGGTTATGGGATCCTAACTCTACCCCAGACCTAAACTTAACCCTAAACCTAACCCGTCACCTAACTGACGTTAAAGGTAAAGCGTCAGTTGCATGACGGCCCGGGATCGCCATCTACCGACGTTTAAGGGGGCCCTAAAAAGGCGGATATTGACGTATGGTCAAAAGACGTCCCAAGACGTCAGTTATATGACTTTTTGGGATGAGACTGTGTTACATTATTACTATTATTCATACTCGTACCGACAGCTAAAACGTAAAGTTACTACTAAAGTTAGGCAGCATTTGTAATCCAGACACGAATGATTCCTTAAATTATGCGTCTTAAGGAGAGACGCACCATTTTCACCTGCAAAGTACTGTAGGTAAAAATCCCATCAACACACTTGCAATAATCCCATAATTTACATTGAAGGAGGAACCTGAGCCATAAAGATCAAAGCAACTGAATAACATCATGCTAAAACCCAATCAGAACACCTTAGCAACTGCATAGCAACACCCTGGCAACCAGCATCAAGGTTTGAAGGGGCAAGAAGAAAATAGTTAAAAAGTAAGTTCCTCTGTAGACGTTGAGCATAAAAATAGACCACGGGAATGGCAGTGGACGGCTCAATTACTGTTGAGACAGTGAAGATAAAACAGAGAGACGAGTGTAACAACTTTTCTATTGTGGAAAGATAAGAGAACTCCCACTGTAAGATCCTGTGTTTTTCTCCGGTTCGTCACTGTCTCATCTGAGTGTAATGTGCTTTCAGAGTGCTCTCTCATGTGTGCACGGGGCCCCAACACAAACCTGCGCCCCACTCTCCTCAACCAGCCTTAACACAAAAGAGCTCTCCTCTGAGGAGCTGCACCTCTCTCTCTCACTCGCTCGCTCTGTCTCTCTCTCCTCGCCCGCAGGGATCTGCGATTTATGACTATAGCTCAAGCATATTCTTTGAGCATATTTGATAGGGATTCTTACCCGGGCACCATGGGGACAGCATCAGATTACCGCCTTTGATCAGCTTTTTTCTCATCACAGAGATTTTTCATCAAAAAAGGGCCCCTGCCCACTCAATTACCACTGAACAAAGAGGCCTGCCATATCCCGGATATCCTCAGGAACAACGTTCATAATTTTTTTTTTTTTTTTTTGAAGGTGGTCATGTTACAGAATACAGTATATGGACTCTCAGAAAAAAAGGTACAAAAGCTGTCACTGGGGCTGTACCTTTTCAAAAGGTACACTTTTGTCCATTTTAGGTGCTAATATGTACATTTGAGGTGCTAATATGTACATTTATGTGAAAATATGTACCTTTTAGGTGCCAATATGTACATTTTAAGTGTTAATATGTACATTTTAGGTGCTAATATGTCCATTTCATGAGCTAATATGTCCATTTTAGGTGTTAAAATTTACATTTAGGTGGTAATATGTCAATTTTAGGTGTTAATATGTACATTTTAGGTGCTAATATGTCCATCTCATGTGCTAATATGTCAATTTTAGGTGGTAATATGTCAATTTTAGGTGTTAATATGTACATTTTAGGTGCTAATATGTCCATTTCATGAGCTAATATGTACATTTCAGGTGCTAATATGTACCACTAAGGTACCAATATGTAGCCTTTGGACACAAAAGTGTACCTTTTGAAAAGGTACAGCCCCAGTGACAGCTTTTGTACCTTTTTTTTCTGAGAGTGTGGAAGCTTGTTTCTGGAATAATATACATTTTTTAAGTTAATTGCGATTTTTTTATCTCACAATTCTGACTTTGTGTGAGTTCATATCTTGCAATTTGGATTTTTTTTTTTTTTTTTTGCAATTGTGAGGTTATAACTCGCAATTCTGACTGTGAGATATAAACTAGCAATTGTGACAAAAAAGTAGAGAAATGATGGGGAAAAAATTGTATTCAGTGGCAGAAACAAGCTTCCGTATGTGATAAGAAAAAAGGTTCAAATAAAAATCATTGGTTCTTATATAGGTCCACATTCTTACACCTTTTTTGGTATATGTTTAGTGTTAGTTGTAAGGATTTGTAGTTTTAAATCTAAAAACATAGGTAGCATGGCATAAATGTCTCTCCACTTCACTCAACTTTACTGTCCAACCCCGTACAGTATGACGTCATGAGAAATGAGATGCTATACTTGACAAGACAAAAGGGTGAAAACCCTGGGTGGAGACGATTCAAACTGGTCTCAATAGTAGCACAAAAGAAACTTGAGATTATTCAATATTCAAATAAAAATCTGCACAATAACGAGGAAAAGAAGAGAATGAAATAATGCTCATGAAATGTGGGTTAATGGTGGACATAAACACACATTATTAGAATATCATGATTAAAAACAAAAGTCAGAAATGTTATTTTTGGTTTTGCACAAGTGAACGAGTAACAGTGATCACGTGACTCAAGCACAAGATTTTATATTTGAACATAAATCTCGTTGGTTCATCAGGTTTATTTGATCATCAGGTTTATTATCAGGAATGCAACACGTTCACTTGAATGTTTCATGTTTTCTATTAAATTAGAAAATAATTCAAAATAGAAGCAATTTCAGAAGTGTTCTCACGCTCTAAAAAATGCTGGGTTGTTTTAACCCAATTTTGGGACAAATATGGACAAACCCAGCCATTGGGTTACATTTTTAAATTACATTTTTAATCCAATGTTTGAGTTTGTGGGTTAAAACAACCCATCAATTTTTAGAGCACGGATGTTCTTGACCCCAGTGTGTGTGAGAAACTTACAGCAGGATCCGATGGAGGCAGTCTCATCTCCATGGCCTTGAGCCAGTGTCGCAAGGCCCTGATCTGCCCTCTGAACTCACTCTGCCACTGACTCCACTCCTCTGAACCCATCCTATGAGAGAAAACACCAAACACATTTACACTTCACTCATACAGTTGGTCGATGAATGTTCAGAGTGAGCAGAGTTTAAATATAAGCGTTTCACATGTGTTGGTCACTACATCATTCCCAGACTTCCATTTGTGGTACTTCAGAGTATCCGTTATTCTTAAATGTAAATATTAACCATAAAGGAGTGGATGAGTCCACGTGTTTGACTGGTAGTGTACAGTTTTTTTCTTATTTGGATATTATTATTATTACTCAGCACAAAATAAAACAACATTTTGACAAGAGGCTTGTTACTGTGTCATAATTAGAATAGAGTACAATAGAAAACAACAGAATATAGAATTAAAGGTACACTATGTAACAGTTTTTTCAGTTTTTTCAGAAAAACGCCATTTTGCGATCGCTGAATTCAATGCAAAATCAGCCAAAGTTCGCATATGTTAGGGGTGTGTGGTACTGGAAGCACGAGGAGACGAGGAATAACAAAAAACAGGATCTTTAATAAACCAAAACTCAGGAACCACAATATCACACATTACATAAACGGGAACGGACAAGGAGTGAGGAGAACACAGGGTTTAAATACACTAGAACAGACTAGGGGAACAAGACACAGGTGAAGGAACTGAAAACTAACGAGGAGCGGGAAAACTGAGACACAGGACTGAACCAAATACACAAAGAACGGGGGAAACAGGACACACATGTAACAGCATATTTATGCGGGGGCCGCATTTTTTTTCAAATACGCCGCACTTTCGCTGCATAAATTGCCGATTTCCGTGCAAAATATGCGGGGTTTGCGTGATTTCATAATCCTCGCATTTTCGTTGCAAAAAAGTCGCTTATATCTTAGCTGCAGAAAGTTGAAAAATGTTGCGTTTGCTTCACACAAGAGCAGCCATTTCCCCCGTTTCCATGGGAACGTTATGAAGTGACGCAATTACGCGACGGGATAGCTCACAGCTGAAGTTATTGCAGAGGCCAGACAGACTCACGGAGGCGATTGACATCTCACGAATCGAACCCGTATAACTGTCTGTCACACGTTCTACCGTCACATCGTTACTAAGATAAAAGAAGTAGCATCAAACAGAAATTACCCGCACACATGGGGTGTTCGAGACGCACATATAACACTTCAACAGGGAGCGTACAAACCTTATTTACACTCGTTACAGTCTGAAATAAAACAAGATGAGAAATTAAATATTCCCAGCACTTTCTATGATGTAGTATGCTTGCTTATCAAAGGAAGTAATAAGAAATGACTCTTTACATTAAGGTAGTAGCCTAGTGAGAACAGGGTGTTGGGGGAATTACTTTTTTTCTCTTTTTCATCAAACCGCAGTTTTTGCAAGTTCCCACAATTTTTGCAAGTTCCCGCAATTTCATCGCATAAAATTGCATAAATATCCCGCATATTCCATCGCATTTTTAAAGAAAACGGGCCGCTTAATCAAGAATTTTTGTCCACAACGATCACAAAAAAAAAACTCTGCGTTTTTCTGGAAGGACTGTTTTTTGTTCAAAATTAACCAAATTTAAATGGGACCTATTATGCCTATTATACTAAGATGTAATATGTTGTATAAGATGTAATATAATGTAATAAAAGATGTCTCAGGTGTCCCCAGAATGTTTTTGAGTGGAAGGGAAAACATGGCTTGTAGTCAAGAGTTACTCAAAATGTTGGTTTTGGTATACAAACTGGTATACACCCACGGGATGGGCACCGGGAATGCCCTTCCTGTTTGGGTATGTAGCATTTATTGGATGATATCGGAAACCCCTGTGCAGCTGGAATGGGGGTCTCTTTGCAGGAAAGAGTGCAGAGAGCCAGACATTCAACTGGTAGAAGCAACACACTCGTCCGTGTGCAGGCAAGCTTTTGTTCAAGCAACAATTATCTCATTGGATAGTGGATACAAGGTCACAAGCTTATTCTAACCAGAATTGATTGATTGGCTGATCTTTATTAACCCAGATAGGGAAACTGGTTAATCATAGGTAGGTGAATCTACCTATCCCTGTTGATCTGGTTGCTCACTCTACCAGGAGCATGGCTTCTTCCTGGGCGGCACTCAAGGTGGTAGCACTCTCAGACATCTGTGCTGCAGCCTCTTGGAGTACTCCAAGATTTCATAGGATTAATGGAACAAATTCAAATTCTTTGGGGTCTGCCGTTCTATCTGCAGCTTTGTCAGGAGAGGGAAAAGATAGTAGTTCCTCGTGACCCTGCTGGTATAAGTCATCCAGGATAAGACCGTGGTAATGGTCTAAGTGAGGTCAAAATAGATCGTAAGTTATGAATATAACTATGACCGATGACCGTCACCATCCCTCACTCAGGATGAGCGTTCCAGGCAAGAGGAAGTGGTTGGTTTACAGCAGTACCTATTGCTATATGCCGGCGGCGGCAATATGAATCAAACGACAACAGAAAAACTAAATCACTCACTGCTCTTGATTGAATAACTTTAATAAGAATACATTTCTTACTTGAATTCTGCTGTTAAATGCTCTGGCGAGGAGATAAACGTGGCGGACTGTGGACAGCTCACTCAGGGGAGGAGCCAAGCTAAATTTTGCAGATTCTGTGCCAGTCATGGGCGGGGCCTATTAAAATGTGATGTCACATTGGAGGACATTCCTGAACGGGATATTTTGAGACACTAGGTATGTTGGTGGCTAGCGTACACACACAGCAGACACATAAATATGTTCAAAAACAATATGTGAATTTTGTCTTTAAATAACGAGTCAATACATCATCAATCCTTCTTTCAAAACCTTTTTTGGTAACACTTTATAATAACTGCACACTATTAATCATTAGTTAAGCATGAGTAAACAGTTAATTCTTCATTTATAAAACATTAACCCTTGTGCTGCATTAGATTTTTAACACCGTTGAGTGCATTAAGGACCAAAAATGGCCACATATTAAACATTGCCTAAAATATTATATATTAGTATTATTTTCCACTTTTACCAAGTTAAATCTTTTAACCAGCATCAGTCCTCGTCATAACTACCAAATATGTATTCAATTTCAGGATTTTAACCCTTTAATTACCAGTTTTGTTTGCGAAACCATCGATTTGTATAAGAGGAAAAAACACAAAAATTCAATTATTTTCAATAAACTAAATGCAAAGAGAAAACTTTAGATTTGGATTATCACAGTCCCACTTTGCAAAAAATCCCACTTAGCGCGTTAGAGACCAAAAATGGCCACCTATTAAACATTGCCTATTGCCTAAAATAAGGTGCATTTCCACCCATAGGGAATAAATATGTAGTGACGTCATCTGGTGGAATACACTATATAATGCAAATATAATGCTTTTGCTTCAAAATGAAAGGATGTTTGTGCAAAAATCATGTTTCATGTATTACTGACAGCCTCAGATTTAAACAACGTTTTAATGGGTTTCAATGGGCCATTTTTGGTCTTTATGGTGCTGAGTGTTACTATTTGATCTACACAGTGTGTGTTATACATATTTTGCAAAATGGGATCACATTTTTTACATGTATCCAAAAAGTCACAATTTTGCCAAATTTCATACCATTTGCATTAAAACAGCCAAAATGGTCAAAGAAATTAAACTGCAAAAGACCAAAAATGTCCCTAATGCAGCATAAGGGTTAATAGACATTAATATGCAGTTTATAAATATAGCTATACATGCTTTTTTCTTGATTTATAAGCATATCTATAATGCGTTTAATGATTGTATTTTCATGCTTTGTTAATGATCAATTAATAATTTCTAAATGAAGTATAGCATTATTTACAGACCAGTTGTTTAAGAGTTGTCAGACATTCATAAGACCACTTAGAAAGTGTAAGTAAATGTAGTAAATACAGGTAGTTATAAAGCATTTAGTAGTGGTCGGTTAACTATTTTTGTGAGCTAATCTAAAGTGAGGACTATTCATGCTTTGTAAAGCATTTATAAAGGCGATTTAAAGACTCGTCAATCTTCTAAACAGTAAAATGTAACAAACACAACGCAGTGATACAGAACATAGAAATATTTAACAGCCTTTAAAAATGCTTTACAAGGCATGACTAGTCCTCACTTTAGATGAGCTCACGAACATAGTTAACTGACCACTACTAAATGCTTTATAACTACCCAAATTAACCCTTAATTACAGCATTAATACATGTTAATAAAGCATTTATTAACACATTAAGTAACCATCACTATATGTCTGAATAATAAGATGTATGAATGTACATTTAAATAGTTTATTAATCATTTACTTACTTGCTCTAAGTAATCGTATGAACCACGGACAACTCTTAAATAACTGCTTTATAAAAAATGCAATTCTTCATTTAGAAATGATAAATTGATCATTAATAAAGGATGAAAATACAATTATTAAACAAATTATAGATATGCTTTTAAATCAAGAAGAAAGCATTTATAGCTGTATTAATGAACTGCTTATTAATAATGCTTTATGAATAATGAATTAATGGTTTACTCATGCTTAACTAATGATTATTGGCGTGTAGTTATTATAAAGTGTTACCCATTTTTTTCTAGACCTGTTGGGATGGTTTTTGCAGGAAATTGTGCACATACTGTAGCTACGTCACTCGCCTGTGTCACGTCATATCCGTAAATAGAGAAAAGTCGCTCATGTGTCATAACAAATCGGGTCTCTATCAACGATCACTTAATATTTGTAAAGTTTAAAATAAGCTTACAATATAGTGCATTAAACTAATTGAACATAATTTCTTTATGATAAACTGTTCATTAATATTATTAGTAGTAATAATATACTATTAAGTAGATAATTGAACATCATTACATTCTTTTTATAACTGAAATATTTGGACGTTAAACACTTAACACGTATCAACACTATCTCACGACCAATTCGTACGAATTCGACGCATGATTAAAAAGTGGCTAATTCGTACTAATTCGTACGACCTCACTCGTACTAATTCGTACGATTTGTCTAAACCCACGTGATGGTTAGGTTTAGGGGTTGATCTCACGACCAAGTCGTACGAATTCGACGAATGATTAAAAAGTGGCTAATTCGTAACAATTCATACGACCTCACTCGTACGAATTAATACGATTTTGCTAAATCGTACATATTTTACGAATTGGCAAATTCGTATGAATTCGTACGAACGACCTACCCCTGACCCCGCCCCTAAACATAACCATCACGTGGGTTTAGGCAAATCGTACGAATTAGTACGAGTGAGGTCGTATGAATTGTTACGAATTAGCCACTTTTTAATCATGCGTCGAATTCGTACGAATTGGTCGTGAGATAGTGTTGGTAATTCGCCTTTGGCTAAGCCACACCCTATAATGTAGATTGACCAATCACAGCGCAGCCAAGAACGAGCTCCCACAGAGGTCGGACACTTTTTCACAGCGCTCCATTGACTTTCAACACAGGCGTCTCATATTTTTGGTCTCGGCAGGCTATTACCGTCGTAGTTTTATCAAAAATATGGTTAAACATTGTGCCTCGGGCATTTGTAACACTGATACGCGTTTCCCAGAGAGGTTGGAGGGGGTGTCCGTTTTTTCCCTTCCCAAAACCGAAGTCAAATCTTTCTTTGGATTAAACTGTGTGGACGTCCTCAGTCAGCTAAACCCCTCAAAGATCAACAAGCACATCTTTTTGCTTCTAACCTTACTGTGAAGTTATACTAGTTAGACCGTTTTATAATGTTTTAGGTTGTGATTTCGGTTCTCATACCAGTTGTTGATACGCTAGCACACGCTGCTAATAAATGCAACGTTATACTCGTGTAGTCTGTGTTTGCTTTGTAATAACAATTATAAGAAGTGAATAGAGACCTACCCAGTGTTGGGTGTAACTAATTACTAAGTAATTAGTTACTGTAATTTAATTACTTTTCCCTTGAAAATGTAAAGTAAGGGATTACTCTTCATTTATCTGTAATTTAATTACAGTTACTTCTGATGTAATTGAGGTATATAATGTGTATAGATGTCTAAATCTTACGACCGCACTCGTACAAATTCGTATGAATTATTGTAAAATATGTATGAAAAAAGTGTGAAATGTCATGAGATCAGACATAAAACAATAGTGGGTTTAACATCAAAATGTATTGTCTGATGCTAAAAAGTATGTTTTTATAATGTAACCTTCTCCTCCGTGGTCAGTTTAAGGATAATTCGTGCAATTTTATAGTGTTTATTTGAAAGAATTCAAACAGATTCATGTCTATCATTGTATTATTCAGCTAGTTGAGATTGATATGGGATTTTGAAAGTAATTAGTAATTAAAAGTAATTAAATACTTTTTAGAGAGAGTAATTAGTACAGTAATCTAATTACATTGTTGAAGAGGTAATTAGTAACTAATTAATTACTTTTTTAGAGTAACTTACCCAACACTGGACCTACCCAGTTTTGCATGAACAGTGTTGCTCCCTGATAATTTGTTAGTCCCAGCCTCCGTCTCGATTAGTAAGAAATGCGGTGGTTCATTTTTTGACTGTGACCAGTAACGTTATGTTTTGCCTCTATTTGGATGCCTTGTTGTTTCTTGCGTTTCACCTGTATGCCTTCGAACGCATATTGCAGCCCCTTTTGCCTACTTCTATCGGACACTTTATTTGCTGATTTATAAAAGTTTGATAATTTCAGCAGGAAGAGCTGTCACAGCATAAGCCATGTTGATACCAAACCAGAGCCCAGATGGCACCCTTTATATTCAATATAGGTCTGGTGTAGGGTTAGACCACTAGGAGGCACCTTCTGCCCCATATATTATATCTGCGTTTCATATTGACGCTAAAGGGTGCCATGTGCGTTGGATGTCTATGCATTGGCAAAAGCGTCAGCATATGACGCCTTGGGATGAGAACGGGCTGGTATATATATATATATATATATATATATATATATATATATACAGTATATATATTTTGCTTTTTTTAATACATAACATAAAATACTGTAATATAGACATGATGACCTACAGTCATAATGCTGTACATTTGTGGAATTTATTTGAAAAATATATGGGGTTTATTATATAAAATTGGAAATGAACATTGTGTTTAGTTTACCCATATTGTCTGCCCTTCGGTGCAGCTGATTCCTGAAACAGATGGACACCAAACACACGCTTATTACATGCACATATTTATTTCATGTACTTCACGAGTGTTATTCTACCTCTCTGTTGATCTGAAAACATACCGTAGAGCTGTCATCATGTGGAGAAAGGCACGGCACGGGCACAGCTAATGCAGGGAGAGCAGAGAGGCTTTCGGTAGCATAATGGCAGAAAGGCTGTCCATCCATAAATGTGTCCCCCTCTGGGTTCTGTCTTTCAGCCTACAGATTCAACATAATGCCATCGGAGCCTGTCATTCAACTTCACTACCACCAGAGGACACAGTATTTTGATACATGACTACTTACTTATAGATCGCTTATTTACCAGTTATTTGCTGGAATGTCATGGTGAATTATGACAATAAATGAAAACACAAACTCTACAAGACGGGAAGTGATGTTTCCAAATATATATTTATTTACACTTAAGTATTGTGTTATTTTTAAAAACTCATTTTATTATTACCAGTATCTCTTAAGGAAATAGTTCATCCACCAGTTAGTATTTCATACATCTTTTACTCATATATAATCTTCCATATATTGGTAATAATTCAAAAAATTCTATTCTTCATCTTTTCAGAACACTTTATAGCAAGTTAGTGAAACATGCAAACATATTTTACATATACAACATCACAAAAAAAGGAAAGAAAGAAATATAAAGAAAAGTACTTTCAAAAGTCACGACAGTATAATGATATAAAAACAAGCAAAGAAATACATGGGAGGCAACAAGTGACTAACACAATGTTTGTCAAAGGAAATGTAAAAAAAGAAATGAGCCAAAATACATTCAGTCAATCATGCAATTTATCTGTTTTATGAAAATGTGTAATCTTCTGGAGAAGTGCAACACAAGAGTATGTGTAGTGTATCTATTTTGGGGCTAGAAACAATGTGGGACTACATAAAAAGTCCACATTAATGGATCCAACTGTTTTGTTGTTTTGAATTATTTTGTGTAAACTCCAAAGTCCAGCTCCCAGTGATATCCAAGGAGAACTTCAAGGTTGCCCTAGCCTCTAGTGTCTTCATGCAAATGGCGGATGCAATGGAAGAAGGAAACCCTCAGTAAGGATCTAAAAACATTAAAAATATACTATGAAGCAACAAAATGACAAAAAAACGCAACAAAATAGGTGAATGAAGGGAAACTAAAATACACTTGGTACAATGCAAAAACAACCCTCATAGAGATGTAGTGAATGTGAACGTATAATAAACTACCTGGATGTCTAAGGATGTGGGCTGCTGATGATCATCATTTATTTTGTGATCCAAAACCAAATGTGTGGTATCATCAAGTCCATATCTATCAACTGATGATCTCTGTGGGAGGAAAAACATGACAAAACACAAACTATAAATGCACAAGCACAACTATTATATGGCTGAATGCTGTCAATAAATCCTCAGGAAAGACACATTAAAGCAGCTGTTCAAGATAGCAGAAACATCATCTGTCTGTTTAAAAAAAAGCAGAGTGACAGAACAGAGTAAGAAAGGCTTTGAGACGGCTACAATAAATGTAAATTCAGTTCAACTTACAATACATTTAATCCAGATCTGTCCAGATGTTATAAGTGAGGAATGGATCAGACACCTGAGACATCTGAAATCTTCATTGGATAACATCAGTGGAGGACTGACATGAATCTGGGCCTTGAGGACTCATTGACTGTCAATCAGGAGTAATGAGTTCTTTTGCAAGGGACTTTGGAGAGGGACTGGATCCAGTAAATGAAAAATAGACTTTCATAACAGAAAGCTCCAGTTTTAGGAGACATGTTGCACAAGTTGATTGCTCATCCTTAAGTGTCCATGCATAGGTATAGTGTTTTGTTTTTACATTCCATGAAACAAGCTGCAACTTTTATTTGCTCTAATATATATATTTTAAATCTATACAAATATGTAAAAATAACCACACTCTTTGTTAATCTAATTTCTTTTTTGTAAAACTTGGTATATTTTCTGGTACATTATCCATAAACCGAAGCATTGAAAGAATTTTCGAAAATAATAAGTAGAAATAGACTCAATATAAGCAATATTAAATACAGTCTAGTCAGAGTTGGATTTTTTTTTAAAAAATCTCCAAAATGCTGAAAGTAACTTGTAGTATGTTAACATCTCCCGAATTTAGAGGCTGTATTTAAGTATAAAATAAGAAAATAAAAAATACCACTTTCAAAATACATAAAATATCTGTGTAAACTGAAAAATAACTTGAACTATGAATAAAGCTAACCAGGTAATTAATAGTTTGTAAGCATCCAAACTATATAAAATGGAAACTTAACCATTGCCAGAAAAAAAAATGATACTGGTAGTTTTTGGAATGCATTTTCCTTTACCAAACACATGCAAAGCGGAAAAAAGTCATTCTTTTTTTTTTTTGTCTAATTAATTTCTGTGTATTATGTAACTGTAGTGTATAGAGTCAGCATTGATATGAAAGCTGCAGGACCACTTGGGGGTCCAGCTTTAAAATCTGCGGTTGTAACTGGAGGAAGTAAATGATGACGATGAGAAGTTCAAGCTGAATCCAGAGCCAGTAGCATCAATGCTGCCTCTTCTTGAACCTGTCCTAGAGCCTGTTCTGGACCCAGTCCGAGATCCAGAGGCAGATGCAGCACCACTGACATTGTAGGGACTGTAGAGGCCTTTACTGGATGTTGATGAAGCTTCCAGAAGCCTAAGGCCAGATCCCTCTTCAACCATGCTTCTGTCCATGGCATCTTTGTAGGAGATCTTCAGTTTGGTTTTGGGACATGTAAGATATTTTGAGTAACCACTCACATCTCGGAGCTTTTGGGCTGTACGACCATCAATGGAACCTTTCCTGATCGCCTCCTCTAAGGAGATCCGTGCCTCAGCCTCTGGCTCAATAAGGCCGCCGGTAAGATACTGCACCTCCAGGAAACGCTGTCCTGCCTCATAATAAAGCCAGCCTTTCTTGAGAGCCTGAGCAGCAGACATTTTGACTTTGGTGCGAGGATCGTCGAATCCATGGAAAGCTTTCTGGGCTAAGTTGAGTCTGTCGACCATTATCTTATCTATAAGACCCTTCTCTGTGGCTTCAGCAACTGGGAATTTATCTCCTGTGGATGGGTCTATTATGCCACCAGTACAAGCTTGTGCCTCCAACAGTCTCTGGCCAGTTATAGAATCCACTAAGTTCCTGTGCATGGCTTCAGTGACTGAAACTTTTTCTAGGCTATCTGTATCAAGTATTCCAGCCACAGGACCTGTCTCCTCAGATGGATCGTTCCATACGGTTGCAGGAGTTTTGATGGTAGGTACGGGGCTCATCGGATAAGAGGAGGTGGACCCAAAGGAAGAGGATCGGGAACGAAAACCACTCATGTTTCCAGATAACATATCAGCAAATTCTGTGATAGAGAGGGTGCCGGAGCGGTACTGGTCGATGGTACTCTGGTCAATGAGGCCTCTTGCGATAGAGTCCTCAATGTCATACTGTCGACCTGATCTTCGGTCAATGAGTATAGACTTTTCAACCCCTTCTGATGATGTCATTGTGATTTCTTCCCATTCACACTCTTGCTCTGAAAGTTCAAGGTAAGTGTCGTGGTCAATTAGCTTTTTGCGGTAGGCTTCATACACCGACATCTCTTTGCCTGAATCGGGATCCACAATGACAACTCTGCGCTTGCGAACGGAGGATTTGGTAGAAGACTGTTTCTCGCGTTTCTTTTCTTTAAGAAGCAAGAGCACAAGACCTGTGTCTGGGTCTACAATACATCTTTCCATCAGCTGCAGGTAGGTCAGATTCTCTTCTGTGTTCGGGTCAAAGAAGCCCTTGGTGTCATCCGACGGGTCACTGAGGATCTCGTTCATTTCCTCATCGAAAAACCCTCGGTTGTAGGCAACTTCGACTGGCAAGCGGTGACTCTGCTCTGGGTCAATGATTCCTCCAGTAGCAATCTGGGCTTCAAGAAGACGAATTCCGTGGTCTCTCAAAATCAGGCCCTTTTTCATTGCCTGGAACAGTGAGATCATTTTGCCTGTGTAAGGATCTCTATAGCCAGTCACAGCCCTCTCAGCAGACAGGAGCTTGTCTTTGAACTCAGGGCCGACAATTCCCATCTTAATTGATTCATTTACTGTTAACTTGAGGTTCTTGATAGGGTCAATTATATAACCTGTGGCTGCTTGTGCTTCCAGCAGTTCAAAAGCAGTACCTGGCCTGATCATGTTCTTTTTCATGGCTTGGTAGATAGATAGACGGTCTTTAGTAGACTCCACATGCACGCCAGCAATACAGCTTGAGCCCTGAAGATATTTCCGCAATCTATTGCTCACCTCATCCACCGTTAGTAGCCCTTCATTAAGTTCGCTGACTGTTTGTTCATCAATGATTTTTGAGCGATATAACTCCTCTATTGTTATTTCTTTTCTGAGACCTTTGAAGAGCAGCCTTCTGTCTGCTAGAGACAACAGATATAGCCCATCTTTGTCAACCTTGCATCTTTTCAAAAGCTGAGCATATGACAGCTTTTCATCAGTTAATGGATCAACGCATCCTTTGACCTCATCGGACAGCTTTTCATAAGTCTCTTTGTTAATATATCCACGCTGTGTGGCAATCTCTGTTGGCAGGTGGAAGTTATACTCTGGATCAATAATACCGCCTGTTGCTGTTTGAGCTTCGAGTAGCCTTAGGGCATAGTCCTCGGACACAAGGTCCTTTTTCATTGCTTGGAAGAGGGAGACGATCTTTCCACTATATGGGTCCTTGTAACCAGTCACTGCTCTCTCTGCAGACAAGAGCTTATCATGAATTTCTGGGCCCACTACACCTTTGCGCACTGCTTCATCTACAGTGAGCATTTCATTCCTGACAGGATCAATGATGAATCCAGTGGCTGCTTGAGCCTCCAAGAGACCAATTGCAATGTCTGGCTTCATCATCTCTCTCTTCATTGCTTGATAAATGCTGATTTTGGAATTGGAATCAGTCACCACACCAGAAACACTGCCAGTTCCATACAAGTACTGCTTAACACTTTGCATCTCCATGACATCACGCATAGTCTTTTTCTCTTTCTTCAACAGGTTGAAGGTCTCAAGGTCAATGATGCGGGCATTGTAGAGATCTTCAATAGTAATTTGACGTCTTCTTGTGCCGCCTGTCTGGATGTTCCCCCCTTTAATAATTTCTCTCTGCTCCAGAATCTCAATTATAATGATTATCATCCGTTCCTTTGTTATGCTGCCAGAACGATATTCATCCAGAAGCTGAGATCTTTGCTCCTCAGGTAGTAGATTTGAATTCATGACATCCCAGAGAGACATAGAGCCCTGACCTTCAATGGGTAGATCGACGTGGGTAGTGGTTAGATCACTCTGAGTTTGTTCTTCACTGTAAAGGTATGTCTTCTCCACAACTGTTGGGGCCTGTGGTTTGGAGAGCTTTAGTAGATTTAAACCCGTGTCAGGATCTGTCATACACTTGTCTTTTAACTGTTTGTATGATATGTTCTCATCAGATGCAGGGTCAGAGAAGTACTTGCTTTCAGCAATGCTGCTGGCCAGCTGTTTGGTAACATAGCCACGGTGAATAGCAATTTCGACGGGAATACGATGACTGTTCACTGGATCGATTACTCCACCTGCAGCCAACTGTGCCTCCAAGAGTGGCATGGCATGTTCTTTGAGGATAAGATCTTTCTCCATGGCTTGATACAGGGAGATTTTATTGCCAGTGAATGGGTCTTTATATCCAGTGACAGCTTTTTCAGCAGAGAGAAGTTTCTCATGAAGCTCCGGACCAACAAGGCCTGCTTTAACCGCATCATCCACAGTAAGACATTCATTTCTTGATGGATCCACAATGAATCCTGTAGCAGCTTGAGCTTCAAGCAAAGCGATACCTGTGTTTTGTCTGAGGAATTTCTTTCTCATTGCTTGGTAGATGCTGACTTTCTCTTTTGTAGGCTCAAGGTAAACTCCAGCAATGCTCTCAGAGCCTTGGAGATACTTGTTGACTGAAGTGTTTTTGCTTACCTCTTTAGGAGTCTTTTTACCTTGTTCCAGCAAATCGTAGGTTGACTTGTCAATGATTTTGGAGTCAAATAATGACTTGGCAGGAACTGGCGCCCTAAGTCCCTTAAAGCAGCCCTCTTCTTGTTTCTTGGCATCTTTCTCAGTGACAATTTCAATTATAATCTTTGTAATTTTCTCAATTGTCATTTTCCCAGATCTGTATTGCCTTATTAAGTCAAGTCTTTGCTCCTCAGTGAGATAATCCGAGTTAATGAGCTCCCATATGGTAACTTTTCTCCCTTTCAAATGTCCACTCTGAATTTCAACAGTTGCCTGAGTCATTGAGTCTTTGGTCTGGTCATCAGTATACTTAAACTCCTCCTTGGCATTGATGGCTTGCTCAGACAAAGGAAGAAGCTGAAGGCCAGTCTTTTTGTCAGTGACACATCTTTTATAAAGCTGCAGATAAGTGACATATTCCTGAGTGTTTGGGTCAAAATATCCTTTAACGTCATCAGTTGGGCTGGTCAAAATCTTGTGGGTTGCATCATCAAAACTGCCCTTCATGCAGGCAATGTCATGCGGAATACGGTGACTTTGAACAGGATCAACGATGCCTCCAGTAGCCAGTTGTGCGTCAAGCAGCCGGAATCCCTGGTCCTTCATGATCAGATCCTTCTTCATAGCCTCAAACAGAGAAATAGTTTTTCCAGTGTAAGGATCTTTGAAGCCTGTGACAGCTCTCTCTGCGGACAGTAGTTTTTCATGAAGCTCTGGACCGACAACACCTGCTTTTACAGCCTCATCTACTGTGAGCTTTTGGTTTTTAATAGGATCTACGACATATCCTGTAGCAGCTTGTGCTTCCAAGAGATTAAGAGCAGGCCCAGGTCTCATCATGTCTCGTTTCATGGCATCATACAAGGACATCGTTTGTTTGGTTGAGTCAATAATTACTCCTGCAATGCAGTTAGTGCCTTTCAAAGCACTGCGCACATGTTCCATCTCAGACACATCTTTTACCAGCAGTTGTCCTTTCTGCAATTTGTTATAGAGGTCTTTGTCAATAACTTTGGATTCAAGAAGTTTTGTAGCAGGTACAGGTGCTCTCAGGCCTTCGAAGGCAAGCTCATTCTTTTTCTCTTTTTCCTCGGCCACAGTTAGAACAATTTTGATGATCTTTTCAACTGTAATTTTCCCAGTTTTGTATTGACGGATAAGATCTTTTTTCTGATCCTCGGTGAAGTACTCTGAGTTTATAATTTCCCAGATGGTCACAGTCTTTCCTTTAAACCTTCCAAATGGCACAGACACAGTTGTCTTGTCAAAGACATCCCTTGTTTCTTCGTCTGTGAATATTCTGGCATTTAGAGCAGCCTCCTCAGAGATGGGCAAAAGAAGCAGTCCTGTTTCTGGATCAGTGACACATCTTTCTATTAGCTGGTGGTAGGTCAGATTTTCTTGGGTGTTTGGATCATAGAATCCCTTGACATCATCTGTTGGATTTTGTAGAATTTTATTGGTGGCTGCATCAAATTGACCCTGCTTATAGGCCATTTCAGTTGGCACACGATGACTGTTGACTGGATCAATAATGCCACCTGTTGCTATCTGGGCCTCAAGCAATCTGATGGCATGATCCTCCCCAATGAGACCCTTCTTCATAGCTTCAAAGAGGGAGATCTTTGCCTCTGTGTATGGATCCTTGTAACCAGTGACAGCTCTCTCTGCAGACAGCATCTTGTTATGAAGTTCAGGTCCAATTAGACCCTCTTTAACTGCCTCATTGACAGAGAGTTTCTTGTTTTTAATTGGGTCAATTATGTATCCAGAAGCGGCCTGTGCCTCCAGCAGGACAAGCCCAGTCCCAGGAGCAATTTTCTTCTCCTTGATGGCTTGATAGATGGGCATTTTTTGATTCGGATGAACAAGCAGGCCACCAATGGAGTTCTTGCCCTTAAGAACTGTTTTAAGTTTTTCTGTCTTGCTAAGTTCTTGGCTTGTGGTGTCACCATTCTGGAGCTTTTCGTAATCCATTTTGCTTAAAAGTCCTACGTCAAAAAGTCTGCTTGCAGGTACTTTCTCACGAATGCCATCGAAAGATAATGCAGAGAAACCATTTGGGCCGTCAGCTTCATCAGAAATCCTTTGACCATTGAGGACTTTTTTGTATTCGGTCTGGATGTGAATTTCCTGGGTGATTTTCTGAGCAACCTCAAGCTGCTGAAGTTTCTCGCGCAGTTGCTGGTTTTCCTCAGCAAGCATTCTTTCCTGTTCAAGCCTTTTCCTCTCAAGGTCTTGCATCTCTTTCTGCTTGTTGAGCATCTCCTTTTCAGCTGCTTTCTGTTTCATCAGAGCAGAATCCATGGTGGCCTTAAGTTTCATCTTTTCGTCCTCCAGTTGTTTTCTTTGACGTTCCTGTTCATCTTTCAGGGCTTTTGACTTTTTGACCTCTTCTTCAAATTGGCTCTCTAACCTCTTCTTTTCATCCTCAATTTGTTTTTCCTTCTTCAAAAGCATCTCCTTTTCTGACATAAATGTCTGCTGAAGAATAGTCTTCTCTTGTTTAATTTGTTCTTGCTGAGCATTCGCCATCTGTAAAAGAAGAAACAATGTTAAAACAATGCTAAAAAAACATTTTGGACAAATAAGTTTCAATGATGTAAATGTCAATTTTAAGATTAATGAAAAAAAAGCAATATGGATTATAATTAAATAAAGGAACATATTTGCAATGTTAGTTTTTAGAAAGAGGGTTAACAATGACATAAGCTGCAATTTATGCCATCTTTTACACAATACCTCTTTGGACTTTTTCTGTAACTCTTCAGCCTCTTTTTTCAATTTTGCCTTCTCATTCTCAAGATCAGCAATGGCTTTGCGCAAGTCATCTGCTTCTTTGTTACTGCTCAATCTCTGTATTTCCAATTTTTCAACAACAGTCAATTTCTCTTTGGTGGAAAGCTCGGTCTCGTGAAGTCGGGCACTAATCTCATCTGCCTGCTTCTTGAATTTCTTGGCTTCCTTCTCAGCTCTAGTCTGTGCATCACTGAGCTGTGAAACCTGAAGTCTAAGTTTCTCTGCCTCAGCTGTTATCTCCAACTGTCTCCTGCGTTCGGCCTCCAATGATTTTTGGAAGCCCTCGGTTTCCTCCTCAAGCCGTTGCTGCATCATTTGCTTGTCTTCAAGCAGCTTCTGGGCTTGCTCTTGAGCAAGGTCTTTCTGTCTCTGTAGCATTTCTGCCTCTGCTCTAAGTTTAGACGCCTCCTGGATGGCTTGCATCTTTTCTTTGAGCATCTTCTCAGCAAGTGCTCTTTGCTCTGCAAGGTCAGTCTCTGCAATATGTCTCATGCGAGCAGCCTCCTGGGCCTCGATGCTGAGCCTGGCAGCCTCCTCAGCAAGCTTTTTCATGTTCTCGGCCTCCTCAGCCAAGAACGTTTGAGTGTTATCTTTGTCCTTCTGGATGAGACGCTGATTCTCCTCTTCGATTCTGAGCTTAAGTTTGATTAGCTCTTCCATTTGAATCTTGACTTTGAACAGTTCCTCCTCTACCTGGGCTTTCTGCTTAACAGCGTCACCAACCTCGTCCTTCAGGCGATGAAGCTCATCGTCCAGGAGAGTCTTTTGTTTGTCGGTCTCATCCAACCGCAGTTTCACTTTAGTGAGCTCTTGCTCGACCTGAGACTTCTGCTTAAGAGTCTGCTCTGCATGTTTCTTGTGCCTAGCCATCTCTTCATCAGCTAGCTGTTTTTGTTTCAGCGCTGCTGCCTCGGCCTGGGCTCGCTTTTCTGCCTCAAGCTCTGCCTCTTTTCTGAGCCTCTCAGCCTCTTCTTGGGCTTTGGCCTGATTGTTTGCCTCGACCTCGGCAGCCTGACGCTGACGTTCGGCATCTTCGGCTTGATGGCGGAGGAGGGCAGCCTCTTTCTCTGCCTTTTGTTTGGCCTTTTCTGCTTCTTGGGCAAGCTTTTTAGCTTTCTCAAACTCCTCCTTGAGCCTTTTATGCACCATGCTGTCCTCTTTCTGTTGAACAAGAACGCTTTGAACTTGCTGTTCAGCTGTAATTGCTTTCTCAGCAGCCTCGTTGGCAGCACGTATTTGCCTCTCGGCTTCTTTATCAGCGTCTTCTCTCTGCTTCCTGGCCTCATCCGCTTTCTTTTTGAGACGCTCCACTTCTTCTTGGGCAACTTGGCGCTGCCGGCCTGCCTCCTGTTCTGCGGCAGTAATCTTTTTCAGTTTTTCTTCGGCCTCCCTTCTTCTGTTTTCTTCTTCAAGGGCGAGCTTACGTAGCTTCTCGGCTTCCTCCTCAGCTCGTAGTTTGCTTTGGTGCGTTTCCTCAGCAATGTTCTTCAGCTTATTCAATTCAAGCTCCAAATCAAGCTTGCCAGATGAAGCCTTCTCAAAATTAAGTTTCAAGATGCGGATCTCCTCTTCAACTATTCTTTTCTGTTTAAGAGTGTCATCTACGATTGATTTTTGTCTTTCCAATTCCATTTCAGAGGATTTCTTGAGCTGGTCGATCTTCTGCTCGATGTCTTGCTTGTGCTGGCTTGCCTGATCTTCAAGAGCCTTTCTCTGGTAAGCCTCGACCTCAGCATTCCTTCTCAAGCGTTCATTTTCAGCCTCCTTTTCTTTAAGAGCGATCTCTGCCTCAGTCTTCAAGCGAGTGGCCTCATTAATGGCAGTGAGTTTTTCTTTGAGAATTCTCTCTGCTTCTGCTCTCTGCCTCGCAGCTTCCTCCTCAGCCACTTGCCTCTGCCTCTTTGCCTCTTCAGCAATGGCACGGAGCTTGGCTGCTTCATCTGCAAGATCCCTCAGTTTAGCAGCTTCAGCTTCCAAGAGTTGTTTACTCTTTTCAGTGGTAGACATGCTGTCCTTTTCAGCCTTAGATTTCATCTGCAAAAGGATGTCCATTTCACTTCTGACTTTGGAAAGCTCGTCTTCAAGTTGCTTCCGCTGCTGCTCCGCAGCACTGACCTCATTCTTGAGACGGTACAGTTCATCATCAAGCAGAGATCTCTGTTGCTCGGCATGATCAAAATCGGCCTTCAGGCGGATCAGCTCGTGCTCTGCCGAAAGCTTCTGTTGTGCTGTGCTTTCGGCCATCTTCCTCTGCCGCTCAAGTTCTTGCTCAGCCATGTCTTTCTGTTTCAGGGCAGACTCTTCAGCTTTGGCCCGTTTTTTGGCCTCGCGCTCAGCGTCATCTTTCTGTTTTTCGGCCTCTTCCTGTGCAAGACTCTTTTTGTGGGCCTCTTCCTCTGCCTGGAGCCTTAGACGAAGGGCCTCATTGGCTTTTTGCCTCCATTTTTCAAGCTCGCTCTCAGCCTCCTCCCTTCCCTTGTCCGCCTCTTCCTGTAGCCTTTTGAGGCGTTCCGCCTCCTCCTGCAGTTGAATGACGGTCCCGTGCTTTTCTCGGAGTGACTCCTCAAGTTTGGACGTCTTCTCGACAAAGGACATGCGCTTACTCTGCAGCTCAGCAGTGGCACTTTTCTGAGCTGCCTCTTGAGCGACCTTGATTTGTCGTTCTTTCTCCATCTCAGCCTGCTTCATGTGTCTCTCTGCCTCCTCAGCCTGCATCTTGAACTTCTCAAGGTCGTCCAGGGCTTTCTGCTTCTGCCTGGCAGCCTCTTTCTCTGCTTCAGACTTAAGCTTTAACTCCTCCTCTGCCATCCGCTTCTTCTGGGTCTCCTCATTAACCTGCTTCCGAAGTTTCTCAGCCTCCTCCTGGGCAACTTTGCGAAGTCTCTCCGCCTCTGCAGCCTTGTCTCTAAGCTGCCTCACCTCGTCCTCCGCGGTGGACTTCTGCTTTACTGTAGTTTCCAACTGAAGTCTTATGATGTGGATCTCTTGCTCTATTTTGGACCGGCTTTGCAGAGCCTCCTCCACTTGCTGACTTTTTGATTTGATCTGTTGTTCGGAGAGGTTTTTGAGCTCATGCAGCTCCAGCTGGATGTTCTGCTTTTGCCTTTCAGCATCCACAGCGACAATCTCTCGTTTGCTAACCTCCTCTTGCATCATGAGCTTGAGCTCCTGTGCCTCTTTCTCCGCTTTGGCAATGGCCTTGGCATGAGCTTCAGCTAGCTGCTTCTGTTTCTCTAACTCTGCCTGCATCTCAGCCATTTTTTTCCTCTCTTCTGCTTTAAGTTTCTCAGCAGCTTTCTGTATTAGTGGAAGTAAATGGTAAAGAAAATTATGATCAGGATCAAGCATGGCAGGGTGTTAAAAGATTTAGTTTACCAGAAAATGAAAATGCTGTCATCATTTATTAGCTCTGTCATTCCAAATTTGTGTGATTTTCTATTATATTATTATAATAGTATTACTTTCCTTGGTGGAAAACAAAAGGTGATTTTTTTTTTTTTGAGAATATCTATCTACCTCTCTTTAACATAATGAATACTTGAGAAGTCAAGCTCCAAAATGAAGAAAAAGCACCATGAAAGTATCATAAAAGTGGCCCACGAGACATTATATTCTAATCTTCTGAAACTATACGTATATCTTCAGAAAACTTGGAAAACAGCACATAAGTTGTACGGACGACTGTCAACGTGATTTGTCTCTTTTGAAGTTTCAAAGCTTCAAATCCCATTCTTTGAATTTGCATGGCTAAATATAATAAATAAAATATATATATCATTATCGAAAAGCCTCCTTTTTGTCCCATGGAAGCAAGAAAGACTTTTGCAATAACATGAGGGTGAGCAAATGATGACAGAATCTTTCATTATTTCAGTGAACTAATTCTTTTAGTGTTAAGGTTTTTGTTTAGTTCAAAGGAAAAACAGGTTTAGATGCAAACATGACAAATGGGGTTAAAATAAATGAATAGTCAAATATAATATAATTAATGTATGGAGACACAAGACATTGCTTTAAAACACTACACTCTCATGACATGCTATGGTAGCACTCTAAGAACTATTTACTGCATTCCAGTTAAACAAAGTGCTTCAAGAAAAAAAAAAAGAGTCTTATACTATGCAATCAATGTGCTGTTGTTATAAACTAGATGACTTGATGAAAACTGAGCACACAATTAATACAGCTTTATAGGGATACTTTGAAATTATTTTTTGGTGTGTTATAGCTTACCTCAAGGGCATCCAAGATGTAGGTGTCTTTGTTTCCGTGGGTCAAAACGTTCTTGTCTGTCAGTCATATAATGGAGGTCTATGGTCACCACCTCAAAGAGCATGCACAGAGAAGTCCAAATTAAACATGATTTAATGACTCGTAAATGTAAGTACACATTGATGGCCCAAGACACGAAACGAGCGGTTTGTGTGCGAAAACGAACAGTATTTATATCGTTTTTACCTCTTTTAACGAAGCGCCCGCGCCCCCAGATAACAAGAGGTAAAAACTATATAAATACTGTTTGTTTTCTCACACAAACCGCTCGTTTCGTGTCTTAGGCCATCAATGTGTACTTACATTTACGAGTCATTAAATCATGTTTAATCTGGACTTCTCTGTGCATGCTCTTTGAGGTGGTGACCATAGACCTCCATTATATGACTGACAGACCAGAACGGTTTGACCTAAAAAAATCAAAATGGGAAATACTGTGGAAACAAAGACACCTACATCTTGGATGCCCTTGAGGTAAGCTAAAACACACCAAAAATTAATTTCAAAGTGAACTATCCCTTTAAGAGTGTTAACAAAAAAAAAAAATTCTAAATATATATCATCATTAAGGTATCTTGATTAGGTGGCCAGACCAAATGGTGAGATGAACAGAACAACTAAATAACAATAGTGCAAGCAAGTACTCTGCCATTAGCAATGGAAAGTAAGTTGTAGATGTTAAAAGCAATGATTCAGAAAGACAAGCAGGTTCAGATCTACAGATAAAGAGCAGAGGTTAGTAAGAAAAGAAAAAACATTTTAAATTACTTAAAAAATGTATAAAGGGCAGTAGGAATCTGATTCTCTAGTACATTTACTTACACTGACTCTACGAGGATAGCAATAGCAAAGAGAATATACAGTCAAAATTTGAAGTGGATCAAAAAAGTTCAAAGTTGTCCCGAGACAAGACCGGGTATTATTCAAAATTCATGTATAACTTGTCTTTGATGAAAGGTTTGGATCCACTTCAAATGTTGACTACTGTAGCTATGAGAATCAGAAAACTACAATGAACAAAAGTACAATAACATTTAAAGAGAAAGGCTAAATCATATAAGCTTGATGGAAGGAAGTTCAGAATATTCATGAAGTGGGATATTGGAATATGGGTATGAAATTATTAGAGCGTAGTGAAAAGTTTTACCTCTTTAGAGCCCAAAAAAGTTCAAGCAATCATCAAGACAAAGCACTGGCAAGCAGTTAGGAAAAGCAAAGAAACCAAAGGTTAGGGTTTGAAAGACACACAGTAGTGAGAGAAGAGAAAAGCATATAGGAAAAGTCAGCCTCATACAACTTGCTTTCCCTAGTGTGTATCAGACACAGTCTGACGTTCAAATATAACATATTCTGCTCTGTTAAAATATGCTTCTGGAAATTGTTGGAGCTTTACATTTAAAAAAAAACTTTTTTAACTTTTTGTAAGAGAAATGTCTATAGATAATGTCCTTTAAAAAGGTAATGTGATTCTTAATGCTTGTTTTTTTATATATATAATTTGGATAGGACAAATTTATTCTTACTTCTGTTTGTCACATACAGCTTTTGTTTCCAAAATGAGTCACCCATACATTAAGTATATCTAGATGATTTTTGAATGAGTTGGTTAATATTAGTGTTTTGAGTTAGTCTGGTGTGAATAGGGTCCCTTGGTGTCACGCACCTCCTCGTCCTCCAAGCGCCGCTGCGAGTCTGTGATGAACTTGATGTACTGACTGGTCAGAGTCATCAGTTCACTATAGCGAGTTCGCAGAGTCACATACTATGAGGAAACGGATAAAGCATTATGATCATTCAGAGGATATCAGTGTACTATTTTACAAGATTGCATATTTATAACACCATAGTAATCTAAGCACACATGAGTATTCAAATAATGCAAAGGTATGAATTAGATTCAACTGATCTATGAGTGTTTTCCAACCTCTTGAATGATGTTATCAGAGGCGGACTCCATCTTGGTTTTCTTCAAAGGAGAAGTCAGAGGTTCTACCTGAGCTTTGTAGGCAACCAATTGTAGTTCATAATCCTGAAAAAAAGAAGATTGTAGCATTCAAACAACAAAAATCTAGAATTTTCCGCATCATTGTGTCACATGATCCTTCAGAAATCATTCTAATATGCTGATTTACACTTCCTTTTGTGTGTTGAAAACAGTTGTTGCTTCATATTTTTGTATAATGGAATGAATTCTGAAGGATGTTAATGAGAATAATGATGCTGTAATTTCAGCTTTGATCACAGGAATAAATTACATTTTAAATTAAAGCTGCAAGCAGCGATGGACGGGCCCTCGCACCTGTAGCGCGTTAAGGTGTGAGGCGGCCGCGTTGCATATTCTGCAGCTCAGCCAGTGCTGCTGTGCATTTGCTACGCTGCTTCGTTAAAGGTCACTTCCTGTTGCCAGCAGGTGGCTCTATGACTTAGGGTGAATGTCGGCATGTAGATTTGTTCAGGGCGGGACTCTTGTCAAATGTGTAAAATTTCATGCAGATCTGGGCATTTACAGCCAAGTTACTACAACTTCCTGTTTCATGGCGAATCATCGACGCCACGGACACGCCCATCGACGAAAACGCGCAGATAGCACAACTTTACATCGTCAATGCCTTTAGAAGGCACAGCAGAAATTTGAAGTCGATCTGACTAAATCCCTAGGAGGAGTTTGTTAAAGTACGTAATGAGTAAATCATCCAAAAATGGCGGTAAAATTAGAAATGGCCGACTTCCTGTTGAGTTTAAGGCATCGCTCCAAGAGACTTTTCTGTGCGTCTGGACATGGTAGATGTACCACAGAAATTTCGTACATGCCGGTCAAACATGCGGCGGGGGCTGCTTCGTTAAAGGTCACTTCCTGTTGCCAGCAGGTGGCGCTATGACTGTGGGTGAATGTCGGCATGAAATTTGAAGTCGATCCGACTAAATCCCTAGGAGGAGTTTGTTAAAGTACGGAGTCTGTAAATCGTCCCAAAATGGGCGCCAAATTCAAAATGGCCGACTTCCTGTCGAGTTTAGGGTATGGGTTCTTGAGGCTTTTTTGTGCGTCTTGACATGATACACGTCCCCACCAAATTTCGTGCTTTTAGGTTGAACGTTGACGAGGGGCTAATTTTTTGCAATTTTCTAGGTGGCGCTAGAGAGCCATTTTGCCACGCCCATCCGCGAAACCCACAAAATACGAAATTTTTCACCAGTCCTGACATGCGTGCCAAATTTGGTGAGTTTTTGAGCATGTTGTGGCCCCGAAAATGGCGCTTACTTTGCAGAAAAAAGAAAACAAAAATAACCCTAACAGTTTCAATAGGGTCCTCGCACTGTTAGTGCTCGGGCCCTAAATATACTCAAATAGGAAACTGTGATGATATTTCACAATAATGTTTCATGTATTCAAAGAAACCTTTGTAAGCACAAGATATGTCTTCTTCTACATACACATGCTTTATAACTCTCTCTTACCTTGATTGTATCAATGTAGGCTTTGGCATATTTCTGACACTCATCGACTTTCTCTTTGTTTTTCTCAATCTCTTCCAGCAGTTTCTGTGAGGGGAAAAAGTCAGCATATTATACTTCTACCTTAGAGAAATGTATTGGTTGCAACTAATAATCCCGCTGCTTCTCTCAAATTTCAAGACGCCACAGTGTACATTTGTAAACACTGTGCTATTTGCATATTTATGAGGTTGATATCACTGAGGTAAATGCAAAAGAGCATGTGACCTGTTTCAATACCTGCTTATCCATCTGAGGAAATGTTGACGCTTTGGCTAACTCCGAGACATACTACAGAAATAATACCTCAGTAAAGCATTTGATGTCACTGGCCGTTGCTATTATTAGTTTCACTTAGACTTTGAAACTAAACAGAGGTTTATGATGTCACTACAACTGTAGAAAGCAAATCAATATCTAATGTGAGGTGAGAGTGGTGATGATTTTTTTTTTTTTTTTTTTTTTTTTTTTTTTTAAAGGCACAGTAATCTATGTAAATGTCGCAGATAGAGGTCACTTATTCAAAACAACAGTGAAGCAAATGCTAATGAGAGATACTGGTCTGGAGTCTCATGGAGGAGCTTCAGAAGTTGAAAGTTATGTTAACGTTACTCTTCGCGTTCGCTCAGTGGATGCTATGAGACACTGCAGTGAACTAGATCGATATTAGAATATCAATAATTAATAAATGCTGGATGACTTGTGTTGCTAAATGGCATGCAATTCGTTTTAAACCATTGCATGGTGGAGAAAATACTGCATTACTGTAACTACAAATAAAGCTCTTTCTGATTATGATATGAAAGTTACAAAATAGTGTGGTCTGGGTACAAACATGCTAGAGAAAACAGACTAACAGTGTTGAGCTATAGCAATGATTCGTTTTATGTCGATTAAAACACTCGCTCACCTGTCTAATAAAACACATAATATATTAAAGTGTCTTAAGTGTTTCTAGGGAAGTAAGACCAGAAATCGAGGGAAACGTGGATATGACGTCATGCAATGACACGGGACGTTACGCTGATTAAAATAGCTGATTTCTCTGGATTTAAACATTTGGGATAATGCAAGTACATAATTCACCAAAATATATACCACTGTTCTAGTGGTTTTTGCATATTTTAATCCCAAAATCGTACATATTGTGCCTTTTTTTAATACTGTATACCACAAACTGTGATGACCCACTATAAAACTCAAACAAGTGTGAAGCATTGCTTAAAGGAGTAGTTCACTTTTGCTGATAATTTACTCACCCCCATGTCATCCAAGATGTCCATGTCTTTCTTTCTTCAGTCGCAAATAAATGAAGGTTTTTGATGAAAATATTCCAGGATTTTCTCCACATAATGAACTTCAATGGGAACCAAACGGTTCAAGGTCCAAATGAGAGTTTCAGTGCAGCTTCAAAGGGCTTCAAACGATGAATAAGGGTCTTATCTAGTGAAACGATCACTCATTTCAAAAATAAATTTTAAAAGTTGAAGTTTTATAAGCTCAAATGCTCGCCTTGCTCTGTTCTGTGATGAGTGTTCGTGACTCTCCTGTTCAAATTCGAAACAAATCTTTTTTCGAGTCATGACTCGAAGGGTCCTAGATAAGACCCTTATTCATCATCTGGTGTCGTTTAAAGCCCTTTGAAGCTGCACTGAAACTCTCATTTGGACCTTGAACCGTTTGGTTCCCATTGAAGTCCATTAAATGGAGAAAATCCTGGAATGTTTTCATCAAAAACCTTAATTTCTTTTCGACTGAAGAAAGAAAGACGTGGACATCTTGGATGACATGGGGGTGAGTAAATTATCAGCAAAGTTTTTTTTTTTTTTAAAGTGAACTACTCCTTTAACCCAGTGTTAAATCTGGCTGTTCCCGAGGTTTGAAAGGCTCTTTACAGGAAGCTTGTGTCATCCAGTACCTTCTCCTGTGCTAGTTGCTCTTTTAGTGTCTTGCTGTCAGTAATCGGCACGGCCTGGATCTTCTCCTGCCGCTGCTTGGCGTCTGCGATCCAGCGGATGAGCCAGTCGTAGCTCTCCCTGTAGTAGCCCTGCTGCCGGCCGAGCTGCTCCAGCTCGCGATGACGCAGGTCGATCTGGGCGAAGACGGCGCGCCAGCGGTCCTGAAGGCTGCCCAGGAGCTGTCTGTAGTGGTCCAGCTCAGCGTCCCGTTCAGTGTGAATCCGAGACATGTTCTGGCTGACCGATGTGGCCTTGGCCAGCTCACCCTCCATGTCATCAAACACGGGCCGCTGGGTTTCTGCCTCCACACGCATTTTCTGAACACACAAGAACAAATTGACTTAATCCCAAAGGAAAATTAATGCAACTACATTGTACATACAGTATATAAGCTTTTTCAAGAAAATTTCCCAAAAAACTTTTGCTGATAATTTACTCACCCCCATGTCATCCAAGATGTCCATGTCATTCTTTCTTCAGTCGAAAAGAAATTAATGTTTTTGATGAAAACATTCCAGGATTTTTCTCCATATAATGGACTTCAATGGGAACCAAACGGTTCGAGGTCCAAAAGACAGTTTCAGTACAAACTGCAAACTGTTCAAATGGCTTTAAACGATTCCAGACGAGCGAAACGAGTTGTCAAAAAAATCAAAAATCAAATTTGTTAATCAAAATGAACAAACCTTTTTCCGAGTCAATTTGTTCGTTGATGAACCAAATGACTCGGAAAAAGATTTGTTCATTTTGATGAATAAGTTCGAACAGGAGAGTCACGAACGCGCATCACAGAACAGAGCAAGGCGACCATTTGTGCTTATAAAACTTAAACTTTGTTAATTATTTATTAAATGAGCGATCGTTTCGCTTGATAAGACCCTTATTCATCGTCTGGAATCGTTTAAAGCCCTTTGAACAGTTTGCAGTTTGCACTGAAACTGTCTTTTGGACCTCGAACCGTTTGGTTCCCATTGAAGTCCGTTATATGGAGAAAATCCAAGAATGACATGGGGGTGAGTAAATTATCAGCAGAAGTTTTTTCAAAAGTGAACTAATCCTTTAAATACCAACATTTGGCAAAAAAAAAAAAAGTCTTGACTCAAACAATAATCCACCCAAAAATGAAAATGCTGTCATATTTCATCACCATGTTATCTTTCCAAACCTGAATTTTGAAGAATGTTGGTAACTAAACAGTTTTGGTTCCTGTTCACTGTATTTCTTGGTCTAACTAAGTCATTAGGAAATATTTGGGTACCAACAATTTTTACTTTCCAAGATCATACAGGTTTGTAATGACATGAGGGTGGGTAAATGATGAGGGAATTTTCATTTTTGGGTGTATACCTCGGTTGTTTTTTCCCCTTTGTTAAAATAAGTTCTTGTTTCCAGTTTAATTTGCAGAGTCGTCTCTAAGTAAGTCATTTGAAAGTTGATTTCCCCCCAAAAAGTGCAACACTGTGGCTCTTTAAATTATAATCTGTTAGTTTGAGAATGAGTCCAACACATGATCATCTGTTTGCCCAGAAATGCCACATTTCACCATTATAGTCCACTAAACTAAATCCTGATCCCATTTTACTCAATTGAACTTTTTTTCTATTCGTATATCTAGATCAGCAGTTCTAAACCAAGGGTTCGGGTCTCCGCTAGGTAGCCTCAGCAAACCTCCAAAGTGACTACAAAATCGATATACTTCTATAATATTTTTAAGTCAACCCTTCAACAACTGTAAAATCGGGATATATAGAGAATTAATTTTTCACACTAACCTTAAAGTGTGATTTCTAAAGCTAAGAAATGTAAATAAATACAATATGATGAATAAACATTCTGTAGTTATTCCAAGCTGGGTAGAAAATAGTAAAAACTTATTCTTATTCTTACTTATCCAGAAAATCACAAACAACTGGAAACATCATGTAAATTGATCGATTAATTAAAAAAAGAGGGATCCATGAAGAACGTTAAAACTTTTGGAATCCTGAAATTGAATCTACGGAAACTAGGATTGTCAGTCTTGCAGTCAAAAAGGTTGAGCGCCACTGTATATATTAAATAAATAGTACAAGATTCACCTAGTGTCATATAAAACAAAGGGTCAATCATTGAACACTAAATCCTCCATCCATCCCATGTTACCTTGAGCTCGGAACAGTAGTTCTCCACCTCCTGGACGTTTGCAGGAACCGTGTGAACATCACGCAGGCGATTCTCATAAATCTTCACCACATTTTCTGCCTCTTGCGTGTTCCGGATCACAACTTCTATCGTCTTAAGTCTACAAAGGAAAGAGATAACTTGATCTAATCTTATGCCTAATTAAATTAGTACATAATAATACACTACCGGTCAAAAGTTTAAAATAATAATGACTCTCTTCTTCTCACCAAGGCTGCATGCACTGTAAAAAAAATTGTTGGTTTAACTTGAAAAATGAAGTAATCTGGTTGCCTTAAAATTTTAAGTTCATTGAACTGGAAAAATTGAACAGGAGATTGATTTAATCATCAGAAACTCAAAATATTATGTTGTATGAACTACATCAATTATTTAAGTTGATTTGACAAAAGAAAAAATGTTGTCATTACAAATCATGAAAATATTTTTTTTTTTTTACAGTGACTCAAGAAACTATTCATAGTATCATCAATGTTGAAAACGGCTTTTGCAGAAGAGACTTCTTTCGAAAAATCTTAATTCTTTCAAATATTTGACAAGTAGTGTACACACTAGTTACTTGAAGACAAAATATGAATGAAAAGCAGCATCCTTGAGACTAGTATTCTGAACAATGGATATGTTGTGTATGTGAGAACACTGTGTGTGAGAGTGGTCATTACTTCTGCAGGTACACTGAGGACAGGTTGTAGGTTTGGTCCATCTTCTGCAGGGTGATGTCCAGCTCTGAGCGCAGGACGGGCGAGCTGGACTGCTCCGGGGACGCCAGGACCTCCTCGGCTTTCTGGGACACTTTATCCAGGTTCGTCTTAATGCCTTCCAACTCCACGTGCACTTTCTGTTTGAGCCACAAACAGAAACTCTCAGAAGATCTCAACCACTTTGTTAAATATGACAAAGAACATGGTCCAAGTCATATATCACAAAAAATAATCTCATTCTCATTACTCTCATATTGTTTTAATATTTGTCCTTTAATGTATTCTGCAATATGGTAATAAGATTTGTCGTTAAAAATAATAATAAATGAGCTACAAAACATCTAGAATAAAATCAGACTGTCGTACCCTCTGATCTGCAGTCTTCTGAATGCAGTCTTTGAGCGGATCTTTCCCCGCAGGTTGGCGGATACGAGCCACCGTGCGAGACTCACAATCTTCGATCTGCAGGCGCAGGTTTTTGATTTGGGTGATGTATGACTTGCTTGTGGATTCATCCTGCTCACCTGTGAAGATAATAGATGTGTTTTTACTGTTTTCTGAATAAGCAACAGTTCATTTCTCCCTTTATGTGTGCACTGCAGCCAACATTCATGTCACAGACGTTCCTTCTGTGTTAGTGGCATTCCAAAATCAGTAGAAAGAAAACTATATATAAGACTATGCATGAAGAAAACGAAGCCTATTTCAGACGCTAATACAGCTTATGACAGTAAAATATGAAGAGTTCAGATGCAAAAGCCTCTAAATGCCATTTGAAATTTTCTTCTTTAATGATGATTTTTATCAAACTTGTATATTTAAGTTCAGTAATTTCACTTAAATAACAATTAATAGGTAATTATCATTGCCATTTAAGTGAATTTACTGAACTTAAATATACAAGCTTGATAAAAATCATCATTAAAGAAGAAAATTTCAAATGGCATTTAGAGGCTTTTGCATCTGAACTCTTCATATATTATTGTAGTCATTTTTTTATTTATTTAAATCATCACAAATTTAAAAGTACAAAAAAACGTGTGTAAATTGTGTAAATGTATATATATATATATGGTTACTAGCATGAAAACTTAAAGCAAAATATAATTTTGTATTTCGGTAACTTTAGGATCCAATTCTCAATATTAACTCGTTGCTTATTAGCATGCATATTACTAATTTATTGGCTGTTTATTAATACTTAAAGCACATATTAATGCCTTATTCTGCATGACCATATTCTATATCCCTTGACCCCACCCAATACCTAAACTTAATTACCTTACTAACTATTAATAAGCAGTAATTATGAGTTTATTGAAGTATAAGTTACAATAGTTGGTCAATAGTGAGAATTGGATTCTAATCTACAGTGTGACCCTTATTTCTTTATGTTGAATGCTATTTACACTAAGTGGAAATATATATATATATATATATATATATATATAGATGGAGATGCTATTTACAGTAAGTGCAAATATATATATAGATACTATTTACACTAAGTGCAAATATATATATATATATATATATATATAGATGTATTTACACTAAGTGAAAATAGCAGTAGTTTTTTAGTTTTTTAAGTGTAAATAGTTGTTAGATGCTATTTATATTTGGTGCAAATAGTGGCAAGATACTATTTGCACCACAATGCAATGTATTATACAACTGAATCGATATTAGGCCAATACCCTTACCCCTACCAATAACCCCTACCTAATTACCGCTATTGAATATCCGTTAGGCACTTTATTTCCACTTTTCTAATATTTTCATCATATTTATTTAAAATAAACGCCTCTCTGATCTAATATGGAAAAAATAGGTGCATATATGGAAAACTTTTGCAAAAGACTCAATCATACAATGTGGGCAGAGTAAGTGTAAGTAGATTTACTAAAGGTGTAGACAGTTATTTTTGCGGCTGACTTTAATGCACATGCATTTGTAGGAGTTTCCATTTCAAAAGTAGGAGAGTATTTAAATGAATCTGGCATGGTGATTTACTAAGGTTTGCGCTCGTCAAGTTACTGGTATTTGCGCCATTATTAACCGTCCAAGAAAAGCATGTCTTAAACCGGGACGCTAATTTGAGCTGCTCTTGGTAGATTGTGTTGGTCATGATGCAGAGAAAAAAATTATACTTTTTTAGGATTGCACTCTCATGCTAAATCGCCCTCTTTTAGTAAATCCGTCCCTCTGTTTCTCTATTCTTTTGGAGTCCATGTTGGAAATCCAACATGTTTCATTGGATTTCCCTTATTAAGAGCCATCTAAACTACAAATATATGAACAATACAGAGTCAGAAATGCATCTTTCGACCAGTGTATGTTTTTTGAGATTTTAATACATGCACACTCTGTAGAGATGCGCAGTTAGCAAAAACACAGGAACGAAACAATGACAAAAGCTGGCACAACATGTTTTTCATTAAAGGGATAGTTCACTTTGAAATACATTTTTGATATGTTTTAGCTTACCTCAAGGGCATCCAAGATGTAGGTGTCTGTTTCCTCAGTAGATTCAACTGTGTTATTTTTTTTAGGTCAAACCGTTCTTGTCTGTCAGTCATATAATGGAGGTCTATGGTCACCACCTCAAAGAGCATGCACAGAAGAGTCCAAATTAAACATGATTTAATGACTCGTAAATGCAAGTACACATTGATGGCCTAAGACACGAAACGAGCGTTTTGTGTGAGAAAACAAACAGTATTTATATCCTTTTTACCTCTTGTTACCACACGTCAAGAGGGTTACAAGAGGTAAAAACGATATAAATACTGTTCGTTTTCTCACACAAACCGCTCGTTTCGTGTCTTAGGCCATCAATGTGTACTTACATTTATGAGTCATTAAATCATGTTTAATCTGGACTTCTCTGTGCATGCTCTTTGAGGTGGTGACCATAGACCTCCATTATATGACTGACAGACAAGAACGGTTTGACCTAAAAATATCAAAATTGAAACTACTGTGGAAACAAAGACACCTACATCTTGGATGCCCTTGAGGTATAAGCTAAAACATACCAAAAATGAATTTCAAAGTGAACTATTCCTTTAACAAAGCGGCTCATCCATGATAACTGGACTTTGCTCATGACTGTCAGCAGGAGCACAAGACTTACCCTGTGCTTTCACAGCTGCTCCTGTAACGTGAATTTAACAGTTACTCAACATCCGTTAGCAAAACATCACCCTCATTTCTCAAGTGTTTCGTGGTGCACACTGGGCTTTGTCGAGTTTAGTGAAGTCTGTACCTTTCTCCAAGGTGTGGAGCAGTTTGTCGAAATACAGCGTAGTCTCCTTATAGTCCCTTTCGATCTGCATTTTGTCAGTTGAATCGAACATCTTCGATTCCTGGCTGTCTTTGAGAAAGTCCTGATAGTGCAGCTGAAGGTTCCTCAAAATCAGCTGGTACTCGTCTGGCTTCATCGTCTTGAACTGAAACATAAGTGGACAAACATATAAACGAATAGCTTCTTTCAAATTCAAAATGGTTTTAGTTGCATCTTTCCCGTGATTATTGCAACGAAGGGGATAACAATAATCTTTATTTTGTCTTTTGTCTAAAATTGACAATCTACAGCAAACTTATTCAGAGATGTTAAAACAGTCAAATGACTTCTCCTCTTCTCTTTAATTTGTTTAGGAGGGCCTGTTATTCAATAAAGCAATTCTCCTGGTTTAGTTTCCTAAATATAGCTCAAGTTTTAAAAAAAGATCAAGTTACTGAGGTTAGTTTTGAGCCTTGTGGTTTAAAAAACAAGTTTACATCAAAATCTGTCCTGGTAGTTTTAATAATGCTTTTTGTTCTCAATTTATGAGTAAAATAAGGTCTGTGTTAAACAACTTGATGACACTTGAACATTTTGGTCACACTCACAGTTTTTCCCACATTTTCAATATGGGTGTGTAATTTAAATAGTTTTTAAAATACAACATGATAAAATGACTAAAATCGTGATATATGATTCTGATGTGAGCACACGTGTTTTCTTTTACATATGCTAGAGGGAAACATCCAGCCAGTGCTTTAACTAAGTTTCACAAACACGTTTATTTCATCATCCCTTATTTGTTGAGTTAGCGGCTCAGACATCGAGACGTGACTAAATAAAGAGAACAGACCATAGTGATGTTCCATGAGCGGATGAGATGGATGTCCTTCATCAGGTATTGCCAGGACAGCAGACTCCTGAGGTCAGCATGTAGTTTCTGCCAGAGAACCAGTGTCTGCTGGTGACCAGACTCCAGACTGTGAGAAACATTAGTCAATATGTTTTAGGTCATCCTGATGTACAGTAGCTGTTCTACATTTAGTGAGCTGCCAAACTAGACAGCATTTTTAGGCATCAGAGGAACACTCACAATAAGATGAACAGCAGGAATCAAATGTATGCATCCTTATAAGATACCTAGTTTTCGAAGGCAAGGGTTACCAAGCTTTTTTTAACCGCCGAACCTCTTTGGCGCAGGAGATTTACACGAAGTACACTACCAGTCAAAAGTTTTGGATCAGTAAGATTTTTTTTATGTTCAAAGAGTAGTTCACTTTTGAAAAACTTTTGCTGATAATTTACTCACCCCCATGTCATCCAAGATGTCCGTGTCTTTCTTTCTTCAGTCGAAAAGAAATTAATGTTTTTGAAGAAAACATTCCAGGATTTATTCCATATAATGGACTTCAATGGGAACCAAACGGTTCAAGGTCCAAAAGAGAGTTTCAGTGCTAACTGCAAACTGTTCAAAGGGCTTTAAACGATTCCAGACGATGAATAAGGGTCTTATCAAGCGAAACAATCGCTCATTTAATAAATAAATAACAAAGTTTAAGTTTTATAAGCACAAATGTTCGCCTTGCTCTGTTCTGTGATGCACGTTCGTGACTCTCCTGTTCGAACTCATTCATCAAAATGAACTAATCTTTTTCTGAGTCATTTGGTTCATTCAACAAACGAAATGAAGGAATTGACTCGGAAAAAGATTCGCTAATTTTGATGAACGAGTTCGAACAGGAGAGTCACACAGAACAGAGCAAGGCGAGCATTTGAGCTTATAAAACTTAAACTTTGTTATTTTTTTTTTTAATGAGCGATCGTTTCGCTTGATAAGACCCTTATTCATCGTCTGGAATCGTTTAAAGCCCTTTGAACAGTTTGCAGTTGGCACTGAAAGTGTCTTTTGGACCTTGAACCGTTTGGTTCCCATTGAAGTCCATTATATGGAGAAAAAATTGGTGTTTATCAAAAACCTTTCAACCTTATTTCTTTTCAACTGAAGAAATAAAGACATGGACATCTTGACATGGGCTTGAGTAAATTATCAGTAAAAGTTTTTTGAAAAGTGAACTACTCCTTTAAGTCTCTTCTGCTCACCAGGGCTGCATTTATTTGATAAAAAATACAACAACAGTAATATTGTGAAATATTATTACAATTTAAAACAGCTGTTTTCTAGTGTAATTTGCTTCAGTGTCACATAATCCTTCAGAAATCATTCTAATAGGATGATTTGATGCTCAATAAACATTTCTTATTCTCGTTAGTGTTAAAAAAAAGGTTATTTACATTTTTATTTCAGGATTCTTTGATGAATAGAAAGGTCAAAAGAACAGCGTTTATCTATAGCATTTATCTGATATTGGGGTCAGTAATCATTTTTATGGAATTTTTGGGGGAAAGAATTAAAAGAAATCAATACTTTTCATCAAGGATGAATTAAATAGATCAAAAGTTACAGTAAAGACATTTCTAATGTTCAAATAAATGCTGTACTTATGAGCTTTCTATTCATCAAAGAATCCTGACAAATAAATTGTAAATAACTGTTTTCAACGTTTTTTTTGAGCATCAAATCATCATAGAGTGATTTCTGAAGGATCATGTGACACTAAAGACTGGAGCATAGGTGTCAACATTGAACATTGAAAATAAGGGAGATTTCCCGGAATCCGTAGCCAAAATAAGGGATTTTTTTTTTTTTTTTTTACATTATTAAGAGCATAAGAAACAAATGAAAAAAATATATATATTTTATTCCTATGTTATGCTATGACCTCTGTAGTGGACACCAGGACTCGATTGTTTAAAAAATGACATGAAAATATATATAGGCAAAAATAATGGAAATTTTTGACATATGAACATCGTTTTTTTTTTGGCCTGGAAACGCTTCCAACACGCTTGAGTGTCGCGTGGAAAATAGGCATCTGGTTCTATTTCTAGCATGCACGCGTTTGCGCGTGTCACGCAGGCAGTGTGCAAGCTCTAATCTGTTAACATGGGAGCCGAAATAAAAACCATAGACAGTAAAATAAAAACGGCCACGCCACGCAGCTGAGACGCATCCGCTGCATCCGAGTATGAACGACGTCGTCTCACACAATCAGAGCGTAAAAATACGGGATATTTTACGGGAAAATACTAAAACGGGAAGACAGCGGGAACAGAGATAAAATACGTGAGAAACCCGGAAAAAACGGGAGGGTTGACAGCTATGGACTGGAGTAATGATAAAAAAGTATAGAAAACATTTATTTTAAATTGTCATAATAATACGTAACAATATTACTGTTTTTATTTTTTATTTGATCAAATAAGTGCAGCCCTGAAGAGCAGAAGACGCTTCTTTTAAAAACATTAAAACCGATCCAGAACTTTTGACTGGTAGTGTATCTCTCTGAGATTTTAAGTTAATCCTTTTGAGTTAATGCAAGTAAACACACCTGGAGACGCCCTCGACAGCGTCCTTGTTGACGGGCGGCACGAGGAAGCAGACAGACGGCACGACGGCCTCATTGCCCAAACGGTGCAGGATCTTCCACTGGAAGGGCTGGGAGTTATTGATGAGCGCGCACTCGTCGCCCTTGTGCATCGTGATCTGTTACAGGAAACGGGGATTTAAGCATGCAGCACAAAGCACAGGCTGGGTGTGTGTGTTAGGGCGAACGCGACTGTGTCTACCTCCATCTGTTTGAAGTCACACACGGCCTGGATGGGCAGTTTTCCTCTCACGGAGGTGGTGGGGTCGCGTGGCTTCAGCTGGATCACAGATTTGGCTCTCTTGTTTAGGCCGGCGATGTCAGTCTTAAACTCGTTCAGCTGCTCTCTTTCCTCCTGTGGGGAAACTCTATTACTTCAAAGCTTCTCAATTTGATTTCTTTCTTTCATTGTATACCCTTAGAAGAAATGTTGGCAACACTTAACCCTAATAAAGTTTCATTTGTTATCATTAGTTAACATGAACTGGAGGAGTTTGTAATCTTAGTGTTAATCTCAACATTTATTAATAATACACTATTAAAATCAAAAGCTGAATCTGTTCACGTTAGTTAATACACTGTGAACTAACATAAACAAGTTCATTAACTAACATTAACGAAGGTTCATAAATGCTGTAGAACACATTGCTCATTGTTAGTTAATACAATGTTAACAAATGAAAACATATTGTAAAGTATTACCAATGTGAAATAAAAGACAACTTGATATTGTCAAATGATGAAAATTCAAGTGAATGTGTCTGCGTAGATGACTTCTAAGCAAATAAAGTACATGATAAGATCTCTTTAGTAAATGTTTGCAGTAAAAAAAAAAAAAAAATCACTACCAATAACTACACCTGTAAAACAAATACCAGCATTAGATTAGGAACACTATTCACTATTAACTAGATATTACTAGCATATTGGTGTTTATTAATACTTATAAACCACATATTAATGCCTTTTCCTGCATGACCATATTCTACACCCCTTAATCCCCCCCAATACCTAAACTACTACAACTACATTAGCAGCAATTAGGAGTTTGACTCGTAGTTAATAGTGAATACTGTATGTGTTCCCTAATCTGAAGTGTTACCCTATAAGCCATCTACTAAAACTCACAACAGCATCTTGAAGTAAATCCTCCAAACGAGTGGACGTGACGGTGCGATCACACATGTACTTCTTCTTCATGGTCTCCTGCATCTTCTTCATCCTCTCCTCAGCATCTCTTACATCAGCAAAGAACTATTGGTAAAACAGACAAGAGAGAGGAGGATACTGCTTATACACTGTTGATTTGCTGTGGTAAAGAACGTGGTTACATGATTGGACGGTCATTTGATGATGCCGTACCTGAAAGTATGCAGTGTTCTCTCTGAGATGAGTTTCAATGCAACAGCACACTTGAAGGATCCAGCTCCACTGGGTCTGCAGACCTGCGGTGAAGGCCTGAAGATCGACAACACAACACACATGTAACAAATACAACATACTGTACACTAGCGTCCAGATGTTTGGGATCAGTACGTTGTCGTTGTTGTTGACCATAGCAGAACATAAAATCCAAATCCCCTGATCCCTAACCCTACCCCTAATCCTACCTATCTCCACCCCCTGATCCCTAACCCCACCCCAAATCCTACCTATCTCCACCCCCTGATCCCTAACCCCACCCCAAATCCTACCTATCTCCACCCCCTGATCCCTAACCCCACCCCTAATCCTACCTATCTCCACCCCCTGATCCCTAACCCCACCCCTAATCCTACCTATCTCCACCCCCTGATCCCTAACCCCACCCCTAATCCTACCTATCTCCACCCCCTGATCCCTAACCCCACCCCTAATCCTACCTATCTCCACACCCTGATCCCTAACCCCACCCCTAATCCTACCTATCTCTACCCCCTGATCCCTAACCCCACCCCTAATCCTACCTATCTCTACCCCCTGATCCCTGACCCCACCCCTAATCCTACCCATCTTCACCCCTTAGATCCAGATCCAACTCCTCCCACCTTACATATACCTAAACCTATCCATCTCTGCCCCCTGATCCCTAAATCCACCTCTAAACCTACCCAGCTCCACCCCCTGATCCCTAACCACACCCTTAAACCTACCCAGCTCCAACCCCTGATCTCTAACTCCACCCCTAATCCTACCTATCTCCACACCCTGATCCCTGACCTTACCCCTAATCCTACCCATCTTCACCCCTTAGATCCAGATCCAACTCCTCCCACCTTACTACCTTACCTACCCATCTCCGCCCCCTGATCCCTGACCCCACCCCTAATCCTACCCATCTCCGCCCCCTGACCCCACCCCTAATCCTACCCATCTCCGCCCCCTGACCCCACCCCTAATCCTACCCATCTCCACCCCTTAGATCCAGATCCAACTCCTCTCACCTTACATATACCTAAACCTACCTATCTCCGCCCCCTGATCCCTGACCCCACCCCTAATCCTACCCATCTCCGCCCCCTGACCCCACCCCTAATCCTACCTATCTTCACCCCCTGATCCCTGACCCCACCCCTAATCCTACCCATCTCCGCCCCCTGACCCCACCCCTAATCCTACCCATCTCCACCCCTTAGATCCAGATCCAACTCCTCTCACCTTACATATACCTAAACCTACCCATCTCCGCCCCCTGATCCCTGACCCCACCCCTAATCCTACCCATCTCCACCCCTTAGATCCAGATCCAACTCCTCTCACCTTACATACCTGGTCCCTAACCCCACCCCTAATTCTACCCATCTCCACCCCCTGATCCCTAACCCCACCCCTAATTCTACCTGTCTTCATCCCCTGACTCCACCCCTAATCCTAACCATCTCCATCCCTAAGATCCAGATCCAACTCCGATCCAACTGAAGCATATTAGAAATATGAATAAGACAAGAAATGTAATTCATGCCCGTACCTCAACAGTCTTCTTGCCTGGATGGCCGTCTTTAATGAGTCTGTCTCCAGTGGTCTTGATGTCATTGACCTTCTTCTCCCTCAGTTCCAGTTCACGCATGAGTCCCTGGGGAATTAATTAGGCCATGAAGCAGCACTTCAAACTGTAAAAAATTCTCCATTTACACGCCCAACTACAAGTCCTGGAACAACCCATTTCTCAACCAATCTAAGTCAAAAATATCCCCTTAATCCTAACCCTAAACAAACAAACAGGTTTATAAAATGCTTTTATTGGGCTACACTTACTGAGTAGTTCTCTTTCTTTGCAGCCATGTTGGTGTTGTGTTCACTCCAGTCGTAATTGATCTCCTCTTCCTCTTTGTCATTAAGCCACATCAGTTCCTTGGTGGCGGCACTGACAAAGTTATATAGTTGGTCAAGATTTCTCATACGGGACTTGGAGGAGTTCTAGAAAGAAGAAAATCCAGTATATGTTTACACGGAAGTGCACCAGCTAAATGATTTTAATGGCTACTGGTTCAAACACTCACCAGCAGTTTGTTGTACTGCAGATCCAGTTTGCCCAGATATTCTCTGTATGTGCCTTTGCTGGCAGGCGAGAGTTGGTTCTGAAATATACAAAGAGGTAGAGCTCTTTAAAGTCAAATTAAATGTAAAATTGTAAATTTGTTTAGTCAAGTCCAGTTGCAAGTTACAACACACATTTTTTCAAAGCCACTTTAGAGTAAATCATGATATTAATGTTAATATCTTCTTGCCTTATAGCCACATTTAGCAGATTAGAGCTGGGCGAAAAATAATTGCACAGCCATTATTTGCTATAAACTAGGCTATATATCGCTTTATGTGAATATACTGTAGATATGCTTATATATTTTTAAAAATGATTTATAAAATTATAAATTATAATTATAAATTATTTTATAGTTTTAAATTTTTTTTTACATTTTGAGATGATATAAAACATTACGTGGATCAGATTTTCTAGTATATATTGCTTTACAATACACCCCTAATCCTAATCCTAAATTTGGATCAGTGCTCTAGGAGGAGTATTTCAAATTCCATTGCATGCATTTTACAAACAACCCTTAATATCCGACTTCCTGTTGGGCTGGGGTAAAAAGTAATAGTATGAAGTATATATGAACCGATGAGATCTATATGTGCACTGAGTTTCATATTATTACATGCAAGCGTGATTGATTTATGGACCAAGTTTTCGGACCCAGTTCCAGGGGGGCGCTGTCTAGCCCCCCTGCCACGCCTGGGAACCAGCTTCAGCCCGGCCCTAATGGCTGCGGGTTCTGACCCGTGTGCAAAGTTTCACGTTAAGCACGTTAAGGGCCCCAAAAGTGCCTGAATAGTCGTATAAATAATAATAATAACAATAATAATAATAATATTAATAATTAATTCGCCCTTTCAGGGCTTGGGCCCTAAAAATGCTTAGCACAATTCGTAAAAAAAAAAAACCCTGAAAAAACAAGTACCTCATCTGTTCGTGCTCGCTCAATCTTAGCCTTGAAGTCCTCGATAGTTTGGTGAAGACCTCTGTGGCTTCCCAGCTGAGACTCCACAGACGGAAGATCATTGCCCCACTCGGAGGAATCGATCCTGCGCTGGTTCTCCTCCACCCAGGCTAACAGGTCCTGTGCGTAGCGGAGAGTGACCTCATCCAGCTCGGGTCGCACACGTTGCGTAGACCTCTGGGAGACTTGGGTCATGGAGACTTGAGTAGTACTGACGCTGGACTTGAGCCTTAGATTGTAGTCACTGCGCAAGTTCACCAAGCGCTCGTGTAAGCGGTAGACCCTGAGAAAAGAAAATCACAAGTCATTCTTTTTCCTTGACTTAAAGAGGTTTAGCAGTGAGTCGGATTATACAAACCCCAGGTTTCATAGAAAAGGTTTAAGCCTATTCCCTAAAATAAACATTTACCTGAAAGCAACTTGAACAGGCATATCTTAAAATATGTCAGTGCCTCTGTGCCTCAAGATGCACACCAGTAATGTTTTTTTAAGGAATGTTTATAACAGACACTTAAATGCCTTAATTGAACTTAGGCCTAATCCTGGCTTAATCTAAGCCCTGTCTTTGAAATCAGGACATAATTTGTAGACTGATTTTCAGATCCCGGTTAATGAACTTCAAGCTACTGGAAGAAGGTGTTCCACTATAGCAGTGCTAAGAAACATCCGATGACCTCACCTGCGATACATTTGCTCCGCCTGCAGGTGGCGCCCATCTTTGAGAAGCTGAACGTCATTAAAGAGGAGACGGATCATGCCATCGGCTTTGTCCAGATCTCTCTCCACCTCTACTGTGTGCTTCGCTGGTTTCCCCGCATTCAGGAGACGAATATCCTGCGACAACAAGAGACACTATCAAGCACAGTCACAGCCTTTCCAGCAACTTCAAATTTGAGCGAATAACAGCGTTTTGAAGATTCAACGGATCTATGCTCTCACCGTCTGCAGTAGAGACTCCGTCTGGTTGATTTGTTCCTCACACATGCCTGATTCCATCTGCACTTTACTGACAATCTGTTGGAGACGTTCTAACCTGGAAATGATCAGAATTTGCATACAAATAATTAGATTTTCTAAATTGATAGTTCTTGACCAAAATAAGCTGCAAATCAGAACCAGACGTTATGGCGAATAGTCACACGTTCAGAACAGAGACATGTCAGAACATATTCTGTCTGTAAAAACAAACTAAAATAATACAAATGAGAATAATATGATAGGAAATTACTTCATCCAACCAGTAAATATAACCTGGATGTGAGTTGGTTATGAGTAATTAAAACACTCACAGTTTTCCGCGACGAAGCAAGTACTCTAAGCGATATGTGTCAGTCATAAAGGCCATTTTTTTACAATCCAACAGCATGTAAGACTTTCTCCGAAATGCATAAAAACATGTTTTTCTTGTTATAATCCTGTCATGGGACTCATGGGACAGCCAGGAAAAAGTTGTTGGTCAGCCATTCCACAGTCCAGTCCATAAAGGATCTGTGTGCTGCACATTACTCTTGTCCAGCAAGAAGCCACATTGTCTTGTGACAGGGGATGTGTCCTGTTTTAGATAATACTCCCTCTCCTTCTAGAGGACTGATATTAATAATTTCATTTAATCTCATTTACTACAGATCAAAAGCGCAACATTCCACTATGTTCTTTACATTAAAAAATAATAACAATGTCTAGAAGCAAAACCAAAATTTGATACTAAAAATAAATGATGTTCTCCGTTCTCCATTGATTTGACAAATAGTTTAAGGTTTCGTTCATCAAAATGGCTGTAATTCTTTGACTGCCGTACCTTTAAGATGTCAGTATGTAAATGATCTCGGTTGTGATTGGCTAAGCACTTTGCATGTGGAAACACCCTTAAGTTCACACTGTCCTTCGGTATTAATATGTAAACACACAGATAGTTTTAAATGAATAAACAATAAATATAGTGATGAAAATAGAGACGAAAAGTGTTTGTAACAAAGTGGAACATGTTCATAGTTAATGTAATGAACAAAAAAAGCTAATTAAAAGTCACTTAACAAAAAAAAGATGAAGTTTTTATATTTGATATTTTCTATCAAGTGTAATTTTGTACTACTTAAGACTCTAAATACGTTTTGGTCTAGAACGTCCTTCATTGTGTGTTATGATGGCTGATGTATGTCACTTTTTGGACTGTATTTTTAGCGTTTGTTCATATTCACAATGATCACGAGATAAAGCTACAACAAAACTAAGACAGCAGAGTGAGAGGTCTGTGTTTTCAGACATGTTCCTC